>NC_030812.1:61686592-62311592 GCF_001704415.2 Capra hircus
CATTCAGATGGGCATATCTTTCCTTTTCTCCTTTGCCTTTAGTTTCTCTTCTTTTCTCAGCTATTTGTAAGGCCTCCTCAGACAACTATTTTGCCTTCTTGCATTTCTTTTTCTTGGGGATGGTCTTGATCAATGTCACGAACCTCCTGTACAATGTCACGAACCTCCATCCATAATTCTTCAGGTACTCTATCAGATCTAGTCCCTTGAATCTATTTGTCACTTCCACTGTATAATCATAAGGGATTTGACTTAGGTCATACCTGAATGGTCTAGTGGTTTTCCCTACTTTCTTCAGTTTAGGTCTGAATCTGGCAATAAGGAGTTCATGATCTAAGCCAAAGTCAGCTCCCCATCTTGTTTTTGCTGACTGTATAGAGCTTCTCCATCTTTGACTGCAAAGAATATAATCAATCTGATTTCAGTATTGATCATCTGGTGATGTCCATGTATACCTGGAACTAACACAATATTGTAATTCAGCTATACTGAAATAAAATAAAATTAAAAAAATTAAGTTTTATGGTGAGAACCATGAGCTGATTCCATAAGTTTCCACTAACCACCAGTGATATTATCCTTGTTCTGTTCACTGTCTCTTTGTACGTATGGGCTTCCCTGGTGGCTCAGACAGTGAAGAATCTGCCCGCAATGCAGGAGACCTAGGTTTGATCCCTAGGCTGGGAAGATCCCCTGGACAAGGGAATGGCTATCCACTTCAGTATTCTTGCCTGGAGGATTCTACGGATAGAGGATCTGACATAGCATATGGGAAATTGGTATTTATTGAAGTGTTATGAAGACATTTCATATCATTTAAAAACAGAAGTAGCCCACTAGGGGCATAGAAGAACAGGACACGGTCAGGCAGACGGCTTGTGTTTGGGCTCTGCCATGCAGCAGCTGTGAGGCAAACCACTCACTCACATGGGCTCCTTGAGTATAGGAGGGGCTGTGGTGAGGTTTAAATAAGATACTGCACGTGGAGTCTCAGGTATGGGTGGGGCCACAGCAGGGCTTCTATGCGGCCCAATTTCCATTTTTCTTCCTCTAACAGTATCAAAAGAACAAACATTTGTAGAGCTAACATAATATGTAAACTGCTTTCAAATAAAGAAGTAATTGAGGTACCATCCCGGTGGTCCAGTGGTTAAGACTTTGCCTTCCAATGCACGGTTTGCAGATTTGCGATCCCTGGTCAAGGAGCTAAGATCCCACATTCCTAATGCCTCACGGCCAAGAACCCAAAACATAAAACAGAAGCAATATTGTAAGAAATTCAATAAAGACTTTAAAGGAAGATTTAATTAAAAAAGAAGTAATTGATCTAGTCATACATATTAAGTAATACTGTTTGGATCAAAATATATTAGACATTCATCACTGAATGAACTTTCTAGTGATTTAGAAGCAATGGAGACAAAGCCTTTCTAGTGCCTAACATATCACCTCAGGCAAGTTCTGATTTCATCTTTTTCCCGTTGTGCTACCCAGACCAAGTCACATAATTTCTCAGTTTCCCAGTCTTTGAAATGTGGATAAGTCTGCTTCTAAGGTTTGTGTACATCAGGTAAGGTAACTGCCTCAGGCAATATTGATATTGCTATTTAGATGACAGCAATCAAAACATAAGAACTTCTTTAGCGTGGGTTTTCTCGTACTGCTCAGGAGTCTTTTTTATTTTGTGAAAATAGGATTATTTCATTTTCCCATAAGTATTTGGTTATAAATAAATGGCTATAAGTGTCACACTGGGAAATTTTTTGTTTCTTTTTCATAACTTTGGAGCATGTGGCCCCTAAATTTTATTAATTCTATTACTCTTCTTTATTATTCATTTTAAGAACATTTTGATTTACCCTAAGTATCACTCAAGAAAATTTCTAAATATTGTCGATTAGGTCCTAAATACTGGAAATATTTTTCTTCCTTCTGTTATTATTTTTCATATTTTTCACTTAACTATCTTATCTCCATAGAACTTGGACTTAAAAGCTGATCTGCAATGTGCTACACACACATAGTTGTGTAGGACACCTTGCTTGTGCTAAAATGAGAGAACAGATGTGAAAGCACTTTGGAAATTGAAAAGCAAGCTCTATACATATTAAGGTATTATTATACAAATGTGAATGCGACATTTATCTATTAGGGGTGTGGAAATAGGGAAGCCTTTCAGAACTGAGCCAATGAATCCAGTGTTTCCAGCGTGATAGGAAACCCATTGTTTAAACGTGCTGACATCACTACATTTCATGGTTTCAAAAATCCTAATAGTACTTAACTTGATTTTGTTTCTCCCATATTTGTGTAAGACAATTTGATGCCACAACATTGCTTATGTCAGAATAAAAGCAAACAATAGCCCTGCTATTTAAAATTCTCTGGATTCCAAGAAACGTATTTTAAACAGTTTCAATTGAAAATAAGTAATTAAATACTGGGTTACCATTTGAAAAATATACGCTAACAAATTTTACAGGTAGAATGGACATTAAATTTACCTCAATTTAACCTTAAGAAGGAGCTTACTAAGTTAAAGCACTTTCACACATCTGCTGGGCAAACATTAACAAAGTTAGGTTCCTATAATTACTGTAGCCACTAAGAGCTTCAGGTTCCTGGCCTATGGCTAGAATTTCAAATCACTCTGCTGGGGGCTCAGCTAAATCTGAAGCAGCAGAGGGGTCTCTATGAATAAGGATTTGTCCTGGTGGTTTTCTTTTACCTGAATTTTCCTTTCTGTTAGGGAGTAAGAAAGCCTGAAGGTGGACTTCTGCCTTTTAGTGGGAAACAAGACTGGCTAGGCATGCATTCCTCCAGTAAGCCCCTCAGGAGAAATCCCTTGGGAAAGGATTTCACGGGGGGGGCTGGGGTGGGGGCGGCGGGAACTGAGCTCCCAGTAGGAAGCAAGTGTAACTAGCTGCTTTCCTACAGGAATTTTAATTGCTAATTCACGTCTTTAGGAAGAAGAGTTGAATTCAGCTTTATACTGGCTAAGGGCATAACTCTGGGGAAGACTTGGTCTAGAGAGAGTATGATGGATTATATATTTAAAAAAACCAAATGGATTTCAAAAATTATTACAGCAAACAATCAGAAACAGAAAAATAAGAAAAAACATCAACAGAGTGGCTGAATGGTGGAACAGTCACATAAATAAAGCCATTCAACAACAAAATAACTGAGTATTTCATATTTTGACAGGTTAAAGCTTTGAAATGACGCTATTTTTAAAAGGTATCCATTCATTTCTCCACGATTTCTAGCATTTCTAGACTAGGAAAGAGTCTCAGGACAAATAAAAGACTGCAATTAACACAACATAAAGAGTTGAGATCCCCAAATCTCGTCTTCTTATTGATCGGATTCCTGTAGTGCCATCTCCTATTTACTCTGCAGCAAAAGCACTATATTGAGCAGTGGGATTTTAGAAAGCTTCTAATAAGCTCCTGGCTGCTGATGGAGGCCCAGGTCTCCATCAGTCATTTGAACACTGGGAACAGCACTAGGGTGGGGGCGGGAAGGGAGGGAAATAAGCACGTACACACAGACCCTCTCCAGCTCACATCTCATCTGCTGCTTACCTCACTTTCTTTCTGCATTTGTGCCTTTCTCACCTGGCCAGATAGAAGTTCATTCAATTTTCTCAAGGGCAAGGCAATTCCTGAAAGGGATGCATTCTGATTGGAACGACAAGAAAAAGATCTCCACTCTTCAAAAAAGTAATACTTCCCCTAGCTTGTGAATCTCATAAAGACCATAAGGGAGCAATTGCTAGATTACCTCTGAGGGTTCACGCTCAGGCAGAAGAGTAATTAATTTCCTCTTTGGAAAAAAACTGCACTATGTGGAGAAATTTCATAAATTGCATGAGCAGTTCAGCCAGGTGATTCTGTTGCTGAATTTGGCACAGTCAATAATGGCTAATTCTCATTAATGAATGATCCTCCCTTATCCAGCAGGGTAGGTAAGGGTTTAGGAAAGATCCAGTTTGTATTCATACATAAAGACTACATGGTTCAAGGTTAAAACAAATGTCTCTGCTGTCATTAGAGAAATTCACCCACATATGTGATCCACAAATACTAACAAACAGCAGAAAATATATGAACATTTTTTTGGGGGGAAGGTTTTAGATTCGTTATTTAAAAAAATAATCAGTGGAAACAGTAATAAGGATTAAAAGACAATACTGAACAAGAGAGAGAGGGAAGATTATTCTTTTCTTGTCTCTCCTACGTTTTCCACCTCCCTGCAATAAAAGATTCTCCATAATCCCAACACTGCTATTCTCTGCACAAAGAACCCTGAAACCAATTCAGTACTGAGCAAGCTGAAAGGAGACACAATATCTCAGACCCCTTCTCTCCAGGGCATTTGTAGGCAGAATAGCCACGGCTTCCAGAACATTCTTTTCACATTTCTTTCACAAGCGGTAGCACTGAATGTTTACCAAAGGCTTTAAAAAAACAGAATCTCACCAAACAGATAAGAAAAATATTTAACAACCAAGGCAAAGCAATTACAGTCAAATTTTCACCTCAAGATTCTCATCTTAGGTGTGGGAGGGAGAGAGAAGTCTCTTAACACATCAGTCTGAACCTAGAATGAGGATGAAAAGAGTTGATTCTGCCAATAGTTGTCAACAGATCCAATGCTTGGAATCTCGGGGTGATACTGCAGGGCAAGCTGCCATCTGGCTACGGCTGACTTGAATTTTTGAGCAGTGACCTGGGGACAGGAGAGACCCAGACATCCATACCCAAAACATGAAGAGATCTGAACAGGACAGATCTCTCTCTTCAGGTATTTGTGTCAGGCAGCAGCATCATTTTCAGCTACTCAAGATGACAATATGAGATGGTTGTAACTAGTCCCCACTGTACAAGCCTATACAAATGTGTAAACTTGGCAGGAAATTAACAGCATTACTTGGAGTTAGCCCTACTCCCCCTACCGCCCCCGGGACTTTCACCCTGTCATCCAACCAATTTAACTCTGTAATCTAGAACTTTATGACTTTTCATTGTGTTATGATTCTTACACAGCATTATTCCCTTTAGAGCAAAGACTTTCTGGGTGCAAAGAGATCAGACATAATATCTTCAGTCAAGAACTGGATAACAATGATTTGAGTCTACATTCCATTCCGAGAAAGGTCTGTTTCAATCTAGCTCAACTGAGCAGGGAATAAAAGTCATGACATAAAATGGGAAAATTCCAGTTAGGTTGGGTACAATATGCATCCATTGTAAGTGACTGTTCAAAATCGGAATGCATTACTTTATCTGGGAGAAAGGCAAAAACATCACAGAGGCTCTGAACACCTTACCTGGGCCATCTGCCTCTCCAGTTTTGATCGGGGAATATCATCAAAGTAGTTTTCATTTCTTCTCCTCCTTGCATCGCCCTGCATGATAATGTGAGGAACGTCTAGGGAGCCACCAGTGGTGTAAGTGCTTTGGCTAAGTGATGGAGACAACTGAGGAGGAGTGTGATTACCACTGGGTTCCTGAATGGAAATACATCATGAAATAAATACCATGTTCTTGTGGCTGACCTCTGGTTTCAAAATTGTGAAACACTGACAAGATACACCGCGGGGGTGGGGAGTCATTTTTAAATTAACTGCTGAGGAATCAATGACATTCTACCATTTTATTAATGGCATGATCAACATGTCCCCCCTTAAGCCTTTCAGGTCAAAGGTTTACAGTATAAAGAGCCAGGCTGTTTTCTTAAGCCTCCATCATGGATGATCTCGGGAGAGAGGCACACAAATGCTAGGCACCCCCCACACTGTCACACGTATATACAAGGGAGGGAACTGTGTCTCCATGTGAACAGAGTGGCCTCATTACGGTAGGTGCCACGACAAGACAGCTAAAATAGGACCTCATGGGTCTTGATCTTCCATCAAAGAGCAGCCTGGCAATCAGGCAGGGGAGGGGACACGATATGGAAATGGCATGCCAGCTGCACGGACTCCAGAGCAATGCACGAGGACAGGCTTTGATGGCAAAGACAACTGGAGGAAACTGGTTGAGAAGGAAGATAAAGGGCGGCAGAGAGCTGGGCTCTGGTGTTTGAGAGGAAGAGGAGGGCCAGATCGTGCTGGTTCTCCAGCTACTTCTCCCCAAGACATTCCAGACGGGCTCTGATGGATTCATACGGTCCTGCATTTTTTTCCTGGGAACCTCTTTCTTTGATTTATTTGCTGTTTCCTCAAGTCTCTTCCAGAGAGCCAAAGGGAGAGGTTCAGAAGAGGAAGGAGAGACAGTACGGGATGCAGCAGGGACTACTTCTCCAAAAGGTCATTTAGGATGGTTATACTGAGGGTGCCTATATCATTTTCCTCTTCATTCAGCAAAATGAAGGCAAAACAGTAATCCCTTTCTGGCTCATTTCCCTCCCCCCCCCCAATTTATCTGAGGCTCCTTCTATTGAGGGAGAAAAATAGGTCCTTTTTAAAAAAAAAATATATATATATATATATAGTCACTACTCAACCAGCTTCCAAACAACGCGTATATCCCAATTCCCCTAGTCATCAATTTTCCTCATGGCTCCCTCCTGGAGCCAATTCGCTCGCCTTTCCTGAGGTCTTTGTGTATTTTCTTCTCCTTTAAAATGGAATCAGCCTCAAAATCTTAACAGCTCCTCTCCTGCCTGATCCTCTGCTATCCTGACAGTAGTTATGCTGTTTGCTGAAGTCAAACAGCATAGGAAACATTCAACGGCATTTCATTGCTGGCAGTTACATCTAAGTGCCACTTTTGTGTTCATTTATTATCACTACCCTTTCTGACACTTGCAGAAAAGGAATCAGAAGCAAGCAAGTACAGGGCTCAATAAAGAGAACAGAGGTGGAACCCTCCAACTGGTCATGGAGACCCTGGCTTTATGGTGAATTTTTGAAAAGTTCCTATGGGCCTCATAAACACCAGAGACTGCTGGTTACTCCTTCCCAGGACCATTCTCCCTGGAATCTTCTCTCTCTTTGTCTCTTTCCCCCTGCTTTTTCTTGCCCTCCTTCCCTTCCTCTTTATTTCTCTCTTCCTCCTATGGTTTCTCTCCAGTTTTTCTAACCCCATAATTCTAAAATATAGCTGAAATAATTTACTAAAGTCCCAGATTCTCTATTCTTAATTTCTGAAGTGGGTAAAAACCGAACAATTCATTTGTTAAAAAACAGAAGGCCCGAAGGTTAATTTTAAATCGATCTTTAACTTAACTCTGGTCCTCATCGATTTTCTTTCTGTGGGTTTGAGGAGTTTGACAGAAAATTTATTTCCTCTCTGTGTTGAGGGGAGTGTGGGATGGGGGGCAGCAGAGAGGTTTTTTAAAGGTGATGGTTTTTCAGATGTTTATCTAAATCTCAAAACCACACATTTAACCAGCCGAGAAAAACAAACCTTCTCTTAGAAAATGCTATCAAAGGCAAGAAAGCTTTTTATACAGATAAGGTAAGCTACCTGGAAAACAGCCTGTACTTCCTGACCCACTGCTCAGTCATTCCTCTCTTACTGCACAACACAGTTTCTGAGGATATGAGTGGAGGACGGAACAAGCACGCGGGGTACTTACCCTGAGGGTGATGGACCGAGGGGGCTTCTGTGGTGGGTCGTCGTGCAGCCTGTCTCCCAGAGATGCCAAGATACGTTTCCTGTGGCCAATCAAATTGATTTTTAAAACCTGAAACGACATATATATTTGGATTAAATACTTCACTTGAGAAAAATGATTTTTACTTGTCCTGTAAGATGCAGGAGGGGAGAGATTTGTGCAAAATTACCTCTGCACCAGGAGAGATGTGGCATGAGATCCGTGTGTCCCCGCGAGGCCACGGAGAGAGGACCGGGGCGGCGAGGCAGAGGAGGAGCAGGGGCAGGGCTTCCGTCAGTCAGGCTGCCCACGGTCCAGCTCACCACCCAGCAGCCACAAGGCCTCTCCAAGTGTGAGTCAGGTCTCATCCCTCCACTAGCTTCCTACGGCTCTTAGAGCAAAACCCGAGTCCCGACCTGGCCTCGAGGCCCAACAGAGGTGGCTGCTCTCTGTCTCTCTCTGGTCCCTGCCTCTCTCCCCTCTGGCTTTCTCTGTTCCTTGAACAGTCACACTCATTCTGGCCTTGGGGTCTCTACCCCTGTTTCTCCATCTGCCTGGAACGCTCCCCCGGCATCCTGACCCACCGCCTCTCCTGCAATTTTCAAATGATGCTTTCTCATCCATCTGGACGCTGCTTCAGTATGGTCTCTTCACCAAGGCCCATCCCACCTCCTTACTAAAAGAATCGAGCCCTCAGCCCCATCATGCTCCACCCTGTCAACCTCTTCGTAGCATTCTCTGAAATAACTTTATTTGCAGGGTTGGTGTTTGTGTAGTCCTCCCAACAAGGTGCTTCTCTGGTGGCTCAGGAAGTAAAGAATTTGCCTGCAATGCAGGGGACCTGGGTCCAACTCCTGGGTCAGGAAGATCCCCTGGAGAAGGGAACGGCTATCCACTCGAGTACTCTTGCCTGGAGACTTCCTGTGGAGAGAAGAGCTTGCTGGACTACAGTCCAGTCCATGGCATTGCAAAGAGTTGGACACGACTGAACAATTGACGCTAACACTCACCCAGGTAAGACAGCCTTGCCTGTGCTTAGCTGCTCAGTCATGTCCGACTGTTTGCGACCCCATGGACTGTAGCTCGCCAGGCTCTCTGTCCATGGGGATTCTACAGGCAAGAATATTGGAGTAGGTTCCCATGCCCTTCTCCAGGGGATCTTCCCAACCCAGGGATCGAATCTGCATTGCAGGTGGATTCTTTACCATCTGAGCCACCAGGGAAGCCCAAGAATACTGGAGTGGGTAGCCTATCCCTTTTCCAGGGGGGTCTTCCTGACCCAGGAATCATACCAAGGTCTTCCACATTGCAGGCAGATTCTTTACCGGCTAAGCTACCAGGGAAGCTCTCAAAAAAACATTCACCCAGGTAAGTGTCCAGAGAGCAGGTATGTCTTTATCATCATTATTTCCCCAACAATGTTTGAAATAATGGAAGCTCAATGAATATGGAAGAATGAATATTAAGGCAGATGCAAGTCTAAAGTAGGAATAGAATCAAGTACTGCTGACCAGGGTCTCCCCAGGATGGGACTTTTGAGTTTGACAGCATACTGCAAAGGGCAAAGTGCAAACGAGATGACATAGGAAAGCAAGCCTTGCAGAGAGCCTCAGTCCCCAGCCCTACCCAGAGCTTTACACATTACACTCTTTCCTGCATCACAACATTCCTAATGGGAAGGTGCTCTTCTTGATTTACAGAAGAGGAGACTGAGGCTCAGAGTGGTGAAGGAGCCTACCAAAGAGCCAATACATGGTGGCTCTGGGGCTTGAATATGGTTTGCCTGACTCCAAAATTTGTTTTACTCTTAAAAAAAAAAATTTGTTTTACTCTAAGGCAAACAGCAAAGTTTGGGCATCTCTCCAAATATCACTGATTTTTTAAAAACAACAAATTATAAATCCATTCATAAGAAATATGTTCACCTCTTTCCTACACACGTACGGTACTAGGTTAGAACAATTCTTGTTGGATAACTAGTTCCAAAAGTATATGACCCATTGTTAAAATGATTTTTTAAAAAAATTCTCTTCAAATTTTACAGGGTTGAGGGGGTATTTCTCTGGCACTCATGCTGTGCTACCCTATTTGTCAGTTAGCCTATTGGTCTCTCTGCCTAAATTGATTTTGATTTTAAGTTAGCATGATGTTCTATTCCTTTTATTTTTAAATTAAATTTTACAATATTTTAAAAATTTTATATTGGAATATAGCTGATTTACAATTTTGTGTTAATTTCAAGTGTTCAGCAAAGTGATTCAGTTATACATATATCTATTCTTCCTCAAATTCTTTCCCCATACTGGCTATTACAGAATATTGTATTGAGTTCCTTTGGTAAAGAATCTGCCTGCAATGCATGAGACCCCGGTTCGATTCCTGGGTCAGGAAGATCTGCTGAAGAAGGGATAGGCTATCCACTCCAGTATTCTTGGGCTTCCCTTGTGGCTCAGCTGGTAAAAGAATCCGCCTGCAATGAGGGAGACCTGGGTTCTGTCCCTAGGTTGGGAAGATCCCCTGGAGAAGGGAAAGGCTACCCACCTGGAGAATTCCATGGACTGTATAATCAATGGGGTTGCAAAGAGTCGGACACAACTGAGTGTAAATACAGTGCATACGCTGTACACAGTAAGTAAGAGCTTCCCAGGTGGTGCAGAGGTAAAGAATCTGCCTACCAACGCAGGAGAGCAGGAGATGTAGGTTTGATCCCTGGGTTGGGAACCTCCCCAGAGTAGGAAATGGCAACCCATTCCAGTATTTCTTGCCTGGAAAATTCCATAGGCAGAGGAGCCTGGTGGGCTACAGTGTGAAGTGAAGTGAAGTAGTTCAGTCGTGTCCGACTCTGCGACCCCGTGGATTGTAGCCCCAGGCTCTTCCGTCCGTGGGATTCTCCAGGCAAGAGTACTGGCGTGGGTTGCCATTTCCTTCTCCAGGGGATCTTCCCAACCCAAGGATCGAACCCGGGTCTCCTGCATTGCGGGCAGATGCTTTAACCTCTGAGCCACCAGGGAAGCTCTATAAGGGCTACAGTCTGGAGTTGCAAAAAGTCGGATTCGACTGAATACACATAAGCACGTGCTTTACAGGAAGTCCCTGTTGGTTATCTGTTTTATACATAGCAGTGTGCATATGTTAATCCCAACCTCCTAACTTATCCCTCTCCCACTACATGTCCCCTTTGTTAACCGTAAGTTTGTTCAATTCCTTTTTATACTCACTCTCTGACCCATGTCTGTCGAGGGTGGGGATGGTGAATGTTAATCAAGGTCTGTCTACAGGCAACACCTCCCTTTGATTTTATAAACCTTCATCTCCCCCAGACTGATAAATCCTCATCTTGGCAGGTTGTTTCCATAAAGCAGCTCTCTTTTCATAAAGCAGTCCCTTTAGTCCACTCTCTCTGTACTGTCTCCTCCCCTATTTCAACTGCTTCAGGTCTGCTGAACAAGTTACTCATAATAATCCAGGTATAGGTAAACTTTGGCATTACATTTAAGCAGGATACCATTTCCTGCTTTTAATGCCCTTTAAAAATGCCTTTTCTAAGCACTCTTGATTTTTGGTTGGCCATATAGCTGCAGTAGGAATAAAGAGGCACAAAAATATACAATGACTGTAAAAGCTCTTAATTCGGTCAGAGCTGGTAGTTGAAAGCCCTTTAATTTGGAAGGATGGTTTGAATGATTGCTCCTACATTCCTTATCTTACAGTTGTCCATGCAGAAGCCCATCTGCCATCCTTCTGCCCATTCATGTAAACTTGTGTTATCATTCTATATTCATATTAGCCAGAGTGGCATTTCACTACCTGGAAGAACTTAGTAGTTTTTGCAACTCTGGAATTTCACCATGTACCCCTTCTTTCAGATGATTTATAAATATGCTAAATAAATGCAGTCCCAGGGCTGATTACTTGCAGACAATACTGTTTGTACAATCCAGAGAAATGCCCTTGCATTGTTTCTTGTTTTTTAAACATCAAGATCAAAGAAAGCCTCCATTTCTGAAAAATACAACATTAACCTTTTCAAGTGTATTTGCAAGTCTAAAAACCACTACATTTTCTTATTCCCTTTTATTCTTATTCTCAACTACTTGGCTAAAACTTCTATTAAATGTAAATTTCTTGCACAAAATCCTCTCTGCCTTTCTCTCAGGAGGGAATTGAACCTGATGGTGATGGTGCTATCACAGACCCTTGAATCCTGCCAAGAAATGTTCTTATAGCAATAAAAACATTCAAAATTATTTTGACAAATAACTGACACTAAATAACAACTGTGGCAAAACTGAGTGGGTGTAACCTCCATTGCTGCTTTTGATTTATTCACTGACAACTCAATTTTGGGCAAGTTACCTGACTCTTCTGTTTCCAGTTTTCCTGCCTACAAAATGAGGAGGTTAATGCCCCATCTCAAGTGCTGTTGGAAAGATAGAGTGAAACTGAAAACAATCAGCACAGTGCCCTGCACATACAAGATGTAACTTCACAGGGTGCTCATTTCCGCTAACAGTCTCTAAGGATACATGGAGAGCTGACCCGGCGAAACAGGGACTTGGTCACTTTCATAAAGTTAATCATGTCAAACAGATATGGTGATGCCTTGCAGGAAGAGACGTGCTTAACCTCAGAAAAGTCCTCATGGAAGCGACATGCTCTGGTAGGAATGGGTCTGGTTTCTAGCTATTAGTTTAGTCCCAGAGCTAATCTAAAGGAAAGTGTCCTAGTCTTCCATCCCACCATTTACACTCCAACAGGAGGTAAACTGAGGTCCTTCTCCACACTGGAGCTCCGATGCTGCCTGCCCCATAGAACCACCCCCAAAAGGGAGACAGACATATAGGCAGCTAGAATGAACTAGTTAACACAGAATGTGATTTGTGTCAACAATGCCTGGGTAACTCCCCTTCCTTATTAGAAATGATCACATGTTATAGGAGATACTGATGATTACATTTATTGAACATCTGCTATGTTCCAGTTGTGCCAGAAACTGTGCCAGGTGCATTTATATATGTGTAAACATCTCCTTTAATTCTTACAATAACAGTATCATTCCCATTTTACAGATGCCAAACCTGAGATTTAGAAATACTGTTATTTGTCAAATGTCTCACTGCTAATGGATATCGTGGCTGGAATACGCACCTGATTATGAACCTGCTCTTTACCACTCACCACAGGCTCTTCTTGTTGCTATCAACCTCTATAGTGTTTGGCCTTAGTTATACTAGGGTAAAGCGTCTGCCTTCAATGCAGGAGACCTGGGTTCAATCCCTGGGTCAGGAAGATCCCCTGGAGAAGGAAATGGCAACCTACTCCAGTATTCTTGCCTGGAAAATCCCATGGACAGAGACGCCTAGTAGACTACAGTCCATGGGATCGCAAAGAGTTGGACACGACTGAGCGACTTCACTTCACTATACTATTGTTTGGGCTTCCCAGCTGGCTCAGTGGTAAAGAATCCACTTACCACTGCAGGAGACACAGGAAATGTGGGTTCAATCCCTGGGTCAGGAAGATTCCCTCAGCAGGAAATGGCAACCCACTCCTATATTTCTTGCCTGGAGAATTCCATGGACTGAGGAGCCTGATGGGCTTCAGTCCATAGAGTTGCAGAGTTGGACACGACGCAGCACACACACATACTACTGGTTACACATTATAATGGTTCTTCAGCTGGTGCTTTTTTTTTTCTTTGAATTATCATGTTCAAAACATTTATACTGGGTCTCGATCATATGAAAACATTAAAATAATACAACTTCAATTTTGGACAAGGCTCGTAGCAGGGTTAAAGCTTCAGATGGAAAGAGCTCAGGCACATATCTTACAGAATTCCTTGTAAAATGAGTATATACCAAAGGACAAGAAGTCCTCACTGACCCAAGATTCAATCCAAGTTGACTAATATTACACAGGTAGGGAAGGTAGACATTTGGCTTCAAAACTCCAAAGCTGACAATAAGAAATCCAATTGGCAAAACAATAACAGAGAGACTATTCTAAAGAAAGACAGTTATTATGGAAAAGTCAAGTCCAAAGGCAGTTGGGTTTGCCTTCAGTGATTGTCATTATAAGCAGATAGGGAGATAGTAAAATTATGCCACCCTAGGCACTGTAACTCACAACCAGTCAGCCTATAAATCTTCAGTTTTCAAAGAGGCAGAGCAACGATTATTGTGTTAGTATAGAACTCTGTATGGATTTCATCACTGCTTGGGTGAAAAGTTGCTGCTGCTGCTAAATCACTTCACTCGTGTCCAACTCTGTGCGACCCCATAGACGGCAGCCCACCAGGCTCCCCCGTCCCTGGGATTCTCCAGGCAAGAACACTGGAGTGGGTTGCCATTTCCTTCTCCAATGCATGAAAGTGAAAAGTGAAAGTGAAGTCACTCAGTCCTGTCTGGCTCTTAGCGACCCCATGGACTGCAGCCCACCAGGCTCCTCCATCCATGGAATTTTCCAGGCAAGAGTACTGGAGTGGGGTGCCATTGCCTTCTCCGGGTGAAAAGTTAACTGCATGTAAAAGGAAGAAACCCTATTGGAGTAAAAGGTAGACTAATGGTAGTATACGGAGGATTTAGTTACTGCAAGATATTGAGCTAATTCTGCTCAGCTCAAAAAACAATAATGGGCTTCTGTCATAAATTATTTGGCAGACTCAAAGAGGAAACTCAGAGAAACTTGGTATAAATACTATATCACCAAACCATTAACTGGATTTCCTGGTAACGGTAAAGAATCCGCCTGCAATGAAGGAGACCCAGGTTCAATCCGTGGGCCGGGAAGATTTCCCGGAGAAAGGAATGGCTACCCACTCCAGTATCCTTGCCTGGAAAATCCCCAGATGGAGGATTCTGGCGGGTTATGGTCCATGGGGTCACAAAAGAGTCAGACACAACCAAGCACACGAGTAAGCATGCACGCAAACCACTAACTAAGAATAAATTATTATACACATGAAGATAAGAATGTGGTTCCAGCTGCTGAGCTCCAGCAGGTGAAAAGTTAAAGGGAAAGCTTGGTTTGGTTTTCATTATAACTCTCATGAGAAATGTGGGTCGAAGGGAAGGAATGTTGTGGAAACAACGCAGGCCTGCATATTGGTTTCCATTCATCAGAGCAGTAGCTGCCTCTAGGAGTCTTCTCCAATAGAGACTCAAGAGGGAAACGTCAGAAACCAGCTGGCACACTCCAACAATAGAGTAACTGTGCTGAGTGACAAGGCTATAATACTATGTAACTGTCATTTACATTTCTGGGTTTAGCTGTGGGAATTCTGCTATGCAATATCATGACATTACCCTCACACTGAACAGCTCACATCAGAATATATGTCACAGCAAATTGGAAGTCAGGATACCCAGACTTTTTTTTCCTTTAAAAATTTAATGTGATATAAATTAAACATGTTAAGTTTACTGTGATATAAATTAAACATGCTTTTTTCTTTTATCTGCTTTTTAAAAATTAAACAATGTTTTGATTATAAGAACAATACTGCTTTCCTGTTATAGAGACAGGAAATACAGAGAAACAAACAAGAGAACAGATTATCCTAGGCTCTTCGTGTTTAGCTATATTTCCTTTCATTTTGTCCCCATGATTATGCTTTGTGGTGGTCATAATGTAAGCACAATTTTCACCTTAATGTTGTTCACTCAATATTAAACCTAAAGAACTTTCCTAAGTATATGACTCTTGGTAGGAATTTAAAGTAACTCCTTATTACCACACTGGGTTTTAGAGAAGTTATGTCATAATTCATTAACTACTCTCCTCACTGTTGGAAATTTAGTCTGTGCTCCTTTCCAGGACAGCAAATATTCCACGTGTTTTTTAAAAATGCTATCATCCTTCAACTTCCATTTTTGTTGCCATGTTTGCACCAAAGAAAGCTGCAGGAATGCATGTGAGTCACGAAGAAGAGGCATGTACTGACAGTCTGTCTCCATGTTCCACATGAAATCTCAATCCGTTTTTTGCCTGCTGGACCACACCCTCCAGGGAAAATCACAAACTCACATAATGTTCCTCAGTGTCACGTTTTGCATTTGTTATATTTTGGAGCTCAGATTTAGCTGACAGACATGAAATAGCACATGTAGCTGGAATCCTCCAGTGATTACACATGCAGCAGTGCTGAGCACACAGGAGATTCTAGTTTTCACCATGAGACTGCATCTTTCTTATTTCTGGGTTTTTATTTAGGAAGGGATTTTTATTTTTATTTAACTAATATTTTGGATGAAACAGTTCCACCCTGCATGTGGAAGCCCCATTCAATTTTAGAAAGTAGACTATTTCCCCCTTTCCTTTGCGAAATGTTTGCCACCTAAGGACAGCAGCTCCCATGCAAGTCTAGAGAGCTCATCTACCTTCAGAGGGACCTCTTCTAAAAAACTCCAGGTGCTCTGAATGCCCAGAATGGAAGCTGAGATGGAAGTTTATCAGCTCTTTTCTCTTCTGCAGAAATAAAATTGCAATTAAATGTGAAAGCTTTCCCCCTCCCTGCTAATAATTTCTAAACACTTTCCACCTGAGAGCATCAAGGCAAGCATGCCTGGGTGTCACTCAGTTTCAGCTCCCACAATTCCAGAAATCCTTGTTTGAACTTGCATTTACGTTTTGACTGTGACATTTTCTCTCTTATTTCTTGGGCTGAAATAGTCCGTGTTTGAAATGGTGCGGTGGATGGAAGGACCTCTGGAGGAGACAATCATGAAATTTTTATTTTTGCCTTGCCTCTCCTTCTAGCTAAGTGATCTTTAATGTTTTTGAAGTGTGATATTAAGCAGATGATAATAATCTTATTTGACAAACATTTATTGGATGTCTTTCACATAATCACCACGTTATGCAATTTGAGAGCAACAAAAAAGAAAATTATTCAATCCTCTAGGGCTCTCAATCTAGTAGATGGAAAATAGTTTTAAAAACATGGGTATGTATGTATTCCTGCATATTATCCACATATCCATCCATCCACCCACCCACCTACCTACCTATCATCCATCCACCTAAATATATATGTCTACATAGGACTTCCCTGTGGCTCAGACAGTAAAGAATCTGCCTGCAATGCAGGAGACCCATGGTGATCCCTGGGTTGGGAAGATCCTCTGGAGGAGAAGAAAGGAACAGTCATATTCTATTTCTTTCCCTTTCTACTCTCAATAATTTTCTACTCCTTTAGAGTTTTAGCACCAAATTCTCTCACATAGTCTTGCCAAGGGTGATATAAACCTCCCTCCTCTTCCACCATCTGTAGCTCCTTCCCTATACCTCTAACACTTCAACTAAAAAAATAAAAACCTATGACTAGATTTTCCAATTTTTCTTTCCTTCTGCTATTACTTTTTATTGTAAATGCTATTAAATAATCTGCAAATAACAGTTTGTATGACAGATGCGATCAAAATACAACTGTGTTGGAAACTGGAGATGATGCAAAGAAATGGAAAGTTACCCTGTGTTCATGAATTGGGAGAATTAATATTGATAAAATGTCCATACTACTCAAAGCAACCTACAGATTCAATGCAATCTCTATCAAAACACCATGACATTTTTTTTTTTTTACAGAACTAGAACACATAATCCTAAAATTTGTATGGGCCACAAAAAATCCTGAAGAGCCAAAGCAAACTTAATAAAAAAGAACAAAGTTGGAAGTATCAAACGTCCTGACTTCAGACTATACTACAGAGCTGCAGTAATCAAAACAGTGTGGTATGGCATGAAAAAAGACACATAAATCAATGCAATAGAACAGAGCCGAGAAATTAACCTGTGCACATATGGCCAATTAATCTACTACAAAGGGGGCAACAATATACAATGAGGAAATGACAGTCTCTTTGATAAGTGGTGTTGGGAAAACTAGACAGCTGGATGTAAAAGATTGAAATTAGAATATTTTATACTATATACAGAAATAAATTCAAAATGGATTTATTTTATAAAAAGATCTAAATGTAAGTTCTGAAACCACAAAATTCCTAGAAGAAAACACAGGCAGTATACTTTTTGACGTCAGTTCAGTTCAGTCGCTCAGTCGTGTCTGACTCTTTGTGACCCCATGAATCACAGCATGCCAGGCCTCCCTGTCCATCACCAACTCCCGGAGTTCACCCAAACTCATGTCCATTGAGTTGGTGATGCCATCCAGCCATCTCATTCTCTGTCGTCCCGTTCTCCTCCTGCCCCTAATCCCTCCCAACATCAGGGTCTTTCCTAATGAGTCAACTCTTTGCATGAGGTGGCCAAAGTATTGGAGTTTCAGCTTCAGCATCATTCCTTCCAAAGAACACCCAGGACTGATCTCCTTTAGGATGGACTGGTTGGATCTCCTTGCAGTCCAAGGGACTCTTAAGAGTCTTCTCCAACACCACAGTTCAAAAGCATCAGTTCTTCAGAGCTCAGCTTTCTTCACAGTCCAACTCTCATATCCATACATGACTACTGGAAAAACTATAGCCTTGACTAGATGGGCCTTTGTTGGCAAAGTAATATCTCTGGTTTTCAATATGCTGTCTAGGCTGGTCATAACTTTCCTTCCAAGGAGTGAGCATCTTTTAATTTCATGGCTGCAATCACCATCTGCAGTGATTTTGGAGCCCCCCCAAAATAAAGTCTGACACTGTTTCCACTGTTTCCCCATCTATTTCCCATGAAGTGATGGGACCAGATGCCATGATCTTAGTCTTCTGAATGTTGAGTTTTAAGCCAACTTTTTCACTCTCCTCTTTCACTTTCATCAAGAGGTTTTTTAGTTCCTCTTCAGTTTCTGCCATACAGGTGGTGTCACTGCATATCTGAGGTGATTGATATTTCTCCCAGCAATCTTGATTCCAGCTTGTGCTTCTTCCAGCCCAGCGTTTCTCACGATGTACTCTGTATAGAAGTTAAATAAGCAGGGTGACAATATACAGCCTTGATGTACTCCTTTTCCTATTTGGAACCAGTCTGTTGTTCCATGTCCAGTTCTAACTGTTGCTTTCTGACCTGCATATAGGTTTCTCAAGAGGCAGGTCAGGTGCTCTGGCAGTCCCATCTCTTTCAGAATTTTCCACAGTTTATTGCGATCCACATAGTCAAAGGCTTTGGCATAGTCAATAAAGCAGAAATAGGTGTTTTTCTGGAACTCTTGCTTTTTCAATGATCAAGCAGATGTTGGCAATTTGATCTCTGGTTCCTCTACCTTTTCTAAAACCAGCTTGAGAATCTGGAAGTTCACGGTTCATGTACTGCTGAAGCCTGGCTTGGAGAATTTTGAGCATTACTTTACTAGCGTGCGAGATGAGTGCAATTGTGCGGTAATTTGAGTATTCTTTGGCATTGCCTTTCTTTGGGATTGGAATGAAAACTGACCTTTTCCAGTCCTGTGACATAGGTCTTAGCAATATTTTTTGAATCTGTTTTCTCGGGCAAGGGAAATAAAAGCAAAAATAAACAAGTGGAACCTCATCAAACCTAAACGCTTTTGCACAATTAAGGAAACAATCAACAAAACAAAAAGGCAACCTCCTGAAAGTGAGAAGACATTTGCAAATAATATGTCTGATTGATAGGGTGCTAATATTCAGAATATATAAAAAACTTCTACAACTCAATATCAAAACATCAAACAACTTGATTTTTAAAATGGGCAAAGAACCTGAATAGACATTTCCTCAAAGAAGACATACAGCTGGCCTACAGGCACATGAAAAGACGTTCAACATCACTAACCATCAGGGAAATGCAAATCAAACCACAATGAATATCACCTCACAGTTGTCAAATGGTTATTGTATAAAAGAAATAACAGGTGTTGGTGAGGGTGTGGACAGAATAGATTCCTAGGACACTGTTGCTGGGAATGTAAAGTGATGCAGCCACTATGGAAAACAGTATGAAGGTTCTTCAAGAAATTAAAAACAGACTACCAAATAATCCAGCAATTCCACTCCTGGGTATATATCTGAGAAAAATGAAAATACTAATTTGACAAGATATATGACCCCAATGTTTGTAGCAGCATTATTTACAACAGCCAAGATATGGAAGTAACTTAAGTGTTCATAAACAGATAAATGGATAAAGAAGGTAACATGTGGTATATACATACAATGGAACATTACTCAGCCAAAAAAAAAGAATAAAAATTTGACAACAACGATATGAATGAATCTGGAAGCTATTATGGTTAGTGAAATAATAAGCTAGGCAGACAAAGACAAATATTATGTATTTTCACTTATACGTGGAATCTTAAGAATAAAACAAACAAATGAATATAACAAAACAGAAACAGACTCACTGATACAGAGAACTAGGGGTTACCAAAGGGAGCGAAGTGGGAGGGGGCGAGGCAAGACAGGTAAAGGAGAATAAGAGGCACAAACTACCAGCTATAAAATAAATAAGTTACAAAGATGTAATGTGCAGCAGTAATTTATAATGACTTTATATGAAGAATGGGCTTCCCTGATAGCTCAGTTGGTAAAGAATTCGCCTGTAACCAGAGACCCCGGTTTGATTCCTGGGTTGGGAAGATCTGCGGGAGAAGGGATAGGCTACCCACTCCAGTATTCTTTGGCTTCCCTTGTGGCCCATCTGGTAAAGAATCCACCCGCAATGTGAGAGACCTTGGTTCGATCCCTGGGTTGGGAAGATTCCCTGGAGGAGGGAAAGGCTACCCACTCCAGTATTCTAGCCTGGAGAATTCCATGGACTGTACAGTCCATGCGGTTGCAAAGAGTCAGACACAACTGAGGGACTTTCACTTTCACTATATAGAAGATAATCCATGAACATATCAAAGTTGTATACTTGAAACTAATGTAATACTGTAAGTCAACTGTACTTAAAAAACAGACCCAAACCCAAAACACAACTGTTAACTTATGGCAAGGAAAAGAGGTTCTAAGGTACAGAGAGAGAAAAGGACAGTGAGAAGGACGAGTGTGACAGGGAGGTGAGGCTGGGTCGGGGGTGGAAAACGTGTGTTTTCTGAATGGAGTCTTTCTCAATAAACAGGAAATACTAATTATGAGGCAGTGAGATAATCTCTGCATAGAAAGAGAGACCTTAATGGTATAATTGCCTCTGAGTGTTTTAAGGGTTCCGGAGATAGAAAGCCTTCTTTTGTAATCAATGAGAATCTTAGGTTTATTTGTAAAGCTCTCTGAATTACCTCTTGATGAAAGTACTAATTTTCTGATTATATTTTCACATAAACATTGCTCCAGGAGATTTTTTAAAAAATGCAAACCAACCAACCAACCAATCAACTCCTAACTAATTTCTTTTTAAGTTACTTGTGAGTGAGTACAGTTTACTGCAAATTGTGTTTTCATAGAAGAAATTTTGTTTGCATTGCTCAATAACCCAATTGTTGAGACTACTGAAGGAAAAATTTGTTATAAAAAAAATGAGAACTGTGTGCTATATCCCATATCTGACGTTATTCTTACGGATGTGATGATGGGCTAATAGCATTTGAAAATTTCAAATCTCTTTGCAGTATTATTAATACCTGAAAATGCTCTGCATCTTAAAAAGTATAGAGGCCACACTTTTGCTTATATTTTGGATATTTTTAAAAAATAATTTGATTTGACTGTGCTGGGTCTTCACTGCTGCGTAGCCTTTTCTCTAGTTGTGGAGAGCTGAGGCTATTCTCTAGTGCCGTGTGTGGCCTTCTCATTGCAGTGGCTTCTCTTGTGGAGGAGCACAGCCTCTAGGGCAGGCAGAGCTTCAGTAGCTGCACCTTGTGGGCTCAGTAGTTGTGGTTCCTGGGCTCTAGAGCACAGAATCAGCACCTCTGGCACATGGGCTTAGGTGCTCCAGGGCATGGGATCAAATCTGTGTCTCCAGCATTGGCAGGTGGATTCTTTACCATTGAGCTACCAGGAAAGCCCTGGATATTTATGGTTATTGAAAGCACTTTTCAACTGATTTTATTTAGGTTTTTGAGATCATAAAACTTACTATTATATTGTATGCCCAATGTGCTCATTATTGTAAATGAAATTACATTTAACAAAATTCATTATTAATACATGTCCATTTACTATAAATTAAACTGAGATTTATAAAATATATGGGTATATACATATCTGAAGAGAAGTTTTAAGTCAAGTTGAATCTCAAGAGACAATCTCAGGTGAGGTCCTGATTATTCAATTTTTGGATTATAAATGGTCTCCTTTTCTTCTCACTTACTGCCTCCTTCTTGCTGTGCAGCTACTTCCATGACATGTAACACCCTCCAACAGAGGTTAGAAGAGTGAAAGAGGCAACGAATTCAAACCAGTCAATCCTGATTCTCGTCAGCTGCTCTGATAAAAGAATTTGGTGTGGGAGGAGGCAAAAATCTATCTAAAACTAGCTAAAATTAAGGTGTAAAAAATGCTTGCACGGATTTTACTTAGCCTAGCTAGCTATTACTGCACTTTAGAATTGGGGGTTCACTATATTTCACCCCCTGTACAGAAAGAAAAAGGATGTTAAAGATTAAAAAAAAAAGGATTTCTAAGGAAAGCAGATCTTATTGTTAGTCCCATGGACAGAATCAAGATGAGAAAGCAGGATGGTAGTGAGAGAAAGATTTTTTATAATCCTTTTTGTTCATTGTCTCTTCCAGCCCTCATTGGCTATCTCCTTATCATCTCTATCTTCTGAAGAATCACATAACAGAATAAACCTGGAATCGCTATATACCCACCAGAATGAAACAAAAAAGACTACCTGTTGCATAGCACAGGGGGCTCAGCTCAGCGCTCTGCGAGGGTTGGCCTAGATGGGTGGGATGGGGTGGTGGGTGGGGGGAGGTCCAAGAGGAAGAGGATATATGTATACATATAGCTGGTTCATTCCTCTGCACTGCAAAAACTAACACACTATGGTAAAGCAATTATATTCCAATAAAAAATAAAAAAGACTGACAATATCAAGTGGTGGTGAGGACGTGGAGAAACTAAAACTTTTATATTGCTAGTGGCAACGTGAAATGGTATATGTAAGTGTGGGACAACTGCCAATATCTCACATTATGATTCAGTTTCTTATCATACAACCCATCAAGCACATGCCAAGGTAGTGACCCAAGAGAAATGGAAACACGTCCAAAGATTTGAAAATCAATGTTTAGACGGCATTATTCATAACAGCTAAAACCCAGAAGCAATCCAAATGTCTTATCTAATGGCAAATGGACGAGTATAATACAAAGTACAATGGCAAAGCAAGTATAATACATTCACGCAATGGAATACTAGTCAGAAATAAAAAAGAACAGGTTAGAGATACAAGCTACAGCATGGATGAGTGTCAAAAACAATATGCCAAGTGAAAGAAGCCAGACACAGAAGATTGCATGCTGTATGATTCATTTTTTTAAATTAGAGGATAATTACTTTACAATATTGTGATGGCTTTTGCCATACATCAACATGAACTCCCACTGGCTATTTATTTTACATATGGTAATGCATATGTTTCAATGCTATTGCATGATTCATTTTTTGATGTCTCTAGAAAATGTAAAACTGGATCTAGAGAAAGCAGATCAGTGGTTGCCTATGGTGGGAATGGGATTGACTGCGATGGCTCGGAGGGAATTTTTTAAACTGATAGAAAGAGTCCAAAATCGAATAGTACTGATGAGTGAATAACTGTATAAATTTACTAAAATTCACTGAACTGTGTATTTAAAATGGGTGATTTTTATGATCCATAATTACATAGCAATAAAGCTGTTTGAAAGAAATGAATAACGCTGGGAAGAAGGCCCTCAATAGTATTCAGCAAGTGAGGTGTAAGTAAGCTATTCCTGAAGGCTGCAATTCAGCTTGGTCCAGAGAGCAACCACTGCCCTCCAGGAATGCGTCGTTTTCCACCTGGACTAAAGGATAAGCAACATAGAACTGCAGGGTATCCAGGATCTTTCAAGGGAAATGGGACCCAAAAGGTAGATCTGCTCTAGGTACAGAGTGCTGTTTAGCCACAAACTAGTGAGTGAGCAGGACATTCTGTGTTACATGTGTACAGGAAATTAGGACCTAAGGCTTCCAATGTATATTTTAAGAGTCTTACTTAATCCTCTTAGCCATGACACTGGTACAAATGGTTATGCTTTTTTTTTTAATATTTATTTATTTGACAGCACCAGGTCTTAGTAGCATTCAGGATCTTTTAGTTGTGGCACGAAGGATCCAGTTCCCTGACCAGGGATTGAACCCAGACCCCCTGCATTGGGAGTGCATTGTCTTAGCCCCTGGACTGCCAGGGAAGTCCTGTTTATACTTTTCAAATGCTTGCAGCAAATGGTTTGTGAAAGCTTGAAAAGAGAGCAGTGCTCACTAGCAGCCAACATGGGTTCTGTAGAGGTAGCAAGTGTGTATATGGGTTCTGTAGGGATAGCAAGTCTGATAATGAGATGCCCCCAAACACCAGCAATAAGGTGGCATTCTAAGCACTTAATCACACCAACAGAATGAATGGAGACAGAATGACTTTCGGTCCAGAAAGAGCCTATGGAATAGACTGGCAATTTGACTATTTTGTTGAATCTGTGATACTAAAACCCAATTGAACAAAGAAGGTATGTGTCAAGGTGGGTGGGCATGTAAGCAAGGGTGGAGGGCAGATTCAAGCAGCAAAACAGTGGATAAAAACACAATTAGAGAGCCTAGCCTTGGCAGTACTGCTGAGAGAGAGAGTTTGACTGGAGAAAGGAAGCCCTTTGATCACTTGGGAGACGTTTTCTGCCACTGGGCAGAGACTACTTCAGGTTTCCCAGGTGGTGCGAGTGGTAAAGAACACCTCTGTCAATGCAGAAGACTCAAGAGACTCAGGTTCCATCCCTGGGTCTGGAAGATCTCCTGGAACAGGACACGGCAACCTGCTCTAGGATTCTTGCCTGTAGAATTCCACGGACAGAGGAGCCTGGTGGGCTATGGTCAGACATGACTAACGTGACTTAGCATTCACTCAAGAGACTATTTCATCAGGTCCTGTATTGATCTAAGCAAGATATCCCTCAAAATTCCTCTTCCTCCAATACCATGTGCATCAGGAAGCAATCACAGAATCAGTTTTTTTGGTTTTTTTTTTTTTTCGGTTCCCAGATACCAGGAAAGGAAGTGTGAAAGATTGGGGGTGGGGAGCCTTTGATCACTGTTAGGGAAGCCTTCCCACAATACATTAACAGACTGCAAATCTTGCTGCTACGCTGTTCTCACATCAACCAAATCAACACCACAGAAACACACAGGATTGTATCGGGAGAACACAGTGGCTGAGAGCAGGGCTCAGTGTCAGGGTGACTGAGTGTGAGCCGCGATTTGGCACTTGCTATATATGACTTTGGGTTAATTATTTAGCCTCGCTCAGCTTCACCTAACTCATCCAAAATAATGGGAGTTAAAAAAAATAGTACGTACCTTTAGTGTCGGCATTAAACGAGATATATGTAAAGCACCTAAGCCCAGTGCCCAGCACAGAATGATTCTCAATAAATAGAAATTCATTCAGTGTGTGATTTAGTCCAGTTTTTTAACCAGAAGGGCTGAGCCCAGCCTCTGGAACTTGGTCACACATCAACGTCATGTCACCACTGGAAAGGGCTCACTCAGCAACTGGCCAGGCATCTTTTCTCCGAAACGACACCTGCGCCATCAGCCTCTCTTCAAACTTCAGTGTTCTCATTAAAAATAAGTTCTTGCTGCACTATATTAATTTCCTTTTTTGACAGGGTTATTAGTATGAGGTTGTCAGACCAGGGGAATGCCATAGATATGGTGTCTTTGATTTCAACAAACCTCTTGATGAAGTCTTTCATTATCTATAACGTGGTGGGTTCTAGGAGAGAAAAATTAAGTGGATTCCCAGCTGGTTGTAAATCTATATCCAAAAGGCTTGATGAGTAATTCTGTTACAGCCTGTAGGGGACCACAGATAGAATGCCATAGACCTCTGCCCCGGGTTCTGCTCTATTCAATATTGTTATTAATGGCATCCAAGTAGACCTAAGAGGAACGTGTATCAGAATGTTCAATGACACAGGTGGTAAAGGATATTGAATATGGTAATAGGCCAATGCAAAATTCAAAATTCCCTCAACAGGCTGACAGGCCATGCTGACACCAAAAAAGATGCAATTCAACATGGATAAATGTAATGTCCTATACTAGGGTGCTGAAGGAAATCAACTGTGCAAGTTCAAGATATGGGAGGATATGGTTTTGCCAAAGTTCACAGAAATATCTGAATTTTTAGTTGAACAACAACAACAAAAAAAGAGGCTTTTGTGGAAAGAACACTAAATGACAGGTCAGAAGAGGGAAGGAATACACATATAATATCGATCACCTCATCTACCTTACCATTTCAGTCTTATAAGCTTGGTGTTTATCTCTGTTTTAGAAATGAATAGACTGGGGCTCAGGGATTTTAGGAACTTGCCAAAGTAGGTGGCAAAGACAGGAGCTGACTTCCAAAATTCACGCTCTTTATATTTGTTATCTCCTGCTGTCATTTCTTTCTCAGAGGTGCTGAGAGGCCCAAGTAGGACAGTTTTAATAGTAGCACCTAGCATGGTGCCCGACCCACATCTTCTGATTGAAAGTTCTTGGTCTTTCCCCAGAGACTCATTTAGCTGTAAGGCTATGTGCTAATTTAATAGACTAGTATTTTATTTATCATGGATCCCAGGTGGCACAATGATAAAGAATCCACCTGTCAATGCAGGAGACATAGCAGATTCAGGTTCAATGCCTGGGTTGGGAAGATCCCCTGGAGGAAGGAGGAAATGACAACTCACTCCAGTATTTTTGCCTGGAGAATTCCATGGACAGAGGAGCTTGGGGGAGCTACAGCCCATGGGGTAGAAAAAAGTCAGATACAACTGAGAATGCATGTGGTCACAGTCAGTTATTTATTACAATATGATCCCTACAGTTTGTTCTAAGTCTTTTCAAGTTTATCTATTAATTTTAACTACCACAGAAATGATTGTTAATATTTCTTATATTCTTTTTACTCTCTCACCATTATTCCAAAACCATTCTTCATGCCAGAAGGGGAAGCCCTGGCCAGGAAAAGGTAGAGGGAAATTTGAGGGCAATCTGAAGTCTGTCAGTCAGTAATGATTCCTAGAATAGTCAAAACCTTTTTCTTAAATTAAGGTAACTTTCAAGGGCTGCATGAGAGGTTCCATGTTGCATATTTACATGATAAAACTTCAATTACCTTTAGGTAATGAGGTGATGTGTTAGGTAACCTTAGAATAATGATATGCATATAGCATACAACATTTTCACTTAGCGTATCAACTCATTGGAAAAGACTCTGATGCTGGGAAAAAGACTGAAGGCAAAAGGAAGAGGGTGGCAGAGGATGAGATGGTTAGATTGCATCACAGACTCAATGGACATGAATTCAAGCAAACTCCAGGAAATAGTGAAGGAGAGGGAAGCCTGGCGTGCTGCAGTCCAATGGATTGCAGAGTCGGACATGACTTAGTGTCTGAACAGCAACAACAATGGCTAAATGACACCTTTTTCCTGCTGTTGCTGGTGTCTTCACTGGATTTTTTATCTAAATATATATATCATATATTTATATTTATACATGTCACATATAACAGAATGTTTGACATTCTTCCTAAATAAACATATATTTAGTGATATACATGTAAATGTGAAATATAAAAATATACAAGAAGAATTCTAAATGTTATATGATATATATAAAACATATTCTTTCTAAACATATAATATATCATCTTTATAGATAATATATGTAAACATTTAGGAAGAATTCTAAATATTATATATGATAGATATTATACATAATATCTAATAATCTCTCTGTATCTAATATATATAGACAGAAACAAATTTTGCTCCTCCTCTGCCAAAGTACAGTTAATTGATGGTCCTTAATTCTTTCCTGAATATTTGGAATGTCACACGGCATTATGCTGTGTGAAGACCATTTGTTCCTGGGCCACAGTCCTGCCTCAGAAGGTGGCTGAGGAATGCACACTGGCCCTTGCAGCATCTCAGGTTTTGCTCCTTTTAATAAATACCTAGGAGCAGTTGTTTGTCACTGTCGCTTGCACCAAAAGCAAGGGCTGACAACATCAGCTATCTAAAAGTTTCAGTTAATGGAGGGTTCATTGTAAAAAAAAAATAACAATAATTCTTTGAGGGAGAGGGGTGAGCTCCTTTTAACGTTCTCTCCTTTCTCTTTGCTGAGGCCAGCCATGATTCACAAAGCTGGAGAATGAGAGTCCTAGGAAGATGGAGTCATGAGCTGTCCATGGTGCTGGTCTTATCTTCCCATCCTGGAGAACAGAAGGATGACCATGGTCAGTGTCCAGGTTGCCCTGTGCAGTGAACGAACTGAGAAGCTCTGCTGTAAAGTCTCTTATAAAGACATGCAAAGAAGTAATCTTTCAGGGTTAGAGGATTCTTTGGGGGCCAGGGCACCTAATCTATGATAAAATGGGACACATCCTTGAGGCTTTTGAGGTTTATGAGCTGTGCCTTCTTTTAAGAGTGTCCTTCACCTCTTCTCTATCTGGTGAATCTCTAATCATCTTTCAACATGTCAAGATCAAGTTCAAATATTACTTCGAGAAAGACAAAACTTCTACCAACACCCTTTTCATCCATGCCCTGCCACTTGTCATACTGTACAACAGCTAGGTGTTTGCCTGTTTCCTTCTCGAGACCAAAATCTTGAAGGCAAAAAGTCTTATTCTCTTTGTATTCCTCACATGCAGTTATTAGAAAGTAGCCCCAAACTAAACGAAACCAGATCGAAACAAAGAAATTTCAAAACAAATCACAGCAATAGACTTTTGAATGACAGTATCAAATTAGTCATGCTCCAAGGAAAAAATATCGACTTAGCACACTACATGAAAAAATGAAATATATTTACTTTATATCAAGTCTGTAAGCTTGCTGATCGAATTTATGAGCTCAAGACAAAAAAGCAAAAAGAAGAGCAATGCTTTCTGAAAAGTAGATGCTGAACTATCAAATGGAAAAGTAATACCCCCAGTTGTCAGTATAATTCACTCTAATTTACAAGTCTCCAATGAAAACCAAGCAATAAACCATGATTTAGCATGTGGTAGAAAACAAGGTTTAATATGCAATTGTCACTGAACTCATTACCTTCATATAATGTCATTCACACCATGAGAGAGATTATTCATTTTTACTTTAAGTTATTTCTAACATTAAGCTGGACAGAAAACAACATATGATGAAAAATTGGTAACTGATTCTTTTGCTGCCCTAGAATGACGATAGTATAGGGCATGTCAATAATTAATCAATACAGTGTTATTCACATAGTGGGCACCTGATATGCATGAAATGCATAATTAATGATGAAAATGCTACAGTTTCAATATTAAACCTACTGATTACATCAACAGTTTTCCACCCATGCTTAAATTAAATTTTCCTGGTTCAATCTCTATGGGATTCAAGAAATTTGTGATTTTTGATGAGTTTAAGTGCCAGAGCTTATTTCCAATGTATATATAAAATGACTGTTTGCCACAGAAGTATTCTAATCTCAGTTTTAAAAAAGAATTTCTTGAGAGTTATTCAGGCCAAATGCCTCAACTGTTGAAATCTCATGTTTTTCTTCCTTGAGATGACAGTGGTTTCCTTTCTCCAGCAAGTCTTGTTTTTATTTAGGTTTAACTGTTTTTCTCATCAAGGTTCATGAACAATGATATTTATATCTCTTGAACATGGACAGAATGTGTTGAAATCTCCCTGCAGGAAAACCACAGGCAAAGGTAAAAATCACTGTGGAGTCTTTAGCTCCTTAACTGCAGTGTGTCTTAGAGAAATGTCACTTATGAGAGATGCTAATTAAGGAGGCTGGGAGAAAAGAGATGCTACCTTTCCAAACATAATATTTAAAATCCAAGTATTACTAATATAGTGGTTTTTATGAAGCACTTGAATCTTACATAAGTATGGTTTAGTTTTTGTTTCCTAAAAAAAGGCTGCATTTGGGCAAACCAAAAGCTGAATAATTTAAATCATGAATTTGAAAGAAAAAAAATTTGCATCTTGCTAGGAATTTAATAAAATGTGACTTTTCAAACACTCCCCCCATTTTATAACGGTTTACATGGTTATTTGCAAAATCTTTAGTCACGCAGAAGCTGAAAAAGACAGTTTTAATTTTAAAATAGTAACATTGCAGTCATTTATGAGGGTTTTTGCAGGGAGAAAAGGTTTTATAAACTATCCATCTCAAAATGAAAGAGCTTAAATTCAAGAATGTTTAAACATAGAATTTGAAGTTATCCCTTGGAATGGCCTCAAGGCTAATATCTTGTCTATATACAAGGTCAAAATAGATGTATGTCTCCAGCTAATTTGGACTGACTGCCAAGCAATTTATTAGGAAGCTGGAGGATCTGAACTGATCATGAAGACAACAGAACAAATGGACTTCGTCTGATTGGTTCAGTTTACTTGATGATTAAATCATTATGCTTGCCGAAAATTTACTTGGCTTCCAAACGAGACAGACAGACAGTCACCCCATGGCATACTTAATATTTAGAACCCTATCTTAATTAAATGAAAAAAGTCAGTTTTCAAGAGCACAGAATTAAGCATATTTTGTTGCTTATGTCTTCAATGAATTACCTCTCAGTAAGTGAAAGAGTTCACGTTACCATTCTTCCTGATCTACTGTCATATTCTCCACAACTGGAAACTTCTGGGAAGACGGTTAATCAGTTATTATGTACCAGGAATTATAAGTGCCTGGTCTTCCATTAGCAAGTACTCCTTTTCAAAATGTTCAGTTTGATCTTTGATTAAAATTTTGGCAGAAAGCTTCTTTTGGAGGCTTGGAAGCTATTTCCCATATAATGGAGATACGAGGCAATTAAATGGAGGTTTAAAGGGAAAAAGATTTAAGGGAAAAAGATCCTCTCCAATTCTTTCTGCCCAGCCCATCAATACTGTCATCTTCACAGCACTCAGGCTGGCCAAGACTTAACCTCACACTGAACAAGGCAACAACCTTTTAATTAAGCATGGAGTTTTATTATATTACTTTTTTTACTTAAAGTGCAAAACACTAAAGCCAGAAAGCTTATTAAGGAACCACAGCATGTTGTACAAAAGTTGATCACTGTGTCCTTGTCAGAACTGTTACAGTCCCCCCGTTCTAGGTCCCTACAGTCAACTTGTCACACCTTGGTGGGGGACCCCAGTGATGCAGCCTGCAGCACACAGTTCTCCATCCAGGGTTCTTTGGGTGGTGCTTAGGGGTATACAGAGGTGAATGTGTCATAATTATTGCATCAAGAGATTCTGGGTCCAGTAGGGAAGATAAAGTGACAGATGCTCTGAGGGAGCACCTTCAGTGCTATGAAAGCTCGGCGTTGGTAGTGATGATCTCTGCCTGTGGGAGATTGTGGTGTAGGAGACAGGTTTTCAGGGATGAGTAGGAGTTTTCCAGAAAGAGAAGGGAAAGGAATTCAGACAAAAGAGCTATCACGTGCAAAAACACAGAAGTGTGAAAAACAAAAGAACATGGCATATTTGTTTATGGTTTAACAGCTTTTCTTTATGTCTCTGTTCATTTTTGGCAAGGAGGAACTTTTGTATATGCAAATGGCAGGATAGGAGACTTGAAGGTGGGTTGTGGCCAGATTTAAGGGCACTCTAAAGAAACCTGGTCTTCCAACTTGATTATATTTGACAACATGTGTAAAGTGCTTAGAATAATGCTTGGCATGGCAGGTATGCTCAGCAAATATGGACTTTTTTATATGGTGAAATCTTTGGGAAGTTGACATAAGTTTGAAAGAAGGGAAAGGATGAGATTAGAGTTGATGAGGTCAGAGATCAGTATTGCTCTAGAATACTAAATTTGACGTCAGTACTGAGAACAGATTGGAGTAAGGAGATCCCGTCCACAGGTTGGTACACTGAAATAATTCAAGTGGGTGAGAATGAAGGTCAGGAATGAAGTCTTATTCACTGTGTACCTTAAAGTCCAGTGAAGTAGCTGCATGCAGTAGGCACCCAATAGTCACTGAATGAATAAACGAATGGCAATGAGTAGAGGGAGTAGATCTCAGAAACATTTGGCAGCAGAAAAGGCAGGGACCATGAGTGTTAGCTGTAAACGATGAAGGAGTGGGAATTTTTTAAAGGAATGTGCCAGAGAACTGGGCTTAGGCGAGGGTTGCAGAGAAGAGGAAGAGGGTCAGAGGGGAAGACAAGGCTCTTGCACAAGAGTGAGGATTACTGTCCATGCAGCTGCTGGGTTCAGCCTCTCCTGAGTGTTGAGAAAAAGTGGTCAAGGGAGTGCAAAGGAGCCTTTCACAGGCACCTTGTTTAATCCCTACAGACCTTCTCTGAGTTTGGTATTGTTACCCCTGGTTACAGGTGGAGAAACTAAGGCTTTAAGATTAACCAGGCAGCAGAGTCCAGATTAAACACACACACTTCTTTCTGCCACAAAGCTTGCGCTTTCATCACTCCACCATACTGCCTCCCCTCTTAAAACGAACATTTGGAATAAGGTATATTCCACATTCTGACAGCTCATGGCTAGGAGGCAAGGTACTTTTGCAAAGAAACCACAGCATATGTTCGATTAACTTTTGTTCATGAATACTCCCAAACCTGCCTTCCCCTTTCACACAGATATCACGGGTGGTGGTCCAGTCACTGAGTCATGTCCGACTCTTGAGAACCCATGGACTGTAGCCCAAGAGGCTCCTCTGGCCATGGAATTTTCCAGGCAAGAATACTGTAGTGGGTTGCCATTTCCTTCAAAAGGGGATCTTCCCAGCCCAGGTCTCCTGTATTGCATGTGGTCTCTTGCATTGCAGGCAGATTCTTTACCAACACAGTTATCATAGGGAACCAAAAAAGACATGAAAATATTTTGAAAGGACATGAAAATATTTTGAAAAGCATAAAGCATTCTATAAAAAACAAGGTGATATTAAAAAAAATAAGAAGAAAATATGTTTAGATTCCTGTTAAGGAATTCTAGAAAAGTGCAAAATATGATAGGATCTGGATGCTGTATTAAGACCATTTGACTGGCAAAGGCATCTTTTCAACCATGGTTCAGAGAACTTGTTGAGTTGTTTTTCTGTCTTTATCTGTCAATTTTCCTAAAACATGAAAATCTGGATTTGAAGTATTGGAAAAGAATGAATTTTGCTTTCCAAAGTCAGAGAGTTTACAACTCTTTTGCTTTCAATCCCTTCTCAAAGAATCTTGGTTCTGAGTAAATCAATATTGATACCACTCAAAGAGCCTTGGTTCTGGGTAAACCTATATTGATACCACGCAAAGATCTTTGGTTCTGAGTAAATCTATATTCACACCACTGGTGTCTGCAAAATTCCCTCAGAGACTGGGTAATATGCTCACTGGGTGGGGAGCAAGTGGCCACTGGGTGAGATGTGCTATGTTCTTGCCCTGGACAAAACCTTTGAACACCATCAGGGGCCTGTGCAGAGTATGGTAACGTGTCTTTACCTGATTCAGCTCAGCTCCTAGCATGGGCCTAACACGTTGCAAGCTGTCAGAACCTATTTGTTGTTTTAATGAACAAATGATGCTAAGCCTGAGATCATGAGACAAACGGCAGAAAAGCATAGGACCAGTACCTGGGGATCCTGCTCCACAGTTAGGCTGTGTCATGGTTTGGGACCAGAAATGGAGCAGTGGATCGGCTCATATGTGGACCGAGGCCACCTCTGTGGTCTCATCAGCAGGACAAGTCAACCAGAGGAACCAAGTGGTTCGCACTCAATCCCAAAGGAGGAGCACAGAAACACCACTATTCCTCAACCTTGGAGTAGCTCCCTTGCTCTCCTAGTTAAATATGTATGGCATATAAAAATAATTGTGCAGACAGAAGGACTCACAGTTGCTCAAAGTAGACCAGGAAGGTGTTTGGACCATTCGGTGGGTGGTGCGACTGCTAGGAGAATCAGGAATGTGCCGGGGTGGGAATAGAAACTACTCCAGGAAATGGTACTGTAGGAAACCATTTGCATATTTCAGGGCATGGGAGGTTCTGGAACTGCATTTGTTCCCCTGCATTTCTACCAGTGAAATAAATTGTTAAGGGTCGAAATGAGTAGATGATATATAGTAATATGGCTAGAAAGCCACATAAGACTAGTTTGCAGCCAGGCTCTATGCATAATTTATCACAGCAAATCCTTAAAACTTGTATGGAGAGTAATATCACCCCCTATTTTACAAATGAGGAAACAGGTTCAGGGAGCTTATGCAAGCAACCAAGTCTGTTACATTTCAACACTTGCACTTTCTCACCATTGGCGCCAAAGCCAGATAACTGCTCAGAATAGAATTCTAAATTTCTTACCGCGATGTCATTTCTTACATATTTCTTACACACTTCTGATATACCAGGAATATATTTCTGATGGCCTCATGGCATTGCAGCAATGTTGGCTTCCAAGAAATGGTGCATTTTCCATTTGGGAACACGTTACAGGAGCAATGGTTTTACTCCCTCAGTGTTAACTACAATGACAGTCATTGAGAATTTCACCTATTTCCCACTGAATGATTTTAATCCTACTAAACAGCTCTTCTCTTTTTTAGAAACTCTCTCCTTGCAAAATACTTGTTTTGCAGTAAATATCTTCTCTGACAATTCTAAAGAAAGGAACATGAATTCTGCATTCTGGCTATAGTTGTCAAGAGAGCTGAAATATGCAGCAGCCATATTTATAGCACTGAAACCTGTTCTTCTGATGCTGTATTTTGCTAATCTGCTCATCCCAAAGGGCTTCACTGCCTTAAATATCCCTACACGTCATGTGTTGCTGCTTAATGTGCTTATTCATCAGTTTTTGAAAATAGAAGCATATTCTGCAACATCTTTAATTTTCTGATGTTGAAAAGGATCATTTCTGGTTCTTCACTCAAACTATATGGAATACTTGGCAGAGAGTGGGTATTAAATGAAGAAAATAAATGGAAGCTAACCTAATCTATTTTTTCATAATCCTACCCATATACAAAATCTAGAATTGCTAGGGTTTAAAAGCTGGGCCCACTTACATAAATACAAAACTAGTAGGAAAAGTTTGGGAAAGAGGGATTCAGGACTCAAAACTGGCTCCTGGCCAGTGGTTTTTTAAAAATATGGTCTTCAAATATTTTTGAACTGCAACATGCCTTTGCTGTCTTCTTCTTACAACTGGGGTTGTCATGTGAACCTGGCATCCTTTCCAAATTAGTCTGTTGTTTGGAATCCTTAGTTGGGGAAGTGTCAACTTTGCCCCTTCAAGACAAACTGGCTGATGGACTGTTTCTCAAAAGCATGGCTAATCAGACCTAGACACACAGATCCGGGGTGGAGTGACACCCTGAGACTGTCGCTCTGACTCTGGGGGAGCATCTGCTCTTCTCTGGGCCTTGACTTTCTCCTCTGAACCATGGAGTGTCCTCTGCCTCAGATGAAGGTTGCAAGCACAGATTACATAATGCCTCAGTGAATGATGCTCTGCGAGGTGCTTATCTCAGCAGTTGGGAACATATGTGAAGCCTGATACATCATGGTTTAGTGACTAATTTATATTTTTATGATGTATACCCAATATAGCTATGAATAATCTACCACAGTCATATATATGAGCCTTACAAGCGTTAACATTAATCACTTCCCCCTATTTTGAGGCCATATGAGGAACAGAAAGCACCCTGGCTTTGATGCAAGGTTGACCCAAGTTTGATTCCTAGCTCTAACATTTAAGGCTGGATCTCGGGGAAGGCATCCTTCTTTCCCAGCTTCCGCTTCTGCGTGTGTGGAATGAAAAGGATAATCATACCTCCTCCACAGATCTGCTGTGTGTGTGCATGCACATGTGTGCACATGTCGGGTGCAGGAGTAATAAACACTGCCCTTCCCTTATGCTGGGGCTTCCCGGGTGGTGCTAGTGGTAAAGACCCTGCCTACCGATGCAGGAGATGCAAGAGAAGCAGGCTTGATCCCTGAGTCAGGAAGATCCCCTGGAGGAGGGCATGGCCACCCACTCCAGTATTCTTGCCTGGAGAATCCCATGGACAAGGGATTGTCCAGAGGAGGCTGGTGGGCTACAGTCCAAGGGGTTTCAAAGAGTCAGACACGACTAAGCAGCTAACACTTTCACACTTTTCCCTTCTGCTTTATGATGTACTGTGACTGTGAGGACAGTGGTCAGCGCTATTAGTTGCCTTTTTATTCTAGAAGTCAGATGGGCTGTGTAAGATGAGGGTAAGGGGGAGAGTGGCCACAGGCAGATCCTGAATAACCTCTGTGAGCCTAGGAGGACAGATGAGAGCAACTAGCTAGGAACAAAAGGAAAACAAAACAAAACAGTTGTTAAAGCATATTTTCTTCTATGTCTAGAAGAATCTTTAGGAAGGCACATCATCAAAAGAAAGCTATTTGAGAACACAAATGGCATATGACATGAGTGTTTACTTTCATTACGTCCTACCTGGTGACAGAAAAGGAAGCAAAATTATGCCACAAGCATGTGTTAAAGTAACGACTCTGCAAGAAAGCCACGTAAGGGAAAGGCAATGATTCTTAAGATGTAACCCTGCATACAATGAGTTCTCAATCTAATGGGGAAGCATGTATATATGTGCATAAGAAAGCACCTGCCAGACTGTGATCAGTCCTACATTAAAAGACATTTAAAAGGAGATTTTTCAAGGAGCTGAGGATATTTTAAGCTAGGTCTTGGAGGAGATGTTCACAGGGAAGGAGGAGTTAGGAATGGGATACTGTGTGAGCGATGCTTGGAGCATCGCAGATATTCTGATACTGCAGAGGCACGGCGATCTCAGCAGCAGGAAGCTGGGGTGGTGCTGCAGGGAGCCTCGAGGCTAGAAGAAGGAGACAAGAGCTGATGGACTTTGGAGAGGGGGAGTGACGAAGGACGCAGTGCACTGAGAGAATGGTTAGCTTTGGCAAGCAGGAGGGACACATGTTCCTATGAGCAGGTGAGTCTGGCTGTTACTTGGGTAAGTCTAGAGGTGGAACAATGGTAAATTCTTTTTCTTTTTAAAATCACGTTAATCTGACCAGAGAAAGACAAATATCATATGATAGCACTTATATGTAGAATCTAAAAAATGATACAAATGAACTTATTTACAAAACAGAAATAGACTCACAGAGAAAACAAATTTATGGCTACCAAAGGGAAAGGGGGGGAGGGTGAGGGATAAGTTAGGAATCTAAGACTGACAGATGTACACTCCTATATATAAAGAAGATAAACAACAAGGCCCTGCTGTGGAACAGAGAAAATTATATCCAATATCTTGTAATAACCTATGTTGGAAAATAATCTGAAAAAGCATCTATCTATCTATCTATCTATAAAACTGAATCACTTTGCTGTACATCTGAAATATTGTAAATCAACTATACTTCGGTTTAAAAAGCCCACCTTAGTGAGGTATGATTGACATACAAAAAGCTGTACATATATAATGTATAAAACTCAGTGAATTTGGAGATAAGCATACAACTGGGAAACCACTACCACCACCTATGTCCTAAACATGTCCCTCACCTCCAAAAGTTTCCTTTGTCCTCTGGCAGTAAGTACTAAGAGAACATGCCTAGTTACCTTCATGCTCTTGGCATGGTGAAAGGCAATGTCACTGACTCAGTGAATGAAGGTGGCTGGGCAGACGCTTAAGAAGCATGAAATAAAGGTCTGAAGAGCTATTTACGGGGATCAGTAAACACGAAACAAATGAAGGCAAGGCTTCTGACTCAAGGTATTTACAAGTGAATTGGAGAAACATATGCAAGGCCATCACTGGCATTTTCAAAGCAGAGACAGTTGAATGAATGGTTCATAAAATAAGAATACTCAAAGGGAAAAGTATCAGGGACGTTTGCAGTTTTATATAATTCACTATGATGCGTCCTGATTTTGCTTAGTAAGTGTTCCCTCCTTACTGTCACGACCTGTCTATGACATTAGTTGTACTTTTAGTTGTGTTTGTGTTCCTGACAATGTTTGCTGCATAGACAGATTCAGCTTTAGTGGTTCAGTGCATCCTCCACCTTCTCCCGACACCTCTCCCCCATCCCCAATGCCTTCAGGTCACAATTTGGAACCTAATGCACTACAGCAGGGCTCCCCACAAACAAACGGGGGTGATTAGAGAGGATCCCATTGACAAGACAGCACTATATCGTAGCCCAGGAAGAGACAGCTCTTTGAATCAATGAAAAAGCACAGTTCAGAGTAGGAGAGAGAGGCCGGGGTGTGCACAGCACGTTTAGAGGACAAGCTGGTCAGCAGAATGGAAGAGACACTCTTTCAGCTGTGCTTTGAGAGGTGAGGCAAGTATAGGTTGGGGTTAAGACTCAGTTTCCAAATGCGTTCATTGTTTGTGAATCTGACCCTCACTCCATGGGCGATAAGGAGCCATGGAACAGAAACAGGATTGCAGTTCTCACACTGCTGGAAACTGATGTCCACACCTAGGTCCCTGAGGGTGTAGCTCAGGGGTAAGCACTTGACTGCAAACCTAGGCTCTGCTGCAGGTCTGTCTAAATTCAACCTTAGCTTCTCCCAGTGTTCCTTGTGGAAGCAAGTCCTTTGAGCCATCTGTTTCCCGTGGGATGAGAGAGGAGCATATATCATATTAAAAAGATTTCTGCTTCTCTGAGGGGTATTGTCTCTTTCTGAGATTTTGGGCAAGTGGGAAAATGCTTACTTTCATGGCCTTTCTATTTGCTAAAGAATGTCATGTCTCGCTTGTTGTGGTACATTTTGCCAGACATTTCATCCCCATGAACTCATTCTGTTCCTGAGGAAATAAGGGCTGAGTTCCAGAAGAGGGTTTGGGTGTAATGCCAGGACTTCTGACCTGACAAGTAAGAAAAGACAGTTATGGGAGCTCAAGCTACCAGAAACAACTTCAATAGAACATTCACATGTGTGAGAGTATCCGAGCCCAAGTCTTCAAAGAGAAATATTTTGAAAATTCTTACTGGTTTCTGGCAAGAACAGCAAATCATGATTTTTCAGTTCTTTATATAAAAAAAGAAAAGACTAACAATTCAAAACCTGAGTATTAACCAACTATTTAATAAGGCCAGTAAATAAATTGAGTTCTACTGTAATTCACAGTGGGGAGATTAAAGAAAACCTAAGAGCTACAAATAAGCCATTATGAACTGTTTATAGCAATTGAACACATGAGCTGTGATTAATAATGAATTAGAAGTGAAGCAATGAATGACAACAAACAAGACTCGTCAGAGTAAGAATTTCATCAGAAAAGTATAATTTGGATGCTGGTTCAATGTTTCCAGTGGTAGTAATAGGGATAACAAATTATTTTTAAGAAAATATATTTTAGTTAATCAAATTAAAATTGGTAATGTATTAGATGCTATTTAGATCAGTTCAGCCCAGAAGTAGAAGTACAGCCTTGTGTGGTCTTCTAAACAACCGACATTTATATATTCTATTTTTCTTAAGATCAGTGCAAGCAAAATGGAAAAGGCTCCTTAATATTTTGGTTTCGGGGAGAGAGACTTTTCAATCTTGCTTGAAGTCAAAATGCTGATATCTTTATTTGTGATAAAAACATTTCCATATCCGCATCTTGGGTTCATGTCTCCTTTATTACACAGAAAATAATTTACTGCCCAGAGAAACAGAAACCAAACTGAATTGATTTTATAAGCTGCAATAAGTACAGCTCTCAGAAACAAACACAAATGGAATGAACAGTTCTTACCATATGTTTCACGTAGGCTACTCACGTTTTCCCTCATTCCAAGATGATTTTAAAAACCTGTTCTGCTAATGTATGGATGCGATTTCTGCAATCTCAAAAGATTTAAAAAAACCTATGTGTTTTCACAGTCCCAAATATCCTAATATACACAGTTTTCACACCTGGATGCTGAACACAGACACTGAAATACATTCTCCAAACAAAGGAATTTGAAAGGGACCACAGATTTTTCATTGCATGCTAAAGCTGCCCTGTGTCAGCTTTTCACGCAAATGCCAGACTCCGGGTCTCTGAATTTCAAGACAAGATGCCATACTTTCATTTCAGTTAGCTTGACCCTGTGGTGTCTATCTCTGCTCCTTGGAGATACGAGCTTGCCTTGTGCTTACTGAATGAATACTAATGTCTTAATTAAACCTTGATGGAGAAGCACACTACAGTCCTCACTTAAAATATGCACAAAATTAGAAGGGGGAGGAAAAAAAAAGGCAGGACGTTGCAGGTCTGTCAAAAGAAGAAGCATGTCACTGTCAAAGGCGCATTCAAAGAGACTTCCTCAGACTTCCTTTCTGCTGAAGGGTCCCCAAATGAAAAGTGCTCTCATTTCCCCTCCATTGACATGAGTCGCTGCTGTTTTCTGAGAGGTGAAGGGGCAATGGGAACAGAGTGGTTTTAAGTCCATAAAAGGATTATTGACAGAACTGTGGCAGTCTGAAAGGCTTCATAGTTCATCTGTCCCTACTCCCCCTTCTCCCTGGGTTAGGAAAAGTGGGAAAGACTCTGACTTTTTCCACTAGGTTCTCTTAGGGTAAAATCATGACAGATTCTCCTTCTGACTCTATGCTACTGCTTTATGATTCCCAGCTGTCAATAGAGGTGTTGTCAATACAGACGGATCAGGCTCGCTATCTTAATTTGAGCATTTCTTCCTGTTGATTTCCTGGGAGGAACTTCATGGAGCCTAACTTCTGATATAAAGAGAAAACTGACTTAACGTCTTTGGGGGAAAAAAGAAAGAAGGGAGGAGAGCGAGCACTGCTGATTGACTAGATCACCCTTGTTGCTTGCTGTTCTAATGGTTCTATACGGCTCTATACTGTGATCTTAAGGCCTGACAGTGCCTTCTTGAAGAGAATAGACTTTACCGACCTCAGCAAATGACCAAAGAGCCACTGATGGGAAAAGTCTGTCTAGCTGTTAATCTCATCAAGAAAACAACAGAATTCTCATCTTAGAAAAGAGATTAATTTGTTTTGATTCTAAGACTACGTGTATGAGTTCTACACTAATTTCTAGTCCGAAGATATTTATAAAATGCTAGAGCTGGCACGAACTGTGGCTATTACTAGAATAAAACGATTTTAAGGTTGTGGAAACTGCAACTTAGAGGGTGATATGTTCAAGGTCACCCAGAGTTAGAAGAAAAGTGAATCCTGGGCTTCTGAGTTCTGACATGCTGCTTTTCTACCGCAAATCACAGTTTTTGAGATTCACACTTTGAAAAAGAATAACACAAAGTAACACTGTCATTTTGGGGTTAGCTTTCTCCTGTTACAAATGATTTTTAAAAAATCCTGACCTTCCTGTTTCCCCACGTTTAAAATGCTATTAATATTTTAAATCTCATTTTCCTTCTTTCTTTTTAAAATCCTTTAAAAATTTTTTGAGAGACAAATTTGCTGCATTAATTTCTAAAGGTTAAGAGTTTGTGTCAGTTCTCTTTTATTCTATATTGTTTTAGTCATTCCTCGGTGTAATAAAATTTTGGTGTGGTTATGCTGACACTGAAGTTTCTTTTTCTTAAAGAAAATGAATGACTTGACCTTGGCATGATATCACAGCACGGGCTCTGTGGTCAGTGGGACTGACTCAGGCACTATGCTACCACTTCCCAGCAATTTATCCATGGAAGAGCTACTTAACTTTCTCTGCAGTCCTGTTGTCTCACCTACAAAATGGCAATATTAATAATAAGGTTATTTGGGTGGGAATAAATAAGCTTACCTACGCAGAGCTGGTAATGAGCGACTAGCACATAGTAACTACCCAACACAGTTATCTTTATTATTAGAAAAGAAAAACTAAAAAATAATTTATATAATTATTCTTTATATGAGTAGTGGGAACGCAGCTTCACAACACACTATCAAGAATGTGAAATTTCTTCATTAAATGTGAATTGACATTTTTTCCCACAAAATCCTCTGCTCAAATAGTGTTACTCAGCAATGATTGACAAAAGATGCTGCGGATATATCCTTCTCCAGGGATCTTCCCAACCCAGAGATTGAACCCAGGTCTCCTGCATTGCAAGTGGATTCTTCACCAGCTGAGCCACAAAGGAAGCCCAAGAATACTGGAGTGGGTAGTCTATCTCTTCTCCAGTGGATCTTCCCAACCAGGAACTAAACCAGGGTCTCCTGCATTGCAAGCGGATTCTTTACCAATTGAGCTATCAGGGAATCCCTATTAAAACAGAAAAATTGAAAAATAATTTATATAATTATTCTTTATATGAGGAGTGGGAACTCACCTTTACAATACACTATTGAGAATGTGAAATTTCATCATTAAGTGTGAACTGACCTTTTACCCCCCACAAAATCCTCTGCTCAAATAATGTAACTCAGCAATGACCGACTTCTGGATGTTGTGGAAATGTCTAATATGAGCAACTTCTGCAGTCTGAAAAGCTATTTATTGAAAAAGAATAGGCTCGCACTCTCAAGCATGAATCAGTAATGCTCAGTCCCTTCTGTCCCTCTCTCCCCAAAAAACTGTTCAGGACAACGTGCTTTACATTTTATACATATTCATACACATTCAAGACTCATTTAGAGTTCTGAAATGTGATGCGCAAAGTAAGCATTTTAACAGAAATATGTCCCCACAGAAATTTTTTTTTGGCCCCAGTACAAAACAATAGATCTGCATCACAGAGTTTCACAATTTAATGGTCCAGCATGCTTGCAAACATCTGACAGTCCCGGCAAGAACACTGGAGTGGGTTGCCCCTTCCTCCTCTAGGGGATCTTCTGACCCAGGGATCAAACCCACATCTCTTACATCTCCCGCTTTGGCAGGCAGCTTCTTTACTACTAGCGCCACCTAGGAAGCCCAGTCCTTACGTGAAAACCGAAAAATCGTGCAACATAACCTCCAACACACTTGCAATGAACCACACCATCTACAGTCCATGCATGTCACGGGGGTTTGTCACCAACTGTGAGGTCCTTGGCTTATTTGTGACAGGGAGACCCCCCTAAAGATAGGTCTTTCCAGGTACTTTTCCAGTCTTGCCCTGCATAATAAGCTTGTAGGTTCCCTAAGTGGAGTTTACCCCCTAATGGATTAGTTAATGTTTATTAACCATAATGACTAATAATAGAGGGGTTCTGTCCTTTCTCACCTGAGAAGAACAAAACAGCAGGGTTTTCCTGCAGCTCTGCGGGACCCCAGCCTCTGCGACCTCTGCTGCTAACAGCCTCTCCACAGGCAACAGACAGGAGACACCAACTATGCAGATCAGAGTCCTGACGTTCATTATCAGCTACAAAACCCAAATGGCCCTGAATCTGAGCCAAGCAAGGCATTTCTATGTGCTGTGCCTGCTTAGGCGGGGATGCTGATTAGTCAGATTACGGTAATAAACTTTTAATTCCCGTACGAGGCATGTAAAAATTATTTGTTAGCCTCCTTTTTCTAAAGGAGGGATTGAATAATGTATGTTGGTGTATAGGTTCAGTATTAGGAGAATATTCTTAAATATAAACAATATTTGTTACTCGTCATGTCAGTTTGGTTGACAGATAAAAAAAACATGCTGTTTTTTCATATCAACTATGGACCATTGAGAACAGAAATAAACTGGTACATTATCTATTGAGGAACAAATGCTAAAGGTATAACTGGCAAAATTCAACAAATATTAGAGAATTCTCTTTCCATGATCATCTTGATAGAAAGTTAACTGGAGATGATACAAAAGGAATAGATAAATATCTGCTAACACTCTGCATTACCTACACATGCATGTGCTGTGCCAGATTTATCTTAAACGTAAAAATGCATTCATATTCTTGGAGGTGGCCTGGAAGCACGCCAGTGTTATCACCCCAGTGGCTATAAGAGAAATCACCTCCCCTCAGACTCTACTTTGCTTAAGGAAGGAGCTATCTTGTTCTTACTGTTTTCCCAATAAGACCTGCCCCATAACATATGCCTGGTTAATTTTCAGTCAGTTCTGCTAGAATTTTTCTCTTCCTTCCCAAAGATAACCAGCACGTTCAAGGAAGTCTGTTTTTTGTGTGCGTGTATTTGCTACTTTTCCCCAAGGGACAATCAGTCATGCCATCAGCATTTGAGATATTTCAGAAAACACTTTGTCCACACGGCCGAAGATTAATATCCAAATACTCTGTGATTAATTTTCCAATGCTCTGTGCTCCTTTAAAGTCACTAGAGGTGATTTTGTATGTCTCTGCATGATGCACCATCCATGGACCTTTCCACCTCCAGACAGCTGATTCCTAGTGAGTGCCCAGATATGTGCTCAAACATTACTCAGGATGTTTCTGCGACAGTGTTTTTGGATGAGATCAACATCAGTGGACTGTGAGTAAAGCATATGATCCTCCATAATGCAGGTGGGCCTCAGTCGATCAACCAAAGGTCTGAATAGAACAGAACACTGACCTCCCCTGAAGAAGAGGGAATTTTCCAGCAGACAGCCATAGAGGCTGGATTGGAGGGTCGGCTCCTCCCTGGATCACCAGCCTGAAGGCATTAGCACTTGAACTGCAGGTTTTGGACTTGTCAAGACTCCACAATCATGTAAGCCAATTCCCTAACATGAATCTCTCAGTATTTACATTCTATCGGCTTAGTTTCACTGGAGAACCCTGACTAACAAAGTGTCTGATAGAAATCTCCTGACTGACGATGGAAAAATGACTGGCTGCTTCCTTCCATCCTCTCAACTGTTACCCAGACTCTCAGTACACACGCTGCTAGATCTCATTCAGACCTGCATCCCTTCATTTCTTCCTTATTTCCCTGCCATTTATCCCATTCACAAGTGCCCTTCCTTCCTTATCCAGGATAAGCCCTAGGATGCTGCTTACACCTTCCACTTACTTCGTCTTTGCTCAGGCCTTTCGAGTCCTCAGCCTCTAATCAAACCAAGCATCTTCTCTGCTCTCACGGTGCTGCCTTCCGCTGGAGTAAAGTCCTACGAGCAGTACATATGTATGATGGCTGGCTGTGGCTTGGCCCTTCGGCCACTCAGAACAACTTCCTTGGTTCTCAGTCAGCCTTAAACCTTCCATGCTTTTCCTAGATCCTCCTCCATTTCCATCTTGAGATGATCACACCACTTGGCAAATGTTTCAAGCGGAACTCATTGCTTCCATTTCCTCTTCCTCTTCTCTCTTCCCCATTCTGAGGCTTCGCTACCCGCTCTCCCATTCTGTCCAGCCACGACAGGCATGCCATTCATGCCTCTTCTTGCATCATCAACCTCAGCATCCACTCAGTTGTGCATCCAACCAACATTACTTAGTTGAGTGGCTACTATGTACCTGGCATTGTCCTGAAGCTTGGGATATAACAGTGAACAAACAAAGCAAAACCACTCCTACTCTGAAGAAGCTTATATTCTGGCAGGGGAGAAAGATCATTAATAGTAAACATAAAAAAAATTAAATTTACAGAGGTGAATAAAATGACAGGGAAAGACAGAATTCAGGTACATGCCGGGGAGGTGGGGCACAATTTTAAACAGCGGGATCACAGTAAGCTTCGATTACAGGGTGGCATTGGAGCCAAGATTTGAGGAAATTAGGAGAGAACCATACAGATATCTGGGTGCAAATCATTTCAGGCTGAGGCAACAGCTAGCGTAAAGGTTCAATCGGAAACGTCCCTGGTGCCTTTAAGGAGCAGCAGAGAGGCCGATGCAGCTGGAGCAGGGCTCCGTGCCCCTTCCTTTGTAGCACTTTGTAGGTGAACCCCAAACTGTCATCTCACCGCTACCCCAATCCCTGGGCCTTTCCCAGTTCCACTAATATGCTGGTTTTCAGGTGGTTTTCCTGTGTCCAGTCTTGTCCCACTCTCCACTCTATTTCCTAGACTGCACCTGGGATGAGCTTAGAATTGGCCCATGGCTCCCCACTGCCTGTGAGTTGACCTGTGTGGTCCTCAAGAGAGGCTTAGGGACACTCCCCTCCCCTGCTCCGGCCCACCACTCCACTGTCATCTCTCACCCCATGCCTCCCCCATCCTCGGGGCTCAGTCCCGTGGCCCTGCATGAGATTCTCTGAACACGAGCCATTCTCATTGGCCCCCTTAAGTGCTGCTCCCTCTGCCTGAAATACCTCCCCCAACCCTCCTTCATCCCTTCCTGAACGTTCCTCAAGCTAAGAAGCAAGGCCTGGTCAGCTCAGTCTCATCTCCCCTTTCTCCTTACCACGCTGCTTGCTATAGAAAGTTTCCCTTGACCTTCCTCTCTCTGGTTAGGTACCCCTTCATCCTGCTTCCATGAGCACTGTGGCGCATCTCCTGCGGCAATTTCTCACTGTTTCTCCACAATCTCTTTTCGCCTTGGTCTCCCTGCTAGGTTTTAAGCAAGGGTGGCGACTGTGCTTTTCTTTTACATCCCAGCACCCAGCACCTGGCTTGATACATAGGAGGTGCTACATCGAAGTTTGTTGAATGAATGAATGAATAAGTGAATATGAATAATCCTCATGTAGAGAGTTGAGGAGTATATAGGCAAATAAGTAAGACAGGGAGAAAAGCAAACGTGGAAATTGCAAACGACCTCCTCTAACAAGGAATTTCTCACAGAAGGCTCTGTGACTGCAGGCAGCCATCTAAAGGAGCAGGGGAATAGTTTGTGCTGCTTCTGTCACTATGGGCTCTGGTGAGTTTTCAGGTCAACTGGATTACCCTGATCCCTCTTTAGACCCATTACAATAAACCTCAGCTCAAGCACAGACTTTTCCAGCACTTGATCTCTTTTGTACTCTTTAGTCCACACAGGATAAGACCATCCCCAAACAAGACAGTCTTTGGCTTCAGAGACTAGAAGAATGTAATCCACTTCCTGCGCGTGACAACAGAAGACAGTCTAAAGTGGCACAAAAATGTAATGGTGATATCATACAGACAGGAAGGAGCTGAATCAAAAAAAAAAAAGAAAGAAAGCTGACCAAATGCAATCAGCAGCTAACAGTAGGAAAAAGGCAGCTGTCATCTTCCTTTCAGAAACTTCTCAAAGCAAATTACCTCTTTTGGAACGTAAGTCAGTTTCCTTCCTGGATATCACTTCTAAATGTCTCTGCCACTTATGGAAGGTAAAGGATTCTCTGCATCCCCCCTACCCCAGGTAGAAGTTGTCTCTGAATTCCACGCACACATTTCCTCAGTAGAGCCCACCCTCTTTCAGCAGGGCATCTTCCCTGAACACCGCAGTGTGACAGTCTTCTCTCTGTCCTATCAAACCGTGGATGAAAAGGCATTCTGCATTGAGTGATTAATAAACATGTTTTAAAGGTTCTGGGTGCTCCAGGTCCAAAGGGAAAAAGGTCTAGACTCGGATAAATAGAACCATAACTCACGGCAGAGCACCTCCTGGGCCTGAGGAGGCGGGAGGATAGGCGCCAAGTGTGGGCTGCGGCGCATGGAACGGGAACACTGGTGTTAGGTGTGGGCTGCTTGGAACGTCCCGGGAGTGGCATGCCTCATGTTACAGACCGGGAATCCAGCTGTCTGGAGGCGGAAGGATCCATGGATGGTGCACACTACACAGACACGCTTTCAAAATCTCTTGCAGGATGCACATGGTGGGAAACAAGTCCTCAAACATCAACAGGCTCTCCAATGGCTTTAAGTGAGTACAGGACATTCGGATATTAATTCCTGGCTGGGCAGACAAGGGGATTCCTGATGACACTCTTGGGAAGATATATCAAATATAGGAAATATCAAATAGAACAAACAGAGACTTCCCTGATGCGCTGGTTATCTCTAGGAAGGAAGAGAATCCCCCAAGCAGACTTGAAATCACCAGAAAAGTCGGTCTACCAAACAGGGTGGCGGAACTAACACAGTACCAGACCCAGCCAGGTGTGAGAAAGGAGGGTGATTATCATTGCGATGTATTACTAGTTGTCCAGTCGCCTACCAGCTGAGCCCTGGGACGGGAAAAGCTCTGTGCCTGCGCAAAAGGAGGGATGGAGGACTTGGTGCCAGAGCACTAACCTTGAGTGAAGGTTTCTATCCTGTCTGTTTCAGGCACTCTGCTGGCTGCTCCACATGCTGTTTTTTCCCATTTGATCTTCCACAGACATGCTATAACTGTCCTTCCGGAGACATGCTATATCCCCTTTGTTTTTGGTAAGACGGCTCTGGAGGTGTTACACACATTCCAAGAGCGCAAAGGCGATTGGTGGAGAGTGAAGAAACAGATGCAGGTGCCGGACCACAAATTCCATCAGGGGCGCCACCGCTGAGTCCCGCAGGGCTCTGTGCTCTCGCAGAGCAGACCTCACACCTGCCTCTTCTCTTGTGGCTGTCCCGAAAGACCGACCGCGGACTTCACGAGGAGGGGCACCTTTGTGTTCTTCTGCCTCGTCAATTACATCCTCGGTGCCATGCACAGTGAGTCCACGCTTGGTGCTCAGCAAATATTTACTGAGAAATCAACAGCCTCAGGGCCTGGGGAGGAGGATTCTGCCTCTAGCACCACTTCCCATCCACAGGAAAGTGAGCTTTTTGCTTAGGAGGGCTGGGCTTGAGCCCCAGAATTCCTGAGGAGAAGGAAGTTTTTGACTGGGGAGTTCGAGGACTCCTGAGTCAGAACAAGACTTGCGTCAACCCAAATGACGAAGGAACTGTGAGGCCCGGATGGAGTTACATCCAGAAAATACATCTGGATGCCTGGTAAACATTTAATTCAGTCAGTTGTGTCCGACTCTTTGTGAATCCATGGACTGTAGCCCACCAGGCTCCTCTGTCCATGCAATTTTCCAGACAAGAATACTGGAGCAGGCTGTCATTTCTCCTCCTGGGGATCTCCCCAACCCAGGAATCAAACCCCAGTCTCCTGTATCTCCTATGTTGGCAGGCAGATTATTTACCACTAGTTCCACCTGGAAGGATCCATTTAATTTCGAGTTCTGATGAAAATTAAAATAACTAAAGTCCTGGAGCTCTAGAGGTTCCTAGAATTGTGACAATCATCTTTAATTGGTTTAACAACCAATGATAATAATTAAAGCTTTGCAACATTCTGATTTTGTGCTATGAACAGCATAAAATAGTGCAAGTGTGCATACACATACACACAGCCAAACATATATGTATATATAGATATACATAAATATGTGTATACATATATTTGCAAATCCTTGTGTTATGTTGGAAATTGAATTTTAAAATGAAACCATGTTCATAACTATTTTTCTAATAATTTGGTTATTCAACAACTCATTGTCATTTAACTACTTTGAGCCTCAGTTCTTTCTGTAAAATGGGTTAATAAAACTTGCCACTTCATGTGATGAGCTCGTGATGGAATATGCTAAAATGCCCCCCAAACTAGAAAACAGTCTCACCAACGGCAGGACTTTGTCTGTCTTTTTCACTTTGACTGTAGAAGCTAAGAGGGAGGCCCTGGCTTGACCACCTGCTGGTTGAGTTCTCAACCGAGTTGAGGAGAGTCAGCACCTTAGTTTCTTTACCTGTAACAGGAGGGTAATCATGTCTCCAGCTCCTAGAATTGTTAGAGAGACTCAGGATAACACATCTAAAGCATGTGGAAGAGGCCCAACATGTGAGAAATAGTTTCTAAAAATCTGTTAACTGTGACGGTGCTAAGTCGGGTCTGATTCTTCGCGACCCCTGGACTGTAAACCTGCAGGCTCCACTGTCCATGGGATCCTCCAGCCAAGAATACTGGAGTGGGTTGCCATGTCCTTCTGCACAGCATCTTCCTGATCCAGGGCTCGAACACGAGTCCCTTGTGTCTCCTGCATCGGCAGGTGGATTCTTTGCCACTCGCACCACTGTTTTCAGGATCACCACACAGAGGTTGGTTCTGGCCAGTTACCTGCTTCCTGAGCACTGGAAGGGGCTGTTCACAGTAATGTGTGGCCCAGGCCCACCCACAGTCCCATAAAGGTGGTCATTTTGCCAGACAGAGAGGAGCCAGATAGAAGGACTGGTAGGGGTATGTGCTCTTTGCTTCCTTTTTCTCCCTCCCTTCTGCTTTTCCTTTTCCTTTTCCTTCTTTGTTTAAACAAATCGCAGAATCCAGGACTGCCTAGGAGGAGATGTCAGGGCAGCTGGGAGTCCAGCTGTGAGATGATGAGGAAACAGGCGAAGCCCCCATCCACTCAATCTTCCCCAATTAAGTGGAAGTGAAGTGGGAATCTCCGAACCCAGTTCCACTTTCTGCTCCTAACAGAGCTTGTACAACAAATGCCAGCACTTGGCTGTCAGCATCCAAGGGCCGGGGTATCCATCACATCCTCCTGCATCTGTGTTCTGCGCCAGGAGACAGAGCCAGGACCACAGCCTCCGTGCACTGCACTCAATGCTCTGCTGCTCCAGCGGTGCTTCCTGCTGCTCCAGCGGTGCCTAAGGATCCCTTCCGCAGGATGAAAACAAGGCAGGTCCCTCCCCAGGGATTTTATGGGAGGAGACTCAGTCTGTGTTAGCTGTGTCCTTCCTTTGATTATTCACTGGGATGGGGCAGAGAAGGTGTCACTATTTCATTTCTTCCTTTCTCAATGAATCAAAATTTCTTCCCACCTCTTTGAACCAGGCCCAGGATTTTTTGCCTCAAAGACATTTTTTTTTTTTTCATTTTACCTGAAGAATGACTTTAATGGTCTAATTTTGGACTGCTTCCTCAAGTAATAAAAGTGACCTGCGAGGTTTCTTACACCTTTTGAATTTCCAATTTTCTTTTTAAATCAATTCCCTCTTGGCAAGGCATTATTACTTTCTGCCCATTATAAACACTGTCATCCAAAATTTTCTCTTTCGTCATCAAGCATAACTTACACTTATATTTAAAAATAAGTTCTAATATTTAAAATCTAAGTATTGTCTTGCATATTAATTCAGTAACAATTCCTATACTAAATGCACAATACACAATATGAAATACATTTGATGGATATGGATATAATCGTCCACATTTGCCCAGTGAAGAAACAAAAGCTCAGAAAAATTAAATGTCTTGCACAAATCATGAGGTAATGTGTGGACCAGCTGAAAGTGGAACTGACATCGTCTGATCATTCCACAGCTCTTCCCGTCAGACCACCAAAGGCGAAACTAGAACTACAAGTATCTAATAACGCAAAGACCTTTCAAACTCTTTCATATTTAGCAAAATATGTATTTTCCCCCATAAAGGAGGTCCAAGAAGTAGTTACAGTCTATGAGGAGCTGTTTCTTAAAGAAACTATATTCTTATCTATATTGAAATGCTATACAATGATCCACCTAAATCAAGATAAATGAATTTATCTCTGTGGCGGGAAGAAATTACTGGAAATTAAGCAATTTGAAGGCAAATCATTTTATCAGCTCTACTGAATGTGATGTGGCTGTCACTGCAGGACTGAAGGGGTTCACACACAGTCACATGTCCTGGGCCTTCAAGGACATAGTACTTAATGAGGTATGACTTCTATAATATTTTAATTCTAAATAGAGCTACATGGGAAAGCTAGGACATATATAGTAACATTCAGGGTAAATTTAAAACATTTCAATAGCTTTGCTCAGCAGATAACAACTCATCATATATCCTTTTAGTTAAGTGACTGAGTGGGGCCATTGTGTGTATGTGCTCACGCTTTGCCGTGTCTGACTTCTTGACACTCCATGGACTGTAACCCACCAGGTTATAGCCGGCTCCTCTGTCCATGGGATTCTACAGATGAGAATACTGGACTGTGTTGCCATTCCCTCCTCCAGAGGATCTTCCCCATCCAGGGACTGAACCTGTCCTCTCTCGTTTCCTGCATTGGCAGGCAGATTCTTTACCACCAGTGCCACCTGGGAAGCCCACACCATTAGTTCAAACACTACCAAAGAGCAGATCCCAACGATCATGGGATGAACCATGTACCCTTCTCAACAATTCCTATGCTGAAGCCCTAACCCCCAGTACCTCTGAATGTGACTGTATTCGGAGAAGTAACCAGGTTAAAATGAGGTTGCTAGGATGGGCTCTCACCCATTAAGACTGATGTCTTCATTATCAGAAGAGACGATGAGGTCACAGACATCACAGAGAGACGATCACGTGAGAAGATGGGCATCTGCAAGCCAAGAGCAGAGGCCCGAGAAGAAACCAAACGTGACGACACTACCTTCATCTTGATCTTGAGCTTCCAGAACCGTGAGAAAATAAATCTGTTGTTTATGTCACTCAGTCTGCAGTATTTTGTTATGACGACTTAACAAACTAGTACATGAATCTAATACTTATGTTTCTCCCTCCAGCCTCTGTGTCTATGTTTCCCACAGACTTTTAGGCTCCTCTGGATCTGCCAATAATACAAAGATGGGCAGATCTGTAAGGAGAAATCAGGCTAAGTTTGGAGGACCGTCTTGTGAGACTATATCTTCCTATGAAATGCCAGTCCCCCCTTGTCTGCCTAGAAAACGTGTCCAGATTCCCCCAGATCTATAATTCAATTCTTCTCCAGAGCTTTCATCTCAGGGCGGTGCCCTGCTCCACTCATAAATTCACCTCTGTCACAGGAACTAGGACACCAAGTAAGAACTGTTTCCACTGCCGCCTCCTTCAAGATCCTGTGAGTGCCTGCACAGGAGGGACTCACCTCTGCAGCCCAGTATCTGACACCTGCAGGTACTCATCAAATGTTGGCTGAATGAATGAACAGTGAAGGAATAAATGAAATAACAAGGTCTCCACTCCTCCTGGAATAAGCCTAGAGTAATTAAATTCCCAGTACAGTATGAAGGACAGCTGTATTTGCTGAGGGAAGAAGAGTGATATCAAACAAAAAAAAAAAGTAGTTAACGCTAGAGACAAAAAGTTCCTGTCAATGAATTTATGAACAGTGAAGTAAATAACTGAGGATGAGAAACTGAAAAAGGTGGAAGCAGAGAGCTTGAGACAGAGCAACACAACCCAAAAGGGCTGCACCCAGCGGGAGACTTGTTTACACAAATATTGGAAGGAAGGCATCACCTTTTGTTCTGAGCCAGGCCCTGGAGCATCCAGCCTGAAAACAATGCCCTCTTTACTAAGTTCAAGAAGCTCAAAGACTATACTGTGTGCAGTTGAAAAATAACACTCTTAGCCCAGGAGGTAAAAATCACTTTCCCCATGAACAGAACCCCGAGACAATGGGGAATGAGGAGATAAAACTGAGCTGCGTGTGAGTTCTCTTCTAAAGGGCAGCAGAAGCAGATGAGTGAATGTTAATGGGTCATGCAAGGGGGAAAGAGGTTAGAAAACAGAGTGCACGGGAACCGGGCAGAGGACGACAGGCTGGTGAGATGCAGTCTGCCAGACGACTGGGGCGTGGCTTGAGAAGGTGGCCTCAGGTAACAGGCAGCAGGGACTCAACCTCTGCCTGCCTCGCCTCCCTTTTACCCACCATCCCCTATCAATAATGAATCTGATTAATACATTGTCATTGTTGTTTAGTTGCAGAGTCATGCCTGACTCTTTGTGACCCTAAGGACTGTAGCCCACCAAGCTCCTCTGTCCATGGGATTTCCCAGGCAAGAATACTGGAGTGGACCCTGGTTGATATAAGATACATAAAATCGACAGGAATTCACACATTTAGGCACCATGAAATGAGGCAAAAGGAAACGAGAGCCTGATTTTCAAACGATGAAAGTGACCCTGGAAATCATAATTGGGCAAGTCTGCAATATTGTGAGAGTAATAAAAAATCTGTTAACATCTAGAGGGAATAAACCCAAAAGTAATAAGAAGCTGAGCTTTAAGAAGGAAAAAAGAAAAAGGCACGCCAAATTTGATTGCTTTTCTGATGGAATTACAAGATTACTACTTTAAGGGAACGGAGCAGATGTGATATATCTGAATTTTATTAGAGCATTTGAAAGAGCATCTCATACAACTTCTTCCATAAAACAAAGTGACTTTGGCTTGAACCGGGACTGAGGAAATAATAAAAGAAGGGGAGCAATACAGTGCAATCAATCTCGTTGGGAGGAAGGTGTTTGAGAGATGGCACATGGGTCCCTGCTGTTCAGGGTGGACAGAATATTCTTTTTAACGATCTGTGAAAAAGGAAGGATGAGAGTGGCAAGACAGGAAACTCGGAGATTTAATGGACAAAGTGATGAGAAATACAGTTAAAATGATCTGAATCCATAGAGGAAAATGAAAGCTAACACGTATATTTATATATTTAGGAAAGTAAACACACTTGGAAACATATTTGCAAAAATGCACACACAAAAGGAGAAAGAAACCAGAGATTAAAGACACTGGAAAGTACCTAGAAGTACTCTTTGCTATAAACTTGAACTGTAATACAGGTTGAAACTGGAGATTTTAATGACTTACGCCATGGCATGATGAAGACACATTGGGTATTGACCCCCCCAAAATTTTTTTAGGTGCCAAAAGGCTGATATGTTACTCATCTTTGGATTTTGCCATTTTGAGTTTGAATCCTCAAGTTTAGTGGTAAAACTACTAAAAATCACTGAAATGAACTATTCTGGGACAGGGACAACTCATCCGGTGTCTCTCTGAGATGCTCTCTTGCTTTTTTATCTGGTCCTCAATGAGGCCCAGCTCGCCTGCAACTATTTCTAGATAAGTGAACCTTCTCCAGTGCAGTCGTGACGGAGTCTAAAAGGATCCTGGGCACCCCTAGGAAGGTCTGCTGCTGCTGCTTTCAGAAATCTCTTTTCAAAGTTAAAAAAATTTTCTTAAACAAACAGAGCAGATTCTGAAATAGAATCACTGTGTCCTGGACTTGTCCACTCTTCAGTTCCCATATCTGTCAGAAGCTAAGTGAGAGGCTTTGAAGCCACGCCTGGTGCAAACCTTGGCTCAAAAGTTACTTAACATTTCAGTGCCTTGGTTTCCTCACTTAACAAGTGCCTAAGGCTAGTATCCAGAAAGGATGATGATTAAATGAATTTATGCTATGGGCTTTTCTGGTGGCTCAGTGGTAAAGAATCTACCTACAATGCAGGAGATGTGGGTTCGATCCCTGGGTCAGGAAGATCCCCTGGAGAAGGAAATGGCAACCTGCTCCACCATTCCTGCCTGGGAAATGCCATGGACAGAGGAGCCTAGCAGGCTATGGTCCATGGGGTTGCAAAGAGTCGGACACAACTTAGCGACTAAAAAACAACAACAACAACATTGCACATAGTAAGCCCCCTGGAAAAGTCAGCCATTCCCAACTAGACTCGCTGTGAGCAGACAACACATTTAAAAGAGATGAGTTTCAGATAAAAACAACTTATTTGGCTCTAGATGCTCATCAATGACTATTTCCTGAAAACCAAAAAAATGAATTCTGTTTGGTTAGGATTACATAATCTAATGATGCTTCTTCAAAGCAGACAATGCAGTCTGGAAGCAAGAAACAGGCAAAGATTCTATTGCCACTCTGCCACACGAGGTTTTGTGCACGACTGATGTGTATCTACAAAACGAGGAAACTGACACTTGTCTAACCTTCCTCACAGCCTTTGAAGGAAAAATGGTATAAAAGAAGTAGAAACAATTTGCAGGGCTTATACTCTTATAAGCCCTTATAAGTGTTTTTTTTGAACAAGAATTTAAAAATGAATCGAGGAGGGGAAGCCATATTGAGGGTAACAGGACTCCACTGTGGCTGGGGCATTCACATCCACAGCAGCGGCACCTACCGAAAAACTGCAAATCCGTGGACTATGGATCATTCTCCTTCATCCCCATTTTGGCCCTCTTTTTCCTCTCCACATCCACTGAACCTCCAGCCTTGGGCAACTCTGCCTCCTGACCTCTCTTTTGGACCCATCTTGCTGAGTTCCACAGATGCTAACTTGGCTAAGAGCTCTCATTATTCTTTTATCAGCAACACTCTCAGAGTTCACTTATTGAGGGAAACAGAGGCAGTTGCCCTGTGTCCATCTTGTCCCTTTCCAGTCCACTCTCTCTGTTCTCAGAACAATCTTTCTGCAAAGCTGGACATGTTAATTCTCCCTGTTTAAAACCCTCCAGTGGCCCTTCGTCCAGCCCTGGAAGGCTCTGGTCCCCTCTAACTTCCTTAGCTCCTTCTCTGATCAACTCCCTCCTCCTCCTCCACACTCTGGCCTGACAAGCTTCAGCTCTCACCAGCTCTTTGGCCGTTTGCCTGGCACTTGGACATCCCTGTCCAGTTTTCTTTGCCTCCTCTTTCAGGAGATGCAGAGGCCATCTCCTACGGGAAAACTTCCTGGTCTTTCTCATCTCCTTTCTCTTCCTTTAGTTTCTCTACTATGGCATTATCACACTCTACTGGAATTGCCTGCTGCTGCTGCTAAGTCGCTCCAGTCATGTCTGACTCTGTGTGACCCCATAGACGGCAGCCCACCAGGCTCCCCTGTTCCCTGGGTTCTCCAGGCAAGAACACTGGAGTGGGTTGCCATTTCCTTCTCCAATGCATGAAAGGAAAAGTGAAAGTGAAGTTGCTCAGTTGTGTCCGACTCTTAGCGACCCCATGGACTGTAGCCCACCAGGCTCCTCCGCCCATGGGATTTTCCAGGAGACAGTACTGGAGTGGGTTGCCATTGTCTTCTCCTGGAATTGCCTATGTGTTTGCAAATAAATAGTGGGAGGCAGGAGCTGACTTATTCCTCCGTGCTCCCAGCCTGGGACACACAGCAGTCCCTCAGCTGAGTGAACGGACCCAGACCATCAACATACCCGGGCGGCCGAATCCAGTATCAAGACATATCTGGACTTGTGATCAAAAGCTCACTGGTTTCATAAGCAGTGTATAAGATGTAGAAATGGCCCACAAAAGAACCACTGGATAACGCAACCTAAACATTGCTGTAAGAAGCTAGGGGATAACTGTTGTAGGCACCTGTTGGCTTGCGGCCCTTAAATTCAACTTTCCGCATCTCACCTGGCCTGGAAAATGCCATAGTTTAGATCAAGCCTTGCAGAAACTATAATTAAAAACTGAAGGAGGGGCTGGTCTTTAAATATAAACAAGAGAGGATGAGGGATGCAGATCATATCATCACAAATGTAATCACATCAGACCTCTGCTTAATGCACCTTCAGAGACTTCCCATCAGTGGAAGGCTGAAGCCTCCTTGCTTTTCTCTTCCTCATACCCATCCATACACCACATTATACTAGTGGTTCCCACCAAGTACCATGTGGTGGACACCTCTGTGCCTTTGCACATGCTGTTTTCTTTACCTAAAGTGCCCATCCTCTTAGGTTTTCAGGGCCTCATCTCAACTGTCACCTCCTCTGCGCCGTCTTCCGTGAACCCTCCAGATGGAGCTGAACATGCCTTCTTTGTGCTTTCAGTGCACCTTGTAATCTACCATGTAGTTGAATAGACTGTCTGTTTACATGCTGTTCCTTCTCCACATGGCATGTCTCAGCACATTTTCGTATTCTGGGATTCTAGCATAATGCTCAGCTTAGATAAAGAACTCCATAAATTATCTGTTAAATTGAATTTGTTGAATTCACATGGAAGAGAACACTTATCCAAAGCCTGAAAAGGTAAAGTGGTTATTCTTTTATGATTCATTTGACAGTAGGGAACATCATTAGAATACACTGAAATGATTAAGAATGGGCAGAAAGACCTCTGCAATCAGAAACTATAGGGATATACCAAACTTTTTAGTTAAATAAACCAAACATAAGAGCAATCATAGAAAATAATATTTAGTGACTTTAGGGTACAGGTAAAAATCATATGATATTTTTAAACTGTTTTCTTTAAAAATGCATCAAAGTACTATAAAAAAAAAAGCCTAAAACAGCCTTTTAGAAGTGGTATTTTATAACAGGTATTTAAATTCTACTTTCACTGTGAGCTTATTCAGAGTAATTGTACAATAAAGAAAAGCACCTAGCCTTCGGGTCACTATGCATATATAGCTAAATTATGCAATCAGACGATAAGTAAGTAACCAGGACAGCAATACAGCCAATCTAATGGGGCCAGTTTGGGTCTGAGCAGCTCATAAAAACAGTATGTAGCTAAACATTAGGCACCTATGAGGACATCAAGTTGCAGACTACCCACAGCCTAACAAATCCCTCCTGACACTAAAGAGATGTGGAAAGAGAGATCTCAGAGATGGGGCAGTATCACTGTAAACTCTGCCCAGGAAGGAGCTGAGGTGCCATCTTGATTCTTATTATAGGAAACTTCTAATGTCTATTCAGGTCTCCTGCCCATTTTTAAACTGGTTTGTTTATTTTTTTATATTGAGTTGTATGAGATATTTATATATTTTGGATATTAACCCCTTATTTATCATATCATTTGCAAATAGTTTCTCCCTGTCAGGAGGATGTCTTTTTGTTTCATTGATGGTTTCCTTTGCTATACAAAAGCTTTTAAGTTTAACTAGGTCCCACTGCTTTTGCTTCCTTTGCCATGGGAGACATGCAAAAAAGATAATGATATGATTTATGTCAAGGACTGTTCTACGTTTTATTCTTGAGTTTTATGGCTTCGGGTCTTACATTTAGGTCTTTAATCCATTTTTAGTTTATTTTTGTATATGGTGTGAGAAAATGTTCTAATTTCATTCTATTACATGCAGCTGTCTACTATTCCTAGCACTACTTATTGAAGAGACTGTCTTTTCTCCATTGCATAATCTTGCCTCCTTTTTCACTGACTCTAAGTGTGTTGGTTGATTTCTGAGCTTTCTATTCTGTTCCATTGACCTATGTGTCTTTTTCTGGTGCCAGTACCACACTGTTTTGACTACTGTAGATTTGAAGTACAGTCTGAACTCAGGGACCATGATACCGTCAGTTGTTCTTTTTCAAGATTGCTTTGGCTATATATATATATGTACACACAAACACACACACACATATACACACACATACTTCAATCAACTCTCCTGTTGGCCAGCACACCCCCATGAGACATGATGGTTCATTAAAAGATGCCTAAGCCAATAAATCAGGGAGCAAGTTGCTTTCCTATCTTTTACACAAGGGGACTTACAATGTCTAAGTAGTCCTGAATAACAAAAAAAGTTTTTCATGCCTTGATTTTTATATTTCTTTGAAAGCAGAGACCAACAGCAGATCAACTGAACTGGCATCTCACTGCACAGATTGCCTGTGGGACTGGGACCCTGGGGCCATGTAGAAGACAACTGGAGGCCATAGTCAGCCACTCTGGGTTTACTTGGGCTTTAAATTCTTGTCCTACTAAAATTTTCCAGATCTGTTGTTTGAAAGCATCATTCATGGTTCTCACATTGGTGCTGAATTGATATTTGGTGGCTAAGGACAAAGACATATCTGTAACAAATAAAAGAACTATCAAAAATGTGAGCCAGAGATTTATTCAGCACCTACTGTGCATCAGAGGGCTATCTGTCTACCTGTCTGTCTAATCTCATAGTCCTCAGAATAAGGACTGAGATGCAAGGTAGACATCATCACCATTTTACAAATGAGGAAAATAAGGCTCAGAAAGGTTCAGTTTGGTCATTTCCCCAAAGCATATACAGCCAATTAGTGGCGGAAGTAAGCTGTAATTTGAAGAATCACAGCACTCCCAAGCCCATCTTCCTCACCATCCTTCTGAAGAAATGAGGTAACTTGTACCGGGTGTTCTGTGGACACATGATAAAAATTTAACCTTCTTGCTCTTACTCATTTTACTGTATGTATTTCTCCCGCTTTCTGTTCCTCTCCCTCCTTGCTTCCCTTTTTTTTTTTTTCAATTCCTATCCCTCCTTTTTTTGTGGCATTTGATAAACCTTAGTTGAAAACTGTTTAAACACTTTCTGAGGGTGTTTGGAGAGAAAGACCCAAAAAACAATCTTTAAACGCTTAAACATAATCATTAATCCACATAAGATGGATAAATATATAGGTTTTCAGGTACTCTGAATATTGGAAAAATCAATTCTCTTGGAATCTTCATATTCACATACACACACAATTAGAATCATTTCTTTAAAATCAGAAATGTCATTTACTTTTGAAACGATTATTCAATATTAGTCTCACCCTCAGCCGAAATTCCCATAATGCCTGGATAAACGAAAAAGGAGTGGAACACTAGATTATTCAGCTTTTTTCTCTTTTGCACAGTGTGATAAACAATAATTAAAAGTATAAAATATAAGTTAACAATGCAAAACAGAAGCGTCTCCAAGGCTTTGCAGAATGCAGCTTTCATATCTTTGGATGCTGACCTTCTGACAAGTCTATAGGTTTTATTTTCAAAGGCCACAGAACTCCCTTTTAAAGTAAAGCCTAAAAGTGAGACAATAATAGCTCATATTTAGGATTATTTAGTTTCTCTATAGGAGACAGGCTCCAATATTGAGAGAGAGAGAAACTATTTCCATTAAAATCATTCAAAATGATTTAGCAACATTAACTACAAAAGACACAAAGGATGATGAAGAAAGTCCATTTAAATAATGTGTCTAAAATAAGACACAAAAGAAGGTAACAGTCACATGGAGTTGGGATTTGGTGGATATGCGTGCTCAGACCCTAATTTGTGTCCATCTCTTTGTGACCCCATGGACTGTAGCTCGCCAGGCTCCTCTGTTCAGGGGATTGTCCAGGCAAGAATACTGGCTGGAGTGGGTTGCCATTTCCTCCTCCAGGGGATCTCTTCGACACAGGGACTGAACCAGCATCTCCTGTGTTTCCTGCATTGGCAGGAGAATTCTTTACCACTGAGCCACCTGGGAAGCCCTGGGGTTTGGAACCAACATGCAAAGCAAAAATAAGAATATAAAATAAATCACACTTAACAGGCATTCACAAGTTTACCCCCTTCATAAAATGGCTAAGTGTCTAAAAGTTCTGTATAAACACAGTTTTGCTTTTTGCCAAAATTAGTAAGAGAAAGATAAAAAAATCTGATAAAGTTTTGCAGTAAGTTTCTCTCTATACTGACAGAAAATACTGTTATATGGCAAACAGATACCTGCTTGGACTCCCTGCCTGAAATGACTTTTAAAATTTTGCATAAATGATGCAATTCTGATAAATGTATAAATGATGGTCTGTATGTTATTGTGAATATGGAAAGTGGAGAAAAAACCAGAGGGCTGATTTCCATTTCACTTTTGGTATTTAAATGCCACAGTGATAACTGAACACTGAAAAGAGTTAAATAAATTATTGTTAAATTGTCTTGTAAATAGCTCAGACCTTCAGTCCAGAATCAATAAAATGTATGCCTTGCCTGTGGTTTACTCAAGGCTACAGAAATTCAGAGTAATCAATCATTCCAGGAGGCTTTTATAGCTTTCAGGCAGTGAGAATTCTATTTTACTGAATAAAAGCATTTAATTAGTAGGTATTATTAAAGTGTACTTTTCCATGTTAAACTATTTTTCTGTATGATCTAGCCTCCCAGTATGCTGACTTGTAAAGACAGGGTTACCTTGCGTTCTCCCGACAGACAGGTAATAACTCCTTTTTGTCTCTGTGTTTTCTGATTCTATAGACTGCATTCTTTCTTCTGTCATCAAAAAATAACTTATGAACAAATATTCTCTGAGAATTTTCTTATGTCACCGTCCTATAAACAAAATCTTTTAAGACAAACCCGAATCCCAATATTACCTATTGTGATATTTCTTATGCTATAAAGGAAACTGTACCATAATACTGATTATCCCATAGCTGGTAGACTAATTACAGCCATTCTACCACAAAAGTTCAGTGCTAGACAGATACCTTTTGTCCATGACAGTATAAAATAGCCTTTTGACTTTTAATTTAAAAAGACTGTGACAAGTGACTACTAATTCAATCCATAAATTCTATCTAATAATGGTCCAAATTTACCAATATTAATGATGGGAGGAAAATGAATTTGGCATAAGCATACACTTCACACGATTCCTGGCATATATAAAGAAACATTCAAGCAAATAAATCCACCTAATTAAAGACCAAATATTATGATCAAAATCCACAAAGAGTGGAAAGAGATTATTTTTTCCCTCCCTTACTCTGGAAATTTACTGGTTACGATACTTAAATTTCAGATCTTTTCTTTAATGGTAAATAACTTTTGTTAAAAGATCTCTAACAAGACACCACTGCTGATTATGTAACACTGATGATGTGGGGCTATGATTTCTCTGCTCTGGACCAAAGGACAAAAAAACCAGTAAATCTGGTTAATGTTTTCACCTAAGAATTCTTCTAAATACTTCTAAATCAACTGCTGCTTCTCAGCATAGAGCTAGATCTGCTGAATGATTACAGAATGAGGAATGACAAGTGATATAAAGAGGGATATCAATTTTCACAAAATTCAAACTTGGTAACATATGAGTGGACCCCACAGAAGAACACAACAACCCTTCCCAGACAACGTACAGTATAATTAACCAGAAAGGTGTGGCAGTGCTTTTGACTGTGATCAGCCATCTGGAAGGATTTCAAAGAAACAACCTATCTATTGCTGCTTTGCTAGACAACTGATCATTCTTAGTGGTGAATATTAATAATCGCTTTAGAAAAAGATTAGAACAAAACTAGCTTTGGGAATTACTGCACCCTTTCTTGCAAATGTACAGTAGGTAAACCAATAGTTTTATCATTATCAATACAGCCTACTTTAATATATTGGATATAAATAATTGTCACTAAAAATCATCTGCTGTGTATTCAGATAAAGCTATAGAGATCTGCCTTGTTACCTAGCAACTGGGCAAGTAACTGCCATACTGCAAAAAAAAAAAAAAAAAAATCCTTATTTTTTAGGTAGACTGTGAGCAAAAGCATGAAGGGAGGCATGTTTGGGGTGCAATCCTAGTTGATCAAAATCTCCCTAATTCCCTGGTTAACCTTTGTTATATAATGATTCATCTTCCCTCAATGACAAGAGTATTTCCATTTGCTTTGGTTAATAAGATCACTGAAACATTTTATATTTCTTGATAAAACTGAAGACAAATCACGCTGAATTTTAGAGCTAGAGGGAAGACTGGCTTTATAAATGAGGAGGCTAAAGTAGTTGAAAGCTGTGTGACTATACAAGTTCTTAAAAAAGTAAATATATGTAAAGTGTTTAGAACAGCACCTGTCACACTGAAAGGATTACGTGTCTGATACTGTTAATTTTTTTATTATTGTCATTATTACTGACAGAGTTGGATCTAGAATCTATTTTCTAATTTCTCAAACAGTATTCTTGTCATTAAACACATTCCCTCCAAATACAGCAGTGCTTTAAAACGTACAATGTACATCTTCCATGAGCAAAAGCTGTATTTTAACTGTAAAATGTATGTATTAAATAAAAATATATATGTAGATTCATTTTTAAAATGTATTTATTTACTCATTGAGTCTTAGTTTTGGCACCCAGGATCCTTGGTCTTCATTGTGGCATGCAGGATCTTTAGCTGTAGCAAGCGAACTCTTAGTTATGGCATGAGGGATTTAGTTCCCTAACCAGGACTGGACCCAGGCTGCCGGCACTGGGATCTCAGAGCCTTAGCCACTGGGCCACCAAGGAAGTCTCTGTAGATTCATTCTGAAAGCAGAAGAAAACTGAGTCTTCAAAACTAATAATTCATAGCTTTGCTTAAAATCAAATCTTTATCATCCTCAAATATAGATAACTGATGTAGAGCTAAAAAGCACGCCTAAATCATCTTTGAAAGGCAATATTTTTGTGTGTTACTGTGTAGATCTAGAAGTATAAAATCTCCCATCTTTCAAAATGATCCTTGACCTACATTTCTCACTTCATACCGAACATTAACCTGATATATTTATACTGAAAGATTTCAAACATTTGTTAGATTAAGAAGAGCTTACACTGAATCTGAAGAAGTCCACACACCCACACATCTTGATTAGTACATATTCCTTACGTATTTCCTAATATTTATATTCTCTCTCCCTAGGTGATCTCATCCAGGCACATGCTTTTAGGTACCACACTATATGATGAGCATCTTTCCTCTGGGTTTCAGGCTTGTAGATCCAACCACCTGCTTCACATTTCCACATGGATATCAAGTTTCTTAAAACAGAACTCTTGATTCCTTCTCCCACCAGGGGCCCAGTCTGTTCATCACCCACCCAGTTGCTAAGAACAAAAATTTAGGCATCATCCATAACTCCTCCCGTCCCTTAATCTTTCAAATTAATTCATCGGCAAAACATCTAAATTCTGTTTCCAAAATAGACCCCAGAATCTGATTTAAGATGGCAAATTTAAACTTCCACACAAAAGTTCCCTTCCTAAATACCAAACAGAATGTGCCAAAAAAAAGTAAATAGTAAGAAAAAAATACCAACAGTGACCAATCGAGGAAAGAAACATAAACAAATATAAATAAGCTTCAATACTGGCAGCCAAGGAAAGAAACAGAAGATTCTGGAGCAGGATAAAGAGGCACAGTGTTGCCTGATTCCCAACCCTGTTCTCACTCCCCAGAGATGTGAGTCAACAAGACTGAGAATTCTCACTAATAGCTCTAAATTTAGAGAAAACACATACTCAGTGAATATCTGTGTCTGCTTCCTTTCTCTACTGAGGAGTAATGGAAACATGCGAAATGAAGGAAAGGGAGTAAAGGGCTGACTCCATGGAACTGAAGGCTCCAGGGCTGCCCGCTGAGATGAAGAAACCAGTGAAGTCTGACGTTACCTCCAGGGTAGCTGCCAGCTCACACAGAACCCTTTAGTTAACTATATAAAGGCTGTCCTTGGTATCTCCCACCTACTCCCTCCCAGTTTGGTGACACAAATGCTGATAACAGGAACATTCAGCAAAATCTGAGAAGGCAAAGCCCCGGAAACCTAATCAAGGCTGCACCGGGCATGAGTTACCTCTCTCTACAATTTCTATCTCCTTGGCAACTTCTTCAGTTCAGTTCAGTTCAGTTGCTCAGTCCTGTCTGACTCTCTGTGACTCCATCGACTGCAGCATGCCAGGCTTCCCTGTCCATCACCAACTCCCGGAGTTTACTCAAATTCATGTCCATTGAGTTGGCGATGTCATCCAAGCAGCTCATCCTCTGTTGTCCCCTTCTCCTCCGCCTTCAATCTTTCCCAGCAACAGGGTCTTTTCAAATGAGTCACTTCTTCGCATCAGGTGGCCAAAGTATCGGAGTTGCAGCTTCAGCATTAGTCCTACCAATGAACACCCAGGACTGATCTCCTTTAGGATGGACTGGTTGGATCTCCTTGCAGTCCAAGGGACTCTCAAGAGTCTTCTCCAACACCACAGTTCAAAAGCATCAATTCTTCGTTGCTCAGCTTTCTTCATAGTCCAATTCTCACATCCATACATGACTACTGCAAAAACGATAGCTCTAACTAGATAGACCTTTGTCCTTTTACAAAGGCAGCTTCTTCACACTTTAGAAAGGTGGACAGGTCCAGGCTATAAACCATAGCTCAAGGGGAAAATCAAATTGGTCCCTCAAAAAGTGGGAAGTGATTTAAGAAGTTACTTACGCTATGTCTGGACAAAGCTCCCCAAGCAATAGCAACATGGAAAGAAAGAAAGAAAGAAAGAAAAACCCAGTATGGCAGATATGCAAAGAAGGGAGGAAGAAGGAAAGGAGAGAAAAGGAGAGGACAAAAGGAAGCAGGGAGAGAGGAAGGAAGGGAGAGGAGGAGGGGAGGGAAGAATACAAAACGCAGGGGTCATAGCACAGGAAGTAAATCTAGCAGAAACTTACTCAAATAAAAAGGACCTCCTCACACAAACTTCCTACTACAGAGGAAAGATTTCAGTAAAAACTGAAGCTAAAGAGAGAATAATGAAACAAATGAATGAGATGAAAAGAGAGACTGTGGACCTAACAAAACTATTTAAGTATTAAAGAACATTATTTTAGAATCAATCAATAGATTATTAATAGAAATGTCAAGAAACAGCAGACACAAAAAATTGAGCTACTAACCCAGAGGAAAAGACTGAGGTGATTCACTGTGAATGCAGGTGAAATGACAAAAGACTGTAAAAAAATTAATAGATGTGGAAGACAGACAAAGATGATCCAAAATAAGGATAACAGAGAACAGTAAACAAGACATAGCCGAGCTATGCTACGGAGCTATGAGGACAAAGAAAGAATTCTTTGGGATTCAGGCAGAAAAAGCAAACACTTACAAAGGGTGGCTTCAGATTTCACAGTAATAATGAATGCTACTCGACAACGGAGTAATGGTTGCAAAACTCTAAGGGAAGGAGAGCCTAACACGAGAATATTATACTCAGCCTCAATGTTGCTCAGTTACAGAAGTAACAGAAAGACACCCTGAAATATTAGGGAAAAAACAACAAAACACAAAACTCTCAGAAGTACAGTAGCTACAAGCCTTTCTGGAAATAAGTAAGAACAAAAAGCAATTGACAATGACATCTAGGCAACTAAGAGAAGACTCAAAGAACTCATTTACAAACGGAGAAGCTACACTAAAGGACTGGGAATCATTGGGTCTGTTTAACTAGAAGAATTTATATGAAACAAGCTTAGTAATTATGCTTTTATAATTATAGAACAGCAAGTGTTATAACATGATCAGTAGGAATTAATTAAAATTATTAGCTGAAGAGAAGAGATGGGCAATGATGTACTTAAAACTAGAATGTGTAGTTAAAAAAACACAATGCTTCCAGCCCTGAGGCAGATTTATTGTGAAGCTACTTAAGTTTCAAGACCCTTCACCTACTCGGGTGATTTGTTTTTTCCCAGGCCTTGGGAGGGGTCACAGCAGAGCATTCGCAGGATCTCGTTTCTGTGAAATATACTCTATTTTCTTAAAGAGGAATCCGCTCCTGCTCAAAGCTCTTAACATTTTTCATTTCTCTTAATCATGACAGGATTTAATAACCATTAATCATAAGCATTTCTCTTAACCATAATGGGAGATCATTTAGGAAATAACTTGTGGTAAGGAGACCTTTGTTTGAAGTTCAACAATTATTTAGCTTTTCTTACTTCCATTTTTTTTATGCTGTTAAGAATAAGAAAACAAACTTTAGTACTTTCTATTTAAAAATGGTATTTCTGGTATGATCCCATTGCTGCCATTACTACAAAAGTATTTCTATTCATGCATCCATTTATCAATCCCTTTGTATGTATGCATAGAAAGATTCCTTAAATGATATTAGTCTAATGTTAAAGATGATTATTTCTGGGTGGTGGGGTTTATTTAAAAAATTTTAATATTTTTATTATGTGCATCCCTTGAATTATGTCTTATAATCACATATCAAACATAAAAAATAAGGTGGGATTATTTTTCTTTAAAAAATGCCAAGATATTACTTTGGATGGTGAGAACTACAGAGAACTGCTCTTTTCTTCTTTGTATTTTCCTGTATTTGTAGAACGTCAAAAAGCTTTTCGCAATTTGGCATTCTGAATCTTCCCGCGTCTCCTCTGTGTTCACTGTCACCCCCTAGACCAAATCCTATCAGCCCTTGCCTGGGCTACTATCACATCGTAGTCTTTTATATGGTTCCTCTGCGTCCATTCTGGCCGTAGCTTTGTCCAGTCTTCACACAGCAGACAGTGTATTCAAAGGTAAATACTGCCACACTTTGGCTTTAAATCCTCCGTTTGCTTCATGTCGTTTTTAGAATAAAACCCAAATCCTTTGCCATGACTAGCAAAGCTGACCGAAGTGGGCCAGGACCTAGCCACACTGGACTGCTCTCTGTTACCCAAACAGACTGTGACTGCCCCCCAAGGGCGCCTCTGCATGTGGGTCCCTTTGCCTCAGTGCTCCTTCCCCAGGTTCCTCTGCATGGCTCCTGCTCACCACTCTGTGTTGGAAGGACACCTTCTTAGGGAGATCTTCTCTGAACAACTTTTTGAAAGTCACATCACTGTGGTCCAGAACATTCTCAAGCACTTCACCCTGTTATATGCCTTTCACTGTGCTTACCGCTGTCTGACATCTTCCCCATTTATTTACTTGTTTTGTATTAACCTCCCTCACTAAATATCTGCTCTACAAAGCAGAAATCTTGTCTAGTTTGTTCACCGTTGTATCTCCTGCCCTAAGAACAGTGCCTTGAAGATAGTAGACAGTCCACAAAAATGTCTCAAGTGAATGAATACATGTTGTTTCCAGCTTAAAAAGCAGGTGTTTGCAAATCTGCCTTTTAAGTCAGTTGTTTAGAACTCAGAGTGCAAGTTCCTTCAACCAAGCCACCATATAAACAGTAATTAGATATTAAATTTAGCCCATGAACGTCCACTGGACCCATAATGGGCTAAAATTCTGTATATCTGCAACAAAAATGCTAAAAAAAAACCCCACCATGATGAATTATCATTGGCATAATATACAATTAAAAAGAAATTATTTACTATGAACAAATTACAATTGTTATTTATCTTTCATATTAGTGGAGACATTTACAGATACTGTCAAGGGGGCTTCAGATCATTTTCAAGGGCTGTAGAATTTTCCAGTCCAGGTTTTTATCCATATAACCCCACTTTAAAATTTATATCATTGGCTTCTTTCATAACAGATATCACACTATTACCACTCTGAATACCTATCAGCCATGAGTTGGGCCACTGTTTGTATCAAAAATATAAAAGAGGAAATAGATTTTTGGAGGTATTAGGAAAGAGAAAACTAAGAAGAGGGATTGAAGCGGTTGTGTGATTGAAAAGATATCTGAGCTAAGAGCAGTGAATGAGAGCAGAGAAAAAGTCAGTGAGGTGTGGTCAGGAGAATACGGGAAAAAAGAGTTTCTCCTGTTAGCTACAAGGCGTTTTCATTTTCCAAGACAGCTTGGTTCCTGTCTGGAATAGTTCTGAGTAGGTGAAAGAAGGGACCGCCAGAGTGTAAATGATGTTGAAAGTTGGGAGGGACTATTTATTTCTAATTTGAAGCTTTGTACCAAATTTGGTTTGGCATAAGTTTGTAAGGCTAATCTACCAGTAGGGTGGAATAAACAGCATCGCTCACATCAGGAGAACTAACCATGCCTTGGGAAAGATTTAGGAGGCAGTGCCAGACCTTCCACTCCAGAGAGAAAGCTGTGTTACTAGAAAACAATTTGAACCAACTATTTTTACCCTAAATTGACAGTTAAGACAGAAAAAAAAAATGTATTAAGAGCCAAGAGGTGCTGCAAATGGTCTGCATGTCTTTTCTGAAAAAATGAACCGCGGAGGTAAAGAGAAGCAGCTTGTTTCTAAAGTCCCATTTTGTACTTCCAGAAAAATATCTACACAGAGGTCATGATTTCTAAACATCAGGAAACAAGTCTTCTAAAACATTACACAACACAAAACATACCACCTGTTACAATTACTACTATGCGCAAGTCACGTCCAAGTCTTAATTGAAACCAAAACAGACCATAAAACTTACGGTTACCAAAAAATCATTCTAACTGAAATGTGCTAAAATGACAGGATGCTCCAATAGTCTTCAAATACTATCATCTCTTGCCAAGAGTCTTAATTTTCACATGATGACAAAACCTCACCCTGACCAGTGCTGTGAGCGCTACAGAACTGAGGACCATTTAAACATATGGCCAAGCAGTGCCGAGATTGTGCTGGGGTCACCTACGAACCTCCGTGGCCTCAGAGGTGTCTGTCTACAGTGACAGAGGGTCTGGAGCATGGAACTTGGGTATCTGGAGAATCTCAATGCAGCCGTTGATTTTTCCAGAGTATGTTCTTGAGGTTACTCCTACGAAGTTTGTAATTTCAGTTTAGTTACATTAATTCCAAACCCTGAAGAGATGTATCCATAAAAGCCATTTATAGAATAATCCTGTTTTCAGATTCACCTAAAAACATACTATAAAACATTTAGTAACAGAGGGTATCCGAACATGCATTTTTGCTTCTAGTTCAAATTTTGTATTGCTGCTTTTCTTTGCATGTCCTCCTATTCTATACGAGAAAACTACCAGTAAGTCTTGGCTCTGTAAATACCAGAATCAAGAGGTACTGCTTAAACAAAATTTTTAAGGGAATTAATCTTGGATTTTCAACTAAAGACGTTATTCTCATAATTTTTTAAAGAAAAACATGACTCAGCTTAATCATATTTTGACTTCTAACAAAAAAATCTCATGATTTCATGAAGAGAAAGCAAAAATCAGATTAACAGGGATTGTTTTCATCTCACACTAGAATCATAAGAAAGGTTAATTTTTACATGAAAATTTCACCTACATAAAAATAGATTTCTGGAACAATGCATTATTGACAGATGTGTAGGAAGATAAATGCACTCATGTAAATGTTCTTTCTCAAGCAAATTATTAAATATATTGACAGTGCTGCACTTTGAAAACAATCATTTTAAAGAAATTAAATATTAATACAAGAGTAAAGACATCATGGCTAATGTAATCTCTCACTCAAAGAAATATACATGCAACACTTTTTCCAAGGCTTATTGATATTCACTGCTTTTAAATTTCATGGCAAACATTTATGCTTTGTTACTGGCTACTGTCTATGAAAGAGAAAAAAATGGGTAACCAATTAATAAATTTGGATTCTGTTCACACTTCTGTTAATTATTGGTGGCTTAGTGAGGACCTTGTACTTTGATTACTGGCAGTGGCACTTGTAAATGCTAAATCTGAATTACTATTCTAAGTCCAAAATGTATAAAAATCAACATACCTACAGTAATACAAATGTTTTACTCATTCTCCTAATTAATTTTTCTAATTGTTCATTCCTCCTGGGACATTAGCTGGCTTGATGGATATTAATGTGACATACGTTGACATTAGCATCTGGTCAGAAATAGGGACATCAGTAAACTCTACCCGGTGTTTCTACAGATTCTGCCAATGATATAAATACTGACAATACCCAAACATTTATTTCAGTATAATATTGAGAGAACATGTCTGCCTTCCATTTTTAGAGAAAGGATAAACCTGCTTCAAAACACAAGGTGGTCAAAAAGACTTATTCAGTAAATGATGCAATAAAAATGACTTAATAGTAAGTTGGTAAACATCTGCCAACATTTAGGAAGACAGTAACATCACAAATGATTATTTGCGTTTCCTGAACAATGCCTGCTAATTTTCTCTAGTTAGAATATGTACGGTAACCTCAAACAAATGCTACTGTTTTAAAGAAAACCATTCCTGACATTTCAGACCAATTGTACCCCATGCAGTAAATTAAAAGATAAGAAATGTATCAGAATGCAACACATGCATAGAAACTTAGTTAAAATTGCAAACTTTTAAATTGATAATAATTGTCCAGTGATTATAATTTTAAATTGGTGACAAATAAATGCACCTACAAGGTTTTGTTAAAACTATATATGCCCAAGTATCTTACTAGATATTGTACCATGCTGGATCTATATTTCAAAACTATTTTAATGGAGATTTGCTCTCCACACAGAGGCAAGATATTTTATTCTCTTTCTCTGGCCCCCTTAGGGGAACTATAGCAATATAGGGTCTCTCAATCCTAATACACAGACATATTATCTCTCTATTGTAACTGGTTAAGAAAAAAAATATTACTTCTACTAAAAGTGCCAAAGTACATCAAACAAAGTAAATCTATTGCAGTAAAATTAAGTTTGGGCAATTAGCAACTGAGGGAGAAAGTTTCTATCTTTGAACAAAGAGAGCTGACTCCTGACTGCTTTTATCCAACATCATATTTCCCCCTGCATTCTAAAGTTAAAATGTCTTTGTAACAATGTTTTTCTAACTGACAAGTCGCAAAGTCTTCCTGGGTAGCAGGCATCTGTTTCAATTTCATTTGTACCAGTTACTCCTTTCTCCTCCCTCTGAGTTCCCGGAGAGTCACTGTATCATATCAAGCACTATTCAGGACTGACTGGGTGGAATGAGAGAAAGGAACACTTCTGAAAAAAAGCTTTACAATGGAACAACGGGCAACACCAGTCATTAGAGCCCATTTTGTCACAGAGCCATCAACACCATGGACTCAGATAACCCAGATATCACTGGTATCTCCTGGCCCAAGCTCGTCTGCTGAGTATAAAGAACGCAGGTTTTGGAAGGAACGTTGGGAGGTTTTCTCATCTTCATTTCTCTCTGCCTTCCGGTTCCAAACCAGCTCAGAACTGGTTCCAAACTTCAATGTGAATCTACCCTAATGTAAAGTCTGTAAGACTCCTTTTGTAACTTGCGTCAATGTTGAGAAAAGTCTTTAAGTTGTACGTAAATTCTTCATGTTGCCTTCCCAACACTCTTTCCTCTATTTCTGTTTTTCCAGATGCTAGAGTCCATATAGCAAGTATCCTGATTTAGAAAGTGCTTAAGAGTCATTAAGGACCCCAAAGTTCACATGCCTTCAATCTACCCATACAACATGCTGGGTGCATCTCTGCAGCTGGGGCGCACAATTTTTAGCCTCCTGAAACTAACATCTCAGTCGCTCAGGGAGGAGAAATGGTAGCCGCAGTGAGGACTAGCTTTCCTGGCTTATCTCTGAAAATGCAAAGCCTTCCTGAGCTGCCCATTTGTTAGAGGGGCTCATGTTTGTATACGGTTGGTTTTCTCGGGGGAGAAAAAAACAAAAAAAGAAAAAAACGCAGCACTGGCAGCATCCTTATAAAAACAACACCTTGTTTGCCTTTGGCAAGTTTTAGCCTAGAGTAAAATTACATCCAAGTTAGAACCATGCAAATCGGGATTTCAAAGGAAATGTTGATCCGACCTTCATGAAAGCTGCAAATTGCAGTCTGTGCTGCTCTAATACAGCTCTCCGAAGCGCAGCATTGTAAAGTCCAAACCCACTTTCCCCTCTGATTAATCAATGTATAAAAATACGAGAGCGGGCACGCTCCACACCAACCCTCCCAACGTCTATTTTTCCTGCTACTGCTGAAAGGTGATTCAAAGCGCACCTGGAAATTACATGGATTGGTGTGGCTTTTTGATACTGAAGACAAATGACCTTTGGAAAACATCTACTCGTGAAAGTCAAATCATTTGGAAAGACATCCGGCAATTTACCATTTTCAAACTCTTCGCAACCCAGAATGTGAGGAAAGGAAAGGGAAAATGCGCTCAACCCGAGAAGGGGAAAGCAATAACCAAACCACGTTTGTTTTTTTTTAAAGCCCACACAGTGGAGACAGCCAGCCTGACTGCAACAAATGCCCCGACAAACCCTTTCCGCAGCCTTTTTGGATTTTCCGACCCGGCTTCCCTTTTTCCTCCTGCCCCAGTCGCACCACCACTTCTCGCCACCACATCTTGGAGAGCGGGGGCCGCGGACCGCGGGGTAACCGTGCCCCACGCCGCCGGCAGCCACGCCGCTACTCACCCGAGCCGCTCGGCACTAGCGACGGCAGTGGCCGCGGGCTGGCAGCGAGCCGGGATCCGCGAGGGCTGGCGGGCTCCGGCGCCCGAGGACGCGGACATGTGGGCTGGAGCCTGGGCTCATCTAGCCGTTGCCTCTGAGCATCTTTCTGGGCGCCCCCAGCGAATGCGAGCTGCGAGGCGAGGGGAGCGCGCCGAGGGGAGGGAGAGGCGCCGAGCCTGGCCGCGCCGTGCCGAGCGCCAGGCTCTCCCCGCGAGCTCCCCGGGCCCGCGCACGCGCCCCCCGCCGCGCCGCCCCCCAGCACCCCGCCGCGCGCCCTCGCACGCGCCCGGCCCCACGCGGCGCGCGCAGCCCGGGCGGCGGCGGCGCGTCCTCCCCCGAGCGCGGTCTCCAGGGCGGCCGGCTGCGCTCGCTATTGTTCTGCGGTGGCTTACCCGGGGCGGGTGGCCGGGGCGGGTGGGAGGTGTCGGCTTAGTTCCCGGGAGGACTTACGGCTCAGTCGGACCGTAAGTGCGAGAGCGCCGCGGGCTCGGGCGCGGCGCGCGGGGGCTGCGGGGTGCCTAGCTCCGCTGGCTGCCGGCGCGCGGGGGCTTCCTCCCACCGCACTCGCTCCCGCTCGGAGCCCGGCGCATCCTGTGTTACTATGGATATCTCGCTCTTCGCCGCCCCCTCCTCGCACTCCGAGAGGCCGCCGCAGAGGCAGCCAGGCAGCTCCGCGGGCGCCCAGGTGACCAGCAGCCGCCACTACCGCCGTCACCGCCGCTGGGGAGAGGAGGAGGAGGAGAAGACTGGAGAAGGCAGGTCCTGCTCTGTCCGCGAGGCCACCTCGAGTTTCCTCCCACTCACCAAGCTGAGTTCACGACGCAGAAGCCGCAGCTGTCCTCAGCTTGTGTGGCTGGTGGTGCCATCCTCCCGAGAGACTAGCGTTCCCACTCAGAGGGCAGGGGTCGGCCCCCAGTAGCCTCAGAGGGTCACAGCAAGACTTTGAGTAGGATTTTGGCACGATTCAAACACCCCTTACCCCCACCCCTAGTTGCCACAAAAGTTACCATTATACTGCTACCAACAGTTATAGAAACTTCCTTTGGCAAAGGTTTCCTTTCAAAATTATGTCAATTAAATGAAGTTCGTCTGACCTTAAATGACAAGGTTTTTTCTCATATATATATATATGCCAATGGTGTTTCCCTGCCATAATAAATAAAAATAATATGTGGCTTACAGACTGCTTAATACTGTATCATCTGAATGAACATATCTGGCAACCCACACTCTTCAGTTCCTTGTTGTTTCAACCGTTCTATCCAAAACCGCGATCCCACTTAGTCTGGGATATGAACCACAGATTCACACAGAGGATAACTAACGTCTGAACACAAGGTAACACCAGCCAAACAGTCTGTGGAAAATAGGTTGGAGTGCAGACACTTTAGGATAAAGTACTTGAGGAAGTGTATGACATTATGATGAACTCCAAACAGTTCTCCTAATCAGCCTGCTGTTCAGGGCACGTTTACTTTCTAAACTTTTTGAGTATCCGTTTTTCATCTTAAAACCAAAAAACAACGATTTTGATCATTGCAAAATGTCACATTGAAACAGAAATGTTAATTTTTAAACGTTAATCAATTTTTAAGATAAGTAACGCTTGTGCATGCATGCTCAGTTGCTCAGTCGTGTCTGACTTTGCTATGGAGCACTTATTTGCTGGGCATCTGGGAGTTATCTCCTTGAATTCTCATAGTAGTTTTATTATTATTCTTGCTTTCAGTTCACTTCACTTTAGTCACTCAGTCGTGTCCGACTCTTTGCGACCCCATGAATCTCAGCACGCCAGGCCTCCCTGTCCATCACCATCTCCCTGAGTTCACTCAGACTCACATCCATCGAGTCGGTGATGCCATCCAGCCATCTCATCCTCTGTCGTCCCCTTTTCCTTCTGCCCCCAATCCCTCCCAGCATCAGAGTCTTTTCCAATGCAATGAAAAAGAAAGGCTTACAGAGATCTGCAACCAGGAGGTATAGGACAACATCCACTCTCCTAAACAAGAAACACATGATGCCCACCGTTTCGTTTACTGTCATGTCATTTTGGGCTTCTCTCATAGCTCAGTTGGTAAAGAGTCTGCCTGCAATGCAGGAGACCCAGGTTCAATTCCTGGGGTCAGGAAGATTCCCTGGAGAAGGAAATGGCAACCCACTCTAGTATTCTTGCCAGGAGAATCCCATGCACAGAAAAGCCTGGCAGGCTACAGTCCATGGGTTAGCAAGAGTCAGACATGACTCAGTGACTAAATCATCACATTTTCTGCCTTGGTGAAGTTCAGGGCCATAGTAGTTTCTGAAGCCATCCCACTAGCAAAGGACGGGGTTAGGATAGAAACTCATGCCTGTCAGTATCCATAGTCATATGGAAACTATTTCTCATTTCCATAAGGGGTTCATGAAGCTTTTTGATTGTAATGTCTCCTACCTATAGAGAGTGAAACAGGTTGGAAACAGTTGCCTTCCTGACTGGTGTACTCTTTACTGAACATGACCTGCCTTCTTGCCTGGGGCATCTTCAAATATGTGTTTTCTGAGATGAGCAAACTTTTGATGGGTTTGGAAGTCATTTAGTTCTATTTCTTGGTCTGCAATTGAAACGCATGTGACTTGAGCTGGAATAGGTGCTTTCTTGGTTTCCCAATCTCGCAAATAATCAAAGAATGACATTTCCCAGGGCATCATCCTCTTCTCAGTATTGTTCTCTGGTAACAACCTTGGGCTTGCTCAGAGATGTCATTTGTTAACAGTGAAATGCAGGCTTTTTGGAAGGGAATTATGCTATCATTTTTGTATTGTGTCAAATCCTCTGTACTATAGAATAATTTGGGGCTGTAGGCCATTTTGTGTCTGAAACACCTCTAGAGAATGATGGAAATCGAATTCTCTGTCAGCATTTGTGCTTGACTAATGAAAAGTCTTCTTGAGGGAGCTGGGAGGGAAAGTTGCTGTCCAGAGTGGCTGTCACTGATGCTCCATTTAGCATAATCAGCTCACATATTAAATGCTATAGTCCTGGAAATTAACTTCAGTATGGCAGTAATGAAATTTGGCCATGACCTCCAGGTATGGGTATTAAAACATAAAGGTCTTTTCAGTATAATCTCCTACTGGTTGGGGTAAAAACATTAAATAATTCACAGAAGAATGACTTTTTACTCTTTGGCACTAAATAGCCCTACTTACAGTTGAAATTTTAGACATTTTTATGTTCTAGAATAGCATAAAGGATGTAAGAGATCGTCTTCCGAAACTCTCATATTGTAGAAAAGGAAATTGATACTTAGAATGGTTAATTCACTTGCCCAAGGACCTAATCTAATTAGAAGCAGAGAAAACCCATGAATTCTTGCCATTTGTTCAGACACTTACCATGATACTATAGTGCCCCAGGATATTCAATGTCAGAATTATTTTTTTCCTTCAGTTATTTTATTTTTTTGCTAAAAGTCAGTCAAGTTCCAATTTATGCTATTTAAAATCTGAATAATATATAATCTTGTGTTCTTTAACTTGGAGGGTATCTACATCTTCTTTTTAATACTCTGGGTATATTAAGTAATATTTTGTTTCTTGAAAAATGAGACAATTTAGGAAAAACTCTTATAGCATCAATTTCTAAACTCCTGTATCCTCAGTGGAATGTAAAGCATTCATTCCATTACAGGTCATCAGGAATGCAACCTTTCTGATATAAACTAATTATTTAAGTACATCTATTTTTTATAAAAAAGGACTAATATTTGAGATTCTTCAATTTGCATTTAAAAATTGTCCAGAAGACTGGGTTGACTATTTTAATCTCAGAATGCCTAAAGATGGTGGTAACATTTCAAACAGATATATAAAACACTGATTCAAGTCCTCTGTACAAATTTAGAGGAATGGAATTACAATGATTTATTCACTGGTTTGGGCATAGTACTATTCAGTTAGTTAAGTTCTCAATCTTGGAAACAGGCCTGTGGATTCAAGTAATGGCTATTCCACAAAATGGTAGTTTTGTGATCTTGAGTAAGTTACTTAACTTTTTCCAGCTTCACTTTTCCACTCTGTGAAATGTATATGATAATAAAGGAAAAGACTTCACATGATTTGTTGTTAAGAGGAAATGAGATTACCCACGTGGGGTGGTCGTTTTGATGTGTCCATTTGGCTCGCTTAGAGTCCCCAGTTACTTAATCAAACACTGATCTCGGTGAGACTGTGAAGGTATTTGGTAGATGTGAGTAAAGTCCATAATCAATTGTCTTTATCTAAGGGAGATTATCCTAGATAATCAGGTTCAATCAGTTGAAGGGCCTTAAGAGCAGAACTGAGGTTTCCTCAAAGGAAACTCCATTTGTGAACGGCAGTTTCAGCCCCAGCAACTTTAAGCCTGCCCTTCCTGACAGCCTGCACTACAGATTTTAGGCACTACAGATTTTAGTCTTGCCTAGCTAGTCTTCGCTATTACAGTAGTCAAGTCCTTGCAATTAATCTCTTAGTATATATCTCCTACAGGTTCTGCTTCTCTGATTGAATCCTAACTTACACATGTTGTAAAGAATGATCTGTAGGGACTTTCCTGGTGGTCCAGTGGTCCGGAGTCTGCCTGCCAATGCAGGGGACATGGGTTTGATCCCTGCTATGGGGATTCTACTTGCCTCAGGGCAACTAAGCCCATGTGCCACAATTATTGAAGGTTGCATGCCCTGGAGCCCATGCTATGCAACAAGAATAGCCACCACAGTGAGAAACCTTCGGACCACAAGGAAGTGTAGCCTCTGCTTACTGCAACTAGAGGTACCCTGTGGGCAGTAATGAAGACCCAGCCAGCCAAAAATAAATACATAAATCAAATTTTTAGAAAAAACTAACTATCTGGCACATTAAAAGCACTCCAAAAATATTAGCTTGAATTTTTTTTTTTTAATAAAACCTTTATTCAGTACCTCTCACATTCAGGACATTGGGTTATATACTCTGATAGAATGTCTTAGAGTTCTGAGATAGAATAGGGATGTGTGTGTATAGATACCTATTACCTTCAATGTTAGCGGTCCCAACCAGGAAGGGATTTAATGTCTGAGTAAAATTTCCAGAAAAACAAGGGAATGGTGCCAACATGGTTGATTATTCCATCTGGAGCTACGTAGGGGTATCATGCAAATCTAGTATGAGGACGGATTCCTGGGTTAAGAAAACAATGAACAAGAAGTTAGGCACTCCATTTTCAATTAACCTATATAGATTTAGCACCTGAAATGAGAAAGAAAACTGATCTTCAATCATGAGAGTCCATGATATCACCCAGATTCACCTCTGACTGTTGATCTTAGGCCAACTAGAATTATACACTTAACAGAACTGCTTTGAGACTCTTGGAGGAAGAAATACTCTTATATTTAAGAATATTAAAGCAAAGATATTTTTCTTGTCTCAATGTTAGCTTATCTGTGTTATTTTATTTTACAGATTTTAGTTTGTCTTGAGCATTTTTCAGTTTTATTTTTTTACTGGAGTATAGTTGATGTACAATATTATATAAGTTACAGGTGTACAGTATAGTGATTAACAGTTTTTAAAGATTATGCTCCATTTATAGCTATTATAAAATATTGGCTACATTCTCCATGATGTACAATATGTTGTTGTAGCTTATTTTATAACTGATAGTTTGTACTTCTTAATTCCCTACCCTTATATTGTTTTATATTGCCAGTAAAGGTCTGTGTAGTCAAAGCTATGGTTTTTCCAGTAGTCATGTATGGATGTGAGAGTTGGACTATAAAGAAAGCTGAGCACCAAAGAATTGATGCTTTTGAACTGTGGTGTTGGAGAAGACTCTTGAGAGTCCCTTGGACTGCAAGGAGATCCAACCAGTCCATCCAAAAGGAAATCAATCCTGAACATTCATTGGAAGGACTGATGCTGAAGCTGAAACTCCAATACTTTGGCCACTTGATGTGAAGAGCCGAGTCATTGGAAAAGACCCTGATGCGGGGAAAGATTGAAGGCAGGAAGAGAAGGGGATGACAGAGGATGAGATGATTGGATGGCATCACCTCCTCAATGGACATGAGTTTGAGCAAGCTCCAGGAGCTGGTGAAGGACAGCGCCTGGCGTGCTGCAGTCCATGGGGTCAAAGAGTTGGATACGACTGAGCGACTGAACAGCAACAATATTACTTTCAGAATTTTTAAGCAAAGGAAAAAAATACCCTAAAATGCCATTAAAAATCAGGAATGGTACAAACCTTCTTAAACAGAAGCTGCCTTTGTCCTTCGGAATTATAATGCCAAGTCTGCAAAACTTAAAGCTGGAAATACATCAGTAAACAAAGTCCAGGAAGGCTGTCTGAGATATAAATAGGATTAAAAGGTGATGAAGTGAGAGAGATTGAGAACATTTTGACTTTTTATTAAAGCTCTGGTAACTTAGACTCAATCTTCACATGTTTTAAATTGTGTATTCATGTGTGTATTTGCTAAAGAGAGCTGTCTCTTAATCCTTTATACCATGCTTGTAATTTTTTTAAATGGTAGTGATACAAAAATACTTCTCATTATGCTAAGATTTATGGAATGCCTATAATCTCAAATACTGAGTTGGGTGCTCAGGGATAAGAAGATAAAGTAGAGATGGACTCAGATTTTGTGCAACTCTTTCTCTGGGTAACTCCTTTTGAAAATTCATATGGACTTCAACTAACATATAACTGACTCCAGGAAAAACTGAGTACACCCCTTAACCTGCACTGGACTAGACAAAACTCTTTTGCCCTCAAAGTAACTATGTGCTCTGTGTGCCTAGTCACTCAGTCATGTCCAGCTCTTTGTGACCCCATGGACTGTAGCCCACAAGGCTCCTCTGTCCATGGAATTTTCCAGGTAAGAATACAGGAATGAGTTGCCATTTCCTACTCCAGGGAATATCTTCCTAACCCAGGGATCGAACCTGTATCTTTTGCATCTCCTGCGTGGGTATACAGATGCTTTACCATAACACCACCTGGGAAGCCCCATAATAACTTTTCTTCTTCCAATATAGCGTTTATCATTTTTTGGTAAGGGCTTCCTTGATAGCTCAGTTGGTAAAGAATCTGCCTGCAATGCAGGCAACCCCAGTTTGATCCTTGGGTTGGGAAGATCCCCTGGAGAAGGGAAAGCTACCTGCTCCAGTGTTCTGGCTTGGAGAATTCAGTCCATGGGGTCACAAAGTGTTGGACATGACTGTAATTACTTAGTTATGGATTGCCTCATAAGACTGCATGTGGCCAGGGACCTTGCTTATGCAATAATTTATGTTCAGGTCTTGGACTCAGATAGGCATTAGGTGAATATTTACTGAACACTTGAAAGAAAGCTTGAGACATGTTGAATTTTTGTTGCTTTCCAAATAGACACATACAGAAAGCAGACAGAATATAAATCTGGCACTGAGGACAGAGGTGAATGCAAGAAATACGATTTGCCATCAGCTAATTCCTGGTGGTTGGAGGGCCTGGGAGTGGAACTGTCACCAACTAGAACCATGTGTAGAATTATGAAAGAGAAGGTTTGAGGTCAGAACTCTGGACAGCGCCCATGTTTTCCATTTTACACTGTGCAATGAAACATGGCCCACTAGCGAAGACAGAGAAGTTTCAGGAAACCTAACTTCTAAATAAATCTTTTTAACCATGTGAACAAGTTTCTGATAGAAAGATATTTCAGAACTAAGCTACTGTAGATATAGGAGCACTCTGAATATGGATTTATAATCATGATGTGGAATTTTACCTTCCAATATGTGGAAAGTGGGACTTTAAAGTTTGTTAAAAAAAAAAAAAAAGGTATGTGTAGATAGAGGGCATGGCATGTGAGTCAGAGAGAAAGTGTCTGTGTAATGGCAAGGTGACAAAGTCAAGGAGTTCCACAAAAGGAAGGCTCTGAGTGGTGTCTGCACATGTGTGACTGTTTGTTGGTGGTATTTGCTTACTATCAAAACACTGGTTTCCCCTCATACTCAGTGCTTGTCGTTAATGAGACAACTAAGGCATAGGTCAACTTCCAATGCTGAGAAATTTTATTATTTTTATTGCATGATCATACTTTTTCTGGGGAAAAATTCCTTTATTTGGATAGCAAATTTAAAACAACTTATAAACTTCCTGTTAACCATGGGCATATTTACAGATCTAGCTACCAAACTAACATAACCCAGAGCAGAAGGGACTTACACTTTTTCCTGAAGGCAAGCAGGCTTGGAATCCAAGGGGAATGAATGTAAACGCTCAGGCCCATCTGCCAGGAATGTTCTGCCTCAGTCTTCTGAATTAAGACCCAGGGACTTCTTTTGGAGGCTAACTACATTCAAGGCCTGAGCCACGTACAGCTCCGCTGAGCCGTGGCTAAGACATTCGCTTGCAGCCTGTGCTCACAAGCAGCCCCTGAGAATCAGTTTCAGCAGCCGCACAGGTGTTAAGCACCTCATCCTTCTAACACCTTTAGCCAGCCAAGCAGCTGTGTGCAACGCCAGCAGCAACTTTCAAGGTTAGCCGTGAGAAGAGAATGCGCCAGTAATCTGATCTGGATGTCTGTTTCACTAAGTGATGGAACATTCCAGATTTCCCAGGACAGCTCCCTTTGAATGAGTCAGACCATTCGATCTGATTTGATTGGATTTTTGGTTTCAGAAATATGGTTCACAGCAGAGTGGAGACTTGTACCTGGAGACCTTAAGGAGGCAGTATAATGTACAGGAAAAGGCTGTGGGGTCTGACCTGGGTTCAGGCTTGGCTCTATAATTTACTAGCTCTGGACCCTGAGCAAATTGCTAACCTTGCAGCACCGCAGTCCCTGCATCTGTAAAACAAGGATTGTTGTTCTTTTAGGATGTTGTTTAGAGATTAAATGGGTGTACTCGTAAAAAAAAAAAAAAAAACTAACACAATACTTGGAGCATAATAATTATTCACCAAAGAATTAAGTTCACTCTAGTATTAATTCATAAGCCTTCAGGATCAAGAGGCTATTCCAACTTATCCACTGAGCTGAATAGCAAAGTTCACTGCCGTAGCATCTTCCGGCGTGCTTCTCAGCTCTGTAAGTAAAGAAGAGCCCATGCATCTAAGTGGACCGTAACTCTTCATATGGACTGTGCTTAACTGCTCCATCATATCCGAATCTTTGTGAACCTATGGCCTGTAGCCTGCCAGGTTCCTCAGTCCTTGGGGATTCTCCAGGCAAGAATAATGGAGAGATTGTCATGCCCTCTTCCAGGGGATCTTCCCAACCCAGGGATCAAATCCAGGTCTCCCACACTGCAGGTAGAGTCTTTACCATCTGAGCCACCAGGGAAGCCCAAGAACACCAGAGTGAGTAGCCTATCCCTTCTCCAGGGGATCTTCCCAACCAGGAATAGAACCTGCATTGCAGGGAAGCTCAACTTTTTGTATAGCAGCAATAAAGTTGCACTGTTTTTCTCTACAGAATTTTGTGGAGGACAAGAGCGCCTATCACTTGGCGGTGATTATGTATATCATTATGCTAATTCTCTTGCAATGTACCTTAGGGATATATACTGAAATATACTAGAGGAACAAAGTGAGAAAGAATTACACAATAAATATGAAAATAATTACTGTGATACTAATCTATTTAAATATTAATTATTTTATTACATTGATTACATTAATATTCATATAACATTTATATTAATTATATTAAAATAATTTGGGGATGGAATAATTGAATCTTAGGATGGAAAGGTTGATGTTCACTATTTTTCCTTCTTAATACCCAGCCACTCTACTTCTGTTATCAATAGTCTGACTTTTTTTTCATTAGGGAAACCACTTTTCCAGCCCTGAGTCATGAAACCCTAGGAAGCCCTAAAAGAGCGGATCATGGAGAGGAGCCGTGATCTGCTGGCCTAACAAAGGGTTCCATCACTCAGTTACTGTGGTTCCTTCAGGGATGACTGCAAGTAATTCTCGTCACTGACGATTCTGAGTCGATGACACCAGCACTGGGAGGGTGCTGAGCCTGATATCTGGAGCTGCCAACGTCCCTCCTGTGGTGAGGGTCTGCCCAAGGGTGAAGTCAGTGCTGAGGAAGCAGAGTGGAGGTAAGGAGTGAGAGTCTGAGGGGTTCCAGTGAAAGTTTTCAAGGCTTGCATCCAGTCCTGCCTGAAACCTCTGGACTTGCTCTCTTTTGTGAGCCAACAAATTCCTTATTTTGAGTTGGGTTTCTGACATTTGTAATTGACAGTGTCCTGACTTACTTGGAAGATAATTCAAATATAATTTACCTCAGCCTCTCATTTAATCTTTGAATGTCCTCTATAACTTCTAATGAAAAATTTACTCAAATAAGACTTGGACACTTCCAATGACAGGGAGCTCCTTATCAACTGAGAAGCCTGTCCCATTGTTGGGGTTTTACTACTATGAAAGTCTTCTTAAACTAAGGGAGAACTTCTTTTCTGAAACTATTGTATAGTTACCATTTATTTTGTACCTATCAGGGGTCAGAGGCCATGAGCTATGTTATGGTGACAAAGGTAGAATTTATTATCTTATTTGATTCTCGAAACAACCTTCTGATATAAAATTTATTTTGGACACCATTGCATAAATCCAGGTGAGAAATGATAAGGGGCTGAAGTCAGGGCTGCAAGGGTGAGGGTAAAGTGGACGAGGAGGGACTTGGAGATACAAAGCTGTGGCATCTCAGTCATCTGGTGACTGAATGGAGGGCAAGGGCAAGAGAGAAGGCAGAGTCTAGGATGATTCTGAAAGTTAGATGTATGGTGAAAAACAGGGAAGGAACAAGTTTGTGTAGGGAAAGATGAAGGCTCTGCTAATTACCCAAAGAGGTACAATAAACTGATGAGGGTCAGTACTTACAAGGGCATGTGATAGCTCTATAAACTTTTTAAAATTGTAACTGAATCTGCTCAGTGTTAATTAAGAAATCATCAAGAATAATTTTTGCATAGACTTTTGTCACCTGAGGGCTGGTTAGAATAACATGTTTATGTTCAGCCCTCAAGATGTGGTTCTTCTCTCTCTCATCCAGTCAACACCCTGGGAAGCAGAGGAGAGGAGCCAGAGGACTCAGCAGGGGGATGCAGCGGAGTTTGCCTGAGCCACGGGGAGCAGGGGAGGACAGACAGGAGTCAGACTTTGAGGTTCTGGAGCCAAAAGAGATGTGCATACCTGTGGAAGATGTTTCTGGGAATGGGAAAGAGACAGGAAAGGAAGAAACATATTCTTGTGTACCTACTATGTACCAGGACTTTATACACACTACCTCAGCAACCCTGGAGGGTGGTTACTATTATTCTAGTACCATCTTTTTACTGGATGAAGAGGTTACAGTGATGCTGAGAAGTTGGGTAATTTTCCCGAAATCTAACAGCGCTAGACTTAAATCCAGGGCACATGGCTCTGAGAGCCATGATTTCTTCTTTATGCCATGCTATCTCCTTAAGTTGGAGAGGGCAGTGGCACCCCTCTCCAGCACTCTTGCCTGGAAAATCCCATGGACGAAGGAGCCTGGTGGGCTGCAGTCCATGGGGTTGAGAAGAGTCAGACAGTAGGCTTCCCAGGTGGCATAGTGGCAAAGAATTTGCCTGCCAGTGCAGCAGATGCAAGAGATGCAGGTTCAATCCCTGGGTCGGGAAGATCCCCTGGAGGAGGAAAGGGCACCCACTCCAGTATTCTTGCCAGGAGAATCCCATGGACAGAGGAGCCTGGCAGGGTACAGTCCATGGGGTCTCAAACAGTTGGACACAACTGAGTGTCTGAGCACAGTATCTCCTTAAATAATGAGAAGTTGCTAAAATACATTTACACACTATCTCAATTAATCCTCTAAAGAGCAACCCAGAGGTTGGTATGGCTAATACTGTTCCTATCTCGTAAAGAGAGGGCTTCCTTTGTAGCTCAGTTGGAAAAGAATCTGCCTGCAGTGCAGGAAACCCAGGTTCAGTTTCTGGGTCAGGAAGATCCCCTGGAGAAGGAAATGGCCACCCACTCCAGTGTTCTTGCCTAGAGAATCCCATGAAGAGAGGAGCCTGGCGGGCCACAGTCCAAGGAGTCACAAGAGTCAGACATGGTTTAATGAATAAACCACCAAAGAGAGCTTCATGACTTGCTCAAAGGCACACAGCTAGTAAGTAGCAGAACCATGGCTGGACCATTGAAACAGCAAGAGTTCCAGAAAAACATCTACTTCTGCTTGATTGACTATGCCAAAGCCTTTAACTGTGTGGATCACAACAAACTGTGGAAAATTCTTCAAGAGACCTGACCTGCCTCCTGAGAAATCTGTATGCAGGTCAAGAAGCAACAGTTAGAACTGGACACCGAACAACAGACTGGTTTCATGTCAAGGCTGTATATTGTCACCCTGCTTATTTAACTTCTATGCAGAGTACATCATGAGAAATGCTGGACTGGATGAAGCACAAGCTGGAATCAAGATTGCCAGAAGAAATATCAATAACCTCAAATATGCACATGACACCACACTTATGGCAGAAAGTGAAGAAGAACTAAAGAGCCTCTTGATAAGGAAAGCTGAATGCCAAAGAATTTATACTTTTGAACTGTGGTGTTGGAGAAGACTCTTGAGAGTCCCTTGGACTGCAAGGAGATCCAACCAGTCCATCCTAAAGGAAATCAGTCCTGAATATTCACTGGAAGGACTGATGCTGAAGCTGAAACTCCAATACTTTGGCCACCTGTTGCAAAGAACGGACTCATTTGAAAACACCCTGATGCTGGGCAAGATTGAAGGTGGGAGGAGAAGGGGATGACAGAGGATGAGATGGTTGGATGGCATCAGTGACACAATGGACATAAGTTTGAGTGAACTCTGGGAGTTGGTGATGGATAGGGAGGCCTGGCGTGCTGCAGTCCATGGGGTCACAAACAGTCGGACATGACTGAGTGGCTGAACTGAACTAAGTAGCAGAACCATGGCTGGAATTAAAAATTGCTAACTCCAAGCCTCATGTATTTTCCTACGACACTGAAGCTACTGCCTTGAGTAAGATGCTGTGAGGGGTCTATGTCACAACTATGACTAATAAAGTTTTGCTCTGAAACATCCCCTCCCTTGCAAGCAACGTCCAGCCTGACACTTGGTGGTGGTGCTGCTTTCAATCTCACTGGCTCTTGAGGAAAGACCCCAGGGAAAAAGGAGCATAAAGTCCCAGGAGTTTCTGGTGAGGTAGGGCAGAACACTCCTCAAGAAACTTTCACCACTCTCTGTGGAACACTACAGTGGGGTCTGTAGGGCAGGACTGTGAAATCCACTTAATCTGGAAGGTACATTGTCAGGACTGAGGGTGGGATGAGCCATTGTACCCCCAGGGCAGAAATGACTCTCTGGGTGGAAATAACGTGGGAAGCCACATTAACTCTTTCAGGCCATTAGGCTATCATTTAGTAAATTACCACTTTGCTCTAAATGGGTCCCTAGAGGGTATGAAGGGTGAGAATGTTCTAATTTGCATTTTCCCCCTTTCTCTCAGCTGCTTTTTCTAATTACGATGTAGACCAAGAAGCTGTTTAATAACTGGTTTATTCAGATCACTGGGTGCTCTTATAAATGTAAAAGAATGGTCTAGCAGATCTGCTGTATTGAAATGTGTGAAATCAAACCTGTGCCTAACATGGTACAGAGGGGCGCTGCAGCCCAGACTGGCCCACAGGACTAAGGAGAGAACCAAGGCACTGGGACAGCTCAGCTTTTCAAGTTCTCAGTCAGTAGAAGGTATTTCACAGAGTGCCCTTGCTCCTGGAGGTCTGTGGAGCGGGGTGGAGGGGGACAAATGCTGTGGAAAGCTCCAGGATGGGAGCTCATTTTTCCTCCTCAAAGGGAGGATCCATGATTCTGACCTGAGGAGGAGTCCAGATGTCTGCCTTGGCATATGTATTACAAGGAGGATTTGTGAGGATAACAAGGATGCTCCCCCAAAACTCTGGTTTCACCTTATCACTCAGAAGGCGTGACTGAAATATTTCTGGTAACATATTTCCTCCCTGAGGGAAAAACAAATATATCAGAGGCCTCCTTTGTTCTTAGAAATCTGGGGCTATTAAGTAAATGCCAACAGAGTTGCAAGGGCCTCATATTGTTGCCTACTGCTTTACATTTATATGGTATTTAGTGTTTTTTGAAGCACCCGCATATTCATTGTTGATCAGGGCTGGCTTCAGGGGCATGTGATTCCTGCTGTCCTTTAGGGTCTAGTTCTCAGAAGGGTTCTGAGTTTGGCTTAATACTCTGCAGTTGCAGTTTTGTAATTCCGAATAATTTTAACTTTAAATTGGTGTTTGTAAATGACGTCTGATGAGAGTATGGAGCATGCGCTGGGGCTTAGACTCTCAGCTCACATATGATCCTGCCTTCCTAGGATGACATTTTGGCTGGCTGTTCCCTACCTCCTGCTGCCCTGCTGTTCTCTACCCCTGGCCTCTCCCTGGATCACCCCACAAATGCTGCTGCCCTTTACCTGGGGTAGCAATCAGGTGGCATTGAGGAGGGTGGGGTAGGGGCTGGCTTTCATTCAGCTCTTATTCTTCTTTCCTCACCCCCATCCCCATGGTGATGAGTGGTCTTGGGGTGGAGGGTTAACCACCCTGGGGCTTTTTAGGTTAAGCAAGCCTATGGCCACCCCTACCCCAAACAGTAGCTCATGGCATGTTTGGTGGGCGACGTGGCGGATGACTCGGCAGGGGCTTCTCACTCCCTCCACCACAAAGACCAAGCATATCCTGGCCTAGAGATAGTTACCCCTTGATGGGGAAGGGGAGGGAGTCTCTCATCTACCATTAGGCTGGGGTGATGGGCCTGTGGGAAGGGGAGATGACTTCCCCACCCCTGGCCAGGCCCCACATTCTGGATCCTGCAAACTGTAGCTGGCCCCGAAACTGACATTCATTATGCTAACCATGCAAGCTGGACAGGACAAGGATGTTGCTGCCGTTGCGACGTCTGCTGCTGCTGCTCCTGCTTGTGGATGCGCACTTACCACCTCTGTGACTTGCGCCTGGGCAAGCCCTGAATTATATGTCATCATACTCCATCTTCACAACAAACACGCGAGGTAGGGCTTATACATTGCGGTATTCCCTAACTGCTCTGAGTTTGGTTTCTTTATCTGTAAACGGGTACAAAAATACCTCCATACAAGGATATTGTGATAATTAAGTAATAAGATGGTGTGTATAGAGAGATGGATAAAACCTCATTCGCTGTATTTGTTTGGAAGAAATATTTTGATACGCTGTGTGGGGAGAAGGGTGAGACCTCTGTGGGCATACTCAAGTAACTCAAGAGGATTGTTTGACTTCTGGGCTTATGAGGAGAGGAGTTTGAATGGTCCTGGGAGGAAGATGATAAAGAAAAAGGAGTCACTGAGGGCAGAGTCTTTGTGGAGGAAGAAAACACTAGCGACAATATGATCCTTAGAGAACGGAAATGTCAAAAGGAACTTCAGGTAAATTTGTTGAGTACACACTGTGAACACCTCAACCTTCTGATTTTCATGAAGTCTTTTGTAAAGACTAAGTAACTGACTAATTGTGTGTGATTAAGCTAACAGGAGCTTCAAAGAGAGACTGGCATCCATGTTGGCACAAATGAAATGGACAGAAAGTGGACATGTGGGTGCATGTGCAGGAAGATAAGTTAGAGCTGATACTGGACTATGACAGCTTTTGTTTCCTCTGCCTACTCTCACTTTTTGTTCATGCATTTAGGGGGTTTAACAGCAACTAGGTATATTCTGCTTAGTTTATATCTTTCCACAAGCCCCACTACTAGACTCTGCACACAGTGGACACTCCAATGTCAAGGGCTGATCCGTGTGAGTAGTAACTATTAAGGAAAGGAAGCTAGTATGATTTTGTATAATCATTTTAATGACCTTTTGATGTAGGAAACTAGACTCTTCAGGTTACAGATGAGGTATCTGAGGTTCAGAAAAGCTAAGAACCTTGCCTGAAGTCACAGTTATTAAGTGGCAAAGCAGAGCTACTAATCTATGTCCAATACTTGATGCCTCTCTGGCCAATGTAACTTCAGCAGAATCTAGAGTTTTGGTATCATATAAACCAATATGTAAAATAAACATATATGTATATTTTTTAAAAACCCCACTGAAATCAGAAGAATAAGAAAAATTGACTTTAAAAATCTTCCTAAGGAATAAAAAGAAAAAGGGAGGAAGGACAAGAATATATGAAATAATTTTAGCATAACTTAGTTAACCCATAATAACACCAAAAAAGGAAAAATGTGCCACGTAGATGCAGCCTTTTGTGCAAGAAAAGGCTGCCTCCAATTTGTCTGAATGGATGATTCTTCCTTCAGCTAAGTTGAGTCCAAAGGAGCGCATGAATAATTGGCTACAGCTACCCTTTAAGCAAGTGCCAGCTCTCTTTGCTCAGGCTGATACATCTCCAGACCTCAGGGAGTCAGGAATCAGCTGCCAGCGGCCAATGGGCTTCTGAGCATTCGTAACCAGACCAGGTGCTGATCCATCAAGCTAATTAGCAGCCTGTGGGCCACAGCTAGCTGGGACAGTACAGGTTTTTTTAACTCTTTTCCTGACAGACTCTACACCCACCTATCTGGGTTTTTTGAACAAGGTTCCATCAGCAAAACAACAAAGGAAAAGGTATTTAGAATTCAAAAGGAAGGGGGCTAAAAGGAAATATGGGTTTGCTTTCAATAAGACAAGAGAGACTATTAAAGAAAGGAAGTGAATTTTCACACACACACACACACACACACACACACACACTGTGTGTAGAGAGTGACTTTTCCCATTCTATTATATCATCATTTTACTTAGCATAACATCATCACCACAGACTGGACATTCAATAAATATCTGCTCTTGTAATTAGTAATAATGATATTTTAAACACAAATAATAAATAAAAGGAGGAAACTGGACAGAATCACAAAGGAGCAAGAGATGTAACTTGTAGGCACCTGAAATACATTTAATTATCAAGTTTTCCAAAAGCAGAAGAAAAAGAATTAACTTCAATGGGAAATATTGAAAGTTCAGAAAAATGGAAAACAATCTAATTAGGAGAAGAAGAAATAGGATACATCAGAAATAGTGTCACTGAAAATTATGAGATTTATAAAGCAATGTGTAAGTCAGCAAGGGAAAGAATTCAATGGATTTTGGTAAATTTGTAGGAACTTGTAAATAGTGCATTTAGAATGTTTTACTGTGATGATCAAAGAGTAAAATAGAATCAACCATTGATGAAGCCAAAAGTACCGCAAATGTCTTCCTTGACACACGAGAAGCCAATTTGTTCAATATTTCTGACTTTAGTATGGTTTTGTTTATCACGGATCCAATAATCTCCAATGGAGCAAGGCCAATATATTATCTGAAGATATGAAATAACAAAGAAGCATTTTAGTCCTTGAAGTAGCCAAATCTGGAAATCATAGAAGACGGTAATGCTGGCAGAAGTCTTAAAACACAGCAGTAACATTTATGGAGATGTCTGCACGAGCTCTCTGTCAACATATGGAGAATTGAGGAAGGGCTACGGGATTTCAGTGACACCCCCATCACCACCATCTGGAGATAAAAACCCTGCAGTAGATTTGCTTTTAACTGTGCTATATCACCAATGAACTTTACATTAATGACAAGATCCTAGCCAAAGTTCCCTTGGACTAATAACTGTAAAACTGTTTACTGCTTGATTCTGGGGTTAGAAAATGGATTTATGCCTCTGTGAGGAACAGCTGTCATTGTATTTGTAGAACCATAGAATCAAGATGATGAAACTGAGATGATTCCAGTGTCTTCAGGGACGTAAAAAAGGCATTACACAGCCTATGGAGGTTTCGATGTACTCAGTACCGCTTATAATGTAAACTGTATACTATCCCAAGAAACTGATCTACACATTGAGATTATGAGCACACATCTCCCCCCAAATATTTACTGAGAAAAATCGGGGTGAGTGGTTCTTTAGGAGGAACAGGGGTGTGAGTTGGACTACGTTTGCTATATGAAATTAATTCACTACCTGGGACTACAATCAGTTTGGGGATTGTGGTCTTTTAAACAGAAGATGGCAGTTTATCCCCAGTCAATGAGCCACCGGATTCATGCCAAACGACAATTCTTCACAAGGCTTCCTACAGTGTAAAGTGTGCAAAGGAGATGAGGTCGCAAATGTGTTCTACGGTTGAGCTGCTTATTGCCCAGGTAAAGCAACTTCTCTACCCCCTACCCTCTGCCACAAACTGTTTCTCTATGGTGGACAGAGCTAACCCTCAGGTTTTTCCTGCCCAAGTCATTCCTTCCTAGGGAGAAAGAAGAGTATGCTCCTGACCTTTCTTACTTCTCTAGCCTCAGCTCTGGGGTGCTCACTTGAGTCCTGTGATGCATTCCCAGGGATGCTATGACCTGGCGCTTTTGCCCATGGGGCTCTCTCTGCCTTCAACACCCTTCCGCTGGTTCTCTGCCTGAAAAACTGTTCCTCTTGAAAGCTTTCCCTGATAATAACAGCAGACACCAGCACTGCCTTGGTGCCAGGTACACTTCTACCCGCTTTATTAGACATATTGAATTCTCACCAGAGCCCTACTAAGTAGGTACCTGTACAAAGTCCATTTTAGAGATAGAGAAACTTCAGGCAGAGAGGTTAAGACATTCATTCAAGGCCATTGGTGGGTGGCAGAGTGGAGATTAGGAACCAAGGCAGCTGGGTTTCATAGTGTGTATTCCTCACCTCCACTCTGCCCACAGGGGTCCCTGAGAGTGTACAGGCAGGCTGAGCACAGGCCATCAGGCTGCCCGCACTGTGGCCATATTTACTCCTCTCCTCTTTCTGTGCTCTCTAACTCCAATTAGCCCTTCCACACCCAGCCCAGATATCATTTTCTTTTTTTTCCTGAAGCCTTCCTGATCCGGCTTGCTCAGCTGGGTCAGGCGCGCCCTCCATTGTCCATACCATGCTTCTTTGTGCTTCTCACGGGCCTGTTTACGTGTCTGTCTCCCCCGTTAATCCGTAAACTCTTGGAATACAGGGATGGTCCAAAATGTTGTGGCAAATAACACAGTGCCTCCCATATAGAGCTGTGGTTTAATAAATATTTGTCTTTGTTTGGATGGATGATGGTGCTGCAAAGTCTCCATTTTGCAATTCTGGTTTCCAGCTTTTACAAGCTAGTTAAGAACCAAAGTGACTCTATCACGAATCCCAGGAGAATCACGACAAATGCTTAGCTCCAGTTCAGAAAGAAGTGGGACTATTTATAGCTCAGGGGCTCAACATTCCATGACCTGGACTTCATTTTTCCTTCTGGCTTAGATTTATAGAACTACAGACTGGAAGGACCTTTGGAGATCACTTAGTCCAGGCATCAGAAACTGGTGGCCTTGACATGTTTCATTTGACACATTATTTTTTGTTTCTATTCTTATTAGATCACCTTTACCTAAAGATAAAAGACATGAACACTTTTTTACATTTATGTTCTCTACTTTCTGCATTATATCCTATCATAATCACTACTTCATTCATTATATCATCCATCTGACCTTTCAAACGAGTATGAGATATCTGATCTTAGTCCTGCCCATATTTTGTCTCCCCGTACACCAAAACTCCTCAAGTCTGTACTTGTGGTCCCTGATTCTCTCATTAACTCAGTCTACTCAGCCATCATTCCACCCTCTACTAATATCTCAAAGATGAACCATGACTTTCATTTGGCAAAATTTAGTTTCCAGCTCTGACCTGAGATCCTCCTCCTTGATTTTCAGGACCACGTTCTCCTTGTCTTCCTCCTATTTCTCTGCCTCTCTTGCAGTCTCTTTTTTCTGATTCCTCTGTATATTCTTAACCTCTAAATATCAGATGGGCCAAGGTGCAGACCTTGGTCTGCTTTTTTCTCAGTCTGTGCTAACTCCTTTGCTGACCTTGAACAGGCTTATGACCTTACAGACTGTCAGCATGTTGACACTTCCTTAATGTAAATCTCCAGCCTACCTGGTTGTCTAATGGGTCTGCCAAACTTACTGTGTCAAAAAATTAAACTCCCGATTTCCATCCCCAGTCTGCTCTTCTTATAGTCTTCCTCATTAAGGCTATAACTACCCAGCCTGTTGCTCAGGCCGGAATCCATGGGGTTGTCCCTCACTGCTCTCTTTCTATTTTTGCTGTAACCAAATTCTCAGTAATCATTTCTCTCCTCAAATCCACTAGCATATCCCCAATTCTTTAAAAATAAAAGCCAAAGAGCATCTTTATTGTGGCCTACAGAAGCCCTGTAGGCTTAAGAAGAGGTGGCAAGAATACATAGAAGAACTGTACAAAAAAGATCTTCATGACCCAGATAATCACAATGGTGTGATCACTCACCTAGAGCCAGACATCCTGGAATGTGAAGTCAAGTGGGCCTTAGAAAGCATCACTATGAACAAAGCTAGTGGAGGTGATGGAATTCCAGTGGAGGTATTTCAAATCCTGGAAGATGATACTGTGAAAGTGCTGCACTCAATATGCCAGCAAATTTGGAAAACTCAGCAGTGGCCACAGGACTGGAAAAGGTCGCTTTTCATTCCAATCCCAGAGAAAGGCAATGCCAAAAAATGTTCAAACTACTGCACAATTGCACTCATCTCACATGCTAGTAAAGTAATGCTCAAAATTCTCCAAGTCAGGCTTCAGCAATACGTGAACCATGAACTTCCAGATGCTCAAGCTGGTTTTAGAAAAGGCAGAGGAACCAGAGAGCAGATTGCCAACATCCGCTGGATCATGGAAAAAGCAAGAGAGTTCCAGAAAAACATCTATTTCTGCTTTATTGACTATGCCAAAGGCTTTGACTGTGTGGATCACAATAAACTGTGGAAAATTCTGAGAGAGGTGGGAATACCAGACCACCTCACCTGCCTCTTGAGAAACCTATATGCAGGTCAGGAAGCAACATTTAGAACCAGACATGGAACAACAGACTGGTTCCAAATAGGAAAAGGAGTACATCAAGGCTGTATAGTGTCACCCTGCTTATTTAACTTATATGCAGAGTACATCATGAGAAATGCTGGGCTGGAAGCAGCACAAACTGGAATCAAGATTGCTGGGAGAAATATCTATAATCTCAGATATGCAAATGACATCACCCGTATGGCAGAAAGGGAAGAGGAACTAAAAAGCCTCTTGATGAAAGTGAGAGAGGAGAGCGAAAAAGTTGGCTTAAAGCTCAACATTCAGCAAACGAAGATCATGTCATCTGGTCCCATCACTTCATGGGAAATAGATGGGGAAACAGTGGAAACAGTGTCAGACTTTATTTTGGGGGGGCTCCAAAATCACTGCAGATGGTGATTGCAGCCATGAAATTAAAAGACGCTTACTCCTTGGAAGGAAAGTTATGACACACCTAGATAGCATATTCAAAAGCAGAGATATCACTTTGCCGACTAAGGTCCATCTAGTCAAGGCTATGGTTTTTCCAGTGGTCCTGTATGGATGTGAGAGTTGGACTGTGAAGAAAGCAGAGCGCCAAAGAATTGATGCTTTTGAACTGTGGTGTTGAGAGTCCCTTGTACTGCAAGGAGATCCAACCAGTCCATTCAAAGGAGATCAGGCCTGGGTGTTCTTTGGAAGGAATGATGGTAAAGCTGAAACTCTAATACTTTGGCCACCTCATGCGAAGAGTTGACTCATTGAAAAAGACTCTGATGCTGGGAGGGATTGAGGGCAGGAGGAGAAGGGGACGACAGAGGATGAGATGGCTGGATGGCATCACTGACTCGATGGACATGAGTTTGGGTGAACTCTGGGAGTTGGTGATGGACAGGGAGGCCTGGAGTGCTGCGATTCATGGGGTCACAAAGAGTCAGACACGACTGAGCAACTGAACTGAACTGAGCTGAAGAGAAGCCCCGCTATTCCATACCTGCTTTTATTCCTCTGACCTGTTTCCCTCCCACTATCCCCCTTACTGACCTGCTTCAACCACATGGACCTCCCTGCTAGTCATTGAATACTCCAGGCATGCTTCTGACTCAAGGTCTTTGCATTTGTTGTTCCCTCTACCTGGTACTCACCTACCTCCAACATTTCCCCATCTCCCTGGTCACTCCATTCTAGTGCTACGTCACTTCAGTCATGTCTGACTCTTTGTGACCCTATGAACTGTAGCCCACCAGGCTTCTGCCCATGGGATTCTCCAGGCAAGAATACTGGAGTGGGTTGCCATTCACTTCTCCAGGGGATCTTCCCAACCCAGGGATCAAACCAGCATCTCTTAGGTCTCCTACATTGGCAGGCAGGTTCTTTATCACTAGCGTCACCTGGGAAGCCCCCAGGTCTCTATGACTATTCAAATATCCTTCTCATTGAGGCTTTCCTAGACACTCCCTATTTAAAAATGACCCCCCTACACCAGAATTCTGTGCCTGCTCCATCCCTTTCTGCTTGACTTTTCTCTAAAACACTTTATTACCCTATTTATTTTGTCTGTCTTTTCCTACTAGAATGTAAGCTCAGTGTGGGCAGGCATTTTGTCTTCCTTGTTCACTGCTATATCTTCAGCATCAAAATAGTTCTCAGAATATTAGAAGGAACTTGTCATGCGTTGAACTTTGTTCCCACCTCCCATTCATATCATGAAGTCCTAACCTTCCATATCTCAGAATGTGACCTTATTTGGAATTAAGATCATTCATATGTAATTAGTTAAGATGAACTGGAGCAGAGGAGACTCCCGATCAACATGACTGGTGTCCTTATGAAAAGAATGCCACTTGAGGAGAAAGAGATGAGGATAGAAGGATGATGATGTGAAGAGACCCAGGGAGAAGATGGCCATTGACAAGCCAAGAAGCAGATACTTCCCTCACAGACTTCAGAAGGAAACCCGCTTGCTGACACCTTGATTTTGGAAGTTTAGCTTCCAGAACCATGAGTCATGTATGGATGTGAGAGTTGGACTATAAAGAAAGCTGAGCACTGAAGAATTGATGCTTTTAAACTGTAGTGTTGGAGAAGATTCTTGAGAGTCCCTTGGACTGCAAGGAGATCCAACCAGTCTATCCTAAAGGAGATCAGTCCTGGGTGTTCATTGAAAGGACTGATGTTGAAGCTGAAACTCCAATAATTTGGCCACCTGATGCGAAGAGTTGACTTCTTGGAAAAGACCCTGATGCTGGGGAAGATTGAGGGCAGGAGGAGAAGGGGGAAACAGAGGATGAGATGGTTGGATGGCATCACTGACTCGATGGACATGGGTTTGGGTAGACTCCGGCAGTTGGTAATGGACAGGGAGGCCTGGTGTGCTGTGGTTCATGGGGTTGCAAAGAGTTGGACACGACCGAGCAACTGAACTGAACTGAACCATGAGATAATTCTGTTTTTTTTTTTTTTTTTTTAAAGCCACCCATTTGGTGGTTCTTTGTAATGGTAGCCCTAGCAAACTAATACAGTACTCAAAAATATACTCAAGAAAAATGTCTAGATGAAATTAATTTTTCCAGTGAAAAAGCTGAAGCACAGTAAGTAGGTAATTAGCCAGCAACACTGCAGTGAACTGGCAGAATCAAAATCCAGCTTTCCTACCTCACCACCCAGCTCTCAGTCACCACAGCTTGATGCAGCTTCCGTCTGTCCAGCACACACGGAACAATCCCATGCCAGGCAGGGAAGGAGATCTCTGGAGCCCTCTCACTGGTCTTAGGTCTCATCTTTGCTGCTTTCCTACTTAACAGCCCCTCCATCATCACATATCCTGGATGCGTTGTGGCTGGGCAATTACGGATGTGCGTTTGCTAATTGTTCTGATCTCCTTGCAGAAGAAAGCTTTGTGTATGACTATTCCATTATCCAGGAAGTAACAAAAATTACAGTCGTAATACATAGGAAAAAAGGATGATTCACAGCTGAGCCACTGAGCCACAGGGAGACATGCAAGGGTTAGAGGAGACGATCAGGAGACAGAAGTCACAGTGATGTCACAGCAGAAGATACAAACACCTCGGTGGGTTGAGCCAAAGAACATCACAATTGAATCTGCTCACTGCTGCACCCTCTTCATTGCACCTGGGAAGAGCTGCTCTCCATTCTGACAGCCACACTCACGGACAGGCAATCAAAGGAGGTAGTGGGAGGCAGCAATCTATCCAGCATATTCCATGGAGGAAGAAATGACTGCCAGTTGCTACAGAGTAAATGAACATTCAGTTCAGTTCAGTTCACTTCAGTCACTCAGTCGTGTCCGACTCTTTGTGACCCCATGGACTGCAGCACACCAGGCTCCCGAAGCTTACTCAAACTCATGTCCATTGAGTCGGTGATGCCATCCAACCATCTCATCCCTGTTGTCCCCTTCTCTTCCCACCTTCAAACTTTCCCAGCATCAGGGTCTTTTCAAATAAGTTAGTTCTTCGCATCAGGTGGCCAAAGTATTGGAGTTTCAGCATCAGTCCTTCCAATGAACACCCAGGACTGATCTCCGTTAGGATGGACTGGTTGGATCTCCTTGCAGTCCAAGGGACTTTCAAGAGTCTTCTCCAACACCACAGATCAAAAGCATCAATTCTTTGGTGCTTAGCTTTCTTTATAGTCCAACTCTCACATCCATACATGACTACTAGAAAAAATCATAGCTTTGACTAGACTTCTGACTAAATGAACATTAGATTAGCTACATAGAAATGTTCTGAAAGAGGTCAAACATGTTTGGACATTTACCAAACAGGTCAGGGACAGTGTTTTCTTTTCAGGATGGAAATACAGTGAGACATGCGGCATGAAGAACTGATGAAGGGGGTGATGTTCAGAGTATTTAACAAAATACAGACAGGGTAGGCCATCAGCTGGTCAACGAAGCCTTATCAGTACGTTGCAGTTGAGCCCGGTCCTACCAGAATACGAGAAATGCTCTTAACCTCTTTGTCCTTTACTTTCTTAATCACAGAATGAGGCACACCATCCATGTTTCAGTGTGTTACAAAGGTTTAAGAGATCGTGTTTGTGGAAATACTTGGTACATACCAGATCCTCAATAATGATAGCAAATATTTGTATGTCTTTAAACACTGCATATTGGAAAATGCTAATTTACTTAACCCTTACAAAAATTCTAAGATTCAACTATTATTATAACCATTATACAAATGGAGAAACTGATGTATGGAGAAGTTAAGCAACTTTCTCAATGTCACACAGCGTACAAATATCAAGACTGGGCTCTGGACCCAGGCAGTCTGGATCCCAGGTCCTCACTATTCATCCCATGTCATCCTCAGAAGTGTCAGACCCCTTTCTGCCCACTCTCTGCTCCAGAAAGCCAGTGCTGCTGCAGACCCCAAGTTTCACTGACTCAGTGTCAAAGGAAAGTGGACAGTACATTACTGCCTGGTACCTGGGTGATTTAGCCTTTATTTCTTTTTAAAAAAAGTAATATTTATGTATTGATTTATTTTTTTCTTTAGGCTGCTCAGTGAGGCATGGGGGATCTTAGTTCCCTGAGCAGGGGTTGAACTCATGCATTCTATACTGGGAGCACGGAGTTTTAACCAAGGGAGCACCAGGCAAGTTGTTGCCTTTCTTGCTATGTCTGCTCAGCCCCCGCGTGCATGAAAAGAGGGGGAGAAACCCAGTCAAAGTAACGCAAAAAGTAAAATCATGAGTTTGGGAGACTTTGGTTTTGCTTTTTATTTAGTATCAGCTGGACTACTCTAAGCATTCAGGGTGAAGAGTTATTTACCCCACTTAATGAATCTCTTGATAATATTAATGTCTTACAGCTCTAAGTGTAGTGAGTACCTCTTGTCTTGGGGCCACTTAGGGAGGCAAATTCTGCGTGAACAAAGGAGGAATGAGATTTGGGAGAATGAGGGAGCGGGGAGCTAGGGAGCAGCTACCTCACTCCAGGCATCACATTATTTCCATTAACTCTTGCAACAGCTTAATCATTTAACAGATACATATTGAGTGCCAGGCACCATAATAGGTGCTGGGTTACCAAATTAAAGAAATCCTGGTCCCAGCTCTTCCTATAAAATGAAGAAAGAAAGCAAGCAGAGCAGCTGTTCGAGTTCAACGTGGCGCTATTTGGATGTGAGCAGACAGAGGCAGTGGGACTATGTCACACAGGCTACCGTGGTCGTGAGGGTGTTTACTGTCCCTTCATAAAGGGCTCGTTTCTGAATAGGCACCTGTGTCCGGGCTACGTGAGGCCACCACTGCTTCTCCCTGATGCCCTTCTGACCTCATCCTCACAGAGAAAGCAATAAATTAGCTAAATGAGTTAGAGTCTCTCCCATAGGAGTTTATGTTGGGAGGTAGAGGGAGAATCAGATACTTGTTTGTAGAGACAGAAGCTGAGGAGATAATAAAAAATGTGTCTGATGTAGAGCAGAATGAGGTGAGGGGGGACCAGGAGCAAGCAGAAGCCCTAAGTAAGCAGAAGCTGTGAGGTGCAGAAAACACAGAACAGGGCATGAGAAGCTATTTGGTAGGAGAAAGAGGGTGCATCGAAGCAGAGTATACTGTGATACAGGTGCCATCATTTATTTAACCACCTTCCTCATGTCACCATTTTTCACCTTTTCTGTGTTACAAGAAATCCTATGATGAATGTCTTTTACACCAATATTTGTAGAATTTTTGATTACTTCCTTTAACATATTCTTGGATCAAAGGGTATGCACATTTAAAATCTCCTGGGACAAATGTGAACTTTCTTTTTGCAGAAACAGAGTACACATCCTGATTTTTCACCCTCTTTAGTAGTATAAGAAATGGTCTATTATACCCCTTGTGCCAACACTGAGACTTGATCAATTAACCAATTTAATTTTTATCTCTCAATTATTTGCATTATATCTACATGTCATGTGGCATTTTTATTTCTTCTTTTGTGAACTGAGCTTGTTCATGTCTTCTGTCCATTTCATCTATTGTGGCATTAATATTTTTCTTTCTGATTTCTAAGAACTCTTCTTATAACAGAACCAATGTCCACTGACGTAGTTTGTAAATATGTCCTCATACTTGGATGTTTGCCCTTTAATTTTTTTGAGGCATAGAAGTTTTATATTTGTCAAATAGTCAAATTTATTGATCTTTTCCTTTTTTTCTTTGAGAAAACATTTTTCTCCTTTCTAGACCAGGAAAATACTTGACTCTTTTTTTCCTCCTAGTTTCAAAAAATGTTTTTGTTTTACATTTAACTCATTTGTTCTCTTAAAATTTATTTTGATGTATTTGAATATTATCAGGAAAAATTTTGAACAATATTCAGTTCAGTTCAGTTCATTTCAGTCACACAGTCATGTCCGACTCTTTGCGACCCCATGAATTGCCGCACACCAGGCCTCCCTGTCCATCACCATCTCCCGGAGTTCACTCAGACTCACATCCATCGAGTCGGTGATGCCATCCAGCCATCTCATCCTCGGTCATTCCCTCCTCCTCCTGCCCCCAATCCCTCCCAGCATCAGAGTCTTTTCCAGTGGGTCAACTCTTCGCATGAGGTGGCCAAAGTACTGGAGCTTCAGCTTTAGCATCATTCCTTCCAAAGAAATCCCAGGGCTGATCTCCTTCAGAATGGACTGGTTGGATCTCCTTGCAGTCCAAGAGACTATCAAGAGTCTTCTCCAACACCACACTTCAAAACCATCAGTTCTTCAGCACTCAGCCTTCTTTACAGTCCAACTCTCACATCCATACATGACCACAGGAAAAACCATAGCCTTGACTAGACGGACCTTAGTCGGCAAAGTAATGTCTCTGCTTTTGAATATACTATCTAGGTTGGTCATAATTTTTCTTCCAAGGAGTAAGTGTCTTTTAATTTCATGGCTGCACTCACCATCTGCAGTCATTTTGGAGCCCTCAAAAATAAAGTCTGACACTGTTTCCACTGTTTCCCCATCTATTTCCCATGAAGTGATGGGACCAGATGCCATGATCTTCATTTTCTGAATGTTGAGCTTTAAGCCAACTTTTTCACTCTCCTCTTTCACTTTCATCAAGAGGCTTTTAGCTCCTCTTCACTTTCTGCCATAAGGGTGGTGTCATCTGCATATCTGAGGTTATTGATATTTCTCCCGGCAATCTTGATTCCAGCTTGTGTTTTTTCCAGTCCAGTGTTTCTCATGATGTACTCTGCATATAAGTTAAATAAGCAGGGTGACAATATACAGCCTTGACGTACTCCTTTTCCTATTTGGAACCAGTCTGTTGTTCCATGTCCAGTTCTAAGTGTTGCTTCCTGACCTGCATTCAGATTTCTCAAGAGGCAGGTCAGGTGGTCTGGTATTCCCATCTCTTTAAGAATTTTCCATAGTTTGTTGTGATCCACACAGGATATAATTATTTACATTTGACAGGCTTTTGGAGTATTTCAGATTAGGTACCATATTTTGCTTATGTAGAGAGATAGTTGAAAATCCTGGTATTCTTTATCACTTAGTGGATCTCCAAACTTTCAAAGATGTGAAAAATAACCTGGACATGCAATACAATTATAAATGGAGTAGACTCAGTGGATTGATCTATGTTTTTTTCCCTTAATATAGATAAAACAGTAACTACAATTTGTTTATGTAAACTTGTTTACTCTCTGGAATATGCGATCCATTTTAAAAACAGTGAAAAAAATCATGAGTACTTCAGGAGAATTTGTAATATTTCACCATTCACAAAATTTGATGTTTTATTAGCTGAACCTTGTTGCCTATAGCATTACATTAAAAAGAAAATATCTTTTTAGGCTGGGAAATATGCCAGGGAGAATACTCCTTGTTTAGAAACCTCTAAAAATTTCCTTTTCCCAAACACTTGCCTTTCCCAGGAGCCTTTCTCCCTGATAAGGTGCTTCTTAGAAGAATCTGTAAGGAAGTGGATTTTAAACTTGAAAAAATTTATCTTTCACAGTGGAGTGCTCTTTTCCAAAGACATCATATACAAATTTCCATATTTATGGTTCATGCAGAATAGGGGTTCTGGAGACCCTTTCTTAGTTGGATTTTCCTGTGATTTAGAGGGAGTTGTGCCCAAAGGATGTCCTCAGAACTCATGAAACACAGTTCGAAACTCACTGTCTTAAAGCTCAGTTTGTAGAGGCATGGAGGCCTCCTACCAAGCAGGTCTTCTGTACCCTATCTGACATCATATAGTCGACATCACAGGAGGGGAGATCAAGGAAGAGAAAGGGAACAATACTAGTACACATGTCCTGTGATTCACCCAGAAACTCTGGCAGACAATGATTTCTGATGACCACACACAGGCTTCTTTTCCATTAGGCAGAGAGGATTTAGTTTTAGAGACTGAGTTTACATGTGTTATTTTCTCCAGGGAGTACTCACTGATTCTACAAATTGTGTTGTGAAGTACCTGCTTTTCCTTGCACAGTCACCTGCTGTTGCACTGACATCTGTATTGCATGGATAGTTTTGCTTACTAGTTGCATCCTCCAGTGAGCAAACTCATTGGGGAAAGGGGCCATGACTCTTTCATTTTTATATCCTCAGTGTCTAATCCAGTAACTGGATAATAATAAACACAACACTGATGATTATTGCTTAATAATAACTAGTATGTAATTAATAATAGTTTTTTTAATAGGAGAATAATTGCTTTACAGTGTTGTGTGGGTTCTGCTGTACAACAACATGAATCAGCCATAAGTATACATATGAGCCTCCCCTATCTGACTCCTCTATGTTGTCACAGAGCACCAGGCTGACTTCCCTGTTTTTTTTTTTTTTTTTTGAATCATTGAGCACAGTGCCAGACGCTCTTCTACACAGTCCATATACAGTAACTTATTTAATCCTCATCCAGATCAATGAAGTAGTCTTATTACCAGCATCTCCCTTCATTGATGATAAAACTATGGCACAGAGAGGTGGAACAACCTGCCCTGAGTCATGCAGATCAGTGGAGAAACTGAATTTCATGCTCAGGAAGCCTGTCCTTCCTAATCTACTATATAATATCATTCAACAGTATTTTTTGAAGACTCTTCAAGTGTCAGACACTGTTCTAGGCACCAAGGAATATGGTGATCAAAACCAAAATTTTTTTGTGGAGTTGACACAGTGACATGCTTTCTAAATATGTGCATAGTAAATAATTTGTTAAATAAGTGATTTAAAGTTATGGTTCTAGGTCGGACAGTCACACGTAAATCAATGAAGTTAGAACACAGCCTCACACTATGCACAAAAATAAACTCAAAATAGCTTATAGGCTTAAATACATATAAGACATGATACCATAAAATTCCTAGAAGAAAATATAAGCAAAACATTCTCTGACATAAATTCTACCAATATTTTCTTGGGTCAGTTTCCCAAGGCAATAGAAATAAAAGAAAAAATAAACAAATGGGACTTCATCAAACTTACAAATTTTTGTATAGCAAGTGAAAGTGTTAGTTGCTCAGTCGCGCCTGACTCTTTGTCACCCCATGGACTGTAGCCTGCCAGGCTTCTCTGTCCATGGGATTCTCCAGGCAAGAATACTGGAGTGGGTTGCCATGCTCTTCTCCAGGGGATCTTTCCAGACCAGGGATTGAACCCAGGTCTCCCGCATTGCAGGCAGATTCTTTACCACTGAGTCACCAGGGAAACTTTCATACAGCAAAGAAAACCATAAAAAAAAGAAAAAACAAAAAAGACAACCTATAGAATGGGAGAAACTATTTGCAAATGACATAACTGAAAATCACTTAATTTCCAAAATATGCAAACAGCTCATACAACTCAACAACAACAACAAAAACAACCCAGTTGAAAAATGAGCAGAAGACCCAAATAGACATTTCTCCAAAGAATACATACAGATGGTCAATAGGCACATGAAAAGATGCTCAATATCACTAATTATTAGAGAGACGAAAATCAAAACTACAATGAAGTACTACCTCACACTGGCCAGAATGGCCATTAATAAAAAGTCTATGAATAACATATGCTGGAAAGGGTGTAGAGAAAAGGGGACCCTCCTACACTGTTGGAGGGAATGTAAACTGGCACAGTCACCAGGGAAAACAGTATGGAGTTTCCTAAAAAACTAAAAATCGAGGTACTTATGACCCTGCAACCCCATTCCTGGGCATATATCTGGAGAAAACTATAATTTGAAAAGATACATGCACTCCAGTTTTCACTGAAGCACTATTTACAATAACCAAGACATGAAAGCAACATAAATGTCTATCAACAGATGAATGGATAACGACGTGGTATATATACACAATGGAACACTACTCTGGATAAAGATGTGGTATATATACACAATGGAACACTGCTCAGCCAAAAAAGAATGAAATGTCATTGGCAGCAACACGAATGGACCTAGAGATGTTCATACTCAGTCAAGTAAGTCAGAAAGAGAAACAAATACCATATGATATCGCATATGCATAATTTAATATCTATGAATTTATCTATGAAATAGAAGCAGACTCACAAACATGGAAAACAGAGTTCTTGCCAAGGGGAAGGGGGATAAGGATGGACTGGGGATTTGGGGTTAGCAGATGCCAACTATTATATAGAGAATGGATAAACAATAAGATTCTACTTTATAACCCAGGGAAGTATATTCAATATCCTGTGATGAGTCATAATGGAAAAGAATATGAAAATTAATGTACTTATATGTATAACTGGAATATCTTTCTGGTACACCAGTAACTTCATGGGACATAGATGGGGGAAACAGTGAAAACAGTGTCAGACTTTATTTTTTTGGGCTTCAAAATCACTGCAGATGGTGACTACAGCCATGAAATTAAAAGATGCTTACCCCTTGGAAGAAAAGTTATGATCAACCTAGATAGTATATTCAAAAGCAGAGACATTACTTTGCCGACTAAGGTCCGTCTAGTCAAGGCTATGGTTTTTCCTGTGGTCATGTATGGATGTGAGAGTTGGACTGTCAAGAAGGCTGAGTGCCAAAGAATTGATGCTTTTGAACTGTGGTGTTGGAGAAGACTCTTGAGAGTCTCTTGGACTGCAAGGAGATCCAACCAGTCCATTCTGAAGGAGATCAGCCCTGGGATTTCTTTGGAAGGAATGATGCTGAAGCTGAAGCTCCAGTACTTTGGCCACCTCATGCGAAGAGCTGACTCATTGGAAAAGACTCTGAAGCTGGGAGGGATTGGGGGCAGGAAGAGAAGGGGACGACCGAGGATGAGATGGCTGGATGGCATCACGGACTCGACAGACGTGAGTCTGAGTGAACTCCGGGAGATGGTGATGGACAGGGAGGCCTGGCGTGCTGCGATTCATGGGGTCGTAAAGAGTCGGACACCACTGAGTGACTGAACTGAACTGAACTGAACTGACACCAGTAACTAACACAATATTGTAAATCAAGTATACTTCAATAAAGAGAATTTTAAAAACCATTAATTTCTATTTTTACTATTAATATTATTTCACAGGTGACTAAATTGCAGGGAGCCCAGGAACTCTGCTATGGTAACAAAGTTAATCTGTAGTAGAGCCTGATTCAGACTCGCTTCTGTTTATCTCTGATCCCTTGCCTTCAGGTCACTCTATCTAAACTATCCAAAGCAGCTCACACTTACTGGATGGGTTCAGTTTTCAGAAGATGCTCAGGGATAGAGAGAGAGATTTTAGAGCATCTGCTTTGCCTCTAACCAATCTTTTGTTTATACTGTCTGTTTCTTCTTATTTGATGCTCCTGGGTCTGTGACTTACTTACAATTTTTAACACGTACGCTAACCTGGCCCAAGTGCTAGATGGATGAATGAAAGCTGTAGTGAGATGTGTACTGGGAAACATGGTGAGATACATCGTGCCTGTGTCTACCTGGTCGGTTTTAGTTTCTCTGCAAGTTTCACACCTTGGAGAACAGAGGAATAAAACCACACTGTTCACTCGGATTGTTTGAAGAAGGCACTTTCATATGTGTTTCAAAGACTGGACTTCTAGATCTGAATAAAACTCTGCCAGCTGTTGGGGCTGTTATTTGATGAATGTGGAGAGGTAGCTACTCCAAAAAGCCATGAGTATTACTGAGCACAGAGAACACTTAAGTACTGGTTCACTTACTTCATCAACTGCTTGCAGCCAGAAACAGTCGGCTGACTTGCAATGAACTCTCCTTAGAACTCTGTCTTCAAACCGTCAATCTCAATGCTTTCCTTATACCTGAAAGTCTACTACTTTATTAGGTGTTAAGGTAACCCAAAGAAAGGCAATGCCAAAGAATGCTCGAACTACTGCACAATTGCACTCATCTCACATGCTAGTAAAGAAATGCTCAAAATTCTCCAAGCCAGGCTTCAGCAGTACGTGAACCGTGAACTTCCAGATGTTCAAGCTGGTTTTAGAAAAGGCAGAGGAACCAGAGAGCAAATTGCCAACATCCGCTGGATCATGGAAAAACCAAGAGAATTCCAGAAAAACATATATTTCTGCTTTATTGAGTATGCCAAAGCCTTTGACTGTGTGGATCACAATAAACTGTGGAAAATTCTGAAAGAGATGGGAATAACAGAGCACCTGACCTGTCTCTTGTGAAACCTGTATATAGGTCAGGAAGCAACAGTTAGAACTGGACATGGAATAACAGACTGGTTCCGAATAGGAAAAGGAGTATGTCAAGGCTGTATATTGTCACCCTGCTTATTTAACTTCTATGCAGAGTACATCATGAGAAATGCTGGGCTGGAAGCAGCACAAGCTGGAATCAAGATTGCTGGGAGAAATATCAATAACCTCAGATATGCAGATGACACCACCCTTATGGCAGAAAGTGAAGAGGAACTCAAAAACCTCTTGATGAAAGTGAAAGAGGAGAGTGAAAAAGTTGGCTTAAAGCTCAACATTCAGAAAATGAAGATCATGTCATCTGGTCCCATCACTTCTGGGAAATAGATGGGAAAACAGTGGAAACAGTGTCAGACTTTATTTTTTTGGGCTCCAAAATCACTGCAGATGGTGACTGCAGCCATGAAATTAAAAGTCGCTTATTCTTTGGAAGGAAAGTTATGACCAACCTAGACAGCATATTAAAATGCAGAGACATTACTTTGCCAACAAAATCCATCTAGTCAAGGCTATGGTTTTTCCAGTGGCCATGTAGGGATGTGAGAGTTGGACTATAAAGAAAGCTGAGCGCTGAAGAATTGATGCTTTTGAACTGTGGTGTTGGAGAAGACTCTTGAGAGTCCCTTGAACTGCAAGGAGATCCAACCAGTCCATTCTAAAGGAGATCAGTCCTAAGTGTTCATTGTAAGGACTGATGTTGAAGCTGAAACTCCAATTCTTTGGCCACCTCATGCAAAGAGTTGATTCCTTGGAAAAGACCCTGATGCTGGGGAAGATTGAGGGCAGGAGGAGAAGAGGACAACAGAGGATGAGATGGCTGGATGGCATCACCGACTCGATGGACATGGGTTTGGGTAGACTCCGGGAGTTGATGATGGACAGAGAGGCCTGGTGTGCTGCGATTCATGGGTCACAAAGAGTTGTACACGAGTGAGCTACTGAACTGAACTGAACTGAACTGAAGGTAATTACATTGCACAAGAGTTAAAGAGCAATTTTAGCTGCTAGTAGAAGTTGTGGATGGGAGCAACTTAATACAAACCTCAATTTTCAAACAAGATCCTGGACATATATATAATGTACTTGGCTATTCCAAGGAGACTAAAAACAATTACTAGGACTTGTTGAAAGCATTTCTTCTTCCTTCCCCTGCCCTCCGTTCTTCTCTCTTCCTTCCCCCCTTTTTTCATTCCCGTTGCCTCTCCCTCCCTCTTTCTTTCCTGTCTTCTCTCCCTTGTGCTTTCCATTTCTCAACAAACATTTAGGAAGCATTTACCATGTGTCAGAGTTTAAACCATATGCCATCATGAACCCAAATACTGAGCTAATACAGTTCTTGACGTCAGCAAACTCACAAAGTTTAGATAGAACTGCAAAGGTACCTGATGGGGCAGCCTGCAGTGCTCTTCCTGTGATAGTGCGTTGACAGAACTATCTTTGTTGTTGTCTTGCTGCTAATTCATGTTCATTTCTTTCGCGACCCCATGGACTGTAGCCCACCAGGCTCCTCTGTCCATGGGATTTCTCAGGCAAGAATACTGGAGCGGGTTGCCATTTCCTTCTCGAGGGGATCTTCCCGACCCAGGGACCCGAGTCTTCTGCATTGACAGGTGTGTTCTTTACCACTAAGCCACCAGGGCAGCCCGAAGGAACCGTCTAGATCTCTTGAATTCATTCAGTGATTTTCGTCTTTGCTTTGCCACTGCTTTTCCATCTGGGATTCATCTTACGAGTCACATTACTGTAATGTTACACTATTCCTTCAAGTAGCTCAGTGTGTTTTCTATAGGTTCTATCAATTATTGCTGTATTCTAATGAGGTTTTAAGGCAAATGCTTGGTGTTTGGGAACCTTTTAATGTTATGAGGAACATGACCTGACTCCCACTGTGCATATTCTACCCTCCAACTCAAAAAGTAGAGAGTGTAGGGTGAGATAAAAAGGTTAGTAGATGACCCCCTGCTGTGACCCATTTGCCTGCTCTGACATACTTTGGCTGAGTCCAGTCAATATGCTCACTGAGAAAGTTAATTTGAGGAAAGTGATTGTAAATGAGAAGTATGTCCATCTACAAAGATTAATTTGAAAGGATCTTTTTGACATTTAGTATAGAACCTTCCTTTCAGTGAGCTTGAAGTTCTAGACTTTAATAAATTCCAGTCTGAACCAAATTTCTATCCTTTTCAAAATGGATATTAAAGGAAACAATATCTGCAGCACAAAAAATATTTTTCTACTGTAACCTCAAGCAAATATGAAGGCTGTCTGCTCTTGAAATGTTTAATACTTTAATATATCAACATGCAAATTCATGAAGTGTTCCATATTTTTATACACAATGGAATATTACTCAGCTATTAAAAGGAATGCATTTGAATCAGTTCTAATGAGGTGGATGAAACTGGGGCCTATTATACAGAGTAAAGTAAGTCAGAAAGAAAAACATCAATACAGTATATTAATGCATATATATGGAATTTAACGTTATGGTAATGATGACCCTATATGCAAGACAGCAAAAGAGACACAGATATAAAGAACAGACTTTTGGACTCTGTGGGAGAAGGCGAGGGTGGGATGATTTGAGAGAATAGCATTGAAATATGTATATGACTACCATATGTGAAATAGATCACCAGTCCAGGTTTGATGCATGAAACAGGGCGCTCAGGGCCAGTGCACTGGGACTACCCTGAGGGGTGGGATGGGGAGGGAGGTGGAAGGGGGGTTCAGGATGGGGGACACATGTACACCCATGGATGATTCATGTCAATGTATGGCAAAAACCACTACAATATTGTAAAGTAATTAGCCTTCAATTAAAATAAATAAAGTAATTTACAAGAAAAAGATATCAAGAAAGAAATAATGATTCAGTTAGTCCTTTCTTTCTGTGCATTGAGAATTACTCTGCAATTGCTTGGTGCTGGTGTATCTACCCTCCGGTGGCATTTATGCATGAGAACTGTATTTTTCATTATTTAGAGTTTTCCGTAATTTTATTTTGTGATGTTCATATCTAATAATACCATACCCCAAGAGGTATCTTTGTGCAACTTTAAAATACACTCATCTTGACCTCCTAAGTACCTTTAACCTTTTATCCCTCTCACACTTGGAATATAATGGAATCTATATGCTTTTTAGTGAGGGTTTTTTGATCCCTGGTTCATAGCTGTCACTCATTGCAGGCTTTCCTTTGACAATGTAAACTCTTGCTCCCTGTACATTGATTCTATGTACTTCATTAGAAAGGTTGGTATAAATGTCACTGCATAAGAAAGGAATTAAATTGATACAATTCTCTCAAGACCTTAACATAAATGTTGTTGCATACACACTTAAGTTCTGATTTTTAGAGTTTTTTTGTAAAAATACAATTTTCTTAGAAATTCCTGGAAAAACATGGTAGTTCTTATTACACACAATAGGTTCCTTGAGAGTTCCTCAATGTCTGGGAAGAGCTTCAACACCAAAAGATGAGCTACTGGTGGATGAAGAGAGGCTTTAGTTTGCCTGTTACAAAAAATTTAGTTGATAAATCCAACATCTCTTGAAGGTTTAGTTTCAGTGATTTTTATTCTGTAACTCACTTATAAATGAAAAAAAAAAGTATTTCCTACTTGAATATAGTAGACATGCTATAAATGTAGAGTGAAAGTCTAGAAACCACTTTTAGGTAAATGATACAATGGCTGCTGATCATCTTATTACTGCTCCCAGCCACCGACCAATATTTGAAGGGAAAAAAATCCTCTACCTACCCTTGCCAACGGAGGGAAAGTAGGGCTTGGTTTCTTTATCAGGAAGTAGAGTCCAATACAGTTATCATGTCGTTCCCTAAATAATGGCCATTTCTCACTTTTCATCTTCCCTATTTTTATCAGAGGCATTTGTTTTGTTTTTAATGCCCTCTTTCTCCTTCTCCTTTTTTGTTCTTAATATCTTTGGCGGACAAAAAAGGAGTCATTTATTTCTTCATTCATTAAAAATAGATATGTGCTTTGCCTTTTTGTTCAACTCCTACTTGGGCTACAAGTAAGCAACATACGTGAAAGCAGGTGGGGAGTAAGGCAAGGTGGGCACCAGGCCTAGATGCTGCCATGTCTGCCTGGATTCTCCCTACTTCCCCATTTTTCCCTCGGGACAGGAGACAAGGGGGCAGCCGGGCTCTAACAAAATCAGGGAGTCGCCACTGCAGGGCTGACACTGCATACAGCCCCCAGCTTCACAGAAAGGCCTGCAGCACAGTTTCATTATTAAAGGCACCCAATATTCCCTCCATGTTGCTATTTTCCACACATTACCAGAGAATAACCTCTCAGTGTCTAAAAGAAGTGTCTTTTCCCCATTGTCACTTATTTCTCAATAAAGTAGATAATACACATTTTTAATGTGTCTTTTTAAAGATTTTTATTCATTTTTGCTGTGCTGCGCAGCATTTGGGATCTTAGTTTCCTGATCAGGGATAGAACCCATGCTCCTGGCAGTGGAAGCAAGGAACTTCCTAACTTCTTAACTGCTGGACTGCCAGGGAAGTCCTGAGGTTTTAAATGGATATATATTTTCTTCATGGGGTTCTATTTCTCTTTCCTTCTCTATTCTCTTCTATACTAAACAATTGTATCTACTTTTGAACATACACACTAATTCCAAGTGGTTTTGTTTTTTTTTTTTTCGTATATTTGATTTTAGGAAGCCTAAGTGGCTTCTCTCAAGCCAGCCCCCTGTCCCTCCTTTCTATTTTGCTCACTATAGATTATTTTTACCTTGTTCTTGGGTACCAGCAGCCCAAAGAAGAACACACTGCCTTAGGGACACAGATGTGAAATTGTTATAGTTAGTTTTATTCTGAGGTCATGTAATCCCTCTGTGAAATCCTAGATTGTCTAATGGTGTCCAAAGAAAATTTCCTTCCATAAGAGGGCTTTTAGGGCTTTTGGAAAGAAATTCAGAATTAAGGATGGTTCCTTCTGTCTCTTAATCAATTCACTAAATTGCCTCCACTACATAGCGAAATTATCCCCCCACCCCCACCAACTGAAACAGTATTTCAGTATTTTGAAACAGATTATCAAATAATCGTGCAGACATTTCCATAGTTCAAGGAGTAGGAAGGCTAAGTACATTATTTGCTAATGCAAATGCTGAGTCTGTTCCAACAATTTTAATATTCAAAGTCCAGATGGGATAAGGAGACAAAAAAAGTGATTGCTTAACAAGTCTCCAAACCAAAGTGACCTATAACACACAAAATACAATTCCATTATGTGCAACTGACATGTTCTTTGTTAAGAATAATGAACTACAGTGGAATGGCATAATGTAGAACTTCCCACATGATCTTTCTGCATAATAACAGAAAGAGGACATTTCTTAAAGAGTTCTGTGTCCATCATTTGTCTTGAGGAGGCATTAATAGCTATTATTGTTAATAGCGACAATATGAAGCTAATTGGTTTATAACGAAGTGGCAGAAAATACTGATGGTGAGATTGGGGTATATAAAAGGAGAAATAAAAATCTATATTCAGACTACATAAAAATCATGCTTAAAATATAACTTAATCCTGATATTTTATTCATAAATGATAAATTCTCTTCTTAGGAAGTTTCTGTGGTTGTCTGTTACTTAAAGAACTAAGGGTTCGATCTCTTAGTCTTCCATAGCCTATGCCTTCCTTAGCTTAAGTCCCTCACTGCCTTACTCCATGCTCTCTTCCAAATTCTTCCTGGGCATTAGTCACCCTGCACTACCAGATCTCAATATTTTGTGGGCTCTAGGGATTCCTTCTTTGCTTCAATGCCTGCTCTCCTACTCTACGTAGCAAATTACAGCTCATAAATCATGCCTGGCTCTTATGTCATCTCCTCAGATTCCTTGCACTGAATGAACTCCTCCCATCAAAATTTGTTATTAAATTGCTTATAATAAATACCATATCCCAGGACATTTGCTGAAGCAATCAGCAACAATTGTTTAATATCACAGCTGCCAGGAGCAGTAATGTTAGTTAGGGCTAAACAGAGGATGAGCGAAAAACTGGAGAATGAAATGTCCATGGGAAGCTTTGAAAAGCTCTGACATGTTCCTGGTAATGTAGAAGGCCATGCATATGTACAGGGCTATGTACATACTTAGGAAAGACTGGGAAGGACTTAATCTTCCACCTCTGGCTGACTTGGAGGCTATGTACAAGCAAGATATTAAGGATAAGGTAGAGTTGCAAACTGCCTGATAAAACATTAAAGGCATGCCCCAATATACTCTCACAGCACTTTGGGTGATGGCTAAGTTTCAAAGCATTTAAGGAAATCTCTGTCTAATCATTAGATGACTACTTAGTTAACTGAGCCTAGATATCTGTGGTTGCTCTAACATAGAATATACAGTTACATAATTGGTCCAGGAAAAACACTAAATAAACAGCAGCAACAAAAAGCATCGCAACAAACTCTAAGGAGTCATCTGATTTCCAGAGTGCTATATTATCTTATTTAAAATGTGTGGAGTTCAATAAAAACTTAAGATACATGCAAATAAAGAGAAACACATGGCCCATAAACAGCAAAAAAAGCAGTCAATAGAAATTGTCCCTGGATGTTGGAATTAATAGACAAGACTTTTAAACTACCCACTGTAGAGAATTAAAGGAAATGTGTAGAGAATTAAAAGAAAATATGAAAATAATATATCACCAAATATAGAGCATCAATAAAGAGATAGAAACTATTAAAAATAGTAATTTTAGAGTTAAGCAGCAGAATAATTGAATTGAAAAATCACTGAGGGAAGACTTAACAGAATAAATAATAAGGAAACTTGCATATCAGTCAACTGAGATTAATAAGTTTGAGAAACAGAAGGAAAAGAAGAATGAAGAAAAATAAACAGAATGTCAGAGACTTGTGGAAGGCTGTCAAGGATACAACATAGAGGGGCTTCCCTGGTGGCTCAGTGGTGAAGAATCCACCTGCAGGAGATGTGGGTTTGATCCCTGGGTCGGGAAGATTCCCTGGAGAAGAAATGCAACACACTCCAGTATTCTTGCCTGGGAAATCCCATAGACAGAGGAGCCTGGCAAGCTCCTTACCCATGGATACAAGAGTCAGACATGATTTAGCAACTAAATCACTATCATATCCACGTATGTACAATGAGAATCTAAGAAGAGAGAAGAAAGTGAAAGGGGCATAAAGGAATAATGGCTAGAAACTCCCCAGTTTTTTTTTCATTTTTTTTAACTTCCCAGTTTTGATGAAAAAAATTAATCTGCAGTTCTAACAAGTTCAGTAGAAGCAAGTCAGATAAAGTTAAAGAGATCCACACCTCGACAGACCATAGTCACACTGTCCAAAGACAAGACAGAAAGAGAACCTTAAAAATAATAAGAGATAGGTGACTCATCAGGTTCCAGTGATCAAGAAGATTAGCAGCTTCTTAGCACAAAGCTAGTATCTAGAATGCAATTGAAGAGATAATCAAAATGCTGAAAGAAGACTAAGATTATCAACCAAAAATTTTATATTCAGCAAAACTATCCTTTGAAAAACAAAGGATAAATTAAGACATCATCAGAATTCATCATTGGGAGAACTGTCCTACAATAAACAGTAAAGGGTGATCTTTGGGATGAAACTAAAGCATGCTAGACTGTAACTCAAATCCACATGAAGAAATAAAGAGCACCAGCAAAGGTAACTATATTTATAAAAGTAAAAGACAGTTTAAATATATTAAAAAATTTTTTTCTTGTAACTATTTTCTTCTTCAGTCTTATTTAAAAGACAGCTGCATGGAGCAATAATTACACAATTGTGTTGATGGGTTTATAATTATGAAGTCTAATTAGCATGACAATAGCAACACAAAGGAGGAGAGGAGGAATGGAGCTATACTAGTGCAAAGTTTTATATATAACTGAACATAAATTAGTATTAATCCAAACTAGATTGTTTTCAGTTAAGATGTTAATTGTAATCCCTAGGGCAAACACTAAAATCATAAATTTAAAAATATAGTAAAAGCACACAAGAGAATTAAAATGGTATACTAGAAAATATCTATTTAACATAAAAGAAGGCAGTGATCAAGGAATAGAGAAGCAAAAAGGCACAAGGCACATAGAAAACAAATATTAATAGCAAACTGACCAATAACAATCCGACCTTATGAGTAATTACAGTAAATATGAAAGGACTTAACACTACAAATAAAAGAAAGTGGCATGATAGATTTATAAAACATGATCTAACTAAATTCTGCCTAATGGGAGACACACCTTAAATTCAAACATGCAAATAAGTTGAAAGTAAAAGTTTGGAAAAAGATATACCTTACAAAGAGTAACCGAAAGAGACCTGCAATAGCAATGCTTTCATCAGACAAAATAGGCTTTTGGACAAAGATTGTTACTAGAGACAAAGGAGGGACTTTTATAATGATAAATGGGTCAATCCAAGAGGAAGACATGAAATTATAAATATGGAGGTATTTAACAGCAGAGTCCTAAAATTCATGAAACAAAAATGACAGGATTGAGTAATAGTAATAGCTGGAAACATCAATTCCCCGCTTTCAATAATCAAAAGGACAAGCACACAAAATCAATAAGGAAAATAGGAGACCTGAACAACACTACAAACCAACTAAACACAATGTCTACAGAACACTTCATCCAACAGTAACAGAATAAAAATTCTTCCCAATTGCATATGGAATATTTTTGGTTTTTTGCTTTCCTTTTTAAAAAAAATTTATTTATTTTAATTAGAGGCTAATTACATTACAATAGTGCAGTGGTTTTTGCCATACATTGACATGAATCATCCATGGGTGTACATGTGTCCCCCATCCTGAACCCCCCTCCCCACCCCATCCCTCAGGGTGGTCCCAATGCACTGGCCCTGAGCACCCTGTTTCATGCATCAAACCTGGACTGGTGATCTATTTCACATATGGTAATATACATGTTTCAATGCTATTCTCTCAAATCATCCCACCCGTGCCTTCTCCCACAGAGTCCAAAATCTGTTCTTTATATCTGTGTCTCTTTTGCTGTCTCACATATAGGGTCATCGATACCATCTTTATAAATTCCACATATACCAACTGCATATGGAATATTTATCCAGGATAGATCAAATGTTAATAAATTTAAAAGGATTTAAATTCTACAAAGTATATTCTCTGACCATATGGACTGAAACTAGAAATCAATAACAGGAGAATTTTTGGAAGATTTGAAAGTACAGATACATTACATAGTGCACCCCTAAATAACCAATGGGTCAAAGAATAACACAACAAGAGAAATTAGATAATACTTTGAGATAATGAAAATGAAGATCTATCATACTGAAGTCTATAAGATATAGTTAAAACAGTTATTAAAGGACAATTCATAGCTATAAATGCCTATATCAAAAAAGAAAGATGTCACATTAATAACCTAAACTTTCACCTAAAGATACTAGGAAAAGCAAAGCAAACCAAACACAAAGCAGTAAGAAAAATGGAAACAATGAGTATTAGAGTAAAAAAAAAAATATAGAGAGAATGGTAAAACAATAGAGAAAATTTGAAAAGTCAAAAGTTCATTCTTAGAAAAGAGCAAGAAAACTGACAAATATTTATGTAGACTTAACATGAAAAAAAAGAGAATATTGAAGTTACCAAACTAAGAATGAAAGACGGAACATTAATCTAATGGAAATAAAAACTATCATGAACAAATTCTGTGAACAATTGTATGCCAACAAAGTAGATAATCTAGATGAAATAGACAGAAAAGGCCAATGATTGAAATGGATGCAAGAAAAAATTAAAAAATGAGTATAATAATAATAGATTAGTAATAATAATAATAATAATAATAAAACTTCCCAGAAGGAGAAGTCTAGGCCGAAATGGCTTCACTGGTGAATTTTACCAAATGTTTATAAATAACACCAAACAGATGCTCTTTCAAAAAAAGAAGAGAGAATGCTTCCAAATTACTTTTATGAGGCCAGTATTTCCCTAATACCAAAATGAGACAAACCACAAGAAAACTACAGATCAATATCTCTTAAAAATATATATGCAAAAATTCTCAGGAAAACACTAGCAAGCTGAATCTTTTGGCATATTAAGAGAATTATACATCATAAACAAATGGAACATACCCTAGGAATGTAAGATTGTTCAACATATAAAGTTCAATCAATGTAATACTTAGATTACATTAATAGGTTAAGGGACAAAAATGACATGATTGCTCAGTATACAATCTTGTCAATGTAATATTGTTATATTACATTTATTATATATTATATTATATTAAAATTAGAGGGCAAAAATGACATTATCTTAATGGATGTAGAAAAAGCATTTGACACAGTACAACATTCCTTCTTGACAAAAATCACTTGACAAACTAGAAAATCTAGATAAAAGTCAACCATATACCAAAACTGCACAGCTAAAATCATAATGGTGAAAGTTTGCATGTTGTCTCCCTAAAGTCAAGAACAAGACAAAGATGTCTGCTTTTGTCACTTCTATTAAATATTATACTGCGAGGCAGGAAAATTAGACAAGAAAAAAAGGCATATGGATGGAAAAAGAAGAAGTAAAATGATCTCTTTTTGCAAATTATACGGTTGTGTGTGTAGAAAATCCTAAGGAACACACATATACAAACACATATACACTTGGAGCTAGTCAACAAATTCAGCAAATTTGCCTGATATAAGGGAATACACTTGTATTTCTATATATTATCAATGATCAATTCAGAAATGAAATTAAGAGGCAATTCTTTACACAATAGCATTGAGAAGAAAATACTGAGGAAAAATTTTTTAAAAAGAGATGAAAGACTTGTATACTGAAAACTGCAAAGCATCATTGAAAGAAATTAAAGAAGACCTAAATAAATAGAAAGACAACTCTTGTTCATTTATCTGAAGACTTGATAAGATGGCAATACTCCCCAAATTGATCAACAGATTCAGTACAATCCTTGTCAAAATCTCAGCTGCCTTTATTTGTAAAAACTGACTAGCTGATCCTAACATTCACGTGGAAATGCAGAGGACCGAGGAAAATTAAAAAAAAAAAAACAAAACTCAAAACTTTTGAATATGAGAACAAAGTTGGAGAATTCATATTTCCTGATTTCAAAACTTACTATAAAGCTACAGTAATTAAGATAGTGCAGTACTGCATAAGGATCGAAATATAGATCAATGCAATAGAATAGAGAGCCCAAAAATAAACTCTTATATGGTCAACAGATTTCCAAAAAGGGTGTCAAGACTGTCCAATGGAAGAGAAAAGAGGTTCTTCAACAAACGGTTCTGGGACACCTGGATATCCACATTTAAAAGAATGAACATGGATTCCTATCTCACATGATATACAAGAATTAATTCAAAATGAATGAGTTAACTCTGGAAATGAAATTGAACCTACATTTCTGGTAACTTATATGAAAGAGGTAATACTGCAAAACTTCAGAAAACACAGGACTAAATCCTTATGACACTGAATTTGGCAATGGGTTCTTGGATATGACAAAAGCACGAGGGACAAACGAAAAAACTAAATAAATTAGACTTCATAAAATTAAAAATTTGTGTGCTTCAAAGGACTTCTTCAAGAAAATGAAAGTCAATCCACAAAAGTGTAGAAAATATTTTTTTCATATGTCTGATAAGAGGCTTCCATCCAGAATATATAATTAACTGTTACCACTCAATAACAAAAAACCAACGCAAGTAAAAAATGAACAGAAGTCTGAATAGATGTTTCTTAAATGAAGACATACAAATGACTAATAAACACATGAAAAGATGCTCAACCTCATTAATCATTAGGGATTTGGTCTTCAAATCAAAAACACAATGAAACAGTACTTCACACCTACTAAGATGACTAAAATAAAAAAGACAGATGATAGCAAGTGTTGGCAAAAATATGGGGGAATTTTAACACTTGTACATTACTGATGGGAGTTTAAAATGGCATAGCTTCTTTGGAAAAGAGTTTGGCAGTTCCTCAAAAAATTAAATTAAATTTACCATATGATCTGGCAATTCAACTCTTAGGTATGTACTCAAGAGAACTGAAAACATATATATGCAGAAATTGTGCATAAAGAGTCATAGCAGTATTATTCATAGTAGACCAAAAGTGGAAGCAATCTAAACGTTAATCAACTGAGGAATAGATAAATAAAATGTATTATATGCATACAATGGAATAAAATTTCATGAATAAAAGGGAATGAAGCTCTTATACATGCTACAACTTGGATGAACTTTGAAAACATAATGCGAAATGAAAGAAATGGATTAAAAAGATGACATGTTGCATGACGCTATTTATAAAAAATTTCCAGTATACAGGACAGAGAGAGAGGAACAGGGAGTGACTGTCAATGGGCCTGATTGTCTGTTCCTTTTTGGGATGGTGGCAGCATTCAAAAGTTAGATAGTGGTGATGGTTGCACAATTCCATGAATACACAAAAAACCACTGAATTGTATTCTTTAGAAGAATGAATTTAATGGTATGTGAGATACAACTCAATAAAGCTATTTTAAAAAATGATGTTGTGTAAATTTGGGCACACATTTTTTCATCATGATTTTTATATATATATATACACACACACATACACACACATGGGAACTTCCAGATGTCCAAGCTGGTTTTAGAAAAGGCAGAGGAACCAGAGATCAAATTGCCAACATCCGCTGGATCATGGAAAAAGCAAGAGAGTTCCAGGAAAACATCCTGTTTTGGCATAGTCAAAAGCCTTTGACTATATGGATCACAATAAACTGTGGAAAATTCTGAAAGAGATGGGAATACCAGACCACATGACCTGCCTCTTGAGAAACCTATATGCAGGTCAGGAAGCAACACTTAGAACTGGACATGGAACAACAGACTGGTTCCAAATAGGAAAAGGAATACGTCAAGGCTGTATATTGTCACCCTGCTTATTTAACTTCTATGCAGAGTACATCATGAGAAACGCTGGGCTGGAAGAAGCACAAGCTGGAATCAAGATTGCTGGGAGAAATATCAATCACTTCAGATATGCAGATGACACCTCCCTTATGGCAGAAAGTGAAGAGGAACTAAAAAGCCTCTTGATGAAAGTGAAAGAGGAGAGTGAAAAAGTTGGCTTAAAGCTCAACATTCAGAAAACGAAGATCATGGCATCCAGTCCCATCACTTCATAGGAAATAGATGGGGAAACAAGTGTCAGACTTTATTTTTGGGGCTCCAAAATCACTGCAGACAGTGATTGCAGCCATGAAATTAAAAGATGCTTACTCCTTGGAAGAAAAGTTATGACCAACCTAGACAGCATATTGAAAAGCAGAGACATTACTTTGCCAACAAAGGTCTGTCTAGTCAAGGCTCTGGTTTTTCCAGTGGTCATGTATGGATGTGAGAGTTGGACTGTGAAGAAGGCTGAGCACCGAAGAATTGATGCTTTTGAACTGTGGTGTTGGAGAAGACTCTTGAGAGTCAGATGGACTGCAAGGAGATCCAAGCAGTCCATTCTGAAGGAGATCAGCCCTGGGATTTCTTTGGAAGGAATGATGCTAAAGCTGAAACTCCAGTACTTTGGCCACCTCATGCGAAGTGTTGACTCATTGGAAAAGACTCTGATGCTGGGAGGGATTGGGGGCAGGAGGAGAAGGGGACGACCGAGGATGAGATGGCTGGATGGCATCACTGACTCGATGGACGTGAGTCTGAGTGAACTCTGGGAGATGGTGATGGACAGGGAGGCCTGGCGTGCTGCGATTCATGCGGTTGCAAAGAGTCAGATACACTGAGCGACTGAACTGAACTGAACTGATATATTAAACTAGTGGGACAATTCAGAAGTTACCATGCTGGCATCTCTGGCAGAAAATGACGGTGACAGCAAATGACATTTGAGGAATGGCTTTTAAGGCACCAGGAGCAAATAGCCTGAGGATAATCAGAGTTGTCAGGGTACTCTCCTACCCTGGGAAGTGAAGCCGACCTGACTCTGCCCATCATGGACAGTGGTGACTTGAGTTGTTAATGAGTGCTCCGTTTAACGTCTCCTCTTATACTTCGTAGAGCCCAACCAACAATATCTTTCAAACTCAAGCTGTTTTGAACAGAACTAAAGATGATCTTTAGAACTAGAGAAACCTGAGGGCCTCTGGTCACTGGCCAAAGGGCGAAAATATAATTATTTAGGACCTGAAAGTTTTATTTAATACTAAAAGAAAATGACTTCTTCAGATGAGAATAATGAAGAGGCAAAAATAACCAAATTTGAGGGTTTGGGTAAATACAAAGCAGCAACTTGGTACAGATTCCTTTCTCATGTTTTCTAATAGGATTATATTTGGGGATAAAACATCTTCATCAAAGGTGGCTTTATACTTCACAGATAGGTTAACTCTAAAACCTGAGATAGAATACTCTGAATTACTGTAGAAAAATTATTTATAGCCTATTACAGCCATGTCTTTTGCCTCTGGGGGGGAAAAAAAGAGGACCCAAACTCATCTTATTATGTTGTCAAATATTTCCTAGACACCTTTTATATGCGATAGGAAAGAAGAGTGACTTTTTCAATCCTGCGCTTCATCACTGTATTTGCTCTCTCAAGCTTAACTTCTCTGTTTCCTGATTGGTGTCTCAGCATTCTAAACCAAAATATTTATTTCTTTAAGGAAAACATAAGGAGGCACTTCTCTCAGAGAAATTGGTGCCCTAGATTACCCTTTCATAAAGCCTTCTGTTCATTACTGGAAAGGGACGTACTTGTGCACCTATCTTCACAAGTTCTAAATCTATGTTGTGTTGTTCAGCGTCTGCCCGACAGAGCTCAATGCAATAGTAGAGTGAACACATCAGCCTCACCCTGGTGTTCACTGGCTGCAACCCTCTCCCACCTCTCTGCATTCTCCCCATGGTCTCGTCCTTTTCCTGCAGCCTCCAGACCCCAGCAGGGGCCACGGGGAATTGCAGATTAGCACACCACGCTCTTCCTGTTTTGTGTGCAGCTCCTCTTTGCATTTTCCCTATTCAGGTAGGCAGCACTCATCAATCAGCCCTGCAGCTCCACCACTGAGAATTCTTTATAAGGAGCAAGCTTTCTTTAGTCATAGCCACTTGTATAAGAAGAGAGATGTTTTCTCCCATGAGTTGTTTGATATGCAGTACAGTCATTCTTCCTGTTCTGAAAAGCTCCCCCTGAATAGGATGGTATAATTCCAGGATGCTCAGAACTATAATATCTTTAATTTTGTCTTTGCAAAACAAATTTTATGTTTGTGAAAGGCACTAGCATGGATAAGCAGCAAGCAGTGGAGACTAAAGGCTTATCTGTATGGAACTGTTGCTACAGAAAAGAGCTGTATAATCTTTCCTGTCCTGTACCTACTAAATCTTCCAAAGGGTTGGCAAAACAATATTTCATCTGATTTTGGCTTTCTGATAATACCAAACAGCATATCAAATGGAACAAATCTTATAGCTTCTTTAGATAAGCGTCTTCCAAATTAGTGGTTATTGAATATTTTTTCATGGGTGAAGCTAATATGTATTCCTGGAAACCAGAAGGATTTCCATGGTCTAATACATTTAAAAAATTTAGAGTAAATAAAAATAGATTTCCTTCCTGCAAGAACCTTCAATTCCTGAAGGAATCTTTAATAATGCTAATATGTTGCTTTGATCTTCTTAGATGCAGGAGTGGTAGACAGTCTTGACTTTGGAACAAGCACTTATATCTCAAGAAGCTAGAGTTCAGTGAAAGAGTTTTTGAAATGAAATTTTAGATTCATACCCTTTAACTTAAATAATAGTTAAAGGAGAAGTGACAGTGAAAGTCACTCAGTTGTGTCTGACTCTTTTTAACCCCATGGACTATACAGTCCACGGAATTCTCTAGGCCAGAATACTGGAGTGGGTAGCCTTTCCTTTCTCCAGGGGATCTTCCCAACCCAGGGATTGAACCCAGGTCTCCTGCATTGCAGGCAGATTTCTTACCAGCTGAGCCACAGATTTGGGACAAATAAGGGTAGATTCTAGTTGGAGACTCTACCAAATAACTTCATTTATAAAATAAAGACAATAATAACTTGCCACAAATGTAAGAATTAAATGAAATATATGTATACTAGCTAATAACACCCTAGGCTCCTAGTAGACATTTAATAAATGATAGCTATTATTATATATAGAAAAAAAAACACGTTTTCTAACAAGAAGCAAGCCTTCCTTTAATTTACAATAATGATTTAACAGAAATTCCTACCTTGCGCATGATCAAAGTAAGATGGAGTTGTGTTCAGTCCAATTTTAGTGGTTAGAACAATTCACGGCATTCTATTTGTTGAGGAGTGGGAGGAAAATGAACATCTACTGAGAGTTTATTTAGTATTCACATCGGTCTCACTGGAGAAATTATCCAGCCTGGCTTCACTGGTGAGTCAGCTTAAGCAAGTTGCCCAGGTTCATACAAAACATATTAAGTGGCAGAGTTAGGATTCAAATTCAGGTCCCCTGACTCCAAAGCCAATGTTCTCTCTGTCTGCTAAGCAATATTGCCTTCTTTAAAAATTGATAACTCATTCTCACATGTACATGGTAGCTCTCTGTTAACTAAGATGAACACATTCCTCATTCATTTCAGATAAATGACTCCCCTCCTAGATTTCAATACAGTGGCCCTAATTCATATTCATCTCCATTATGTTTCATGATCTCTTTGTCAGAATTTCTCTCACATTCTGGTAAGAGAAGGAAGGATCACATAATTGAAGACACAGCTGCATCTCATCCAAAGCTTCCTGACTTTGTGGTGAGGAGTACAGCTCAAGGGAGATGACGTGAGGCAGTAGAAGGAACATTGGCCTGGGGCTGAGTCGTGAGTCTCAGGGCTTCCCACGCTATAATGAGCTGCATTACCTCCACAACTCACTCTGTCTCTGGGGCTTAGTTTTCTCACTTTTGCTTCCTCATAGGTTCTGTGAAGTATGGATTAAATCACTTCACTGATTCTACGTGTCTGTGGTAGTGTCTCAAAGTGGGGTATACATACTCCAGTGATGTGCAAGTTGATTCACTAGAGTGAAGGAGGACAACATCAGAACTTCCATTTGTAGTTATTTTAAATCTTATCCATTAAAAACTTTCTATCTTTGGCATATATTTTATAATATATTAGCATAGCATTTCATTAAGGTAAATTATAAACAAATGTACATTAGAAGTTGTGCTAAAATTTTTTTGATAAATTTATGTGATTTTTATCACAGTGGCTATCAGGATACGGTTCACATTTTTTAGTATGGGATTTAAGTCCCCTGTGAACTCTCTAGCCTCATTTCTTTTTCCACTTCTCCTTCTACCTAATTAACTAAACACACGAATGTGTTTGATAACTTCTGTGTCTTTCTTTAGTCTACTTCCTCTGCCTAAAATTTCTGAAACCTCTCTCAATGCTCCCACCTCCCACATGGAGACTGCTTCCTCATTTTTCAAGACTCAGCAAAAGAGCTATCTCCTGGATGAGTCCTTTTCTGAACATTTTAGGTATACCAGATGACTCTCTTTGGACTTCCATTGTACTCTATACATGGCACCTGTGACTTGTCTAGAAGTGTATTTGTTTGACTTCATTTAGTAGTCTGTGTGTCTCTTTTTTGTTCTAGCACCTAGGGTGGCCACTGATACATATTTCATAAATATTGATTAATTATAGAAATAGCAAATGAACTGTGAGAGTAATAGAAAATGTTAAAATCTCCAGGCAAATGTAAAGAGTCATTATTATTAACACATTAAATTCTCATGGGTTCCCTTGGATATCTTTCCAAAAAATCTTGATTAATTGATGTGAGCAAAGCAGTCCTCACTGATCCTTGTATACACTGCTGCTCAACCCTGGGAGAATCTCACAGTTCACCTGGGAGCAACCCAAAATACCAATTCCTACCCTCTACTCTTAGGCATTTTGATTTACTTGGTGTGGGATGAAGTCCAAGAATCTCTGCATTTAAAAATCTCCCCAGATGATTTTCACATGCAGCTAGAACTGAGAACCACTGCTCCAAGTATCATGTATAGAATAAGAAAGGTATTCAGAAATACCTGAGACAGAGAAAATGCTTTTTCTAAAAATGCAACTGCAGTTGTGGAAGAATCGTAGTACTCTATCTTTGTAAGGTTAAAATCTGTCTTTGGAGGAAAGAACAAATACACAAAGCATCGTTACTTATCTAAACCAAACTACTAAGTCACGTGGATGAGGACTGGGCAAGGTGAAGTGTGCTTGTCATTTGCCAGAAAATGGAAAGGACCTTATGAGAAGGTGGTGGGTGTTAATGGTAATTTTGCTGAGTTTTGATGAGATAACTTATAGGAAAACACGTTGAGAACTATGAAGAATGACAAATCTGTAAGGGCTTATTATTTCAGTTCAGTTCAGTTCAGTTCAGTTGCTCAGTCGTGTCCAACTCTTTGCGACCCCATGAAGTGCAGCACGCCAGGCCTCTCTGTCCATCACCAGCTCCTGGAGTCCACCCAAACCCATGTCCATTGAGTCAGTGATGCCATCCAGCCATCTCATCCTCTGTCGTCCCCTTCTCCTCCTGCCCTCAATCTTTCCCAGCATCAGGGTCTTTTCAAATGAGTCAACTCTTCACGTGAGGTAGCCAAAGTATTGGAGTTTCAGCTTCAACATCAGTCCTTCCAATGTACACCGAGGACTGATCTCCTTTAGGATGGACTGGTTGGATCTCCTTGCAGTTCAAGGGACTCTCAAGAGTCTTCTCCAACACCACAGTTCAAAAGCATCAATTCTTCGGTGCTCAGCTTTCTTTATAGTCCAACTCTCACATCCATACATGACCACAGGAAAAACCATAGCCTTGACTAGAAGGACCTTTGTTGACAAAGTAATGTCTCTGTTTTTTAATATGCTGTCTAGGACAGAAATGGTATGGACCTAACAGAAGCAGAAGATATTAAGAAGAGGTGGCAAGAATACATAGAAGAACTGTACGAAAAAGATCTTCATGACCCAGATAATCACGATGGTGTGATCACTCACCTAGAGCCAGACATCTTGGAATGTGAAGTCAAGTGGGCCTTAGAAAGCACCACTACGAACAAGGCTAGTGGAGGTGATGGAATTCCAGTTGAGCTATTTCAAATCCTGAAAGATGATGCTGTGAAAGTGCTGCACTCAATATGCCAGCAAATTTGGAAAACCCAGCAGTGGCCACAGGACTGGAAAATGTCGCTTTTCATTCCAATCCCAAAGAAAGGCAATGCCAAAGAATGCTCAAACTATAGACAACTGTACTCATCTCACATGCTAGTAAAGTAATGCTCAAAATTCTCCAAGCCAGGCTTCAGCAATACGTGAACCGTGAACTTCCAGATGGTCAAGCTGGTTTTAGAAAAGGCAGAGGAACCAGAGAGCAAATTGCTAACATATGCTGGATCATGGACACAGCAAGGGAGTTCCAGAAAAACATCTATTTCTGCTTTATTGACTACGCCAAAGCCTTTGACTGTGTGGATCACAATAAACTATGGAAAATTCTGAAAGAGATGGGAATACCAGACCACATGACCTGCCTCTTGAGAAACCTATATGCAGGTCAGGACGCAAAAGTTAGAGCTGGACATGGCACAACAGACTGGTTCCAAATAGGAAAAGGAATCCGTCAAGGCTGTATATTGTCACCCTGCTTATTTAACTTCTATGCAGAGAACATCATGAGAAACGCTGGGCTGGAAGAAGCACAAGCTGGAATCAAGATTGCTGGGAGAAATATCAATCACCTCAGATATGCAGATGACACCTCCCTTATGGCAGAAAGTGAAGAGGAACTAAAAAGCTTCTTGATGAAAGTGAAAGAGGAGAGTGAAAAAGTTGGCTTAAAGCTCAACATTCAGAAAATGATCATGTCATCTGGTCCCATCAGTTCATGGGAAATAGATGGGGAAACAGTGGAAACAGTTCAGTTCAGTTCAGTTCAGTCGCTCAGTCGTGTCTGACTCTTTGCGACCCCATGAATCTCAGCACGCCAGGCCTCCCTGTCCATCACCAACTCCCAGAGTTCACTCAGACTCACATCCATCGAGTCTGTGATGCCATCCAGCCATCTCATCCTCGGTCGTCCCCTTCTCCTCCTGCCCCCAGTCCCTCTCAGCATCAAATTCTTCTCCAATGAGTCAACTCTTCTTATGAGGTGGCCAAAGTACTGGAGTTTGTCAGACTTTATTTTTTGGGGCTCCAAAATCACTGCAGATGGTGATTGCAGCCATGAAATTAAAAGATGCTTACTCCTTGGAAGAAAAGTTATGACCAACCTATATTCAAAAGCAGAGATATTACTTTGCCAACAAAGGTCTGTCTAGTCAAGGCTATGGTTTTTCCTGTGGTCATGTATGGATGTGAGAGTTGGACTGTGAAGAAGGCTGAGCACCGAAGAATTGATGCTTTTGAACTGTGGTGTTGGAGAAGACTCTTGAGAGTCCCTTGGGCTGCAAGGAGATCCAACCAGTCCATTCTGAAGGAGATCAACCCTGGGATTTCTTTGGAAGGAATGATGCTAAAGCTGAAACTCCAATACTTTGGCCACCCCACGTGAAGAGTTGACTCATTGGAAAAGACTCTGATGCTGGGAGGGATTGGGGGCAGGAGGAGAAGGGGACGACCGAGGATGAGATGGCTGGATGGCATCACTGACTCGATGGATGTGAGTCTGAGTGAACTCTGGGAGATGGTGATGGACAGGGAGGCCTGGCGTGCTGTGATTCATGCGGTCACAAAGAGTTGGACATGACTGAGCGACTGAACTGAACTGAACCCCATGAACAGCTTATTATTTATATTAATATTATAATCAAGGTGGGGTGCACTCTATCTAAAATAATCTCTGGAAAAGAGTGTATCTCAATTAGATTACATAGATAACAAAAAGGCAAAAGTTAATTAAGTCTGATATTGATTTTGCAATGAACACTTCTTTTTCTCCTTCTCTTTTTCACACAAGGATTGCTAGAAAGCTGAGTGAGGTGCCAAATTAGCTTCAAACTGCATCTCTGGGTGAAAACTTCAGGTGAGCATCAGCTGATACCTAGCCCAGAGTGTGAGGAATTTGAAGTTTCTCTAAGGAGGTTTTTGAGAAACCTCATTAGGATAAGTACAAACATCGTCAGTATTTTATTTTTAAGAGACTCACAGTGTATAGCTGTGATAAATAAGTCATTGTTAATTTGCATCTTGGACATCAAAGCCTTCTGGGTAGAAAGTAACATCTAGCATTACATACTAATTTGGGTTTTGCTGCTTTGGAATTGATAACAATTTAGCCTATAACAAGCTGAAACTTCGTTTCTATTATGAAAGAATTTTCTAGGCAACTTCATGGTGTGCCAAAGATCACTGCAGTTAATATTTTTAAGAGAATAAGTATTTCCAGGCAGTTTAGTAACATGTGTTACAAATCACACTACTCAGGGACTACAGTCACCCATATCCATGGGAAATTGGTTTCAGGACCCCAGGGAGATACCCAGATCCTCCGATGCTTGAATTCCTCACATAAAATGGTGGAGTACAGTTGGCCCCCAGTATCTGTGGCTCCCACAATCGCAAATTCATTGTGGTTTGTTGGGTATGAGGGCCCACTGTAGTTATAAAACAAAGGAGTCAACTGTTCTTGGAAGTCTGGCAGACAGGACCTCGAGTGGCAATGGCTAGTTAGCTGACTTAGTGCTAACTTTTTAGAAGAGTACAAATTGTGTTTCTTTTAAATTCAGCTCGATATGATTCAGACTGATGCTCCCCTAATAATCCCCAAACAATGACGCTTTGCATGATGTCTCAGTTCCTTGATGTTCAAACTGTCTCAAGTTCTGTATACACATTTATTGGAGAAATACTCTCAAAGAGAATAGTTTCAAAGATTCCTGCAAAGTAAATAACTGAACTCATGGCCAATAGGGGCTTCCTTGCTGGCTTAGTAGGTAAAGAATCTGCCTGCAAGGGAAGAGACCACCTGCAGCACAGGAGACAGGGTTTGATCCCTGGGTTGCGAAGATCCCCTGGAGAAGGAAATGGTAACCCACACCAGTATTCTTGCCTGGAGAAGCCTATGGACAGAGGAGCCTGGTGGGCTATAGTCCATGAGGTTGCAAGAGTCAGACACGACTTAGCGACTCAACCATAACCACATGGCCAACAGCACTACAGCCTATGTCTGAATGAAGCTTATCTATCACATGTGTTTCCTCCAGAAGCATCTACAGTCTTGTGCTTAGGAACACAGCATTTCAGCATTATGCTTGGGGGTCACTGTAAACAATGAGGTCACCAACAAACAGCACAAAAATTCAAAAAAGTGGCACCTAGTATTTTGCAAAAATGACACTTGTTTATAGCGTGAGACCTGAAGCAAGAAAGCAGGTCATGGCCTTGTTCAACCTTAGCTGGGAACGTGTGCCGTGGGTAACTCAACATTTTTGCTGCTCTGCACACGCAAAGGTCTGTGCAGGACCTGGAAAGCACTGAGAGTATTGATTTGGGAGTTACAGTTGAGTTTTGGTGAGCGGGTGAATTTGCAAATAATGAAGATTGATTGTATGTAATTAAAGAAACTGAGGCCAAAGATGCCTTTACGTTAGTAGGCTTGTGATAACAATTTTTTTTTTGTAATTTCCCAAATTTCTAAAAAAAAACACACATTATTCTATTGTTACAAAAAGAAATATTATTTTTCCTATATTTATGTTAGGGGAAACACTGAAACTGCCCACCCTGGCCAGGCACTATAGTAATCATTTGCATGAGTTATTTACAACAGGAAGTCCTGGTAGGTAATCAGCATGAAACTAATAAGCCACGGCTAACCAGAAAAATTCAGGGAAGTCAAAAGGAGTTGTCACATGTCCTACCAACCTCTCAGAATCCTTCTTGCTGGAGTCCATTTTGGCTGAGCAATGTATGTGTCACCAGGAAAGACTCTGAGTGAGAATGACTGGTCAGAGACAACCTGGAAATGAATCCCATCTCCATAAAACCTGAGACTGCAAGCCATGTATCAGAGCAGTGCTTCTGGGTTCCCTTACCCTCCTGCTCTCTGCCCGGGTGCCCCCTTCCCAGTAAAGTCTCTCGCTTTGTCAGCACGCGTGTCTCCTTGGACAGTTCACTTCTGAGTGAGACAAGAGCCCATTCACAGGCCCTGGAAGGGGATTGCCCTTCCTGTAGCATTTAGAATTAACAAAACGTGATGGTAAGATATATAGAGAGAAAGGTTAGCAGAAGGGTATTTGGCTAGCTGTGGCACAGCAAATTTAAAAATAAAAAGCCTACCTGGATGGCAGTTTAAAAAACATATTGAGCCATAATTTTGAAATATATTTCAAATTCCTCTTTGCATATTTTTGAATGGCCAGGGTGCCATTTTTCATCCAGGAACAGGGTGACTCCCTGAGCAAGGGTTTCAAACGGACCAGGAGAAAGAGACAGAAGAGTAAGACCTGGCTCTGCACATGTAAAGCAGTCATCTGACAAAGACAGCGCAAAAGGGACTGCTCTCTCCAGAAAGCCTTGCCTTCAGCTCTTCATCCACCCCTCTCTTCCAAGTCCAGGGTGAGCACCCCTCAGCAGAGTGTACTTCTCCTATTAAAGAACTTCCCACACACTGTTGTAATGACCATCGTGTGCCTCTGTATCCCACCTAGACTTTAAGCTCTGAGCAGGCAGGGGCTGAATGAATGTAGCTTGTTTACTATTGTGCTCCATTGCATAGCACAGTGCGTTGCACACAGTGAGTATTTGTTCAAAATAGATGGAATGATTATGCACCAAACACCCCAATAGATGGTGATCCCTATCAGTTATCACCTTTAAATATGAAAGTCAATGTCAGAAACAACACTAAAATCTCACCCAAAGAGTTGAAGAGTTCAAATGAGAAAATTTCACACTCTTAAGGACAAGATTTCTTATATTCAGGCAAATAGAGATCATAGAAATAAGAATCAGCCTTGGTATGAAAAGCAAATAAAATTCTTGTTTCCTTTTACACTTAAAATTGTACATTCAGTTCAGCTGTCTTCTGGTTTGTGATTATTGGGGAGTGCACAGCTATGTCTTGAAGTGTCCATAAACACAGACAGCAGAGCTCAATTCCTGAAATGTGCTCTGTGTTGATAAAGCAGATTGGGCTGGATCTTGTTCAGCCTTTAATCTATTTCCTTAGGCATCTGAGAATGTTCCAAACTCGGGTGGTTTCAGTACCTTTCTATTTGCAATATGTGATTCTATAAAATGATAACTGTATTAGTTTTCTATGGCTGCTATAACAAGTTACGACAAAGTTAACGACTTAAAGCAACACAAATTTATTATCTTACAGCTCTCTAGATCCGAAGTCTGACACCATCTCGCTGGGCAAAGATCAAGTTTCAGTGAGGCACATTCTATTCTGGAGGCTCTAGGGAAGAATCCACTTCCTTCGGTTTTCCATCTTTAAGGGCTGCTTGATATCCTTGGCTCATCCTCATCTCCCTTTATCTTCAAAACCAATGTCAGACTGAGTTCTCATGCTGCTATTTCTCTGTTTCCCTTTTCTGACGCTCTTCTACTTTAAGGATGCCTGTGATTATATTGGGCCCACCAGGATAATCCAACCGTTTGGCAAACTTATTTTCACCTGCCACCTCAGTTCATCTTTGCCATAGTGTTGGTCGCTCAGTCGTGTCTGACTCTTTGCAACTCCATAGACTGTCGTCCACCAGGCTCCTGTGTCCATGGAAGTCTCCAGGCAAGAATATTGGAGTGGGTAGCCATTCCTTCTCCAGGGGATCTTCCCAACCTAGAGATCGAACCCAATCTCCTGCATTGCAAGCAGATTTTGTACAGTCTGAGCCACCAGGGAAGCCCATCTTTGCCATGTTACCTAACATATTTGTAGATTACAGGGATTAGGACATATGTGTTTTGAGAAGCATTATTCTGCTCACCACATCTGTCTATCTATCCAATTATGTATACATACGACCTAGGAGATATAATGAGTCATTTAAAAACCTGTGTCCTTATACCATCTCTGCTTTCCCAAACCCCAACTCCCCCCCAAAAAGGAAAGGAAACAAGAAAAACTATCCAAAGACTCAAACCACAGAAGGCAATAATTCTAGAGTTAAAACAGTCAAGTTCATCTTTTGCTATATGGCTTTAAGAGGTCAAGTTCTTCACAGTATCTCTTCTGTGGGAGTTTATGCGTGAGACTCTAAATCCTCATAAATTATTTACAAGTCCCTCTCACAGAATGAATAGATATGCTCCTGTTATAATCTGCCCACAGTTCACCTGAAATTGTGGATACAAATTGTGTCTAAAACCTTTTCTTAATCACTCCATTCTTAGGAATTTTGTTTTTCTAATTTGATTAGACAAAGCTTCCCCTGACCCCAAGCACTTTTTTCAAAAGACTAAACAAAGATAAGACTCTAGTCAATTGTAAGAAGAATGATCACTGACTGGCAATCAGCAGGAGTGATAAACTTTAATTTGTGGTTTATGTAAAACACTGCAGAAATATCCGATTCCATGTCCCATATGTCCCCATCTTATCTCACATCACAAATGTAATAAGTGAAAAGTAACAGAACTAGCAGCATTCTGTATTCCAGCCACGTTTTCCTCAGCTACAAACTGTAAGAGTATGAAACATTTGTTACATTTGGTTTTGAGTGAAACCAGAATCAATAACAAATCTGTTTTGCATTCATTCCTAAATATATTTACTGTGTGAATAAGAGTCAGCAGGGATGGTCACACTTGTGCAGGGCTTCAGGGCCGTCCACGTTAACACTTCTAATGCTCTTGAGCAAGGCCAATAAATCATAATGCTCATATGCCACTGAATTCAGAGCATCAGCCCCAGTGAAGCCAACTGAGATGCTTTCAGAATGTTCAGTTTCCCAGCTTCTCTTTCTTGAACAAGTCCTCTCCCCAACCCTTTCTGGCCTGTCTGTCTTATCTGGCTGACTTTGAGGAATGGACACTGGGTGTGCCTCTTTGCCATCTATCTGACCCCTTTTCCATCACGAAGTGACCATGTGGTTGGAGTGAAGCCTGACTAATGTTAGCTAAGTCCATCGTGCTTTTTTTTAATCCCTCTTCTCAATGACACAAAGCACTGCACATCATTCTTCTGTCAACAAACTGGTTCAAGATGGGCCAGTTAGGTGCTAGGAGATGTCCGATGGGACTTCTAGTTAAAGTGTCTTCACTCTTAACAGAGTTTCAAAGAGCTTTCCTCTTCCACCCCAAATTGGTCCTAGAACTTCTGCAACATCTTTATATTAGCCTGATGAAGTAGCTGACCTAGAAGAATCACTGGGACTCAGAGCTCCCTCCATATCCCCCAACATTCCTCTGAACTTCCAGTTGTATAGGACAAGGTTTTCTTCTTGTTTAAGCCAATTTTAGTTGGGTTTTCTGTTTTATTTACTCATTCACTCCACAAATAATGACAAATGTCTACTGTGTGTCGGATACCGTTCGAGGCATTTGGGTGATGTCAGAGAACAAAACAAAGGTCCCTGCCTTCTAGAATGAAGAGAGAAAACAGCAAATTATATTTTAATAAATCAGAAAACTCAGAAGTATGTTAGAAGGTAATCACTAGAGCAAGACCACCAATAGCCAGGGTTAGCAAGGATATGGAGAGAAGGGAACCCTCCTACACTGTTGGTGGGGACATAAATGAGTACAACTACTATGGAGAACAGTATGGAGCTTCCTTAAGAAACTAAAAATGGAACTATCATAAGATCCAGCAATCCCACTCCTGGGCATATATCCAGAAAAAACCATAATCCAAAAAGATACACTTACCTCTTTATTGTGGCACTATTTACAATAGCCAAGACAGGGAAGCAACCTAAATGTCCACCAACAGATGAATGAATAAAGATGTTGGTATTTATGCACAATGGACTATTACTCAGCCATAAGAAAGAATGAAATGATGCCATATGCAGCTATATGGACGGACCTACAGATTATCATGCTAAGTGAAGTAAGTCAGACAGAGAAAGGCAAATATCATATAATGCCACTTGTATGTACAATCTAAAAATTGAAACAAATGAACTTATTTATAAACTAGAAACAGATTCACAGACTTAGAAGACAAACTTATACTTACCAAAGAGGAAAGGTGGTGGTGGAGGGGGGGGGAGGGATGAATTAGGAGTTTGGAATTAATGTATATACACTACTATACATAAAATAGATAACCAACAAGGGCCTACTTTATATTCTGTCATAACCTATACCAGAAAAGAATCTAAAAAATAGTGGATATATGTATATGTATAACTGAATCACCTTGCTGTATACCTGAAACTAATATAACATTGTAAATCAACTATTTTCCAAAATAAAGTAAAAATTAAACAAAAAAGGATGTCATCAGGAGAGCAAGATGAAGGAAGTAGGAAGTGACAGGAATAGTAGGACGAAGGATAGGAATTGAAAAGGAGCCACGTAAGTAAACTCTCAAGTGAGGTGAGCGCGTGGGATTATCTGGGAAAGAAATTTCTAGGCGGTGCTAACAGCTAATGCAGAGGCCCTCACTGAGAGCGCGAGAGAAGAAAGGAGACTAGTGTGGTGGGAGTGAAGTAAAGAGGGAAAGAGATCAACAGGGAGCTCTGTGGGCCTGCTGGGCAAATGGAGGATTCTGGCTTTTCCTCTGAATGAAAAGGGGGGCCATGGAAGGGTTCTGAGCTGAGGAATGAAAACCCTCACTCTGGCTGCTGTGTTGGGAATAGACTTTGGAGGCATAAGAAAAGGGCAGGGTGCCCACTTAGGAGGCCATGCATGGTCCTAATACAGGGTGGTAGTGAGATGAAGGTGATAAGAAGTGGTTTCCATTCTGCATGTTTTGGAGGCAGAGTCAACAGAATTTCCTGACAGGATATATGTGAGATATGAGAGGAAGAAAGGAATCAAGAATGACTCCAGCTGAAAGCAATCTAATTCATTCGCTCCTAAATTTGCTTGCTTTGCTTGACATCTATCTATAAGCTGTTAGTCTTACAAACACGGAAAGTGAAAGTGTTAGTCTATCAGTCATGTCCAGCTCTTAGCGACACCAAGGGCTGTAGCCTGCCAGGCTCCTGTGTCCATGGAATTCTCCAAGCAAGAATATTGGAGTGGATAGCTACTCCCTTCTCCAGGGGATCTTCCTGACCCAGGGATCGAACCCACATCTTCTGCATTGCAGGTGGACTGTTCACCATCTGAGACATCAGGGGAAGTACAAACATGGAAAACCTCAACCAAACAAAGAGAGAGTTTGATATTCAGGGTTTTACATTTTCCATCTACCATCTCCTCCACTTAAAAAAATATTTTTTCTTGGCTGCTTTTAAAAAATAAAATCATCCTCCATTGTCTTTGAGAGTTTGCTCAGGTAAGGCTGAAGTGATGACTGCTCTACCCTGAGCAGTGATGTCCTCATCCTTTATCTTTGTTTGATGTGGTTTCCCTTTGCCTGGAGCCCTTGGCTGTGATGTGACAGTGATGTCCCTTCCTCACTGATGGGCTCAGCATCTGTGTATGGGATATTCGGACTCTAACCTTGCTGATGCATCGTCCTAATTGTCTGGTTGTTATCGCCTGCCACTTACCAACCAGTGTGAGGTATCCTTTAGCTCTTCATTTGGAACAGAATTATATCCTCTATCTTTAGAAATGATATATGCTGAGGATTATTCTTGTTTGTAATTACAAATCCTCTAGTAGAACCACAATTATTAAAAACCTTTGGAAATGACATTTTGTCTCTCATTGTAGAACCTGCTGTCAGCCTCTCATGCTGGTATCGCTTTTGTTGCTGTAATTTCTACCTGCACTTCAACTGTAATTTAGCATTATATATCTTCTCTGTATCTTTCTACCTGGTTGTAATGATTAGGTCTCCTGCTGTTTATTCTTAAATACTTTCTCCTCCATTCTGAATCTTACTGGGCAATTTTTTGTGGTTACATCCCAGGAAACAGCTGCAGCAACACTTGTTGTATTGTAATAACTTGAGAGAGTTGGTTTATCTCTAGACAAGAACAAATGAGGGGCAGAGTTGGAGGAAACTTTGGAGGTTATTCACACAAGCCCACCTTTTCAGGATGAAGAAGCTGAGGTTCTGAGTACATCCTGCTGCTAGGTTGGTTCAGTCATGTCTGACTCTTTGCAACCCCCAAGGGGTACAGCCTGCCAGGCTCCTCTGTCCAGGATTCTCCAGGCAAGAATACTAGACTGGGTTGCCATTTCCTCCTCCAGGGGATCTTTCTGACCCAAGGATCGACTCGCACCTCCTGCAGCTCCCGCATTGGCAGGCAGATTTTTTTTTTTTTTTTTTTTTTTACCAGAGTTACCTGGGAAGCCCTAAGGTTCTAAGTGGTTAAGTGAATTTGCTCGTCATCACTGAGCTTCTTATTGTTGGGTTATATTCTGGAGCAGTAGGTATGATTGTATTAGGGATAGATGCTTTTTAAGTCCTCGCACCTTGCAATTTGAGCTGAGCCAGTTATGTGGATAATAGAGCTGTGAACAGGAGGAAGTGACACAATGCCTCTTCTAGTTGGATACTGTGCTATGTACTTGTATTCCTTTAAGTTCAATTATGAAACATGGGATGATTCTGAGAACAGGGTTGTGAGCTTCCATGTTTCTATTGAAATTAATTTTGTTTGGAAGGATATGCCTGTGCAGTAGAATGCTGCTGAATATCGTGTCCCGTGTTTTAATGAGAAACTTGAAAAAATTCATCCGTGTCACCAAAATTCTGCTGTCTTCATTTTCTTCTCTAAAGCTGACCCTGTTGCCGAACCACCTTAAGGACGGCTCCGGTTGCATTCCTTTGCTTCTCTGACTCCTTTGTTGCCCGCATCATGCTCCAGTGTCCACAGAATGAAGTCCTGACTCCTTGGCCTGGCATCTGTGCCCTTTACAATCTGCCTATCTCCTGCTGCTTCCCTAATTGTTCCGTGTTCCAACTAGCTGTGCTACTTGCTGTTGCCCAAGCCCTGTCTGTGCCCTCTTCCCTCTGGGCCTACAGAGGACACCCTCCGTTTCCTCGCCATCTGTCACATATTACCCTTGTTCAAGGCCTTCCTCCTCTCTAGCCCTCGGCCAGAAATTTCCTCTTCTCTGAACATCAATTGTACTTGGTTCTTACGGTATTTGTTACATATTCATGACTTGTGTTTCTCTTCTTCCTTAGTAGATTCTAACTCTTTTCATAGCAAGGTTCATGTTGATTTTAACTCTGTATCTGGTGTACTGCTGGTCATGTTACTGAGCCTACCTATAAGCCTTTAATAAAATCTGGCAAATACATTTAAAAACCTATTTTAATTGAGAAAAAGAATTCTGTTCGTCTTTTCCCCTGGTAATCTAAGTCAGGCTAAGTAGCTTGAGACTTGCCTATACACTACATTTATTCTTGATGAATTAGAATTTGCTTCAATAAAATTTATACTTTAAAAATTCGGTATATAATTTCATTTTTTCATAATTTCATGTGAGGCTTGCAGTAATATCATATTTTTTATCCCCTTTTGACTGGTGATTGCACTGAGGTGAGAGATCAAGAAAGTCATTTGAGGCCACAGAGCAGGCAGAAAACAAAAGTGGGCCTGGAACTCAGGCCTCTTGAGGACACATAGCAACATGTCGCATTGACTGTGCTAAGAATGGACTTGGAAATGTGTTCACACATTGCTACGCTCATTAAGACAATGCTATTGGTCAGACTTAAATTGAAGGAAGTAGGGAAAACCACTAGACCATTCAGGTATGACCTAAATCAAATCCCTTATGATTATACAGTGGAAGTGAGAAATAGATTTAAGGGACTAGATCTGATAGACAGAGTGCCTGATGAACTATGGACAGAGGTTCATGACTGTCTACAGGAGACAGGGATCAAGACCATTCTCATGGAAAAGAAATGCAAAAAAGCAAAATGGCTGTCTGGAGAGCCCTTACGAATAGCTGTGGAAAGAAGAGAAGTGAAAAGCAAAGGAGAAAAGGAAAGATATAAGCATCTGAATGCAGAGTTCCAAGGAATAGCAAGAAAAGGAAAAAAAGCCTTCCTCAGCAATCAATGCAAAGAAATAGAGGAAAACAACAGAATGGGAAAGACTAGAGACCTCTTCCAGAAAATTAGAGATACCAAGGGAACATTTCATGCAAAGATGGGCCTGATAAAGGACAGAAATGGCATGGACCTAACAGAAGAGAAAGATATTAACAAGAGGTGGCAAGAATACATAGAAGAACTGTACAAAAAAGATCTTCATGACCAAGATAATCACGATGGTGTGATCACTCACCTAGAGCCAGACATCTTGGAATGTGAAGTCAAGTGGGCCTTAGAAAGTATCACTACGAACAAAGCTAGTGGAGGTGATGGAATTCCAGTTGAGCTATTTCAAATCCTGAAAGATGATGCTGTGAAAGTGATGCACTCAATATGCCAGCACATTTGGAAAACTCAGCAGTGGCCACAGGACTGGAAAAGGTCAGTTTTCATTCCAGTCCCAAAGAAAGGCAATGCTAAAGAATGCTCAAACTACCACACAATTGCACTCTCACATGCTAGTAAGGTAATGCTCAAAATTCTCCAAGCCAGCCTTCAGCAATACGTGAACCATGAACTTCCAGATGGTCAAGCTGGTTTTAGAAAAGGCAGAGAAACCAGAGAGCAAATTGCCAACATCCACTGGATCACAGAAAAAGCAAGACAGTTCCAGAAAAACATCTATTTCTGCTTTATTGACTATGCCAAAGCCTTTGACTGTGTGGATCACAATAAACTGTGGAAAATAATGAAAGAGATGGGAATACCAGACCACCTGACCTGCCTCTTGAGAAACCTATATGCAGGTCAGGAAGCAACAGTCAGAACTGAACATGGAACAACAGACTGGTTCCAAATAGGAAAAGGAATACGTCAAGGCTGTATATTGTCACCCTGCTTATTTAACTTCTATGCAGAGTACATCATGAGAAACGCTGGGCTGGAAGAAGCACAAGCTGGAATCAAGATTGCTGGGAGAAATATCAATCACCTCAGATATGCAGATGACACCACCCTAATGGCAGAAAGTGAAGAGGATCTAAAGAGCCTCTTGATGAAAGTGAAAGAGGAGAGTGAAAAAGTTGGCTTAAAGCTCAACATTCAGAAAATGAAGATCATGGCATCTGGTCCCATCAGTTCATGGGAAATAGATGGGGAAACAGTGGAAACAGTGTCAGACTTTATTTTGGGGGGCTCCAAAATCACTGCAGATGGTGATTGTAGCCATGAAATTAAAAGATGCTTCCTTCTTGAAAGGAAAGGTATGAACAACCTAGACAGCATATTAAAAAGCAGAGACATTACTTTGCCAACAAAGGTCCATCTCATCAAGGCTATGGTTTTTCCAGTGGTCGTGTATGGATGTGAGAGTTGGACTGTGAAGAAAGCTGAGTGCCAAATAATTGATGCTTTTGAACTGTAGTGTTGGAGAAGACTCTTGAGAGCCCCTTGAACTGCAAGGAGATCCAACCAGTCCATTCTAAAGGAGATCAGTCCTGGGTGTTCTTTGGAAGGACTGATGCTGAAACTGAAACTCCAATAATCTGGCTACCTCATGTGAAGAGTTGACTCATTGGAAAAGACCTTGATGCTGGGAGAGATGGGGGGCAGGAGGAGAAGAGGACGACAGAGGATGAGATGGCTGGATAGCATCACCGACTCAATGGATGTGAGTTTGAACTCCAGGAGTTGGTGATGGACAGGGAGGCCTGGTGTGCTGCAATTCATGGGGTCGCAAAGAGTCGGACACGACTGAGCAATTGAACTGAACTGAACTGATGGGTCATGAAATTTGGCTCAGTGTAGACACTACAGATAATGGACTATTTGAGGTTTTCTTCTTTCACCAGTCTTTTTAACATTGTTGGCTCATTTTGTTCTCTAAACAAGGATATGCCTGTAAGTCCAGTCCTTGGCCCTCTGCTTTTGGCCTTCTCCACTATCTCCTTTATGGACCTACCCTTGTCTCAAGGTTTTAATCAGCACCAATCTGCTGACTTTTCTAGTGTCTTTGCCTGGAGTGGTGACCCCTCCCCTGCTCTCCACCTCTCACCTCTTATGGTTTGCCAGGAGTTTCTGCTTGCAGTTCTGCAGTTCTTTATATCCCTGATATTCAATTCAAACTGATCATCTGCTCTCTGACCAAACTTACTCCCTTCTTGATCTATAGATTTCCCATCACAACTCTACTTGTCTAAGTTCAAAATCATGGTCGTCTTTAATGTCTTCATTCGTCACAGGTTACCCACCATGTCTTTTTAAGTCTTCTTTCAAAATGTCTACTGTGTCTACTTGAGAGTCTAATGCCTGTGTGCTCAGCCGCTCAGTCGTGTCTGACTCTTTGCGACCCCATGGACTGATGCCTGCCAGGCTCCTCTGTCCATGGGATTCTCCAGGCAAGAATCCTGGAGTGGGTTGCCATCCCCTCCTCCAGGGGAGGATCTAAAGGCTTTTGGCAAGTATTGAAACTTTCTGTAGAATCCTTTATTTCACATGCATTTTTCCCCCCTAGTTCCATCACCACTTTCCAATTCAGGACCTCTTCTGCTGTATCCTTAAACCATTGTAATAATATTTGCCTGATTCAGTTCAGGTGTCCATTTGATTATAGGATCAAATCCTTCTTTAGCCTGGCATACCAAGCCTCTCACAGTCTAACCTAACTGATGGTCCCATCTGTATTATCCAACACTCCCCCATAGTAATTCTTTGCTCCAGGAAAACTCTTGCGCTCACTGTCTTGGAATGTATCTTCCACTGCCTTGCTTTGGTACTCAGTTTATTTCTTCCTTTGTTCAGTCTGTTTCTTTAGATCCTCCTCATTTCTCAGGGCCCAACTCATGTCTCATCTTTTTAGTATGGCATTTCCTTTATATTTAAATCATGTATCTACAGCCCTGTGGCCCTTACTGTCTTCATCTCTGTCCCTCACAGTGCTGTTGAATGACTAGCAGCATTGGCGTCACCTGGGATCTGATTAGAAGTGTAGCATCTCAGGCCCCACATCAGACCTGCTGAATCTGAATCTTCATTTTAGCCTGAGGTGATTCATGCAGGTTGAGAAGTCCTAGTCTATTCCACTTAGATGTGTAAATAATAATTATTTGTTGTTGTTCAGTCACTAAATTGTGTCTGACTCTTTGTGACCTCATGGACTGCAGCACACCAGGCTTCCCTGTCCTTCACTATCTCCTGGAGCTTGCTCAAACTCATGTCCATTGAGCAGGTGATGTCATCCAACCATCTCATCCTCTGTCGTCCCCTTCTCCTCCTGCCTTCAATCTTTCCCAGCATCAGGGTCTTTTCCATTGACTTGGCTCTTTACACCAGGTGGCCTAAGCATTGGAGCTTCAGCATCAGTCCTTCCAATGAATGTTATACACTGAATTATATACTTATCTTTACTCCTTCAGACCCTTGAGGTCTAGGAACCTGTTTTATTTCTTTGCACTACTCTCAAATACAATTTCATGGAAAAGTCTTCACTTAGTACATAGGTTTTAGTGTCCTTCCCTTAATTTCTTTTTAAGAGGGGAGAAAAGACCTCTAAGACTCCTGGAAAGTGAATATAAGCATTGGTTGTTGTTTCAGTGAAGAGAAAGTCAACTGATTCCACCTAAAGTTGGCAAAGAAAGCAGTAGCAGGACTTCCCCGGTGGTCCAGTGGTTGAGAATCCACATGCTAATGCAGGGGACATGGGTTTGAGCCCCGTCCAGGAAGATTCCACATGGCAGGGGGCAGCTAAGCCCCTGCACCACAACTACTAGAGCCTGCACCTTAGAACCCTTGCTCTGCAGCAAAAGAAGCCACTTCAATGAGAAGTCCATGCTCCACAGCGAGAGAGTAGCCCCTACTTGACGCAACTAGAGAAAGGCCATGCACAACAATGAAGAGCCAACACAGCCAAAACTAGTAAATAAATAAAACGAAACAGCAGCAGCAAGTCTCTTACGTGATGATTTCTTTGTGTTCTCATAGCACCTCCACTCTCCCCCATTAGAACACCATTCTGTTTGCATGACAGCTGAATGAACGTCTGTCTCATTACCAGACAGGGAGCTCCTTGAGAGCAGAGACTGTGTCCTAGTCACCCTTTCATCAACAGCTCCTTGCCCATCACATGTTTATTGATTATTAATTTGAATTAGTAAATAAATGAATGAGTAACTTGCTGTGTGAATAAATTGTGGAGATTAAACTGAGACCTCTACTGGATGGTTCTTACTATAGTCAACCAATATAAATTCATGACCACATCCTAGACGACAGATGGGCTTCCCTGATAGCTCAGTTGGTAAAGAATCCGCCTGCAATGCACGAGACCCTGGTTTAATTCCTGAGTCTGACAAGACTCTTCAAACCAGATTTGCTTCTTTGTTTTCACTTGTTAGCCACCACATGTCAATTCTCAAGGGCTGAAGATGAGAAATAGGCAGGCTGAAAGTAGAAACAGGAAGAACTCAGCTGGCAATGGCTTAAAGGAAACCTCAAATGAAAAGTATTAGATTAACTATAAGAATTTCAATATTCACATCACAATGCGTTTTCTGCTAGGAAGTTCATCAAACACAAAGGAATGATAAGGTAAATGATTACACAACAAAGAGGTGTTTATGTAGCTTGTTATTTCACAAGTTTCTTTTGTGTCTGAAAAAAAAAATGAGATCTTGCTGAGTTTAGTAGAGAAATGTTTACTTTGTGGCAAATGTTGTCCATCAGTGAAACAAAGAGAAATTTGAGAATGGATAGCATTGCTTTATTTTCCCACTAGCCTAGGTTCACTCATCAAAACATTCATTCTCTTCACAGAGCTTCATTGTAGAGGAGTAAAAAAGACAAATAAAATAGGCAAAACATACAGTTAGATGGGCTTCCCAAGTGGCGCTAGTGGTAAGCCCAAAGAATACAACATTGTTATGACCCTAGCATGCACTTATACTATTTGTTAGCTTTTTGCATAGGAATGTGCCTTAAGTCTGCCAACAGATTGCAAGAAGGGCAAAACAAATATAGTTGACCCTTGAACAATGTGAGGGTTAGGGGCAATGACCTTCCGAGCAGTTGAATATCCATGTATGGCTAATAATTGGAACGTCCTTATCCGTCCGTGGTTCTTCTATATCGGCAGTTCTGAATTCTCAGACTGAGCCAACCTCAGATCACGTAGAACCGTAGCATTTGCTACTGAAAAAAATCCACATATAAGTGGACCCATGCAGTTCAAATTTATGTTGTTCAAAGGTCAATTGTGTTTTTTAATCCTATACATAATTGATAATGCTCAGCACATAAAAATTCCGACGTGACTGAGTGACTAAGCACAACACAGCACATAGACATTCAGTCTACCCTCCCTCCCTCCTTCCTCCTTTCTCTCCCTCCTTTCCTTCCTTTCCTCTAGTAAGAATTTACTGAATGACTGAAATAGGATATTGAGATATTCATCTAAACAACAGGATATTCTAATCTAGTGCTATCATACATGCTGGGGAAAAGTCACTCATCAAAACAAATTCATTTTCTTCACGGAACTTCATTGTAGAGGAGTAAAAAAGACAAATAAAATAGGTAAAACATATAGTTAAGATGGGCTTCCCAAGTGGTGCAAGTGGTAAACAACTACTAGTTCAAGAGACATAAAGACACGGGTTTGATCCCTGGGTCGGGAAGATTCCTTAGAGAAGGAAATGGCAACCCACTCCAATGTTCTTGCCTGGAGTGTCCCATGGACAGAGCAGCCTGCAAGGCCACTGTCCGTGGACTCACAAAAGAGTCAGATACAACTAAGTGACTTAGCACTTGCATAGTAACTGTGCACACGCATGGTTAGATCATGATATGAAGTGCAGAAAAATAATTAAAGAAGGGTGTTGGTAAACATATTTTTAGATAAGGAGTGAGAGATAACCCCCTTTAAGAAAGTAAGATTTATGAAGGTGTGAAGGAGGTGAATTACGTACGTACCTGGGAGAGAAGCATCCCAGAAAATGGAATAGCAAGTACTCAGACCACAAGGTAAGTCTGTGTTCAAATGAATGGGCACAATAAGAAGGTTCCTTGGGTTTGGAATGCAAAGAACTTGGGGGAGAGTGACAGGACAGGTGAGGTCAGATACTGCATCTTGATAGGATCTTGTTGGCTGCTATACTGAGAAAAGCCTGACTAGAGATAAGGATGGAGGCAGGGTATCAATTAGGCAGCCACTGCGGCAATACAGACCAGAAACACCTGGGACTTCCCTGGTGATCCAGTAGTTAGGACTTCACCTTCCAATGCAGGGTGTGTGGCTTGGATCCCTGGTCGAGGAACTAAGATCCTACCTACCTCATGGCCAAAACACCAAAACATAAAACAGGGTGATTTTTCCAAAATGCAAATATGGCCATGTTATTTAAATGTCTGTCAACAGATGAATGGATAAAGAAGATGTGGTATGTATATATTAACAACGGAATATTACTCAGCCATAGAAAGGGATGAAACTGGGTCATTTGCAGTGATGTGGACGCTCATAGAGTCTATCATTCAGAGTGAAGTAAGTCAGAAAGAGAAAAACAAATATTGCATATTAACACAAATATATAACCTAGAGAAGTGGTACAGACGAACCTATCTGCAGGGCAGGAATGGAGACGCAGACCTAGCGATCAGACGTGTGGACACAGGATCGGGGGGAAGGGGAGTGTGGGACAAACTGGGAGAGTAGCATTGACATATACACACTAGCACATGTGAAATAGACGGCTAGTGGGAGCTGCTGTGCAGCACAGGGGGCTCAGCTCAGCGCGGTGGCCCTGTGATGACCCAGAGGGGTGGGATGTGGGGGTGGGAGGGAGGTTCAAGAGGGAAGGATATATGCATACTTATAATTGATTCATGCTGTTGTACAGCAGAAACTAACACAAGATTGTAAAGCAATTATCACCCCAATGAAGAAAATAGTGAATGGAAAAAAAATTTTTTTCCCTTCCAATCTGAACAAAAATTTCTCAGATGCTTCCTTTTGTCTACAAAGCCCAAGTCCAGAGCTTGGCCAGTAAGAATCCTCATGATCTGCCCTGTTTATCTTGTGGATTCATTGCTCCCCTCACACTCATCACTTCTATTCATTAGCTACATGGAACTACCTCCAGTTAATTGATTTGTTCACTCAATATTCAAACATACAGAGGGTGCTTCCAATGTTACAAGTGCTATGCTAAGCTCTGGGGATACCATGCTGAACGTGGCAGACTTGGTTCCTGCTCTCATGGAACCACACTTTCTCAGTTTCCATGCTTTTTCTCTTTGATCTCCTTGCCTTGAACTTGCCACAATCTTTCCCTCCCTCTGCCCCACTGCCTCTCAGAGAACATCAACTCACCTGTTAAGTTTCAGCTCATGTCATTTCCTTACATTAGCACTTGCCTTAATCTCTCTTCTAAAAATGCTTCCTCCCTCAAAAGGCATTGAATAACTTAACAGCTCTACAAGTGACAATCTCTAAATACAGTCCAGATTCAGTTCACAATGTTGTACGAGGAGATTATAGCTCATGGAACAGGCCTTTTTTTTTTTTTTTTTCCACTTGATTCCAGTATGTAGAAAAGCCTCCCTTTCCTGGATTTGTTCCCCTGTCCTTAGGCTCCACAAATAGGATAAGTAATTGTTAACTTGCCGCAGAAGGAACGAATCTGAATGTACTAGATTACGCACACAGAGGCTGCTCCAGGATTTGGATATAGTAAGGACTCAGGGGTGGTGATTTGACTGGTAAGGGTGCTGGGGAACTTGTCTTAAAGCTATATTTGCATAGCAGGCTCACAGTTTTTACTTATGTATTAACACACATGTGTTTGTAGTACCTTAGTCGGGCATTGATACAGACAGGGGTTAAAGATTCTCTTTTAAGCTGTCCCTTAGTGCAGCCGCTGTACAGAAAGATGGCAGAATGACTGCCTTATGTGTACCTGCCCATGCTCCCTGATCTGCCCTTGTTTGCAGCTCCTAGATTTTGGGAATAAAAACATGTAGGGATTCAGAACATGTAAATAGATAGGGGTAGGTAATGAGGCTAAATACCAAGAAAACCCTTCCTTACTTGTCGGCATCCATCACTGAAGGGGTGCTTTAGTATAGGAGTGAGCATTTTGCTAAGGCTAAGAAATTCTAGAAAGTCTGGTCCCAACTTCTAAATTTCTCCCCTCTCTCTTTTCTCTGTCCCTGCATCTCCTCACCTTCCCCTGGATGCACATGTATATGCATTTAGATAATTTTAGAAAGCTCCACCGGGAATAACTGTATTTTATAAAGATGCAATAGTACTAAAACCAAATAATTCTGTAAAAAGTATGCCCTTGGCTCTCTCCTTTCTGACTTACTTGTAGGCTGCATATAACAGTATATCTTATAATGGAGCTATAAAAATGAGTATTGGATGCTCTCTTGCCTCACCTCTAGTGTGATTAGGCAGTCAATGACCAAGTTATCACTGCTGATGCATATTAAAGAATAGTATAGAGTTACACTGGCTACAATAAAAACCATACTCCCCACAAGGGTACAGTAGGATGACTGATAACACATTTGATTCCATACATGCACATACAAATATGCACATATAAACATTAATACCAGATTAGCATTTTCCTTTTGCATTGTACTGAACATCTTAAAGCGCTATTTCATCAGTGATTGTCAATCAAAGTTATAAAATCACATAAATATATTTATAAGGTATAAACACTTTAAATAATTTATGAAGGACACAGTTTGCTTCACAGAAGAGGTAGCACAGTCACTGTGCTTATTTAAAGAGGTTTAAACATTTAAAGAGATGCCTGTTCTGTTATTACTTAAAATATAGTTATATCTACATGAACCTGATTATTAATCAATTTGTCACAACATTTAAATGTATCAATGAAGGCATTTTATAAATTAAAATCATATCAATTTAGGGGACTATTCTGATTACAAAGGTTTATGATTAGGTGGTGATTATGAGTGCCTTATTTAATAATTATTTAGACTTGCTGGCTCCTGTGGCTATGTTGTTGTTGTTGTTCAGTTGCTAAATCATGTTTGACTCTTTGTGACCCCTTTGTCTGCAACACACCAGGCCCCTCTGTCCTCCATTATCTCCCACAGTTTGCTCAAATTCATGTCCATTGAGTTGGTGATGTTATTTAACCATCTCATCCTCTGCTGCCCACTTCTCCTTTTGCCTTCAATCTTTTCCAGTATCAGGGTCTTTTCCAATGAGTCAGCTCTTCCCATCAAGTGGACAAAACAGTGGAACTTCAGCTTTAGCATCGGTCCTTCCAACCAATACCTGTGGTTAATACTTTATAATGGACTTCCCAGGTGGCGCTAGTGGTAAAGAACCCGCCTGCCAATGCAGGAGAAGTAAGAGATGGGGGTTCAATCCCTGGGTCAGGAAGATCCCCTGGAGGAGGGCATGGCAATCCATTCCAGTATTCTTGCCTGGAGAATCCCATGGACAGAGGAGATTGGCTGCTATCCACTGGGTTGCAAAGAGCTGGACACGACTGAAACAACTTAGCACACGTGCACACTTTATAACAAAAACTGCCCATCTGAAATACAGGAACGGATGGTGTGTGGTGAACAGATAAGAAAAGAGTGTCAATTCCAAAGCTTTAAATGAGATTCTTATTGATTTCATGGGTGTTGTTTGCTATGAATGTTTTCATGGTTGTCAGTCTTGACTGATTATTGCATGTTAGCGATTTTACTGCTGTGTACAATGGGCTTCCCTCATAGCTCAGATGGTAAAGAATCCACCTGCGATGAAGAAGACCCCAGCTCTATTCCTGGACCAGGAAGATCCGCTGGAGAAGGGATAGGCTATCCACTCCAGTATTCTTGGGCTTCCCTTGTGGCTCAGCTGGTAAAGAATCCACTTGCAACGTGGGAGACCTGGGTTCGATCCCTGGGATGGGAAGATCCCCTGGAGAAGGGAAAGGCTACCCACCCCAGTATTTTGGTCTGGAGAATTCCATGGACTAAGCCCGTGGGGTCACAAAGAGTTGGACACGACTGAGCGACTTTCGCTTTCACAATAGACAGGTTAAGTGTCAGGGTATAGCACTGTCAGAGCCTAAGGCTGGTGACTTGAATTTACTACTGAGATTGCAATATTCTTCCCTGCTTCTGCCCCATCTCCGTTTAGGAAGCAGAGCATGGACTTCTGTACCTGCCTCAGATATGTGTCAAGTTAAAAGTGGGTGGTCCCGAGTGGTCCCCTACCCATTTGGTATAGGCTGGGTGGCAAGTGCCTCTTCCCACCACCCCTTGGCTGATGTCTAGACATCTGCTCCAAGGCCTTTTGTTTGATCAGGAATATGCAGTGGATGGACTTCACTGATGGCTCAGTGGTAAAGAATCAGCCTGCAATGCAGGAGAGGCAGGAGATGTGGGTTTGATCCCTGGGTTGGGAAGACCCCCTGGAGGTGGAAATGGCAACCTACTCCAATATTCCTGTCTGGAAAATCCCACGGATGGAGGAGCCTGGTGGGCTACAGTCCATAGCGTGGCAAGCACTCAGACACGACCTAGTGACTGAACACACACGTGCCCTAGTGGATAAGAAACAACATGGGCTCTGGAATCAGATTCACGTATTCATTCCGTCATTCAAAAGATGGTATTTATTTGAGTGCCCAAGTGCTTGGCATTATTCTAGGCACTGGGAATACAATAGTGATCCTGCCTTCAGAATCCTTCCACTTTCATGATTGCAAGGCAAGGTTCAGGCAAGACAATTTACTCTTTGAACTTCAGTCTCCTAATTTGTACCAGATTCGTATCTCTTGGGAGAATTAACTGAGGCTGTGTCTGAAAAGCACCCAACATTGTTCCCAGTACACTGCAAAAGTCAGTTATTTTTGTTGTTGGGCAAAATTCAGATGCAGGCCATATTTCTACCAAATTTAATTGCTTGTGAATGTGATCTATTGGTTGTAATTACTCTGACATGTTGTGCTTTTGTTTAGTCTGAGCATCATTTACAATATAGTAACAACCCTATGACACTGGGAAATATTACTGTCTTCCTGATAATGGTTCGCCATTTAGGTAACACACATGAAATGAATACCCAAGCTCCTCTCCCTTCAGGGCACTCACAATAAGAATAGAAGATGATTTTCCTAAGAGCTGTGTACATACTGGATGAGACACAAACAGGAAAAGAAAAAAACCAAAAAACCAAAAAACTCCAGACAACATTTTAACTGTTAAAGCAGTAGCATTAGAGGCCCTGGACAGGGAAGTTTAAAAGGTAGAATCTTACTTTGTTGGAAGAAGTTTCATTTCATCTTGCCATTGAAAGAACTTGAGAAAAGGACATGAGAATCTATTTGGTTGTGAAAATCTAATTAACTATCGAGCTGTGTGATGTTCCAAATAACTGAATCAGTTGCATCAAAACCAGGAGATGCTTTTAAGGGTTGAAATGAAAGTCCTAAATTGATCACCTACATCACATACTCCTTTATCAAAATGCCCGGAAACCTGTTCAGGCTAGAGACTGGTTAATAGAATACAGCAAGCTGTCCTAGGTAGTACAGATTTGCTTTCCTATGTTAGAAGCTGAGCCTCATCTGAAAAAAGGCTGTTCAAGATGATATTTTTGGCAAAACAAGAAGTGGCACCAGAGAATTTATGGTGGAAGGCATAGGAGGTGCCAGTTCAAGCTGCATTCCCAAGACATTTGATTAAAAACAGGGACTTGACACTTAGTGTCTCATAGGGTTTAGTGCACAGTTGGAAGAATCATCTTCAAAAAAATGCCACTGCCCATCCTTTAGCCCTAAGTGAGTATCTCTGGGGCAGGGATCTAGCACCAGCCTTTTAAAAAAAGCTCCCCTAGGAATTACCCTAGGTAATTCCAATGTAGCCAGAGGTGAACTGTTGCTCGAGGGCATTAGTTCTCAAAGTGTTGTCCCCAGATCAGTATCACCTGGGCATTTGTAGAGATGAAAATTATCAGGCTTGCTCTTAACCTACAGAATCCAAAGCTCTGGTGGGGGGTTGGCCGGGGCGGGGGGAGGGGGGGGGACTCAGTAATCTGTGTTTTAACAAGCCCTCCAGGTGTTTCTGATGGCCACTCAAGTTTGAGAACCATTGTTCTAGGTACGTCATGTCAGACAAAAAAGGCAGGAAGGCAATTAGGCTGAAATGGCTCAGGTTGCAGGCCCACTGTGGTTTCCATTTGAACTTACAGAAAAGAGTTAAAAATACATGTTTCTCATTCCCATATAGCCTCTGAGAGGGGAAAGGATCTAACTCTGCAGCTTTGTCTCTCTCAAACCTCCTAGGAGGAAACCATAGACACCTCTGGGTTCCAACTGGGTCATACAATTTTAAATAAAATGCAGAGACTAATAATGGGAAGCTGCCTGACCACCAGAGAGGACTGTTGGCACTTGTATCTAGGAGGGAAGTGAATGGGGAGGGTAAAGGCTTTCTGGACCAGGAAAGAAAAACTTAAAAAGAAAAAGAAAAGAAAATCATTAAAACTGAACTCTCTTTTACTTTTTCCTTTTATTTCATGAAAGCAAAATTTTTTGGGGGGTGGGGCACACAGGCACAGAACTGATATGCTAATAAACTGAATGATGTCCTTTGTACTAAGTTTTCAGTAGGAGATGAGAACTGCATAAGAACAGGTTCTACTGATGCGTTGGCTTTCTCACAGTAACATCCAGCCCCCAGAACATTCTCCAGTGGCACCCACATTCTCCTGTCCTACTGAATAAACCTGGAACAAAGCTGAGCCCCCGCCTGTATGGTGAAGGCTATGCTGGAGAATTGTAGCTTGGCTCTGGTGCTGACTTAGACGAGAGTGTGTGGAAGTCACTTAGCTTCTCTGGCCTCCAATTTTCTCAAGTAGAAAATGACAGAAACCACCCAGATGAACTGAAATGTCAAAGTAATCTGCACAGGACTGGGAAGAAGGCCAGGTGCCACAGCCAAGCAGGAGAGAAGAAAATTGTACAGGCTCATGGTGTCGCCTCCTGGCAAAGGGGCATAATGAAATTTCAGCTGAAACACTGACAAGTTTAATTACCAAATGTGAGCCTAACACTTTCTGTGCATTTTCCTGTAGTTTAATTGTCCTTTCTTCCCCATACTCATACTCTGCAAATATACTGCCTCTACCAAGCAATAATCTAAGTTAACCAAATGAACCACCATAGATGAATCATAGAAATAAGTCAAGAACCTCAACCAAATCCCAGACGATTGACTTTTGTGGAGCAGAAATATCTTTTTTTTTTTCCCCCCTGCTTACTTTTAAGTTCATTTTATGAGAAAACAAATACCACATGGGATCATTATTTCAAACACAAATCGCATTTAAGAGGACGTGTCTGGTAAACCTTCTGGTGCTGTACATTAGCTACTATTATAATTCCATTTGACTAAGGGCTATGAAATGCATTTCTGGGAATCACTGTGCAGAGACACCCTCCCAATGCTTTGTAAGATGGGCTTTGCTAAGCTTGGAAGGAGGAATGCAATCCTGCTCAGTGCGTGTGTCAGTCACTCACCTACTCGGTGTACTAGCTCTTAAGCTGAGGCTACTCGATGACCCAGGCTCGCTCTACCTAACTATACAGCCAGCTTTTCTGGATTTACAAAGGATGAGGTTTGGGGAAAGAAAATGAGAAAAAAATGAGTCATTCACAGAGAGTCATAACTAGCAATTTGAAACTGGTATTCAGATCATCTGATCTTTTTATCTCTCTCTTTGCTCAGTTTCATTCCAGCCTCTGAAAATTTCCCAGGTATAACGCATTACTCTGTTCAATCCAGTCACTGCTTCGTTCAGTTACTATCCTTTGTTTCTCTAGTGGAGGTTTGCTTTCAAGACTAGGAGTGACCCTTTCCAATAGATATTATTTTCATTTCCTCATAGAAGTCCCATCATTCTTTTTCCACTATGTTTTTCCTTAATTGCTTCATTTATTTCTTTGCTTGCTGTATTTTCATGTTTTTTTTTTTTTACTATGATCCTTATTTTCCTCTATGAAACCTCTTCTCATTCTTAGTGTTATCTTCTAGAATGCTGTTAGACTTCCTCTTTTACTTATACAAACAACTGCAGCATAGAAATGGCCATTCGTGCGTGCCTGCTAAGTCTCTTCAGTCATGCCTGATTCTGTGTGCCTCTGTGGACTGCAGCCCACCAGACTCCTCTGTCCATGGGATTCTCCAGGCAAGAATACAGGACTGTGTTGCCATGCCCCCCTCCAGGTGGTCTTCCCGATCCAGAGATTGAACCCGAATATCTTATGTCTACTCTGCACTGGCAGGTGGGCTGTTTACCACTAGCACCACCTGGGAAGCCCCAGAAAGGGCCCTACTGACTTACCAATATTAGGCTGGTCTAGGCTAGCACAGAACCTGGCATATAGTAGGCATTCAACTGATGTCTCTTTAATGACTGCTTGAATAAATGAAAATAATAGAAATGACATCAGTATTTGCTCCAATCTTATGCAAAATTATAAATGAATAACTTTCACCCCTCCAATATGAGTCAACTTGCTTTTGTTAAACCGCTTTATTGAAGTATAATGGACATACAAAAATCTGTACATATTTAGTGTTTACAACTTCTTAAGCTTGGAGATAAGTATATGTCTGTGAAATCATCATCATAATCTATGCTATAAACATATCTATTATCTCCATAGTTTTCTTCCATCCTTTTTTATCTTCAATTTTGTAATAAAGACACAACATAAAATCTACCTCCCAGTAAAGTTTTCAGTATACAACACAGTATTGACTATGCATACATAAATATAGCCCTTGTATATGGGCTTCCCAGATGGCGCTGGTGGTAGAGAGCCTGCCTGCCAATGCAGGAGACATAAGAGACGTGGGTTCAATCCCTGGGTTGCGAAGATCCCTTGGAGGAGGAAATGGCAACCCACTCCAGTATTCTGGTGGGCTACAGTCCATAGGTTCACAAAAAGTTGGATATGACTGAAGTGACTTAGCATGCATGCATACGTGTGTGTGTATATGTATGTATACATATATAGAGACAAAGTGCTATACAGTAGATCTCTAGACTTATGTACTGTGTAACCAACACTTTGTCCCTTTGACACTTTGTACCTCCTTAATTCCCCCAACCCTCTAGCCTCTGACCGACTCTGTTCTATTCCCTGCTGTAAGCCTGACTATTTTAGAGCCATCATGTAAGTGGTATCATGTAGCATTTTTTTTCTGTGTCTGGCTTATTTCACTTAGCATAATGTTCTCCACTTTCATCCATGTTGTTCTTTTTAAGGCTGAATAACACTGAATATTTCCATATTTTCTTTATCAGTTCATCTGTCCATGGATATTTGGGTTGTTTCTACATTTTGCCTATTGTGGATAGTGTGCTATGAACACGGGAGTGCTAGTATCTCTTGAGATCCTGATTTTATTTCTTTTGGATACACACACAGAAGTGAAATCACTAGATCATATGGTAATTTTATTTTTAATTTTGGAAGGGAAGTCCTTACCATTTTCCACGGCAGCTGTAGCGTTTGCATCCACATCGATTGTGTACAAGGATTCTAGTTATTCCCCATCTTTACCATACTTGTTATCTTTAGTTTGTTTGTTTGCTAATAGCCATTCTGGCAGGTGTGAAGTGACATCTCAGTGTGGTTTGATTTGCACTTCCCCACTCATTAGCGATGTTGAGGTTTTTTTCATATACCTGCTGGTCATTTATATGTCTTCTTTGGAGAAACATCTATTCAAGTCTTTAGCCCATTTTTAAATTGTGTTACTTGTTGTTCTGCTATTAGTTTGCAGAAGACATATGACCTCCTTATATATTGGAAATTAGCATTTTATTAAATACATGGTTTGCATATATTTTCTTCCATTCCATAGGTTGCCTTTCTATTTTGTTGATTGTTTCCTTCTCTGCACAGAAAACTTAGTTTGATGTAGGTCCACATGTCTATTTTTGGTTTTGTTGCCTATGCCTTTGGGGTCATATTCAAGAAATTGTTGCCGAGATGAATGTCATGAAGCTTCTCCCTGTTTTTTCTTCAGGAAGTTTTATAGTTTCAGTTCTTACATTGAAGTCTTTAATCCATGAGTACATCTTTGTGTATGGTATAAGAGTTCAATTACATTATTTTGCATGTGTGTATCCAATTTTCCCCACATACACTGGTTTTTTTTTTTTTTTTTTGGCTGTGTGGCTTATGAGATCTTAGTACACTAACTAGGTATCAAATACAAGTTTTTTGCATTGGAAGCATGGAGTTTTAACCATTGGATCGCCAGGGAAGGACTGATGCTGAAGCTCCAATACTGTGGCCACCTAATGTGAAGAGCCGACTCATTAGAAAAGACCCTGATGCTGGGAAAGAGTGAAGGCAGGAGGAAAAGGGGACGACAGAGGATGAGATGGTTGGATGGCATCACAGACTCAATGGACATGAATTCGAGTAAGCTCCAGGAGATGGTGAAGGACTGGGAAGCCTGGCCTGCTGCAGTCCATGGGGTCGCAAAGAGTCAGACACAACTGAGTGACTGAACAACAGCAAAGACTGGATTACTTTCTATGTGACTCATGATCTGCCACCACTTCCTGAAAGGTTAAGCGCTGTTGAGAAGTGACCACTTCTGGACCCTATGACAACTGCCACAGCTTAGAAGCAAGGATTCTTAACCTAAAGTCCATTTACCTCCAGGAATTGGGTTTCAAAGATCCATTAACCTCCTGAAATTATATTAGTAAACATATATTACATGTTTCTGGGGAGAAAGTCCATAGATTTCTTAATATCCTCAAAGGAGAATGTGACCTAACATCTTAAAACCACAGTGTTTGAGAAACCTCCATGCTATAAGAGCAATTGGTTAGTCCTGGCAAACAGAAGCTTTGGTCAAATAGAACTTTATTGAAATTTGAACTCTGCCCACCCCTTGCTACCTGGGTGACCTTGATTACAACCTCCCTCAACTTCAATTTCTTTATCATGAAACAGGGATGATAATGACAAATTTCTAGCTGACTCTCTAGTAGTACCTGAACTTCAACCCTGATTTTTCTGACTCTAAAGCCCATGTATTTAATAACTACCACTCTATTATCACTAAATGAGATGGTTAATGTGGAAGTATCTGGTATAGAGTAGAGAAATACTCAGAAATATTTTTTAAAGCAACAATAGAAAAGACAACCCAAAGAAAAGCCACTTTAGAAATTCCTCTTTGTCTGATTAAGAAATATTCAAATTAAAATACTTTTGTCATTGTTTTTATAAATCGAACCCCAAAATTTGGGGGAAGAGAGGGTATAACTCCTGCAAGTGGATCAAGGGGTAAGGGGATTTCAGTGAGTCTTATGATGTGGTTTTGACAGGGAATAGACAACTAGGGTTACCTAACATTCAAGTGAAAGGTTGTGTAAATCTTCTAGACTTTGTAGACAGACTACTCCTTGACCATCTACTTCTAGATAAATGGGACTTCTGCTTCACTAGAGTCCAGCAGGAGGCATGGTTTTACGTTAATCATGATTGTCCCTCTGCCTGAACAAAAGGCTGAAGGATAAGTCATCATGGAACATAGGAGGGCCAGTCATTGTCCATTTCTAGGAGAGGGATCATTTAGTGGTTCAACAGAGAGAAGGCTTGCCTGGCTCCTTTGGGTAATTTCACAGTAGTTAGGAGCAGATATATGGCTTGGGTATTAGCTAGTTCATTGTATTACCCTGACAAGTGTATTGTAATTCCCTGACAGGAATTACATTGAATTACAGTGACAGGAATTACATTGCTTACATTGAAATAATAACTTTACTCATGGCTTTTGACTTTTTCTCAAAACTTTTTATGGTTTACTGAGCTGGTGAATGAATGGTCTCATCTATATTCCTGAGTCAAATTTGAGCAGTTTTCATCAAATGGCTACTCTGTGTCAGACCCACACATTATCTCAGTAAAGTTTCATAACATCGTAAGGCTTACTGAATCACATTTTTCAGTTATCAGGTAAGGAAATAGAGGCTCAGAGAAGTTTCCAAATTGAGAACAGTTCAGCTGCACATGACTAATGAGTGGTGAAGCTGAGAAGCAAGCCCAGGGCTTCTAAGTCCACTTTACTATACTATGCATTTGTGTAACAGAATGGTTAAAAATGGCAGTCAAAGGAGGTTGAAAATCAGAAGGAGATCAAAACAAGCATTAAAGTCAATACTATTAGAAATGGAAGTCTGAACTTGCCAAGAAATACCTAATGCTATGTAATAGGAAGACTGGTATTTAGCTTGATACATGTATCTCTAAGTATCATCTGCTCCTGAAATGTAGCTGAGATGCTTCCTATGACCTGCTCTGGTGATCCTAATGAAGTCTAAGTCATTTTTAACATCTGCAGACACAGGGGCATATTGTTGTGTGCTAAATACTGTTTCAAAATTACGGGGAACCTGGATTTTATTATTTTATTTTAGAAAGCATATGCATGTGTGTGTTCTAAGTCACTTCAGTTGTGTCTGACTCTTGTGACCCTATGGACGATAGCCCCCCAGGGCTCTCAGTCCATGGGATTTTCCAGGCAGGAATACTGGAGTGGGTTGCCATGCCCTCCTCCAGGGGATCTTCCTGACCCAGGAACTGAACCTGTGTCTCTTTCATCTCCTGCATTGACAGGCAGGTTCTTTTCCACTACTGCCACCTGGGAAGCTCCTGAAAGCATATATCTGATCACAAAAAAAGTTTAAAATGGTTCTCAAAATCTCTTGGCACCCACTCTTTGTTTGATAACATGGACATCTCTCTAAACACCCAAGACTAATACAAAGCAAAATTGAGAGGGAAATTAAGTTGTCTGACCAGGTAACCTAATATTTACCAGCCAAGTTTATATAATTTATATCTTTTAATCTTTTGGAAAATCCTATAAATTAAGTAACATTGGATTCACTTTAGACAAAATAAAAAGCAAACAAATTAAGGAGAAAACAGATTCAGAAGGGTCAAGTAAGTTGCTCAAATTTGCACAGTTGAGATGTGGGTGGTAAAGCCAAGATTTAAACCCAGGTCATGTTCTTTTCATTCTATGATATTGCCGCACAGATTGTAAGAGCCACAGTAGGTGATACAAGCAGTGTATAATGTACAAAAAGATGATCTTTTAAGGCATTTCTATCTGGATCTTCCTTGGGGCAGTAATTAGTGCAAGTCACTATCAACCAGTCATAGAATGCTAGAGTTGGAGAGTCTTCATAGATTACATAGTACAATCTTTTGATTTTTTTTTTTTAGGTGAGGGGTGTGCATGCGTGCTTGCTCAGGCACTAAGTCGTGTCTGACTGTGACCCCCATGGACTGTAACTGGCTAGGCTCCTCTGTCCATGGGATTTTCCAGGCAAGAATACTGGGTTGGGTTGCCATTTTTTTCTCCAGGGGATGTTCAGATCCAAGGATCAAACCTGTGTCTCCTGAAATGTCAGGTGGATTCTTTGTCACTGAGTCACCTGGAAAGCCCTTACATGAGGAGAGTAAATTTTAACTCTGAGTTCTTAACTCAGAGAGGTTAAGAAAATTGTGAGGTCACAGAGCAAGAACAGTTATCTACATCTTCTAAATCCCAGTTTTGTGCTCTTCGTGTTATGTCAGTATTAGTAAAAGATAAGAAGATGGGTATTAGAGCCACAGTGTGCTGCTGTGCTGTGCTAAGTTGCTTCAGTCATGGCTGACTCTTTGTGACCCCAAGGACTATAGTCCACCAGGCCCCTCTGTCTGTGGGATTCTCCAGGCAAGAATACTGGAGTGGGCTACCATGCCCTCCTCCAGGGGATCTTCCCAACCAAGGGATGGAATCCGCATCATTTACATTTCCTGCATTGGCAGGTGGGTTCTTTATCACTAGTGGTTGACTGGTGAAAGATACCCAACCTCTCTGGACCTCAGTTTATGCACTTGTAATATGATGATAATAGTACTTCATGGAGTTTATTAATGAGTTAATACTTGCAAAGCACTTAGGTCAATGTTTATCCCATAATAAACTTAGTTAACATTATTATTATTCTTACTTTGTCCCCCAAAGACCAAGCCTGGTAGTATAGAAACTTCTAGAGTGATTGAACTGAAGGAGAAATAGTATAAGAGGCAAACTTTTCTTTAAGAGAATCATAAAGTAGTTCCCCTGTAGAGATGGTAGGGACATGGCACACAATCCACAGAGTAAATTCCACAGGACCCAGATCCTAAGAACTCATGAGGGCTGGAGGTCTGGGTAGGCCTTGCAGGCTGACTCCAGATAGAGCAGCTCAGGAAGCCAAGGAGTGTAAACCAGCAGTCACCTGGGCAGAACTGTTATGGGAACTAAAGAAAATCTTCCTTGTTCTTGGATTGGAAGAATCAATATTGTCAAAATGACTGTACTACCAAAGCAATTAATGGATTCAATGCAATCCCTATCAAATTAACAATGACATTTTTCACAAAGCTGGAGCAAAATTTTTAAAATCTGTGTGGAGACACAAAGACCCTGAATAGCCAAAGCAATCTTGAGAAAGAAAAACGGAGCTGGAGGAATCAGGCACACCACCTTAAGACTATACCGTGAAGCTACAGTCATCAAAACAGTATGGTACTAGCACAAAACAGAAATATAAATCAATGGAAAATGATAGAAAGTCCAGTAAATAAACCCACATACCCAACATCAATTAGTCTACAACAAAGGAGGCAAGAGTATACAATGGAGAAAAGACAGTCTCTTTAATCAGTGGTGCCAGGAAAACCAGACATCCACATGTAAAAGAATAAAATTAGAACATTCTCTAACGCCATATACAATAAACTCAAAATAGATTAAAGACCTAAGTGGAAGACTGGATACTATAAAACTCTTAGAGGAAAACATAAGAAGAATACTCTTTGACATAAATTGCAGCAGTATCTTTTTTGATTGTTTTCTAGAGTAATGGAAATAAAAACAAAAATAAACAAGTGAGATCCAATTAAAACTTAAAAGTTTTACACAGCAAAGGAAACCATAAAATGAAATGACAACTCACAAAATGGGAGAAAATATTTGTAAATGATGTGACAGAGAAGGGATCTCCAAAATTTACAAACAGCTTGTGTAGCTCAATATAAAAATCAAACAACCCAATCAAAAAATAGAAGATTTAAATAGACATTTCTCCAAAGAAGACATACAGATGGCCAACAGGCACATGAGAATATGCTCAACAATATCACTAATTGTCAGAGAAACGCAAATCAAAACTATGATGAAGTATCACTTCACTCTGGTCAGAATGGCCATCATCAAAATGTCTATAAACAATAAATGCTAGAGAGGATATGAAGAAAAGGGAATCCTCCTACTCTGTTGGTGAGAATGTAAACTGGTAGAGCCACTATGGAGAACAGTATGGAGGTTCCTTAGAAAACTGAAAATAGAGCTATGATATGATCCTGCAGTCCTGCTCCTGAGCATATATCCAGGATACATGTACCCCAATGCTCATTGCAGCACTATTTAAAAGGATACATGCACCCCAATGTTCATTGCAGCACTGCTTATAATAGCCAAGACAATGTTCATCGATAGAAGAATGGATGAAGAGGTAGTACCTATATACAATGGAATATCACTCAGCCATTAAAAAGAAAGTAACAGTGCCGTTTGCAGCAACATGGATGGACCTGGAGATAATCATACTAAGTGAAGTAAGTCAGATAGGAAGACAGGTATCATGACATTACTTACATGTGAACTCTAAAAAACATTTACACAAATGAACTTATTTACAAGCAAACAGATTAACAGACTTGGAAAACAAACTTATAGTTACCAAAGAGGAGTTGCCAAATGTGGTGGAGGGATAGATTGGCAGTTTGGGATTAACATATACACACTACTATATATAAAATAGATAACCAACAAGGACCTACTGTACAGGGAACTCTGCTCAATATTCTGTAATAACCTAAATGGGAAAATAATTTAAAAAAAATAGATAACTGTATATGTATAACTGAATCACTTTGTTGTACACTTGAAACTAACACAATATTATAAATCAACTATAGTTCACTATAAAATAAAAATTTTTAAAGAGAAATACTATAATTGACAGCTCTGAAATCTATAATATCATGGTCAATTTTAGGTAACCAAAAAATAAAATTTTCAACTGAATATTAAAAAAAAAATTAAGAGAAACCTTCCACTTTGAACCGAGATAATTGTTTTCCTTTCTCCCTCTCTCCCTCCTTGTCTTCTTGTCTGTCCGCCTGCTTTCTTTCCTGTCTTTCATTCATGAGATGTTTTCTGAGTGATTACTATGTGCCAGGCACAAAATAAAGTTTCTACCCTCAGTGAGCTTAATTTCTAGTGGGGGAGAGGTGATGAATAAAGACACAAATAAGTAACGCGGTGAAAAGTGTGATGAAAGGGTAGAAAGTCGGGGGTGGTGCTGTCTTTTTTTAGATAAGGGTCTAAATGCCTCTCTGAGGAGGTTGTTTTTGGGCAGAGATCTTAATGAAGTGAAAGAACAAGCCATATGACTGTCAGGAGAAAGAATATTCCAGACTGAGGTAAAAGCAATCCCAAAACTATAGTGAGAGAAGCTGAGAGTGATCTGCATAATATGAAGAAGGCCAGTGTGGTTGGAGCAGAGACAGCAGGGAGCGTAGACAGGGTCGGATTGCCTACTGCCTGTAGACTAGGGCATGGACTAAATGATAGTGAAGCTTCATTTGTCCATGAAAACAAGTCATGTTGAGTCATTACACAACATCCAAAGCAGGTTGTTCACAATCGCTTCTTTGTACAAATAAATGAAGGGTAGACACTCAAAAATAATATACATATTAGCCAAGATTTGCGTGACTGAAGTGAAAACTAATTGAAGTTATAAGAAAAAAAAAGAAATACCTTTGTTATGTTACATGCGCCTGATATTTATATCATATTGTTGTTGTTCAGTTGCTAAGTCATGTTCGACTCTTTGCAACCCTATGGACTGTAGCACTCCAGGCTTCCTTGTCCTTCACCACTTCATGGAGTTTCCATATCATGTTAACAATATGTTAAACATATTATACTATTGGCTGGAGTTTAAATCAAGCTGAGGAGCTTATTCCTAAAGCAGCAGCCTGGGGATAATGATAGGGATGGGGTTATGGCAGGGTAGAAATGAATTCAGACAGGCACTGCCAAAGTTCCTGGGACAGGGTATGCTGAGTCTCATCCAGACACTTCTGATGGACTTCAAGAAGTAATTACTTGACTCTTCATTACCATTTTCATTTGTTTTCAGACAACATAACAAAGAGATGGTGGCTAGCCTAACTCTTCCAGTGAAAGATGTTTCCTTTAAGGACCTTGTCTAGACAGGGGGTTTTGAGTTAAAGGAGAGCATGTATGAAATAGACTAAAAAGCATCCTGGCTCAGTGCTCCTTTTATTCTGCAATTACAAACATACGGATGGGCGATATACTAGACTTTAGGTATTGGGAGAGGAGGACCACTGTGACAAAGCAGTAAGCCTCCTATCCTTCTCCCTCAGAGGGCAGAGATACTGAAAACCAAAATAACAGAGCTAATCAATCTGATCACATGGACCACAGCCTTGTCTAACTCAATGAAACTATGAGCCATGCTGTGTAGGGCCACCCAAGACAGACGGGTCATGGTGAAGAGTTCTGAAAAAACATGGTCTACTGCCTTGACTGGATGAACAGTAGGAAAAGGTAAAAGATAGGACACTGAGAGATGAACTCCCCAGGTCAGTACGTGCCCAACATGCTACTGGAGATCAGTAGAAAAATAGCTCCAGAAAGAACGAAGGGATGGAGCCAAAGCAAAAAAACACCCAGCTGTGGATGTGACCGGTGATGGAAGTAAAGTCTGATGCAGTAAACAGCAATATTGCATCATTTCAGTTCAGTTCAGTTCAGTCGCTCAGTCGTGTCCGACTCTTTGCGACCCCATGAATCGCAGCACGCCAGGCCTCCCTGTCCATCACCATCTCCTGGAGTTCACTCAGACTCATGTCCATCGAGTCCGTGATGCCATCCAGCCATCTCATCCTCAGTCGTCCCCTTCTCCTCCTGCCCCCAATCCCTCCAAGTATCAGAGTCTTTTCCAATGAGTCAGGTCTTCGCATGAGGTGGCCAAAGTACTGGAGTTTCAGCTTTAGCATCATTCCTTCCAAAGAAATACCAGGGTTGATCTCCTTCAGAATGGACTGGTTGGATCTCCTTGCAGTCCAAGGGACTCTCAAGAGTCTTCTCCAACACCATAGTTCAAAAGCATCAATTCTTTGGCACTCAGCCTTCTTCACAGTCCAACTCTCACATCCATACATGACCACAGGAAAAACCATAGCCTTGACTAGATGGACTTTAGTCGGCAAAGTAATGTCTCTGCTTTTGAACATACTATCTAGGTTGGTCATAACTTTCCTTTCAAGGAGTAAGCGTCTTTTAATTTCATGGCTGCAGTCACCATCTGCAGTGATTTTGAAGCCCCCCAAAATAAAGTCTGACACTGTTGCATAGGAACCTGGAATGTTAGGTCCATGAATCGAGGCAAATTGGAAGCAGTCAAACAGGAGATGGCAAGAGCGAACATTGACATTTTAGGAATCAGTGAACTAAAATGGTCTGGAATGGGTGAATTTAATTCAGATGACCATTATATCTACTACTGTGTGCAAGAAACCCTTAGAAGAAATGGAGTAGCCATCATAGTCAACAGAAGAGTCCAAAATGCAGTACTGGGATGCAATCTCAAAAACGACAGAATGATCTCTGTTCATTTCCAAGGCAAACTGTTCACTACCACAGTAATTCAAGTTTATGCCCCAACTACTAATGCTGAAGAAGCTGAAGTTGAATGGTTCTATGAAGACCTACAAGACTTTCTGCTGCTACTGCTAAGTCACTTCAGTCGTGTTCGACTCTGCACGACCCCATAGACGGCAGCCCACCAGACTCCCCCGTCCCTGGGATTCTCCAGGCAAGAACACTGGAGTGGGTTGCCATTTCCTTCTCTAATGCATGAAAGTGAAAAGTGTAAGGGAAGTCGCTCAGTCGTGTCTGACTCTTCACGACCCCATGGACCGCAGCCCACCAGGCTCCTCTGTCCATGCGGTTTTCCAGGCAAGAGTACTGGAGTGAGGTGCCATTGCCTTCTCCGACAAGACCTTCTAGAACTAACACCCAAAAAAGATGTCTTTTTCGTTATAGGGGACTGGAATGCAAAAGTAGGAAGTCAAGAAATACCTGGAGTAACAGGCAAATTTGGCCTTGGAGTACAGAATGAAGCAGGGCAAAGGCTAATACAGTTTGGCCAAGAGAACACACTGGTCATAACAAACACCCTTTTCAAACAACACAAGAGATGACTCTTGGACATCACCAAATGGTCAGTATCAAAATCAGATTGATTATATTCTTTGCGGCCAAAGATGGAGAAGCTCTATACAGTTAGGAAAAACAAGACCGGGAGCTGACTGTGGCTCACATCATGAACTCCTTATTGCCAAATTCAGACTTAAATTGAAGACAGTAGGGAAAACCACTAGACCATTCAGGTATGACCTAAATCAAATCCCTTATGATTATATAGTGGAAGTGAGACATATCCAAGGGATTAGATCTAACAGACAGAGTACCTGAAGAACTATGGACAGAGGTTTGTGACATTGTACAGGAGACAGGGATCAAGACCATCCCCAAGGAAAAGAAATGCAAAAAGGCAAAATGGTTGTCTGAGGAGGCCTTACAAATAGCTGTGAAAAGAAAAGAAGTGAAAGGCAAAGGAGAAAAGGAAAGATATGCTCATCTGAATGCAGAGTTCCAAAGCATAGCAAAGAGAGATAAGAAAGCCTTCCTCAGTGATCAATGCAAAGAAATACAGGAAAACAACAGAATGGGAAAGACTAGAGATCTCTTCAAGAAAATTAGAGATACCATGGGAACTTTTCATCCAAAGATGGGCACAATAAAGGACAGAAATGGAATGGACCTAACAGAAACAGAAGATATTGAGAAGATGTGGCAAGAATACACAGAAGAACTATACAAAAAAGATCTTCATGACCCAGATAACCACGATGGTGTGATCACTCACCTAGAGCCAGACATCCTGGAATGTGAAGTTAAGTGGGCCTTAGGAAGCATCACTATGAACAAAGCCAGTGGAGGTGATAGTATTCCAGTGGAGCTATTTCAAATCTTAAAAGAAGATATTGTGAAAGTGCTGCACTCAATATGCCAGCAAATTTGGGAAACTCAGCAGTGGCCACAGGACTAGAAAAGGTCAGTTTTCATTCCAATCCCAAAGAAAGGCAAAGCCAAAGAATGCTCAAACTACTGCACAATTGCACTCATCTCAGACACTAGCAAAATAATGCTCAAAATCCTCCAAACCAGGCTTAAATAGTACATGAACCATGAAGCTCCTGATGTTCAAGCTGGTTTTAGAAAAGGCAGAGGAACCAGAGATCAAATTGCCAACATCTGTTGGATCATCGAAAAAGCAAGAGTTCCAGAAAAGCATCTACTTCTGTTTTATTTACTATGCCAAAGCCTTTGACTGTGTGGATCACAACAAACTGTGGAAATTCTTCAAGAGATGGGAACACAGACCACTTGACCTGCCTCTTGAGAAATATGTATGCAGGTCCAGAAGCAAGAGTTAGAACTGGACATGGAAGAACAGACTGTTTCCAAGTAGGAAAAGGAGTACGTCAAGGCTGTATGTTGTCACCCTGTTTTTTTAACTTATATGCAGAGCACATCATGAGAATCACTGCACTGGATGAAGTACAAGCTGGAATCAAGATTGCCATGAGAAATATCAATAATCTATAATCAATAATCATGGATATGCAGATGACACCACCCTTGTGGCAGAAAGCCAAGAACTAAAGAACCTCTTGATGAAAAGTGAAAAAGGAGAGTGAAAAAGTTGGCTTTAAACTGAACATTCAGTTCAGTTCAGTTCAGTTCATTTCAGTTCAGTCACTCAGTCGTGTCCAACTCTTTGCGACCCCATGAATCGCAGCACGCCAGGCCTCCCTGTCCATCACCAACTCCCGGAGTTCACTCAGACTCACGTCCATAGAGTCAGTGATGCCATCCAGCCATCTCATCCTCTGTCATCCACTTCTCCTCCTGCCTCCAGTCCCTCCCAGCATCAGAGTCTTTTTCAATGAGTCAACTCTTCACATGAGGTGGCAGAAGTACTGGCATCCGGTCCCATCCCTTCATGGAAAATAGATGGGGAACAGTGGAAACAGTGGCAGACTTTATTTTTTTGGGTTCCAAAATCACTGCAGATGGTGATTGCAGCCATGAAATTAAAAGACACTTGCTCCTTGGAAGAAAAATTATGACCAACCTAGACAGCACATTAAAAAGCAGAGACATTACTTTGGCAACAAAGGTCCATCTTGTCAAAGCTATGGTTTTTCCAGCAGTCATGTATGGATGTGAGAGCTGGACTATAAGGAAAGCTGAGTGCTGAAGAATTGGTGCTTTTGAACTGTAGTGTTGGAGAAGACTCTTGAGAGTCCCTTGGACTGCAAGGAGATCCAACCAATCTGTCCTAAAGGAAATCAGTCCTGAATATTCATTGGAAGGACTGATGCTGAAGCTGAGACTCCAATACTTTGGCCATCTGATGTGAAGAACTGACTCATTTGAGAAGACCCTGATGCTGGGAAAGATTGAAGGTGGGAGGAGGAGGGGACGACAGAGGATGAGATGGTTGGATGGCATCACCAACTCAATGGACATGAGTTTGAGTAAGCTCTGGGAGTTGGTGATAGACAGGGAGGCCTGGCATGGTGTAGTCCATGGAGTCACAAAGAGTCAGACAGGACTGAGCAACTCAACTGAACTGAACTGGGAAAGGAGGACCACTGTGACAAAGTCTCAGAGAACTCAGAGTTCAGCAGGCATTTCTGAGAAAGAATGGAGAATGTAGTTCATGTAAGTGCCACAAAATTTCACTAGTAAAAAGAAATACACAACTCTCAGGAAAACATATGTTACCAAATTAAAAGCATGAAAAGGCATATACTAAATCATACTCACTTTGATAATAAAAGAGCCTGAATTAATATTTTAGTTAGAAAAGTTGCTCATTTATAAATGTTATAAGCTTTTTATTTATTTATTTTGTATTTTATTTTGAACTAATTAGCTCTGAGACCTACTAAGATATTTTCCTTTCATGTCAGGTATATAAAAACTTCAAAGTCAAACAAGATTTGATAGTAAGAAAGTGAACAAAGAAGCTGAAGGAATTATTGACATTCTTTAATCAATGAAAATGTGTCAGAACATGTAAGCATCTTTAGCTGGCAAAAATATAATGGAAATAAATAATGTAAGGAAAAGAGACAGCATCACTGGCTATTCATAGTATGTGTTATATTGTACAATAATATTCTTAGAGGCAAAGTTTCAAATGAGTGAAAATGATCAGTGCTAATACTTGAAAATTCCAGCAGTTCAGAGAGTATTTTTACTATGCTTTCTGGGCCCTAAATGTGAAACTTAAAATTATTTTATTAAGAAAATCTTATTCAATCTCTTGAGAGATTTGCATCTCACTGCAAAAATCTCTCCTTGGATGAGTTATTTTCTTTAGAAGTCAGTGCCATTTTGTGGTGTATTGGAGTACAGTCGATTAACGATGATGTGATAGTTTCCTTTGGATAGCAAAGGGACTCAGCCATACATATACATGTAGTCATTCTCCCTTTATCTCCCCTCCTATCCTGGTAAAATATCATTCTTGTTGGATATTCTATATCAGTAGAGATTATTAAATCTAAGAATAGGAATAAGTGTTTATGACACTTTAAAATTCAAATTTTGGAAATAACAGTTTATACTTTATGTATTTATAGTCAATAGATACAATTGGAAGCTTAAGAAAGAACTTAGTAAGTAAGGATCAAGAGATTGACATTGATTGAATAATATTCAAGATATAGGTATATGTGATGAGCTCATCAAACTAAGATACATTATGGCATATGGGAGAGATCTTGAATATTTATAAAGAGCTTAAGTTCTCTTTCTTCCCCTTTAGATGCTTTTAGGAGATGTTGAGTGATTTGATTATGCTGTTCTCCAGTGCCATGTATGAATACTGTGAATAAGCTGTTATTAAATGTTTTTTTTAATACAAAAGAATACTTATAAAATATATGTAAATTTTAGAGCGGTGATCCTTAAACTGTAATATGCAAACAATCACTGGGAGCTTATAAAAATGCAGATTCTGATTCAGGCAGTCTGTGGCCTGTTTCCACATTTCTAACAAAATCCCGGATGATACCAGCGCTCTGCTCTGTAGACTATCCTTTCAGTAGCAAGAGTAAAAGTGCGGATAATACGATGATCGCCAGCGTACCCACCACCAGTGCAAGAAAAAGAACATCATTGTGATCTCTGATGTCCTCTGCACGTTCTTCCCAGATGCCCTCCCCTTCTGTCTCTCTTAGAGGTATCTACTCTCCTGAGGTTTGTTTTTATTATCCTTCTGCTTTTCTTGATAGTTTTATCATATATGCTTGTCTCTCTAAAAATATATTGTTAGGTTTTGCATATTTTTGAATGCAAGAAATGAATATAAATGGAATCATTTGTGTATTTATTGCATTTTTTTGGCACCACATTACATTCCCGAGGTTCACTTATACTGTGTGTAACCTTCATTTGTTCGTTTTCATTGCTGTATAGAATTATTTCGTATGAATCTATATAGCTTATCTATTCTACTGTTGATAGACTTTGGAATTTCAGTTTTATACTGCATGAAAATTCTTATACAAGTTCCTGGTGCATAGATGCAAAGTTCAATCAGGTTTCATATACATACATGCTGGTTCACAGGTTGTTGCTGGTATAGTTTTCATCTCAGACACTATATCTTTTATCCTTAAGTGTTTTACGTGCTATACAATCTGGTGCAGTTTAATATTTAATTAAATATTTAATCCTCACAATCACCCTATGAGGCAGCTACAGTTGGTCATCCCATTTACTGATGAGAAAACCAAGTCACTTGCCAAAGTTACACAGCTGGTAAATAATAAAATCCATGGTTTGATTTAAGTTTGGTTCCAATGCTCAAATTTTAAACCACTAGCTTATACTGTTTACACAATACATCCTCACACGCATATACAAACATACACACACTTATACGAAAAGCACCGTAGTATCTATAGATGAGAGCACTCAGTCTAGCTGTTAGAGAACTTAACACTTGTTTGAGAAGACAGTATTTATATGTAAAAAGATAATAGAAGACAATGTATGTGAAGTGACAGAAGGACAACATGGACAGATCAGGCCACAGATGTCACGGAGCATGGGCTGGAGCAGATCACAGGACAGATGGGCAAGACCTGCTAGTATGATCTGGCTCCTTCCCACCACCCTGTACATATCTCCCTGACACTCACCAAACTCTAATCACATGGATCCTCTTTCTATTCCTCAAAATGTCGTGTGTGTTCCTATCTCACGGCCTTTTCCTTTGCTGTGCCCTCTCCCTGGAATGCTTTTTTCCAAATCTTGGTAAGGCTGGCTCTTGTGTTATCATTCTGAACTCAGATCAAATGTACCCTCTGTAAAGAGAATTTCCTTGATGACTCAACCTGAAAAAGCACTGCAATACTACCGTAGTCCTCTATCCTGTTTAATTTTATTTATGATGCTTGTCCCTATTTGAAATGACCTCATCAATTTGTTTACTTGCTTGTGGTCTGCTTAACTTTACTAGACTAGAAATTTATGCTCAAGGACCTTATTTGTCTTATTCTTGTCTTTTCCCCTTCTTCCCTCAAATAGTTTCTGAGGTTTCTACTTCATCTACAAAATCCTTCAGATTTTAAACTTATGAGGGAATGTTTCTGTGACTTGTTTTGAGGAATTTGACCTAATGTATTTGTACAAAAGAGGTTATGTTTATGTGTTTTTCCCCCCTCATATCTTTGAAACATGGAAGAAATATGGTTCCTGAGATCTCTGAATTTGTTTATCATCACTCTTGAGAATTATGGATGAGTAATACAAATGGTTGGTTCTTTGTAGCTGGTTTCTTTTGAAATGTCCCTCTGTAGGCTATGCTGATAGCATTTCCTTTACACTCACCTATCCTTATGTTTATCAGTTATCACAGGTTTTTCTTGCTGCTTGGAACTTGATTGAATGAGCTCTTTTCTTTCTTATGAACGGATGAACACAAGTGGCTTTCTAAAATACTCCAAGGAAACATTGAGCTGCAGAAAAGATTTTATTCTTCATTACCATATAGCTTGGTAATTAGGAAGTCATTTCTTTGACTTAGTGCTGAAAGCAAAGTGATGAATATTGTGCAGGATAAAGCTGTGAATTATAGAATACTTTCAACTCTGTTTAAAAATCTGATTAACATTAATTTTACTCATTAATTTGCCCTGTGAAATAAATACATTACTAATTATATACAAAATAATATTTAATCTTCCTAATGTAGGCCTAACATATTCATTTAAGCCCTATTCATAGGAATGTTATTTGAAATGGAATACTACATTATAATTACATTGAAATAATATTGGTTTTCAATTATGAAATAATTTTAAGTGAAACTAATTTATTAAATATCATATCATTATTAATTAAAATATTCTAGTAACTTACATAATTCTGTTTGTGAAGAGTATATATATACATATATATATATATATATTACACATTCCCTTGATATCTCTAATTTTCTTGAAGAGATCTCTAGTTTTTCCCATTCTGTTGTTTTCCTCTATTTCTTTGCATTGATCGCTGAAGAAGGCTTTCTTGTCTCTTCTTGCTATTCTTTGGAACTCTGCATTCAGATGCTTATATCTTTCCTTTTCTCCTTTGCTTTTTGCTTCTCTTCTTTTCACAGCTATTTGTAAGGCTTCCCCAGACAGCCATTTTTCTTTTTTGCATTTCTTTTCCATGGGGATGGTCTTGATCCCTGTCTCCTGTACAATGTCATGAACCTTCATCCATAGTTCATCAGGCACTCTATTCAAACTACCACACAATTGCACTCATCTCAGATGCTAGTAAAGTAATGCTCAAATTCTCCAAGCTAGGCTTCAGCAATACGTGAACTGTGAACACCCAGATGTTCAAGCTGGTTTTAGAAAAGGCAGAGGAACCAGAGATCAAATTGCCAACATCCACTGGATCATAGAAAAAGCAAGAGAGTTCCAGAAAAACATCTATTTCTGCTTTATTGACTATGCCAAAGCCTTTGACTGTGTGGATCACAATAAACTATGGAAAATTCTGAAAGAGATGGGAATACCAGACCACCTGACCTGCCTCTTGAGAAATCTGTATGCGGGCCAGGAAGCAACAGTTTGAACTGGACATGGAACAACAGACTGGTTCCAAATAGGAAAAGGAGTACATCAAGGCTGTATAGTGTCACCCTGCTTATTATACTTCTATGCAGAGTACATCATGAGAAACGCTGGACTGGAAGAAACACAAGCTGGAATCAAGATTGCCAGAAGAAATATCAATAATCTCAGATATGCAAATAACACCACCCTTATGGCAGAAAGTGAAGAGGAACTAAAAAGCCTCTTGATGAAAGTAAAAGAGGAAGAGTGAAAAAGTTGGCTTAAAGCTCAACATTCAGAAAACGAAGATCATGGCATCTGGTCCCATCACTCCATGGGAAATAGATGGAGAAACAGTGGAAACAGTGTCAGATTTTATTTTTTTGGGCTCCAAAATCACTGTAGATGGTGACTGCAGCCATGAAATTAAAAGATGCTTACTCCTTGGAAGAAAAGTTATGACCAACCTAGATAGTATATTCAAAAGCAGAGACATTACTTTGCTGACTAAGGTCCGTCTAGTCAAGGCTATGGTTTTTCCTGTGGTCATGTATGGATGTGAGAGTTGGACTGTGAAGAAGGCTGAGCGCCGAAGAATTGATGCATTTGAACTATGGTGTTGGAGAAGACTCTTGAGAGTCCCTTGGACTGCAAGGAGATCCAATCAGTCCATTCTGAAGGAGATCAACCCTGGTATTTCTTTGGAAGGAATGATGCTAAAGCTGAAGCTCCAGTACTTTGGCCACCTCATGCGGAGAGTTGACTCATTGGAAAAGACTCTGATGCTGGGAGGAATTGGGGGGCAGGAGGAGAAGGGGACGACCGAGGATGAGATGGCTGGATGGCATCACGGACTCGATGGACGTGAGTCTGAGTGAACTCCGGGAGTTGGTGATGGACAGGGAGGCCTGGCGTGCTGTGATTCATGGGTTCGCAAAGAGTTGGACATGACTGAGTGACTGAACTGAAATGAACTGAACTGAATATATATAGATACATATATATATACACACATATATATACACATACATATATATACATACATATATATACACACACACATATATATACATACATACATATATGTATACATACATATATATATATATATATATAATGTGTGTGTGTATCAGTGAATTCCCTCAAAATGCTATGATATAGGCAGAACCACATATCATTATTCATTCCTATTATAGGTATGAAGAAATGGAAGTTCAATGAGGTTTAAAAGCTTGCACTATAACACAAGAGTAGCAGGAGATGAAGCTCACAATTTGTGGCCTTCTTAATGTCCAGTCCAAATTACCTGTTGTATTAGTTTGCTGGGCTGCCAAAACAAAGTACCATAGATTGCGTGACAGTTTAAATGACATAAATGTATTTTCTCCTATTTCTGGAGCTTAGAAGTCTGATATCAAGGTGTCAGTAGAGTCAGTTTCTCCTGAGGCCTCTCCCCGTCGCTTGCAGATGGCTGTCTTCTCTCTGTGTTGTCACATACGTCTTCTCTCCGTGTGTTTCTGTGTCCTAATTTCCTCTTCTTAGAAGAACATTGGCCATATTGAATTAGGGCTCCCACTAATTACCTTATTTTAACTTAATTATTTCCTTAAAGACCCTATTTCCAAATAGTGTCTCATTTTAGGTACTAGGGCTTAGGACTTCAACACAGGAACTTTTTTTGGGGGGGGGGGTGTGCACACTTTAGCTCAAAAATACTTGTATAAATTATGAAGAAATAGTACCTAACATGTAACTTGTTTTGAATTTTCCGAGTGAATAAACTAAGACACTACATGAAATAGCTTGTCTTGAATAAAATTTCTAATTTATCTAATATTTTAAATAATTTGATCACCTTTACTATTTTGATAATGAAAATTGTCGCTGTTCAGTTGCCAAGTTGTGTCTGACTCTGCGAGCGACCTCGTGGATTGCAGCACACCAGGCTTCCCTGTCTGTCACTATCCCTGTCATTGTTTCCACTCTCTCTCCATTTATTTGCCATGAAGTGAGGGGACTGGCAGCCATATCTTAGTTTTTTGAATGTTGAGTTTTTTCTTTTTTTTGAATGTTGAGTTTTAAGCCAGCTTTTCCACTCTTATCTTTCACCCTCCTCAAGAGGCTCTTTAGTTCCTCTTTGCTGTCTACCATTAGAGTGGTATCATCTGCATATCTGAGGTTGTTGATATTTCTCCCAGGAATCTTGGGATTCACATAGCCTGGCATTTTGCAGGATGTACTCTGCATATAAGTTAAATAAGTAGGGTGATAAAATATAGCTTGATGTACTCCTTTCCCAATTATGAACCAGTCTGTTGTTCCATGTTCAGTTACATTGCTTCTTGACCTGCATATGGGTTTCTCAGGAGGCAGGTAAGGTGGTCTGGTATTCCCATCTCTTGAAGAATTTTCCAGAGTTTGTTGTGATCCACAAAAAGGCTTTGGTGTAATCAGTGAAGCAGAGGTAGATGTTTTTCTGGAATTCCCTTGCTTTTTCTATGATCCTACAAATGTTGGCAATTGATCTCTGGTTCTTCTGCCTTTTCTAAATCCAGCTTGAACATCTGGAAGTTCTTGGTTCATGTACTGCTGAAGCTTAGCTTGAAGGATTGTTCATAGTAAGATAATAAAAATACCTAACATATATATGACAATAGATGTAAGACACTGGACTTCACTCAATGATGAAGAAGAGTGATCCCTGAGATACAGGGACTGTACAGGGAATGCCCTGTTTTATTATCTGGTAAGAGCTCCCAGATTGGAACTCAGGATAGGGCTGCTCCTCAGGTGGAACCTGCAGTCTCCCGAAGTTCAAAAGACAGAACTAGGAATTCAGAGAGATCAATGCAATTAGAGTTTGCAGGGAAGAGTACAGGACTGGAGAGAGGTGCTGAGGGGGGAGAGAGAGAGACAGAGCAACAGAGCAAGAGCGCTTCACAGAGAGGCAGAAGGACTTCTTGAGTTATCGAAGGAAAATTGATTAGTGCACACATGTGAGGAAACTACCTATGACTGGGGAAAGACCCACCAAAACACCAGAAGAACAATTGCTGGAGTTCAATATGCTTGGTATGAGAATAGCTCCTGTTCCGAAAAGCATTATGCATGGGGCATTGGGCAGAATATTCAAAAGGGTATCGATTCAGTAGTGGGGAAAAAGCCAAAATGCTACTCTAGTTTCACTTAACAAAGTTTAAAAGTAAGACCCCAAAGGGTCAAATTGTTTCCAAGTAACCTAACTGCAACCCAGAACAAGATGGAAAAATATTTATAGAAATGCAAAACTATCCAGTATTCAAAATGGTAAAATCACAGTGTATAGCATCTAATCAAAGCTTATCTGGGATGCAGGAAAATATGACCCTCAATTAGAAATAAAAGCAATCAACTGAAATTGATCCAGAAGATGGAATCTGCAGACAAGGATATAAGTACTGTTACTATAACTACATGTCATATGTTCAAGAAAGAAGAGTAAGATCGGACATGTTAAGTAGAGACATGGAAGACATAAAAAGTTTAAAGATGAATATTTTAAGATGAAAAGTACAAATAAAAACTACACTGAATGTGATTAATAGGAGATTATTGATTGCAAAAGATTAGTGAACTTGAAAATGTTTAACAGTGGAAATTAAAATGAGAACAAAGACTGAAAAAAAAAACCAAACCTGAAGAGTACTAATGAGCTGAGCTGTGGGACAGCTTCATATGGCCTAATATACATGCAGCTGAAGTCCCTGAAAAAGAGAGCAGAAAGGGAAGGATAGAAAAAATACTTGGAGAAATAAGGGTTGAACATTTTTCAAATGTGTAAAAACTATAATTGCACAGATAAAGAAGCTCAAAGTATGGTAGTCTTCAGACAGTATTGTGAACATCATCCACAAACTCTCTAGAAATTCACATTCTTGGGATCCATCTCATATTCACTGAGTCAAAAATTTTGGGAGTGGAGTCCAGGAAATTGTATTTTAGTAAACCCTTCATACAATGCTTTCTGTCCCTGGTGGTTCAGGCAATAAAGAATCTGTCTGCAATGCAGGAGACCCGAGTTCGATCCTTGGGTCTGGAAGATTCCCTGGAGAAGAGAAAGGCAACCCACTGCAGTATTCTTGCCTGGAGAATCCCATGGACAGAGCTTGGTGGGCTACAGTTCATGGAGTCACAAAGAGTTGGACACGACTGAGTGACTGACACACACACATGTAATGCTGATATGTGCTCAAGTTCAGGAGCCACTTTGGAAGACTAAGATTCCATCTCTGAAAGGAGCCTGAAATACACAGAAGTGTAAAAATTTTACCAAAAGGAATTTATGGTCATGGTTCTGCTGTGTAGCAAATTTTAAAGACTTCATCTTTTACAAATACATGATAATATTTTCATCCAGAAAGATTCGGTATTATGACTGTTATTTAAAAATTAATGCATGGAGAAATTTTCAAAGATAAAAATTAGACAACAGAACCTGATATTTTTCAATCCTATAGAATGGAATGATGTAGAAAGCTTTAGGAAATTAAAGATAAAAGGAAATAAATATTTATTTATAATTTGTTGCCAAAATCATGAAGAAACTCTGAATCTGAATCAGAGGATATGTGAAAATTTTCAAAGTCTCTCACCATGATAAGAGAAAAAGATTTATTTTTAATGTACAGAATTAAAATTTCTAATCTAAGATAGGTGACAGGACAGGAAATATTAGGGTCTGAGAGTTCCTGGCTCTTCTTCTCATTAGACCCACTATAAAGTCTGCTTACTTAGTTTTCTTTCCTCCTCAGCTCTTCAAGGAGGTTTCTCTTAGGTTGTTCAGAAAGGGAATGTTAAGAAGTATTGCATAAGTAATAAACACTCCCCAAAGTGTTTGATACCCAAAGTAAAAATCTTGTGATATTTCAGAATTACTGTCTGGTTGCTGGGCAGTATTTGTTTGACTATCACATCACTTTAAGAATGGGTTACCTTGGTCATAACTTTAATAAGATTATAGATTTACTGACTAGAGAATATTTATATATATAAATGTCCAGCAGGCGTATGAAAAAAAAACCCAACATTCCTAATCATCAAGGAAATGCAAATCAAAACCATGCACCCATTAGGATGGCTTTTACTTAAAGAAAAAAACAAATGTTGGTAAGGGTATGTGGATAAAGGGGTATACCTGTATACAGTTGGTGAGGATGTCAACTGGTACAGCCACAAAAAAAGTATGAAAGTTTCTCAAAAAACTGAAAATAGAACTACCATATGATCCAGCAACCCTCTTCCTGGATACATATCCCAAGGAAATGAAAACAGGATCAGAAGAGATATCAACACTTTCATGTTAGCTGCAGCATTATTCACAGGACACAGAAGCAGCCTAAATGGCTATCAGTTGATGAATGGTAAGAGGAAACATGGTACATATATCACAGAATATTGTTGCTGTGGTTTAGTTGCTAAGTCGTGACTGACTCTTTGAGAACCCATGGCCTGCCAGGTTCCTCTTCCATGGAATTTCCCAGGCAAGGATACTGGAATGGGTTGCCACTTCCTTCTCCAGGGGATCTTCCAACCCAGGGATCATGAACTCACGTCTCCTGCATTGGCAGGTGGGTTCTTCACCTCTGAGCCACCTGGGAAGCCCACAACAGAACATGATATAGCCAAGAAAAAATAAGGAAATTCTGCCATTTACAACAACACGAGTGAATCTGGAAGACATTATGCTAAGTGAAAAAAGCCAGACACACAAGAAGAGATACTACAAGATGTCACTTACATGATGAACCTAAAATAGTTAAACCCATAGAAGCAGTGATTTCCAAGGGCTGGGGGAGGGGTATTCATGAAAGGTACAAAGTTTCAGTTATACAAAATTAATAAATCTTAAAGATCTATTGTATAGCATAATGCCTATAGTTACTACTGTATTGTGTATTTAAAAATTTGCTAAGACAGTAGATCTCATACGACATGTTCTTTTCACAAAATAACAAATAATAATATAATAAATAATAATGCATTATTAATATAATAATAAAAGCAATATCATGTGCAATAATGTATCACTTTTAGAAGTCATTAATAGGTCTATGGTACAGATAAACCTATTGGTGGTGATAGTTTTATGGGTGTAGACTCATTTTCAAACTCATCAACTTGTATATATTAATTATGTGCAGCTTTTTAAGTTAATGAATTTTTCTTAAAACAGGAATGTACATTGGAGAAATGAATACAATAATAGCATATTCCTTGGTAAAATAATTGTATGTAAATATAAGGACTAGAACAATATAAATAATATATTTATATTATTTTTAAGAAGAATCATACTAAAATCATTATAAAATTTCACCTCAAAATATAGCCATCAATATACCAGAAATGTTCCACATATCACCATATGCCAATAACGATTTAAAATTACTGGAAGGATGTATACCAAACTATTTTTAACAGAAGTCACCTCTTTCTATGGGGACTGGAATTGGTTAGGTAAAAGGGAGTGAGAAAATGGCCAGGAGACCCTCTTACTTTGTATTCTATACATTTCTGCATTGTTTGAATTAACTGAAGTAATAATTATAACTTCATGAAAATAAAACCAAATATTAGAAATTACAATCTTCCTATTGATGACAAGTTTTTCACACTGAAGTGGCATATAGTAAGCAACCAACAAACACTTAGAAAAAACTTGATGTTTACTATTCCTACCATCTCATAAAACTATTGATATACTCTTGTTCAACCTTTTAGTTATTTCTTTTCAATGTATTAATATAATTATGATTGACATTTCCCAAATTTCTTTTGTTGCAATGGTTCATTTCAAAGTCCTTTGGAATTTGCATTTGTTTTAGATTAGGCCACGTTTCTTTTCTCTTAAAATGAAATAGCAATTTTTCTGACGATGTTCACGCAATGCCTTTGGGTTTGGAACCCTCTCAAGGGCGGATGGATATTTGTCTGGTGTTCTATGAGCAACCTGTCCTTGTGCCACTTTTCCAGTGTGATGGGGAAGGAACAGCTGTCATCTGCCCTCCTGGGAATTCTGCCTGGAGTCTGCACCGTGGGAATTTACCCAGGCTGTTTTGGGGGGAGACATCTGAGATCTCCTTTAATTGTGAAGTAGAAAGACAATAGAACTGGAAGAGTTAAAGGGAAATTTCACAGAGGATTGTGAATTTGATACAAGTTAGCTACATTTTCATTAAAAGAAAAAGAATTTGAGATGATTTTTGGAACCAGATCGACATGTATATTTTTAAAGTTAGTTTTACTTATTATTATTTTCTGAAACATAAGGCAAGATTTTCTAATAAGACTTCTAAGAAGAACTTGTGAACCTGGATCGTAATTAAGTAAGGTTGCTGCTGCTGCTGCTGCTAAGTTGCTTCAGTCGTGTCCGACTCTGTGCGACCCCATAGACCGCAGCCCGCCAGGCTCCCCCGTTCCTGGGATTCTCCAGGTAAGAACACTGGAGTGGGTTGCCATTTCCTTCTCCAATGCATGAAAGTGAAAAGTGAAAGTGAAGTCGCTCAGTCGTGTCCAACTCTTAGCGACCCCATGGACTGCGGCCCACCAGGCTCCTCTGTTCATGGGATTTTCCAGGCAAGAGTGCTGGAGTGGGGTGACAAAAGTGAAAACAATCACTGCAAATTGTATCACTTTGAGTTTGAAGGGAAGCTGCTCATAAGACAACCCTCATTCCATCCTGGAAGCCTTGGCCCTTATATGAGAGATTGCTCCAGGAGCGGTGAGAAAACGGTAGCGTGTATGTCCTGAGAGCACCGGTATTAAGAGAGTAAGTTCTAGTACACATAAAAATAAGGTTAAAAGATTACAATATGCTAAAAGAGATATTACATGTAAAACCTATGAAATATAAATGTATAAAAGATTAAAATCCATGTGTCTATGTAAAAAAAGAGAAAGAATCCTCAACCCTCTAGAGAAGCTTAGTCTTTGATCAACCGCTACAAATAATAATCTATTTGCATATAATCTAGAATGAATACAAAATAGCAACAACAAAGTATTCTCACGATCCTATTTTGCTTTACCTTTGGAATAGAAAAGTGGTGGAGTCAAGGCCTCGGCGAGGCTTGCTTCTGGTTAGCAGAACACCACCACCATCTAGTGGAGTTTCCATTTACTGCACTACCCGTATGCTTCAGTACCGCTAAACTGTACTTGCTGAGATAAGCCCTCAAGTAAAATCAGCAGTTATGATCTCTTTGTGGCTTATAACCGAAATAGTAACTGTTAATCTTCATTCGACAAAACTGCTCCCGAGTACTTGAAGTCCCTTGCCCACCAGAACCTCAGCAGCCAGCACAGCACTGCACTTAGGGGCACAGCCCATGTTAAGCATTTGGCTCCTGGGACACACAGCGCACCTGGAGCTTTGCATTTTCCCTGAAAGCTGGCAAACGGGGAAAACTGTGCAACCCCATCTTTGTTCACGGCACACTCATCCTTTCACTGAACAAGAGCATGGAACTCTGCCAAGCACAAGCCAAGGGGTTACACCAGCAGCCTGACCTTTATATACATCTGTGGGTACGCACACTGGGATTTATACTCAATTTCGTTTCTGGAGCAAAGCAGTTCATATGGTTACAGTGTGTCTGCCCATTCTGTATCCCATGACCGAGCCAGCTGGGGCTCTGGCTCTCCGTGGCGGTGACAGATGTTTCATATTGGAATCTGGGATGATGGTTCAGAGAAATAAGGTTACACAAGGCCAAATTTTAGTAAATTCTGATGTTGAGTCAAAGGTTAATTGTATATCATGATTTTTTTTTATGTATCAAAAGAACACCAGGATCTAAGGAAAATGGGAAAGTTGATGCTATTTGAACATGTGGGTGGGCTCTTTGCGACGAGGTTGGTACTTTCAGTCAGGTACCATGTGTGAAGGGCACGTGGACACGATGGCCTCTCCCAAGGCTGCACGGCTGGGGCTGGGTGCCATCAGAAGAAATTTGCGGTAGCTGAAACTGCAGTCTACTAATAACCGCCATCTAATTCTCTTCTTCTTACAGTATGAAGGGAGGTTAGCTGGACACTCTGTGATGACTGAAATTTCAAACTGTGATTTTTACAAGAGTGATCATCTCTTCCAAATTCCTTAGAAGCTAAAACAAGAACAATTTCAGTTCACAAGAATAAACCCCAGGTCCTCTTCTTGTTGGAGTATCCAGTAAAATGCTAAGAAACGTGAGTAGAAGAGAAAAAGAAGAACAGAGGGGAGAATAAAAGATGAAGCCAAAACTTTGGCAGAAAAACATGTGCATGAATAATAACAACAAAGCAACAACAATAGATAAGATGGAGTGTAGAGAAAGGGAAGGGAAGGACCTCAGAGAAGTCAAGGCGAAGGACTTCTCTGTAAAGAGCGTCACCTCCCAAGAGAGCCTGCTGGACTTCTCGGGGTCGGTGAAGACAATAATGAGCGAGTGTTAGGTGTTTTTAGTATTTTGAAAAGCCCACTCTTCTATCTCTTAGCACATATAGGGATGTGCAGTTTTAAACTTACTTGTGTGCTTCTTTGTGTCCTGGCTCCGTGAGGGTGGACTAACCAGCCCCCCAATGTGCAGTAGAGCATGATGGTGAGGGCTGCATGCCCTGGAGCACAGGACTCCTCCGTCCAGCGCTGCTTCAAGCAGGTGCTCCCCGTGGCATACACGCTGCCCACTGGCCACCTATCAGACATTCCAAGGTCCCATTTGCCCTGCTGCCTTCCATCACAGAGGCTTGGAAACAAAAAGAAAAACAAACAAACAAAAAAATACTTGGGTTTTACTTCTGCATTCTCTCTTGCTGCTAGAGGTGGCCACATGACACAGGCTTGGCCAATGAGAGGTGAGTGATGGATCCTGGAAAGCCTTTGACTCCCTGCTGGAGGGACAGAAGCAGACAGCGCTACCCTTTCTCTCATTTTCTTTACACGAATGTGGACCCGATGCTCGAATACAGGGCAGCCATTGTGCCTACGTGAGGAAAAAGGTCAGGCGGTTCTCAGAAGTTCAAGCCCTGACGTTGCTGTGCCAGAGAACCAACACTAGGGTCAAATGGCTTCCCAGCTTATTGTTCTAGGAGAGAAATAAATGTCTCTTTGTTTCAGTCACTGTATGTTGGGCTTTCTGTTACTTTTATACAAAAGCATGGCACATTACTTTATTCCGCCTCAGTATCCTCATTTGAAAATGGGCATTACAGCAATATCTTCGTTATAGGATTATTGCAGAGATCAAATGAGATAATATATATATAAAGAACACAAAGGATTACATAAGGGTAAATTGTTGTTTTTATTACTGTTTTGATGATGAACACTCAGTAAACCTTGGTTGAATGAGTGAATGAGTGGAGTAGATCAGATCCAAAGGATATGGCTTGAACTTAAGTAGCAATAAGATGATTCTAGTTTTCTGCTTGAGACAAACAAGAAAAGGGGGAGAGATGAGAAGGAAGGGGCAAATGAGAGAGAGCCAAAGAGCAGCCAGGTGGGTGCTGTGTGGGCATACGAAAAAACCTCCCATGGAGGATGGTTGGTGTGTTGGTGCTAATTATCAGATGTATGGCCCACGCACACAGCATCAAGTAGACACTGAATAAACATTTGTTGGCTCACTGAATGAATGAATGAACTGTTAGGGTGTTTACTGAAAAAGAAATTGCGATCTCTTCCTTTAAACTGAAGAGATAGAAGCGACAGAAGGTTTTTCTCCAGTGCCATCTGCACCCCTTTTACAATATTTGCCTGAAAGTATGTGGGTGAAGATGTATTGCTCTATAATTGCCTGTGCCCTCGCAAGAAGCAGAGAAGAACATCCGGTGGGGGCAGGAGCAGAAGGAACAGATTTCCCACGGAGTAAAATATTCTGTTGTCATAAAAAATACCCTTGCTGTAACAAGCGAGGAAATGAAAAGGAGAACCGACAGGAGAGAAGTTAGGAGAGGATGCCTCCTAACAGGTGCCTATCTCTGAAGTTTCCCACCAGGAGTCAGATGCTCATCAAATGAGAAACAAATGCTAGAGCATGGACATGAGCAGCTCCATCCAGGCCCCAGTGCTGGGGCTGCAGCCCGTTGTAAGAGCATCGCTTTCACTGCCCTGGCGCAGTGTGACCGTCGGGTGTCATGCCGGGATCACCCTACACCAGCTGCTCCCTCACTTCGGCATTCACGCAAGCCTGCTTTGAGGAGGCTCGGTGCATTTCTAATCCTCCCTAAAAACACGTGCAGAATGCAATGAAAATTTGAAACTTATAAAAGGTTTAGTCATGGGATTACAGCGTGGGTGCCTCTGCATGAAGGATTAACTCAGCACCACGTTTCTGAACATTATTTGCATCATGACTTGCCACGAATGCCTCAAATCTAGCTTTTTTTTTTTTTCACTCCCCTGTTCTGTTTCTGCATCTCTTCTTCTCCCTCTGAGTTACTTTGGCTTGAATTCTGTGTGCATGTTTCAGTGCCATAAGCAAACAGAAAGCAAAATCCCCTTTGAATAGTGAAAGGAGTTGCATTTCTGTTTAGGGATGTGTAGTTGCCCTTGGGATCTATAAGGATGAGACATAAAATAAAACCTTGATACAGATGGGATACACATACACACACACACACAGACACACACAGACACACACAGACACAGACACACACAGATCACACCACTCAAAGCAGACGTGAGTCAAAAACAGGCTCCTCTGTCCATGGGATTTTTCAGGCAGGAATACTGGAGTCGGTGGCCATCCTCTCCTCCAGGGGATCTTCCTGACCCAGAGACTGAACCTGAGTCTCCTGCATCTCCTACATTTCAGGCAGGTTCTTAATCGCTGAGCCATCGGGGAGGCCCCTTGACCAAATCTCTCTCTCCTTCACTTGCCTTAAGACTAGCGAAGCCTTATGCCAACTGAAGCCTTGGTTTTTTTTCAGCTGTAATGGACTCCATCCTATAGCACCAGGACTTTGAGAAGTTAACAGATTCATTTAGTTCACAAATATTTATTGAGGGCCAGACACTAGCAAAGGAGATACAGTGTCTTCTTGTGAAGGAGTCATGGCTAACAACGTTCTGCCCTAGGTAAATGAATTTGAACTTGATTCCTTATTAGGATAAGAGTAGAGCTTCATAGGTGGGTATCTTCATGAGGTTTATACCCTCTTTCTCCTCATTCTTATAACCATTTTCCTGGGGCCCATCTGTATATGGACTCTGCTAGGTGTAATGCCCAGGGGCAAAGCAAATTAAGGGGCAATAGTCCTATTCAATGGAGAAGGCAATGGCACCCCACTCCAGTACTCTTGCCTGGAAAATCCCATGGACGGAGGAGCCTGGTAGGATGCAGTCCATGGGGTCACTAAGAGTCAGATAAGACTGAGCGACTTCACATTCACTTTTCACTTTCATGCACTGGAGAAGGAAATGGCAACCCACTCCAGTGTGCTTGCCTGGAGAATCCCAGGGACGGGGGAGCCTGGTGGGCTGCTGTCTATGGGGTCGCACAGAGTCGGACACGACTGAGGTGACAGCAGCAGCAGCAGTCCTATTCAATAGACTATGGATTCGTGATAAGAAATATGTCTGTTTCCTTTTATCGTAACTCCTGCTATGTGTGGGCTCCAGTCTCAAATTGGTTCTGGAATCCCAGAAATGAGGGGAGACAAAAACAGTCTCAAACAGGCTTGGAGATTTGCCTATATGTTTTAATAACCACAATGATACTAAAAAATTTTTTAATATTGTGCTTTTACTCTGCCAGGCACTGTTCTAAGCACTTTAAGTGCCTTAAATCATTACTCCTCTGTCATTTGGTATAAATACCACTACTAGCCTCAGTATTCATATGAGGAAACTGAGGCAATGAGTTAAAACCATTCTTTTATATGAAATTAATTTTAATATTTTATGTAATCCAATATATCCCAAATATGATTTCAACATGTAATCAATATAGATGTTATTAATGAGATATTTTACAGTCTTTTTTGTATTAAGTCTTGGAAATCCAGTGTATAGTTAAATTAATTAGTTAATTAATATATTTTAAAAAAACATTAATTTTTAGCAGTTAGTCTATCAGGCACTAACCTCAGTTCAGTTCAGTTCAGTCACTCAGTCGTGTCCAACTCTTTGCAACCCCATGAATCGCAGCACGCCAGGCCTCTCTGTCCATCACTAACTCCTGGAGTTCACTCAAACTCATGTGCATCGAGTTGGTGATGCCATCCAGCCATCTCAACCTCTGTCGTCCCCTTCTCTTCCTGCCCCCAATCCCTCCCAGCATCAGGGTCTTTTCCAGTGAGTCAACTCTTCACATGAGGTAGCCAAAGTATTGGAGTTTCAGCTTCAGCATCAGTCCTTCCGATGAACACCCAGGACTGATCTCCTTTAGGATGGACTGGTTGGATCTCCTTGCAGTCCAAGGCACTCTCAAGAGTCTTCTCCAACACCACACTTCAAAAGCAGCAATTCTTTGGTGCTCAGCTTTCTTCACAGTCCAACTCTCACATCCATACATGACCACTGGAAAAACCATAGCCTTGACTAGACAGACCTTTGTTGGCAAAGTAATATCTCTGCTTTTCAATATGCTATCTAGGTTGGTCATAACTTTCCTTCCAAGGAGTAAGCGTCTTTTAATTTCATGGCTGTAATCACCATCTGCAGTGATTTTGGAGCCCCAAAACACAGAAACACATTTTCCTCTCTAAGTCACTGCTCCTAACTCTTGGGTGCCCAGTCTCCCACCTCTTCTAGATGACCGTCTCTCGATGACATGGCGGGAAGGCACCTACAGTCATGGAAAGTTTGGTCTGGTCCAGTTTAATACCTCAATCTCCCATCCAGTACATGACTTTCCACTGCTAGACCTGCAACTCGAGGGCCTCGTATGGGGCTTCTCTAGTTCTAGGATACCTCCCTTCCTCTTCCTGGGAGATCTAGTGCTTCTTGTTTTGGAGGCTGGGAGAGAGGATGCGACGGGGCAGCAGTTCTTTGCTTCCTCCATTGCTTTTGCTGCTTCTCTGGCTCACATCAGAGGCACGCCTCCAGGCGTCAGCACTCTCAGGGACACGTGTGGATTCTTTGGGGTCCTTCACATGAGAGGGCTCAATCGCGTCCAGCCCCCAACATCCACCTCAGCCACCCATCAGCTAGGACTGCACTGCCTGCATTTCCCTGTCTGGTGGGCACCTTATTAGCACGTAGGCAGGGTAGTGGGAGAAGGAGTGTTATGTATAGGAGGAAGAGTTTTGCTACTTCTCATTGAGCCCCAAAGAAGATGTCTGGTAGGTGCTGTTTGTAATGTGAAACACTTAAACACCTCTTTCTCCCAGCTTTGGGCCCCAGGGACCAGTTCTTAGACCAAAAGAAAATTCTCTTTTACATCCTATTATAATAAACGTTGATCAAGTCCTTAGGCCAAGAAGCCATCAGGATGTTTCTTTCTTCCCTATTCCTTCCTCTCCCTCTTCCTTCCTTGCCTTCTTCCAAAAAACAACCATATACATAAAAATACGAGGAACTTAAAAAACATAGAAAATCAGTATTATCTTGATGCCTTTGAGAGAACTTTAACAGAGCACAGGAATTTTGAATATTAGAAGATAAGAAACAGTTTTAGTTTTCTGAGAATTTTGGTGTTATTTCTTCCTGCTTCAATCTTGGACTGTAGCTTTCTGTGCCCAGGAAGCTACCTACAGCCCAGCTGGCACTGCAATCAGCCCCTAGGACTTCCTCACACTCCAAGTTCAATCTTTTTATCTGGAAGTGAGCTTTTCAGTTCTAATGCTTGATTACTGGTCCAAGAGTGTGATTTGAGTAGACATACTGAACTCACATTATACTTCTTACAAATTGTGATTGAAATGTTCCAGAAATGTGAAAGAAAACACTTTATGGAAACCAGAAAAAGATTTTGCTCATATGCTCTTCAGAGAATTTCTGTAAGAGTTCACATAAGAGAAGATGGAATGAAGACAGGGCAAGCTCAGCTCTTTGTTCCTTGCCAAAGAAGGACAATCCGTATGTGCAAGGAACCCTAGCAGAAACCCATCAGTGCTCTTAAGCTCCGGATGTCAGGGTTGAAGATGAGAGCAGGTTTCAGGGAAGATAGTGGTGAAAATGTTTATTCCACTCTGGATTCCCAAGTATTACATAGAATGTTGGAGCCTGCCCAGATTGGGGAATATTGTTAATCCAGTCAAAGTTTGTGTTTGGCAATGGAGATATACTTAAGAAAAGGTGAAGGGGATGGTCAAGATTGATGCTTATGGTCTTCTTTTACGAGGAGTTATGAAGCTGACTTGAAGCCAGAACAAAAAGCAAAGAAAATAATCTGTTTGATTCACTTGTTCAGCTGCTTCAAATTGCAGCTAACTCCTTACGTGGCTCAGGCATCTAGCTCACTCAGCAGTAAAAGAAACATTACAGCAAGCTCTTCTTTCACTTGGACCTAAAAGTTTTGAACACGATGTCTTAGTAGAAATTGATTGCAAATACTGGAATCTCTGTAAGGATAAGCAAGCAGAGAGAAGTGACCAGCCATTTGAGAGAATTTGCAGTTCAGAGAAGAAGGTCACTGTGGGAAACTGGTTGTGCACTCTTGGCTCCTTGTCCCCCAAACTTCCTTCTCCTTCACGGTCCCTCCCAGATTCAGAATCCAAACATAACTCTCCTCTGTGCATTGAGACCCCTGTTCTGGAGAAAGGAGGCCGATTTTGTACTTTATGTAGTTCTCCAGCCTAGTGTCCCCTGTGCTACTGCTAAGTCACTTCAGTCGTGTCCGACGCTGTGTGACCCCATAGACGGCAGCCCACCAGGCTCTGCCGTCTCTGGGATTCTCCAGGCAAGAGTACTGGAGTGGGTTGCCATTGCCTTCTCCAGTGTTCCCTGTAGTAGGGATTTAAGGACTGTTTTTCCTAGTTCCTAGTCCTGCAGAACTCTATCTCACCATGAGGTAGGGTGGGCCTGACATTCCAAAAGTCAGGGAAGCTAGGAAAAACTTGAAATAAGTGAAAAGAATTGAAGAATGCTGGAAAAATCTCCCATAGAAATTTCCTTCCCACATGGTTCCATAATTAGATAATTAGCTCCCTGATTCCTAAAGGATGATATTACATTTGTGTTGAAGAGTTGAGTCACCGATGCAAAGGAAATATAGAGTGAATTAAAGCTAGAGATCTTTATTAGCTACTGCCTCAGGAGCAATTATAGTGTACTAACAGTGAACCATTTTAATTAGACCAAAGCCTGCTGGGAATCTGTATATCTCCAGCAAAGGAGACAGTAAGCAAGGGGCTAAGAACATGGATAAAGAACTTGCCTGCCAAAGCAGGAGACACAAGAAACATGAGTTTGATCCCTGGATCAGGAAGATCCCCTGGAGGAGGGCATGGCCACCCACTTCAGAATTCTTGCCTGGAGAATCCCATGGACAGAGGGGCCTGGCGGGCTATAGTCCATAGGGCTGCAAAGAGTCAGACACGACTGAAGTGACTTAGCACAAGAACATGGATGGGACTAAAGAGAGGCAGGAGGACCCCGAAAGCAACCTTTGGCTATTAGAAATTAGTGGGACTCTGGCCCATCACTTGGTGTTCTTGGTCATTCTTGTGAGAGGCAGAGCTGCAGAATGCTTAACGGCAGGACACTATAGACGGCCGGGCTCACGAAGATTAACTTGGCTCTGCCCCAGCCTACCTCAGGAGGCTTGAGCAAATAATATCAATCCTTCTGTGCCCCAGTTTCCTCATATATAAAACAGGGATAATATGAGTCCCTGCATCATAGAGTTGTTGTGAGGACTGAATGAGTTAGCACATACAAAGTAGTTAGAAGAGCACATTTACTAAGTACTTCCCATGTCCTAACGACTATATTAGATGTTGGGAGATACTAGGATTTTAGGGAAACAGCTTCAGATTTGTAGATCTATGTCCTTTCAATCTGGGACACTGGAAATCTCTATAGTAACTCGCATGAATAACAACTTTAAATAAGTTATGGGGTGAAGAGGTTATAAGCACTTACAGATTGGTCTCTCTTCCTCACAATCTATTTATTTAATTTATTTCTTTGAGAGTTTTATGAGTGGCCTCAAAACCATTAAGATTTCATTCTCATGAAGGGTAATCTTGTACTCTGGAAAACTACACCCAATACATTAATTTGCTATATGTTTGTTATTAGGATCCTTGAAAAAAATTTTGTGTTAGGATCCCTGACACCTTTGATATAGCTTTGCTGTTATTTTTCCTTCTCAAGTGAACAGATGAGTTTCTTTAGCAAAACAGAAAAATCACAGCTGATAGACCTCCCTGTAAGGTAGACTCAACTTTGCTGAAAGATAATGTATAATCCAAGGAAATCCTTGCTTGAAGCCTCTGTACTCACATACTTTGTATCTCAAGGGGGAAAATTAAAATTAAGGTATAATTAATTAATTTCACCACTGGCTTATACAGTTGACCCTTGAACAATGCAAGGATTAGAGGTGCAAACACTCACACCTCCTCCTCCCCCACCAAAAATCCTCATATAACTATATGGGAGGCCTCTCTGCATGCTGGGTTCTGCTTTCTCAGATTCAACCAAACATGAAATACTGTAGTGTGTCATTAGTGAAATACGTCTCTCAACAAGTGAGCAGTTCCAGCTCCACACTCAAGAATCATTTATTATTGAAGTCTCACTTAAGAGATGTGCAATATCTGAATATTGTTTGGGCACTGAATTTGATAGGACTGTGAAGGCCCTTGGAACATGCTGACCAATTTCTGTTTCATTAATACATTCTGTTTACATCAAAGATGATCTGGCCGAGAGAGGAAGAGTCTATAATATATTGTTACAGGTTTGAAAAATTAAAAATATCAATAAAATTGTATGTGTCAATGTTATTGCAACTAACATTTAATAAAGCATTTGTTTTGAGAATAATGTTCAAATCCTTATTTTAAAAAAAAGAAATTCAAGCTCCAGAAGACTAGGGATCTTGTGAACAATTTTCACATTGCAGAGGATGGAAAGCCTAAGGGTTGTTTCTCATTCTAAGACTTCTTAGAAGCATAGGTGGTTTCTGGTTAAGTAAGGGTCTTCTTTCACAAGAAAGAGAAAATAGAGGTACTGTCTGCTGCTGCTGCTGCTGCTGCTGCTGCTGCATCGCTCCAGCCGTGTCCGACTCTGTGCGACCCCATAGACCGCAGCCCACCAGGCTCCCCCGTCCCTGGGATTCTCCAGGCAAGAACACTGGAGTGGGTTGCCATTTCCTTCTCCAATGCATGAAAGTGAAAAGGGAAAGTGAAGTTGCTCAGTCCTGTCCGACTCTCAGCGACCCCATGGACTGCAGCCCACCAGGCTCCTCCATCCATGGGATTTTCCAGGCAAGAGTACTGGAGTGGGTTGCCATTGCCTTCTCCTGAGGTACTTGTCTAGGTACAGTCAAATCACAGAGGCCAAAATAAAGGATCCCTACTTTTATTCCTCAAATGAACTTTTAAATAAGGAAAATAAAATTACCCAATAAGGGTAATGTTTCACAATCAACCAAAATAAAGTATAAAAAGTATTTTTGAAAAGCCAGAATAGCTGTAGCCTGATTGCACGTATCAAAATAAATAATCTGTCAATTAAAAGTAATGTATGATAGTTCTTATTTAAGCACATTCTGACCTGATATTATATATCTTTAAATTGTTTGTAATCTGAAGAGTATGAAATCATCTCAGACCTTTGTTTTAATTTACAGCTTTCTAATGACAGTGATGTTGAGCATCTTTCATATCTGTTTCTTGTGTTTTCTCATCTGTGAACTGAGAGTTCACACATTATACAAATACCCAATCTACAATATCCAATCTTGTTGAAGTCTTCTAATAGATGTAAAAGTTTGTGTGTAGATTCTCTTGAACTTTCTACATAGGAGACATGGCAGAGACAAAGATTCTTATGAAACTCATTTACTTTTCTTCCTAGGAACCCAGCTATACCACATTTCCCAGTTTCTCTTACCATTGTTTTTCCATGTGACTGAACTCTAGAAAAGTCATGTGGACAAAAGCGGTGTTATACCTGCTCCAGAAACTCCTCACCTATGAGTTTCTATCTTCTTTTGCCGTTTGCCAGCTCACTGGAGGCCACTCTGAGGTCCTGAGGGAGCTTACACGTAACAATATGAAAGGACCCTGGGTTCCTGAATAATCGTGAAATGAGGAACTTCCACACTGGACTATGACTTGAGTGAGAAACTTATTGAGTCAAGTCACTGAGAATTTTCAGTTTATCTGTCACAGAAGCTAATATTGCCACTAACTAACAAAAGGAGATCCAACCAGTCCATTCTGAAGGAGATCAGCCCTGGGGTTTCTTTGGAAGGAATGATGTTAAAGCTGAAACTTCAGTACTTTGGCCACCTCATGCGAAGTTGACTCATTGGAAAAGACTCTGATGCTGGGAGGGATTGGGGGCAGGAGGAGAAGGGAACGACAGAGGATGAGATGGCTGGATGGCATCACGGACTCGATGGACCTGAGTCTGAGTGAACTCCGGGAGTTGGTGATGGACAGGGTGTTGCTGCGATTCATGGGGTCGCAAAGAGTCGGACACAACTGAGCGACTGAACTGAACTGAACATACACTAACATATCATTTGTGAATAATAACTATTTTGTCTCTTCCTTTACAATACTCATACTCTTTATTTCTTTTAGCTTTCTCCCTATGACACTTAAGTATTTGAGTTCAATGCTGAATAAAATTTTGATAGTGGCATCTTTGTCTTGCTACTGAATTTCAAGGCTGTGTTGAAGCATCTCCATTAAGTAAGTTTTTTAGAGGTATACTTAATCAGGCTAAGAAATTTTCCTTATTCTATTTCTCAGTCTTTATATTTAGCATTCTATTTTGATCTCTCTCTCTATACATATATGTGTGTGTGTGTGTGTGTATGTATCTGTGTGTTCATCTGTTTCACTGCATCAAGTTGCTGCATCTTAATTCATAATATGCACTAGTATATTTCACTTAGCCATTCTTCAGTATTGGAAACTACAACTTTTCACTTAACAAACAATGCTCAAATAAGCATCCTTTTATATGGTTTTTATCGTAGGTCAGCTTGGCAGGCAATCAGGAAGGAGAAATGAATATGAGCTGGGAGAAAGTATGGAGAAACTGGAACCTATAAGGTCATATTAGAACCCCAATGGACAAAATGGAGCCCATGGGAATAAAGTGGAAGTTGACTTTATTTCTCATCAGTTCAGTTCAGTCGCTCAGTCGTGTCTGACTCTTTGCGGCCCCATGAATCACAGCACGGCAGGCCTCCCTGTCCATCACTAACTCCCAGAGTTCACTCAGACTCATGTCCATCGAATAGGTGATGCCATCCAGCCATCTGTCGTCCCCTTCTCCTCCTGCCCCCAATCCCTCCCAGCATCAGAGTCTTTTCCAATAAGTCAACACTTCGCATGAGGTGGCCAAAGTATTGGAGTTTCAGCTTCAGCATCAGTCCTTCCAAAGAACACTCAGGACTGATCTCCTTTAGGATGGACTGGTTGGCTCTCCTTGCAGTCCAAGGCACTCTCAAGAGTCTTCTCCAGCACCACAGTTCAAAAGCATCAATTCTGCGCTCAGCTTTCTTCATAGTCCAACTCTCACATCCATACATGACCACTGGAAAAACCACAGCCTTGACTAGACAGTCTTTTGTTGGCAAAGTAATATCTCTGCTTTTCAATACACTATCTAAGTTGGTCATAACTTTCCTTCCAAGGAGCAAGTGTCTTTTAATTTCATGGCTTCTATCACCATCTGCTGAAGCCTGGCTTGGAGAATTTGAGCATTACTTTACTAGCATGTGAGATGAGTGCAATTGTGTGGTAGTCTGAGCATTCTTTGGCATTGCCTTTCTTTGGGATTGGAATGAAAACTGACATTTTCCAGTCCTGTGGCCACTGCTGAGTTTCCCAAGTTTGCTCGCATATTGAGTGCAGCACTTTCACAGCATCATCTTTCAGGATTTGAAATAGCTCAACTGGAATTCCATTACCTTATTTAACTTATATCAGAGTACATCATGAGAAACGCTGGACTGGAAGAAACACAAGCTGGAATCAAGATTGCCAGAAGAAATATCAATAACCTCAGATATGCAGATGACACCACCCTTATGGCAGAAAGTGAAGAGGAACTAAAGAGCCTCTTGATGAAAGTGAAAGAGGAGAGTGAAAAAGTTGGCTTAAAGCTCAACATTCAGAAAACGATCATGGCACCTGGTCCCATCACTTCATGGGAAATAGATGGAGAAACAGTGGAAACAGTGTCAGACTTTACTTTTGGGGGCTCCAAAATCACTGCAGATGGTGATTACAGCCATGAAATGAAAAGACGCTTACTCCTTGGAAGAAAAGTTATGACTAACTTAGATAGCATATTCAAAAGCAGAGACATTACTTTGCCGACTAAGGTCCATCTAGTCAAGGCTATGGTTTTTCCTGTGGTCATGTATGGATGTGAGAGTTGGACTGTGAAGAAGGCTGAGCGCTGAAGAATTGATGCTTTTGAACTGTGGTGTTGGAGAAGACTCTTGAGAACCCCTTGGACTGCAAGGAGATCCAACCAGTCCATTCTGAAGGAGATCAGCCCTGGGATTTCTTTGGAAGGAATGATGCTAAAGCTGAAACTCCAGCCCTTTGCCACCTCATGTGAAGAGTTGACTCATTGGAAAAGACTCTGATGCTGGGAGGGATTAGGGTCACGAGGAGAAGAGGACGACAGAGGATGAGATGGCTGGATGGCATCACGGACTCGATGGACGTGAGTCTGGGTGAACTCCCGGAGTTGGTGATGGACAGGGAGGCCTGGCATGCTGTGATTCACGGGGTTGCAGAGTCGGACATGACTGAGTGACTGAACTGAACTGAATCACCATCTGCAGTGATTTCGGAGCCCCCCAAAATAAAGTCTGACGCTAGTAAAGTAATGCTCAAAATTCTCCAAGCCAGGCTTCAGCAGTATGTGAACTGTGAACTTCCATATGTTCAAGCTGGTTTTAGAAAAGGCAGAGGAACCAAAGGTCAAATTGCCAACATCCGCTGCATCATGGAAAAAGCAAGAGAGTTCCAGAAAAACATCTATTTCTGCTTTATTGACTATGCCAAAGCCTTTGACTGTGTGGATCACAATAAACTGTGGAAAATTCTGAAAGAGATGGGAATACCAGACCACCTTACCTGCCTCTTGAGAAACCTACATGCAGGTCAGGAAGCAAGAGTTAGAACTGGACATGGAAAAACAGACTGGTTCCAAATAGGAAAACGAGTACGTCAAGGCTGTATCTCTCATCACTCCAACTCAAATGATGCTGGGACCTACAGAAGCCTGAATCCTTCATTATGGTTACAATCACACTTGGCCCAGACTCAGGGAAGCCAATGGAAAAAATCCAGTGGGAACTAGAGAATTGCAGACCCAGGTGGTCCTCAACACTAATAACGTGCAAATTGCTGATGCCTGCTGTCTTATACTGACTTCCATAGTGTAAAAATGGCTGCTCCTTCATTTGCAACTTTCAGTTCTCAAGAAAATTTCCTTTGTGGCTGACTCCAACCCAGAAACACACAAGGAAAGGAATACTGAGAAATGTAGGTCCAACTTAGCTAGGTTGGTGTAGTAGAAAGCCATCATATTACTTGTGTTTAAGGTATGTCCCTTTGGAGATGTTTTATTTATTTCTCTTAGCACCTTGAGGCATCTCTGACCTGGTACTTGTTTTTATGTAAATGTTTTCAGTTTAGACGTTTCTAGACCAATTACTCAAAATGAGGAGCTGGTGCATAGTTCTGGGTTCTCCAGGAAGATTTTCATTCTCCTACCCTGATCGCACAGTGAGAAGACAAGCTACCTTCTTATCTCCCTGTGCCAATGGGCAGATAATTTTCTGTCCTTATTACCCACCAGGGATTGAATCCAGGTCTCCTGCATTGTGGGGGATTCCTTACCATCTGAGCCACAAGGGAAGCCCGAGAATACTATCCCTTCTCCAGGGGATCTTCCCTACCCAGGAATTGAACCGGGGTCCCCTGCATTGCAGGTGGATTATTTACCAGCTGAACTACCAAGCCCTAGTCCTTATTTACATTTGTATTAAGAATGGAACCCTTCTAGGCTTCAGACTGTGTGAGTGGTCTCAATTCCAACTTCGTCCTTGGAAAGACAGAAGGCCCTATCTCCTGACCTCTATGCATGCATGCTAAGTCGCTTCAGTCATGTCTGACTCTTTGTGACCGTATGAACTGTAGCCCGCCAGCTTCCACTCTCCGTGGGATTCTCCAGGCAAGAATACTGGAGTGGGTTGCCATTTCCTCCTCTAGAGATTTCTTCCCAACCCAAGTATTGAATCTGCATCTCCTGAATCTCCTACATTGGCAAGTGGATTCTTTTACCACTGGAGCCACTTGGGAAGCCTGTGGTGGTTGTTAAAGATCTCTAAACTTATCTAGGGAGACCCACTCCCTACCCCCTGTAGAGTGGACAGGGTCAGATCTGAGCTCTAATCTAAGTTTCAGCTCTCTTTTAGTTTTTATCCTTTGCAGAATCTATTTATTTTCTATCTGGCTCAGCAATTCATTTATATATATATATATATATATATATATATCTTTTATTTTATCTAGATTTTTACACTTTTTTTGTGGAAACTTTCAGGTTGAATATTCTGCCATGTTGCCTGAACAAGAAGCATCATTGTTTTTACAACCAAAAACTTAAATGCAGAAGGCCATTTCTTTTTTTTTTTTTCATGTTTAAGTTTATTAGAAGTTTCCAAACTTTTTCAGAGTGGCTTACCATTTTACATTCCATTCAGCAAGGTATGAGATCTCCAATTTGTATGCTCAATAGCATCTGCTATTGTCACTATTTTTTTAAAATTCTGGCCACACCCTGAGGCATATGGGATCTTAGATCCCCAACTAGGGATCAGACCCATGCCCCCAGCACTGAAAGGCAGAGTCTCAATCACTGAACTGCCAGGAAGTCCCCATTTTCATTATTATTTTCTTTAGCCATTCTGATAAGCACATAGTCATAATTCCTTGTGGTTTTAATTTGCATCCCCTGATTACTAATAAGATTCAGTATTTTCTCCTATGCTTGCTTGCCATCAACATTCCCTCTTCAGTGCTATGTCTATTTATGTCTTCTGCTCATTTCCTAATTGTATTATTTTTTCCTCTTGACTTTATACAATATATTCTGGATTCATCGCCATAAATGGTTTGCAAGTGATTTCTGTCAATAACATCTTCCTCTTAAATTGTTTGCAGAGCAGAAGTTTTTCCTTTTGATAAAGTCCAGTGTATCAACTTTTTCCTTTTAGGACTGTGCTTTTGGGGTGAAGGCCAAGAGTTTGTTGCCTAGCCCAAGATCCTAAAAATTTTTCCATGATTTTTTTTCCCTAAAGGTTTTATAGTTTTACATCTTACACCTAACATCATGATACATTTTCAAATTTGTATATTGTATACAGTTTAGGTCAAAGTTCCTTTTCTTTGCCAACTGCACCAACATGATTTGTTGAAAAGACTATCCTTCCTCCGTTGAATTGCTTCTGTACCTTTGTCAAAATCGGTTGCGCTGTCTTGATCACTACAGCTTTATAGTAAATCTTGAAGTCAGGTAACATGAGTCCCCCCGATTTTTCTTCTTCAAAATGGATTTAGCCTAATTAATTTTATTCCTGGATATTTTCATCCTTCCTTGTTCTGTCTCCTGCTTTATTCTAGAGAAGAAAGTTCTTGCAGAAGCTCCTCCTTTTCTTGTTGCAGCTCCTGCACATGCTGTTGGTTTTGCTCCAGTCTGTCCTCCAACCACTGTAGTAGAGGTCCGCTGACCGCTGACATCTGACTGCACAGATTCTTGGTAAATACTGAGCCATTATGGATCTTGGTTACTGAGTCCAGATGTGTAAGGCTGTGGATCCTCCTATACGCATCTTGTTCTTCTTGGCACAAGATCTTGGGCAGCTCAACTGCTGACTCAAGACATACTTTCCCAATGGTTACGTGAGGTACAATATGAATTGGGATTTCAGTTCTCTCATATCTTTCCTCTTCCTTCTGTCCCTCAATGGAGATGTGCTGGCTGGAGCTCCAGAAGTCTCGGGGACCACGAGGGGACTCTGAGCTCTTTTGGGCCTGTATGGATTGAAAGCAAGTATAGAGTACCTGTCCAGTCTTTGTATTTTTATCTTCTATGAAGCAGGAAAATATAAGTCCTACAAAGCCTTGATCCATCATCTGGTACATGGCTTGTGTGCGGACATCAACATGTGAAGGCCAAACAGTTATATGGGGATGGGAGTGATACCAACCCACAACTCTCATGGGGCGACCCGTCAGTTCAGCCAACCTCTCTGCCTCTGTTGAGGCCGCAGACAGCTGCTCTGGAGAAATTTCTACGCGATCCTTCCTCTTATCAGAACGTCGTAGGATGATGACAGAATGAATGTGAACAATTCTGACGGTGTCAACCTTTTCAGCAACTGTGCGCATTTCAGTTCCAGTATATGTAAATTTGGGGTCATTCCTTAAGTCATCATTTAACTCCCCAATGCACAGCCCCATCACCTCTTCCTTCTCCGTGCTCAGAGCGTGGTTGAGGCACACAAGGAAGGCGTCTGACTCCAGATGAACCGCTTGCACCGCCTGCACCACCTGCACCGCCATCTTGGCCCGGCCCGCTCACGTCCGCCTCCGGCCAGCTCGGCCCTGGCCAACCCGCCGCTCAACCCCAGAAGACCATTTCTACAGGTCAAGGGAGCTTTAATAAAATTCAGATTTACAGGAAAAAATTTACAGATCTACAAACAGATCAATTAGAAGGACACATTTGCATAACAAATGGATTCACCGGAAGACTACTTAAAATAGCTAGGATCTCACAGTGTATTTAGAACATCCAGGAAAATGTGTATTGTAAAAAGCTAACTGGCCTGTAGTTAAAGAAACGCTGGGATGAATCCTTTTGTAAAGCACAAAGTCTTTTCTGTGATGTGAATGATCACTCTCTAATTTACAAGTTTATAAGATTGGGCTTTTGTGTATTTGGAGTTTTTTCAAATCTGGTTTTAATAATAGAGATCTAGAAAAAGTCATTTATATAGAGTTCAGTTTTAACTTTCTTAAGCATGTTTTTTCCCCACATTAGCATCAAATAATCAAAACAATCTGCGTGTTTAAAAGAATGATAAGGTTCTTCAAATTTCTAATATATACATTTCTATATAAGTCCCCTTGGGTCTTGATATTAGAAATAAATTGAAGACCTATTTCCCATGTAGTGATTGATTTCTTTTGATACATTTACTTAAGCACACAATAATAAACATCTTTACCAGAACACAATAGCTAATTCACTAGTTTCAACATTATGTATTAAATTAATAATTGTAAGCACTAAACTGCTAATACACTGCATGTATCTGGACTTCCTTTACTACTTGTTGGAAGACCAGGACTATAAACACTGAATAAATTGGGCCTGTTCCCATTTTCATCTAAATTGAGTATGATGACTGCAAAACTCATCTCATTGTTTTCATGATCGGTTTCTAGAGTTTTATTTTTGATACATAATTAAATATTTTAGAAGGGATACACAAATGGAACATGGAATACACAAATTCTAAGGAAAACAGGCAGCCAGTTTTATACTAATGCTAGTCTGGTTTTTTAAAAAAATTAGCTCTGATTTTCAAGCTTGGCTGTACTTTGCAATCACCAGGGAGCTTTCAAAAATACTGATGCCTGGCTCCTAGTATCGAGGTTTTGATTTAATTGCTCTGGGGTGCAGCCAGGCATTGAGATTCTAATGTGTAGCCAGTGTTAAGAACCACCAATATGGTCAAACCTTAATTACTCAAACTGACATAATCAGGGCACTCAATTAAGAGGCACTGGGGAAGGGGAATGATGGACTGAGTCTCAGAACTAGAAACAAATCATTTAAAAAGTTTATATCAGGCACTTATTCTAAAATTTGCTTTTGAGCATGATCTGCAATGAGGTTCCATATATTCTAAACTTCTGCACTTAAAATATTAGACAAAGATAGTGACACAGGGGGCTGAGGTACTACAGTTCCATTGATTACCAATTAAAGGGCTTCCCTGGTGACTCAGATGGTAAAGAATCTGCCTACAATGCAGGAGACCTGGGTTCAATCCCTGGTATGGGAAAATCCTCTGGAGAAGGGAATGGCTACCCACTCCAGTATTCTGGCCTGGAGAATTCCATGGACTGTAGAGTCCATGGCATAGCAAAGAGTCAGACACAACTGAGTGACTTTCACTTTCACCAATTAAACAATGTTAATAAACTGTATCACTCTACTTATTACTAGGTGGTTGACTCCTATCTATGGATATAACACTAGTACATTGAACACGTGTGTTTTGTGGTTGTCATCACAAGGCAACTTTTCTCAACTATTTATTTTTTTTTTCAATGGGATTGGTTTCTTCCTGCTGCTGGATAAAAATGTGAGCAGTCTTATTCATGCTAAGGTTAAGGAAAAAAAAACACCAAAAAACTGTGATCAGTTTAGAGAGGAAAACACAATCTCTATTTAGTAGTTAAAAGATTCATCCCATGTAATAGTGAAAAACTCCAGTTTTGATTTAAAGTTGAAGTGTCTCCCCTTTCTACCTAGGACCCTATTGAGGGGAAGCCTCTAGTTGGGGGAGGTGGGTATGGTTGGGGTCTTTTCTCTCTTTCCTTCACCCTCAGCACTGAGCATAAGCTTCCTTGCACTGTACAATTTAGCAGTATTGAAAGCTTAGTGTTTTGATAACCCACTCTGCTTTACACATCTGTACAGCTAACTGTTCACTCCATCTGGATTACTCTTCCTTCCCTCATTCACCTTGGAGACTCTTTTTTGACTTTCAAAACCAGATAGACATTTCTCTAGCTCTAATTCCCTCCTTATCCAGCTTTACTATTTGTAGCCAAGTTGGTAGTAAGGAAGAAGTCAGAAATAATACAGTGGACTCTATTAAAGAATTATCTGAGGTCTTCTATGTGCTGATCAGTCAGAGGTCTTTAGAGATCATGTATCCACACCCTTGTGTTTCCAGATGAGCAGACTAGTGAGATCAAAGGACTTGCTGAACAGTCTGTGGCTGCTTAGGGGACTGCCAGTTCAGGGCTCTTTCTAGCATGTTACATTGTTCTCTTTAATAAAATGAAACATTCCATGAAATTAAAGAGGTTCTCAACTCCATGGATGAAAAATCCATGTCAAGGAACCATGCTTCACCCCTTAAAGGAGGCCAGACTAGTTGTGGTCTGGTTCAGAGAGCACAGACTTGGAGTCATACAAACTTGTGTCTGAAGTTATTCCACTGGCCTTTGACAATTTATTTAACCTGAGCCACAGTTCCTCCACAGGCAAAGCAGAAAATTAATATTCATCTTGCCTTCCTGAAAGTGTACTGTTAGAAATAAATATGATTATATAGAAGACATACCTTATAATCTCCAAGGTGCTTTAAAAATATCCAGTTATTGCTATAGCTACTCTAGAATAGTATACATCAAAAGATTTATGGATTTCATGAATATTTTGCCAAATAATCAAGGAATAAGATGTTAATCTTCTTTTCAGAAGCAATGAAGAAAAACTTTATATACTCTTGCCTACTCTGTTCCTACCTCAATAGTGAAAGCTGAACATAACTCTCTGGAGTCTGAATCACATTCTCTATTGCTTGAAATGACTGAAGATTCTGGATGACTAACAATTCAAGCATTGTTTTACCTCACTGGGAAGAACAAGGTGTTGCTTCAGGGAGTCAAAGTATTTGGGATATATTGTTTATAACAATGGCTACAGCATCAATGCAAAGAAATAGAAGAAAACAACAGAATGGGAAAGACTAGAGTTCTCTTCCAGAAAATTAGAGATACCAAGGGAACATTTCATGCAAAGATGGGCTCAATAAAGGACAGAAATGGTATGGACCTAAGAGAAGCAGAAGATATTAAGAAGAGGTGGCAAGAATACACAGAAGGATTGTACAAAAAAGATCTTCATGACCCAGATAATCACGATGGTGTGATCATTCACCTAGAGCCAGACATCCTGGAATGTGAAGTCAAGTGGGCCTTAGAAAGCATCACTATGAACAAAGCTAGTAGAGGTGATGGAATTCCAGTGGAGCTATTTCAAATCCTGAAAGATGATGCTGTGAAAGTGCTGCACTCAATATGCCAGCAAATTTGGAAAATTCAGCAGTGGCCACAGGACTGGAAAATGTCAGTTTTCATTCCAATCCCAAAGAAAGACAATGCCAAAGAATGCTCAAACTACCACACAATTCCACTCATCTCACATGCTACTAAAGTAATGCTCAAAATTCTCCAAGCCAGCCTTCAGCAATACATGAACCATGAACACCCAGATGTTCAAGCTGGTTTTAGAAAAGGCAGAAGAACCAGAGATCAAATTGCCAACATCCACTGGATCATGGAAAAAGCAAGAGAGTTCCAGAAAAACATCTATTTCTGCTTTATTGACTATGCCAAAGCCTTTGACTGTGTGGATCACAATAAACTGTGGAAAATTCTGAAAAAGATGGGAATACCAGACCACCTGACCTTCCTCTTGAGAAACCTATATGCAGGTCAGGAAGCAACAGTCAGAACTGGACATGGAACAACAGATTGGTTCCAAATAGGAAAAGGAGTATGCCAAGGTTGTAGATTGTCACCCTGCTTATTTAACTTCTATGCAGAGTCCATAATGAGAAATGCTGGACTGGAAGAAACACAAGCTGGAATCAAGATTGCCAGGAGAAATATCAATCACATCAGATATGCAGATGACGCCACCTTTATGGCAGAAAGTGAAGAGGAACTAAAAAGCCTCTTGATGAAAGTGAGAGAGGAGAGTGAAAAAGTTGGCTTAAAGCTCAACGTTCAGAAAATGAAGACATGGCATCTGGTCCCATCAGTTCATGGGAAATAGATGGGGAAACAGTGGAAACAGTGTCAGACTTTATTTTGAGGGGCTCCAAAATCACTGCAGAGGGTGATTACAGCCATGAAATTAAAAGACGCTTACTCCTTGGAAGGAAATTTATGACCAACCTAGATAGCATATTGAAAAGCAGAGACATTACTTTGTCAACAAAGGTCCGTCTAGTCAAGGCTATGGTTTTTCCAGTGGTCATGTATGGATGTGAGAATTGGACTGTGAAGAAAGCTGAGTGCTAAAGAATTGATGCTTTTGAAGTGTGGTGCTGGAGAAGACTCTTGAGAGCCCCTTGGACTGCAAGGAGATCCAACCAGTCCATCCTGAAGGAGATCAGTCCTGGGTGTTCTTTGGAAGGAATGATGCTAAAGCTGAAACTCCAGCACTTTGGCCACCTCATGCTAAGAGTTGACTCATTGGAAAAGACCTTGATGTTGGGAGGGATTAGGGGCAGGAGGAGAAGGGGATGACCAAGGACGAGGTGGCTGGATGGCATCACGGACTCGATGGACGTGAGTCTGAGTGAACTCCGGGAGTTGGTCATGGACAGGGAGGCCTGGTGTGCTGCGATTCATGGGGTCGCAAAGAGTTGGACACGACTCAGTGACTGAACTGAACTGACAGCATCAAAGGACAGTGTATTTTTAAAATGTTTGTATGTATTATTCCCATTTAGCTTCTGTTAGAAACATCCTGAGGCATCCTCTGGGTCCTATTCTGTTTATGGATCTAGATGTCAAGGAGGTGGTGAGACCAAAGGCTAGAGAGAAAAACTTGTCACTAAACTGCAAATGATAAACCTTCTCCTACTGAATTATTTCCTTCTTGAATTTCAGAATATGGTCGCCTATGAAGGTTATTTAACTTAAGTAAAAAGAATCATTGGATGAGGAAGACAATGGCCATACCTGTACAAAGGGAAAACAGAATTTAAATAATGCACAAAAATTTACTTACATTCTCCTACTTGCTTATTATGCAAGACAGCTCAGAAATAGGTAAAAGTCTCCCTTTTCATGGTCAGGACAGTAACTCTTATGTTATACACTTGTTTCAATGTGAAGTTCAAATGTTTTTTAAAGAAGGAACAATTAGAAGATATTCAGCCATGGGATTTTTATAATTGTTTTAACAAACAGTAATTGATATTTTATCTTCAAAAGGTACAGGGGGTGCCTATTATTGCAACCAAGTTCATTGAAATAAAATTTTTTGTGCAGCATACAGAAAACAATATAAAGGAATCAGAGGAAATCCCAACTGGGAGTTATAGCTATTGTCCGTGCTCAATAAAGTCTACTTAAAAATATGCATAATCACTTTTTAATAAAAAAGAAATTAAGCATTTTGCTGGCTTAACCAATGATAGGCAATTATATTTAAGATGGCATGAAAGTAGGCTACTGTGTATTGATTCATATGCTTCTCTCCTGGGGTGGAATTATCTGAATTGGAAGAGTAAAGCCCCACATCCCCAGCAAGGTACAGATAGTAAAGACAGAGAATCACTGTTGACAGGCAAAATAGCCAATAAAACTATCTTTTCTTTCTATTGCTCCCATTTTGAGCCATAGCTGTATAATAAATAAGATACTCAACTTTCTTTTCATTGGCAAAGGGCATTACCATCCACTTGATGCCCAAGGAAAAGAGGCATGGGGTGAACAGGCAGAAGAAGTTGCCAGTTGCCAGGACCAGTGTTGGGTGGTAGCTTCACAAGGTTACCCAGGTAGGAAGGTGAGTTGCTTGTGCTTGGGAAGCCAGTTCCCTTTCTCCCCAGACACTCCTTCAGTAGCACAATCTACAGTGAAGGACATGTCATGGTAAGTGGTGGGAAAGGCAATTCTTGTCAACAGTAGGTAGATTAAGAAAACATGGATACAGGATGCTTGGGGCTCGTGTACTGGGATGACCCAGAGGGATGGTACAGGGCGGCAGGTGGGAGGGGGGTTCAGGATGGGGAACACGTGTACACCCATGGTGGATTCATGTTGATGTATGGCAAAACCAATACAATATTGTAAAGTAATTAGCCTCCAATTAAAATAAATAAATTTAAATTAAAAAAAAAAAGAAAACATGGAGCAGAGGAAGGCTTTTCAACAGAAACCAAGCAATGCCTAAGAAAGATATTCTTTCAGTCTTTGACAAGAAACCCAGAAGCGTGAGGTATACTTATATGCCTAAAAGAAGTTTCGGGAGAAGGCAGTTTTGAATACTATGTTCTTAAGTTGAAAAAAGAATTAACTATAGAGACACTGGGGTCTCTACGGACAGAGACGCGGATTCAGATAGACCTGGCCTTGAGTTGTGTGGCTTCAGCAGGTTCTAAATGTGTGACTATGCATGGGTTCCTTGGTGTCCCTTGAAGTTTCCCTTCCTCTGTAGTAAAATGGGAATGGTTGTTTTAAAGAAACAACCATCTGAGATATGTGAAAGCTTTATCAACTATAAAGCATTATTAAAATGCCTCCAGAAAGTAACAAGAATTTATGCTGGATACCAGCATCAACAGGCTTCTCTGGTGGCTCAGTGGTAAAGAATCTGCCTGCCAATGCAGGAGACATGGGTTTGATCCCTGGGTCAGGAAGATCCCCTGGAGAAGGAAATGGCAACCCCCTCCAGTATTCTTGCCTGGGAGATCCCATGGACAGAGGAACCTGGCAGGCTACAGGCCATGGGGCTGCAAAGAGTTGGATGTGACTTAGTGACTGAACAACAACAAGCATCAACATTTAGTTGATCCCATTCCTTGTATTCTCTTCCCTCAGGCTCAAAAGGGTCTCGCAATTACTGGCTCACCCTGGTTTTGGAAGCTGGGTGACCATGTCATCTCCATGGCTGTAGTCGCAATGCAGGCGACCTCCTCCCCACCCCATCTTAGTAATGGTGGGGGCAGCCTATACTTCTCATATCCCGCTTCCGACGCTCCATTTCCGAGTCCCTGTAGTTGTGCCTGAGGCCAACAGCTCACTGCTCTGTCTCCCTCATCTACCCCAGTGCCTTTTCCCAACTCTTTTCCCTTTCCCATCCTCTGAGAAAGGAGTTAAATTCCAATCTCAGCATCCAGCCTAGCTGCAGCTAACTTCCAACCAAACAGAATGCTCTTTTTCCTTCTCCTTGTACTGGATACCTCCTTAAGGAAGACGTTTCTGACCCCCGTCCCCTGACTTAGTCTTGTTTTAAGGTCCCTGATATATATGTTCCAAGATGTACACCCCAAACCCAGCACCTATGGCACTGTATCTTTCTGTACTACACTTTCTCATCTCCCCACTAGAAGGTGAGTTCTTCAAACGTAAGAGCTTTGAAGGGAGTCTTACTTACCAGTGTCTCTCCAGAGCCTAGCACAGTGATTGGCACACAGTTAGGCAGATGGTAAATGACTACTGAAGTGAACCCATCAACCCCTCTCCCTTCCACCAACTCCCACTGATCAAGAGCTATACAAATGCAAAGAAGGGCCATGTTGAGGCTATGATATACTGAAGATAAATTTCTCTCTCCAACTTTCTAGCTTGCCTCTTTCTGTATACCTTTACCCCAGATTAACTGTATATCTGCAAGAAGGGCCAAGAACAAAAATCAGTAGAACAGAGTGGAACAGCAGCAGTCACAAATTAAAGTCCTTGTTTTTTCATTTCTTTTGATTTTGAAAATGAATTTCAAGGTTTTACTCTTCTTTCTGGTGCGCTTAATCTAAAATGATAATATCCCCTATATAGATTTGGATAATTAGAAGTTTGAGGGAGTTATAGGGAAAGTTTGAAAATCATTCTATATCTATTTTCTGAGTCAAATTGATTAAAGAAATTTGCTTTTTTCTTCTTCAGTTCAACATGATGTACATAGGAATTCAAGATTTAAGGATTTTCTATTCAATTGCATATGATTGATAAATAATATGAGGCCTTTCCAGAAGACCCACTGTTTTCTGAGAATGGTTTCCATAGCTCTGTGACTGACATTGCCATTTGGTGAAAAAACCATTCCAATTTCCCCTCTTTGCTTGCTTTTTCTTACAAAGGTTGGAAAGAACTGAGACACTTTCTCAGTCTCCTTGAAGTTGGGCAGTGACGCAGACACAGTCTGCTATTGAGGTGCAAACCTGAGTCTTATGGAAAGTTCCTGGACAGGTTTTTGATTTCCTGATGAAAGGAACACACATCTCTCTCATTGCTCCCTTTCCCCTTTCTCCATCTGTGCATGCTGGGATGATGCCTGAACCTGCTGTAGCCACCTTGCAATTATGAAGTGGAAAAAAAAAATGAGGGCAAAACGCCATCATACTAAGGAAAGCAAAGCAAAAAGACAGAAAGGCGTTGGTCCTCTGGCATCATTAGCGAGTTTCTACTTCCAGGTCTCTTGTTGCCTGTGACTCACAGATGTCAGTATTGTTTAAACCCCTACTGGTCAGTGTCAGCTGCTTGAGGCTGAGAGCATTCCTGACTGATTCATGCAGCAAGTAAGAACACTGCCCTGATGATGAAGCTGAGCTTGCTTACCTAGGGTATCATTGAAAAGCTGAAACATGGTTAGTTTTTTACCAACCTTAATCCTAAATATTCTCTTTATGCTTGCAGTTGGGCTTGCCCTTCTCCTGCATCTGGCTCCCCTTCCTTTAAAGCCCGCGTTTCTACTTCAGCCTCACAATGCGGTGGGGAGAAGAGGCCAGGCACCATCTGTCATAGGGATCATGATTTCCAGCTGACTGACAATGGCCCCCATGTAGCGTATGTTCTACGGCATCTTGTGGTTCCATTAACAAATTCTGGGTCATACATTTTTAAAACGGATACCATATATATTATTAAAAAAAATATTGTATTAATTTCCAAAAGCTGCTGAACAAATTGCCACAGACTGGAAGACTTAACCCTGAAATGTATTATCATGCAGTTCTGGAGGTCAGAAGTCTGGATCGTGGTGTCAGCGGGGCCACCTCCTCTAGAATGCCCTAGGAGAATGCCTCTTCTCTCCCAGCCTCCGGGCTCCAGGGATTCCCTGTCTTGAGCAGCATCACTCTAACCTCGTCTTCACACGGCCTTCTCCCTGGGCCGGCTCTTTAGTCTGTGTCTCTGCTGTTCTTTCCGTAAAGACACATTTGTTTCAGGGCTCAGCCAGACAGTCCATGGTGATCGTGAGTCCTTTAATTACACCATAAAGACTCTTTTTCCAAATAAGTTCCCATTCACAGCAACCGAGTAGACACATCTTTTGAAGGCCACCTTTTAAGCTATTACAATGATCTTCCTTCTTGTGCTGGAAATATCATTCTATTGTTTTTCTTTGTTGGATCTCACTAATTTTGAACTTTTTTAACCCATGTGAAGAGATATTTATGATTTAAGTCATATTGGTTCAGAATTTAAGGTTTGTGTTGAAATATGTGTTGGATTTCATATTTTAAAGAATTATTATTCTTATTTGGTTCCAGTCTTTATTTCTCATAGTAAAGTAAAAAATGGATGACTTAAGTAAGTACATCATGGCAGTAAACTATTTATATTTAATATCATCTAGGCAAAGCATTTCTTGTGATTTATTAACCATATGCTCTAACATAGACTGAGTTATTAACATTTTTAGGGCATGAATTACTTTCTATCTAAATCAGTGGTTTTTAACCCTGCTTATACATTAAAATCACACAGAGACTTTTAAAGATATATACGTGTAGGCCCCACTGCAGTATATGTATTGAATACACATATCTGGAGATGGGCCTGGGTACATAGATTTTTAAAGTTCCCAAAATGATTCTTATGCACAGAGAAGATTAAAAGCTGACCTGGATTCTTATTAATGGTTGTCTTCTTCAACACCATCCATTTATTCAACCGAGTAATGATTATGCACTTTCTAATGTGTAAGTCTTTGTGGGAAACATAGGGATATATTACTTGCTTCTTATCTGCAGTTTTATAGTTAGGTAGTCTTGGTGTATAATGTTCTAAATGTAATGTGCCATTTATACACCAGAGTGGTGGAACCACATGTCTGTGGGGAATTTCTCTCCTGGTCAGTCTGCAAAACTCAGATCAATTAAAAAAGTAACATATCACTATTGCTTTAACTAGTGCATACACACTGCTAGTCATACTCAGAGAAAAAATAGACTTTTATGCATGGTTTCATTAGATAGACCCTCTACCAAGTCAATAGCTTTTAAAGTATTTTAGATTCCCCCTTCCACAGAGCAGAAATCAATACAGGCTTTAAAAAGTCAGTACTAGCAGTGGTTTCTATTAGTCGGAAAAGCTTCAGCAGTAATGTTGTATATGCCTTTGGGAAGTGCTAAGGACTGGAAATTCCTCCAGCTTTCAGTTACTTGGGAAGACCCTTGGGTATTAATTCAGGTGTTGGCAGGTATGAAAGGTATTGATAGGGGAGATGGAGGGGGGCCAGGGTCTGGCAGCCCATGGGCAGCGGCTTTGTTGGAGCTCCCTGTAATCATTGCTGCTGTTACTATTCAGTCTGACATTCACAGACTCATCAGTACAGGCCTCCCAGAGCTCTGCAGTCATACAAAGCAGTAACAGGAAGAAAGAAGAGGTTTGAAGGGAAGGCCTTGCATACGAGAAGCTCAGGGTAGAGACCAGAGTAAATCTGGAGTCTACAGCTGTGAGAGAACTTTCAGAAACAGAATTGGACTATATAATCTAAGGAGTCATAGAGTCACTTAAATCTGAGGTTTTGATGATAAAAGACAAATAAGAAGAAGGAGGGGAGTTGGAGGAGAATAGGACAGTAAACCAAATACTTAAAAACTACTGATAAGCTAGGAATTAAGCTGATCCCTTGTATATTGATCAAATTATTTATTGAGTATCTTCTATATGCTCTAGGTTTTGGGGATATAGAAATGAATGCAAATGCTAGTGAGGGAAGCGAGCCATTAGCAAGCAGGCAGGCAAATGAGATTTCAGGGCTATAAAAACAAACATACATGCATTCTGGGTAATGTGATGGAAACTGATGGAGGATGGGGAGAAACTACTTTGGTCTGTGTGGTCAAAGGCCATCCCAGGAGGTGACAAGTGAGCTGAGACGATGTGGAAGAGGAAAAGAGAAGAAAAGTTGTACATTAAGTGTCCAGGCAGCAGGAGCAGCTACTGAACTGGCCCTGAAGGGGGGGGGGGGACACATTTGGGGTTTGCCAAGAATCAGACGATATCCAGTCTGGAATCAGAGCAAGGACATGTCAGGAAGATGTGGAAAAGGCAACTGGGTTTGATGAAGAGCAAGGGCTGGGCTTCTACAAAGATCAGATCACAGGTCTTTCTGTTCTGGTTGGAAAGGTGCCGAGGTCCCCAGGGTAAGCTGCTCAGAGCTGTCCTGGTGCAGACAGCCTGTCGGTTCTGACAGCAGCCATCCTCTCCTCCCAGCTGCAGTGATATTGGCTGTGCAGTGGCCTTGCTGTGAGGATTCCAAGCACGCAGGGCCTGCACCTCCATTCCCTGGGGCTGGTTTTGATAGCTTCACTACGTGCACAATGATTTTCAAGCAGGAGAGACACGAGGGAACTGCAGCAGCATAAGACAGTGATGTCAACCCCTGACAACTACCATGACCGAAAAAGTCAGATTCCTGAAGTGACTTTATTCATACTGCCACATCCTGACAGATCTGAGGTCTCCCTTGGCATATGAACCTGGTATCATCCTATGGCTATGAGAATGAAAAAAGAATGGGAGGGTTTTTTTTTCCTAAGCAAAAAGGAAGTATTAACTGGAGACAAACTCTCTTGTTCATTTACGCATGCTTCCTACAATGCTGCACATACGGTTTCGGTGATTTTGGGACATGTACTTTTCCCTTATTGTACCATCTCTGAACTGGTGACACAGCTTGCAATCAACGGTGCCTTACGATTGCTGTGACAGCACTGCCATGGCCTGTGCACACACGCTTAGTCATAGCTCTTCACGTTGTCAGTGGAGTCCATAGGCATTGTTAACCCTACATGTGGTGAGCATAATGAGCATTTTCATTGTGTTTAAATAGATCACACTACATTTTGGTATTAAAGATGAACAGTTATTTGGTATTTAGAAAGATAAAAATAAAACAAGAAAGAGGGTAATTTGATATTTGTGAAGCAGGTATCTTCATTGGAGAAGAGATTGCAATTGCTGATTTTATTTACAAGCAGCAACCATGCGTGGTACAGGACTGAAGAAAGGAAGATGTTCATAAATACACAACATCATATTATGCTTTGTTACTGGGCTATGTGGAAAAAATTACATATTATGCACCAAAGGACTCAGCAGAATCAGGAGAAATTTCAAAACTCTCTGAATGAAAGAAATGTCAATGCTGTGCAAGGCTGTTGTGATAGGTTTGTCATCTTGGACAAAATCCCCATATGGCACTGTGTGTCACAGTTTAATTTGTATTTTTTTCTTTCTTAAGGATACATAAAATAATGGTGCATCTTAGGTTACCTGGCACCTTAGATTTCATGAAATACGGTGGAACAGAGCAGGTGTTTTTGTCTTGAGATGACTAGGGCTCTGTACATACCAGATCCCACTTACCGCCCCCATATATTCAAAATGTTTCTCAGGCCATGTACACACTGCCACAGGTCTGCCCACTTGAAATCTTATAAATCACCATGTGCCTCACCCCTGTGGCAGCCTGAACAAAACATTTTTAGGGCACCTTGATACCCTTGGTTACTGAGCTGAATGTAGTCAAAAGCATTGTGGTACTTAGATAAATAAGAAACATAGAGACATAATCGTAAAGCAAATGGTCTCAATGAAAAATAAGGTGCTGAGCCAATTACTTAAAATTCTATTTAAGAGTGTCACTATGTCTTAATCTCGGATTCTGAAAATTCAGGACCAACGGCTCTGAGGTTTTCTTCCTTTAAGGTGCTCTCAGATCACTGTGAGCAGACAGGTTGGAAAGAGAGTCAGTTGGAAAATTATGAAATAATTCACAGCCCTGCTGTGGGCAGGTTGTCAATCACTGTGTGTGAAGCCTGTACAGATTTATTTTTTAGAGTCCATGGTCATTCTCCTATTTCTACTCCAGAATACTGTCTTAAAGGTGTAGTCAAGTTCTTGGACAAATAGCAGGCCAGCAGCCGAGGACATGCTGCCTGGTGAGTGGCGGTGCAGAAAGAGTACGCTTGTCTGCCCACACCACAGGCTGAGTGTTTGCTGTAGGAGCAGGCTCTAAAGAGAAAAATTTCTACATGATGGTGGAGCCTTCAGTAGGGGTGCAGTTCAGTTCAGTTCAGTTCAGTCGCTCAGTTGTGTCCGATTCTTTGCGACCCCATGAATCACATCACGCCAGGCCTCCCTGTCCATCACCATCTCCCGGAGTTCACTCAGACTCATGTCCATCGAGTCCGTGATGCCATCCAGCCATCTCATCCTCGGTCGTCCCCTTCTCCTCCTGCCCCTAATCCCTCCCAGTATCACAGTCTTTTCCAATGAGTCAACTCTTTACATGAGGTGGCCAAAGTGCTGGAGTTTCAGCTTTAGCATCATTCCTTCAAAAGAAATCCCAGGGCTGATCTCCTTCAGAATGGACTGGTTGGATCTCCTTGCAGTCCAAGGGACTCTCAAGAGTCTTCTCCAGCACCACACTTCAAAAGCATCAATTCTTCGGCGCTCAGCCTTCTTCACAGTCCAACTCTCACATCCATACATGACCACAGGAAAAACCATAGCCTTGACTAGATGGACCTTTGTTGGCAAAGTAATGTCTCTGCTTTTGAATATGCTATCTAGCTTGGTCATAACTTTTCTTCCAAGGAGTCAGCGTCTTTTAATTTCATGGCTGCAGTCACCATCTGCAGTGATTTTGGAGCCCCACCCCCCCCCAAAAAAAAGTCTGACACTGTTTCTACTGTTTCCCCATCTATTTTCCATGACGTGATGGGACCAGATGCCATGATCTTCGTTTTCTGAATGTTGAGCTTTAAGCCAACTTTTTCACTCTCCTCTTTCACTTTCATCAAGAGGCTTTTTAGCTCCTCTTCACTTTCTGCCATAAGGGTGGTGTCATCTGCATATCTGAAGTTATTGATATTTCTCCTGGCAATCTTGATTCCAGCTTGTGTTTTCTGCAGTCCAGCATTTCTCATGATGTACTCTGCATATAAGTTAAATAAGCAGGGTGACAATATACAGCCTTGATGGACTCCTTTTCCTATTTGGAACCAGTCTGTTGTTCCATGTTCAGTTCAAACTGTTGCTTCCTGACCTGCATACAGATTTCTCAAGAGGCAGGTTAGGTGGTCTGCTATTCCTATCTCTTTCAGAATTTTCCACAGTTTATTGTGATCCACAGCAGTATGCAGAAATGCTTCTTTGACCACACTTAGGTTTTTCTCAGGAGTAGATAAAAAATATTCACTTCAAATGAGAAGAAAAGCTGAGTGCTGCATATCTAAAAGCATATATAACTGCTTCTGGACATTTCTTTTTCTTGTTTTTGGCAGTGCCAGGTGGCTTGTGAGATCCTAGTTTCCCGATCTGGGATCACACCTGGGCCCTCCGCAGTGAAAGCGTGGAGTTCTAACCACTGGACCACCAGGGAATTCCCTAGACATCTCTCCTTGGAATGTGAGGGAGGGAATTCACAGTTAGTATGTTCAACTCTTGATGCCTCCTCCCAAATATTCCTGATCTCAGGAAACAGCTCAGTCTAAAGTGTTTGAGTTATCCTCACTGCTCCCATTTCTCCTACAGTCAATACCTAAGCCATCAGCTCTGTCGTTATCAGTCATCCAGATTCACGGGCTTCACCATAACCATGTTAGCACGAGCACCATCGTCTCTTACCCTGATGGTCGGGCGAGTCTCTCAGCTAGCTTCACTCTTACCACCCATGTCAGAGCCCCAAACTTCACCCAGGGGTTCTGTTCGTCCCACAGCACAGATAGTGAGCCTCCAAACATAAACCGAGCCATGTCACACTCTGTCAGACTCCCTTGGATAGCTTCCGATCACACTGGGAACACACAGCCATAACCCGCACTACTTGGTCTTCAGTTATTCTCTGCGAGCTTTGCCCTTGCTCACACAGTCAACTCAGCTTCATTACCCTCCTTCAAACAGCTGAGCACGATCCTGCCTAGGTATTGCATTTGCTGTTTCCTCAGCCTGGAAGGCACCCCACTCCATGGGGTCACAAAGAGTCAGACATGACTGAGCGACTTCACTTTCCCTTTTCACTTTCATGCACTGGAGAAGGAAATGGCAACCCACTCCAGTGTTCTTGCCTGGAGAATCCCAGGGATGGGGAGCCTGGTGGGCTGCCATCTATGAGGTCACACAGGGTCGGACACGACTGAAGTGACTTAGCAGCAGCAGCAGCCTGGAATGGTGAACTTGGCAGGGCTTATTCCCATATTTCGTTCATATTTCTGCCCAAAGAACACTCCTTCAAGAAAATCATTTCTGACCACTATCCTTTAGAGCTAGTCACTTTCGGCTTTCTTCATAGTATGTGCCCCCATCTGGTGTTATAGTATGGACTTACTTGCGACCTGCCTGCTGTCTGCCTCCCTTCTGAGAATGGAAACTCCAGAATAGGGAGTCTGTCACTTTTGTTTTTTCTCCACCGTATTTCCAGAGCCTAGAGCAGTGCCTGGCATATAGTAGGTGCTCACTAAATAGTTTCACTTAGCTGTAGATACTTCTTTATATGTCAGACCCTCATGTACACAGCTCCTAGACACACTGAGGCCCTAAAAGTATTTGTATCGTGAGGTTTGCCTTTCAACTTAAGCATCTTTACCCAACATGCCAGGCAATCTGTAGCTGATGGCAGCGCACAGAGGTGGCACTGAGATGAGATGTGGGTCACAGAAGTGGGTGCCTCTCCCAGGAGGCAAGGAAGTGAAGTTTGACTCTGACAGTCTTGCCTCCTGTGGCTCCTTTGGTATCTTGCTTTCCCACTCTTCCCTGGCAGAAATTCAATCAGTGAATACTGTTTGGCACCTACTTTGTACAGGGCCTTGGGGGTGGATATACAGTTGAGCCTTCTGAGGTCAGATTCTCAAGGAGCTTGGTGTCTAGCAGGGATGGGGGTGATGAGGATGAACCCAAATAAATATAGAGTTTGTTATAAAGGTTAAGTGTCTTGCCCCAGAGGAATTAAGGAATCGGCACTTGAATTTGGTTCATCTAACTGAGTCCAGCCTCTTTTCACTTTGCCACTCACGTTTTATGAACTGAAAGCCTGGATCTCTGGAATAAAGCCTCAGGCGTGTACTTGGCAGCCATCCATTGGAAGGTGCCAGTTGAAGCCTTTCCATCGGTGATACTGTCCAAGAGCATAGCACTGGGGAAAGGAGACCTAAGGACAAAATCTTGAGCAAGATTGACATTTAATGGAGGGGAAGATGGAGGAGGAGGCACTAAAAGTCTGATTATTGTGATTGTTGCTGTTATTCTCTGCTCCTGTCTAGAGGAGTCAGCTACCTAAGGAATCATAGTGAATTTAAAAAGTATTTATTGCATTTCTACTTGGAACAAAGAGTCAGTGTGCAACAAATGTTTGAGCAAGGCATGACAATGATCTCTATTAGAGAAATACTTCCGTATTTAATTTTCTAAAATAATTTTGTTTGATGGTCAGTGCAACAATTTTAAACTTTTTATAGCTCCAATCATCTCATTATCATGGTGTGTTTATTGTTTAAGTTATTATGCTCTAGTTGTCAGAAGTTAGTTGTCCACGAATTTTCCATACATTTACGCATGTGCACATGCTGAATTGCTTTTAGTCATGTCTTCTCTTTGTAGCCTGCCAGGCTCCTCTGTCCATGGGCTTCTCCAGGCAAGAATACTGGAGAGGGTTGCCATGCCCTTGTCTAGGGGATCTACCTGACTCAAGGATTAAACCCAAGTCTCTTGCATCTCCTGCATTTGCAGGTGGGTTCTTTACCACTAGCACCACCTGGGAAGCCCTACATACATTTAAGCCCTATCCAAATCTTTTTTTCCCCTCCATGGGCCCCCACAGTTTAGCACCACTATTCATTTCATAATTTCTGAGATGGTTTGGATTTCACATATTCTGATAGGAAGCTTAGAAACAATGATAAGACCATCCATAATTCTAAAATATTCTCCCCTTTTTTCTATTTTTTTCTAATCAAAATTTGTTTTGTGGTGAATTGAATGAACTAATGGTCTTAATTTTTCATCCTGACTGGCATCCAAGGCATTTGCTATGTGCATTTTGGCTCATTGCACCAAGAGGTGAGATATATCCTCCCGTCAACTTTTGAGTTGGTCTTCTAGCTTCCTTTGGCCAAAAGTTGGCAGATATGAGGCAAGTGGAGGCCTGAAAACATGCTTGCATGTTTGCATTTCCCTGTCTTTGCTATAGAATGTGTCTGGGAGAGCATATTAGAGGATGGTGCATGTGAAACAGAGCAGAGCGGCCCCAGTTGTCTCGTCTGAGACCATCCCAGGTGAGTTGACTCTTATACCCTGGCAGGTTAGAGCCACCGGGCTGATGTATGGCAGCCAGCTGGAATCAGAAGAAATCTCCAGCTGAGTACAGCCTAAATTACTCACCATGGACTTGTGAGAGAACGAAATGCTTATTGCTTTAAGCAATTTCAGACTGTTGTATTGCTTTGCTGAGGCGATGGATAATGGTGGATCACACTTACCATAAATCTTAGAAACTTGGAAGCTGCCCTGCATTAAACAAAAATTGAGCACTTTCTGTTTACAAAGCATTGTGCAAAACACTTCACTATATTATTTTATTTAATCCTGATAACACTATTATCTAGAAGATAAATAATGTTATTACACAAATTTTAGATGAAGGGAAACTGAAGCTTAGAGAAGGTTAAGTGATTTTAGACCTTGTGCCTTTACCATTGATGCTTGTCATTTATTCTACTGGTTCCTCCATTTCAGGTTTTCTCCTGCCCACCTCTGACCCCTGCTAATTAGGAAAAGACCCTATGTTTCAATTTGGAATAAAAAGATCACTTTTTATACTAGTTCTCATTAATACTACTCTTCTTACACACAGTAAATGTCCCTCTTCTCCAGTAGTCTGGAAGTTCTTTTGCAGGTAAGGATTGTAAAATGCATATTATGTGTTACAGCTACTATGAGGTAGAATTTTTAGAAGGTAATGATCCTATTCAAGTTTTAAGAAATCTAATCATTCCTCCCAAAACAGTTTATAAAAATATAAGAAAGATTCTACAAGAGAATACATTATGTTTTATGCTAAATACACACACACACACACACACACACACACACACATTTAAAAGGGCACTGTTATTCCAAGTCAATTTAATTGATCGAATGCACAGTAGAGGGTTTTTCTCATTTTGTTAAACCACTTTAGGTATATGGTACTTGAACTTGGTGTTCAGCTGATGTTTATAAAAATAAAACTCTTCTGGTTCATGTTTTAGTATACTAATATTAGAAACAGGAATTGATATAAACCTGGCACTGAATAATTTGTTTTGCAGTTAGTTTTTGCATTCAAGAAATTGCTTTATTTTATTAAAAAAAAAAGAGGAATGCATAGTACAAAAGAAAACACAGGCCTGAGCAGAAACAGTAAGAGAGGTTTTTATTTATCTTGAATATGAAAACAGGTAACAGTCAAATATTTAAGACTAAATTATTTTTCCTGAACTGCTGCTAGTTATATTAATAGTAATGTGTGTGTGTTAGTCGCTCAGTCGTGTCCAACTCTTTGTGACCCCATGGACTGTAGCCCACCAGGCTCCTTTGTCTGTGATATTCTCCAGGCAAGAATACTGGAGTGGGTTGCCATTTCCTTCTCTAATATTGGACCTCAATTTCTCATCTGTTGAGTGTTGAAAGCTTTGAATATTTTTATATTGCATGTAATTTTGAAAGTACTTAATTTTAGGTATATATTAATTTATTTTTCCTAAAAGTACTAAACATTCTAGTAAAAATTTGGATGAAAGTTCTCTGTATTTACCTATTTGTGTAAACATACTTTTCATTGAAGTGAGAATCACTTGAATTTGATCTGATCTGATAAACTGAGTCAATGTTTGAGATTTGTTAAAAAATTTGGAATATACTTCCTGCATTTCCAAAAGTGATATATATGATTTTCTAATAGTAGTAAAACTAAATTCTTTCAGACTATTTGAAAAAACTGTTTTAGATTTAGTCACTGCCCTGTACTTTAGGTATGCTGCCACCAGGTGGCGGTAGGGTGCCAGACACAAGGTCTGCACAGTAAGGAATTTAGATCTTTCACAGCTCTTTGCTTGAGTTCGAAAATAATTTGATACCACAGATATCCAATTTAACGTAATACACATCCTTAGTAAAATGGCTAAACTTAAATTCTAAATCAACCTTAAACATCGTTAAGGCAGAGATAAATACTAAGCTACAAAATCCATTATTTTTATAATGGATAGATTCTAATATTAATCTTGTATACTTTCTTTAGTGATAAATTAACCTTTATGATTTTCTCTGAGTATTTATATTTATTATCAATCTCTTCCATGGCAGCTTGTATGTCAGACTTCAAAATTCTAAATAATTTTCTTCTAACAGAGGGACCTCTTTGACTTTCCTTTCATCTCAGAAGGTAGAGGCTTATCTTTTCAGTATGATCTCAGATCTTCTCCCACAGAAGACTCAGAGCACTTCTCCATCAGGATAGCATGAAAAGTGTTGTATTTGTCTTGTATAGAGGACTATTTCCTCTTTTATTTTCTACACTGTAGAATAATTCATTACTATATTCCTCCTCTCAAAGCTTCCAGAAGCATACAGCCAGTTTACAGTATTTACCAATTTAACTGCAATGCAGATGAGTCTCCTTAGCAACAGGCTCTGCCCTAAATATCTCCAGAAAAGACTTAAAGAAACAAAATTCCTCATGTCATGCTAAAAATCAGAGCAAAATGCAAACTACAAAATTAACTGACTTTATTATAATTAGTGATACTATAACTGGAAGTGGAGCCATTACAATGAAAAGGGGATACTGAGCCACTTCAAAACACTGTCAGAAATGCCCACTCTTATGGATTATCGAGCTGAAACTTTGGGACAGATTCTAGAAGGGTTTAAAATGATGGATGATCAACTGAGAATGAGCACATGTCTAACCTCTGAGCCACTATCCTGCTCTGCCCTAAGGTTGTTTGCTTCAAGAATAAAAAGAACTGGGTGGCTGAGAGTCAAGGACCAATACTATGTAGTTGGAGGAGAAAAGGCAATAGCAATTCCATATCTAAGCATAGTCAGAAAGGAAAAAAAAAAAAAAAGGAAGTTGGGAGGGGAAAGGCTCTCTGCAGCTTTATCCTGAATGCTTTTACACAAAGCTGAGAGTCATTCCTCTCACATGCACCCACTCCAGGGGTGGAAATATTCTATGCAGCACTAAGCAGTGCTGGGAGGCTGAGAGGCTAAGGCAGACAGAAGGGGTTGGAGTTGGAAGTTGGGGAAGAGAGAGGTTGAACAGTGATTTCTAGAGGCCAGAGTGTGCACAATAAACAAGCTGGCTCTCGATGTTATAACTCTGGTGAGTACTGAGAGCGAAAAGCAAATGGCAGCTAAGCTGTGAAAGCATGCTCTGAGGAAGCTGGCCAGCTCCCAGCCTAATGCTGCGAGAGTGATCTGGGGGAGAGAGAAAGGAAAAAATAGAGGCAAAGAAAAATAGAATAGGGAGAGAAGAGAAAGCAATGGATAATAAAAAGCTCTTGTGTGATTTGAGTCTCACAGGAAACCTATGAAGTCAGTGGAGCAGATATTATTACCTTCTATTTAAAGAGGAGAAACTGAGGCCAAGAGTTGATAAGTGACTTTTTTTGTAAGGTCACATACTGAGTGGTGGATATAGGATTCAAAGTCAAGTGACCTGGTTCTAAAATAAAGATAAAAGGAGAGAGGGTGCATTTGAAGCATGGACACATACCATCTGTCCTACCATTTACTTTATAAACAGTAAGTAAAATTTTCACATAACCAAGGCTGAGCCTTTTAAGGGTCAAACTGAAACAATTTTAGCCACTATTGAAAAGCACTTCTGAAAGGTATTGTATTTGGCCTTGCTTCCTTTGAATACTGACTGTAATTTTCCCTCTTCTTGGTATGTGGGTTATAATGATGAAAATTGGCTCTATATTTATGGACTCCCACTTCAGTGACACCCTCAGGTTCTAAGGAGGCACACAGGTTTTTACTGCTGTCATGCCTAATACATTCATGGCTAGAAATAGCTGTGGTGCAGAATGGGCTGACTCAGCTCCTACTTCCCTCCCAGTCAGCTCTTCCGTCTTGAGTGTGTGGGCTTCCGGCCCCTGCCTGCTCCTCTGATCCTGTCATTCTCTTGATTAAAATCCTGTTAATGGCTCCCCACTTACTACAGTGGTTTTCAACCCAGGCTGCAGATTAAAATCACTTGGGGGAACTTTTAAAAAACTCTTGATGCCCAGATGCTACCACCAAAGATTTTGACTCAGTTGTTTAGGTATGGGCCCCTAGCCTACAGGGACTTGGAGAAGGCAATGGCACCCCACTCCAGTCCTCTTGCCTGGAAAATCCCATGGACGGGGGAGCCTGGTGGGCTGCAGTCCATGGGGTTGCTAAGAGTCGGACACAGCTGAGCGACTTTCCTTTCACTTTTCACTGTCATGCATTGGAGAAGGAAATGGCAACCCACTCCAGTGTTCTTGCCTGGAGAATCCCAGGGATGGGGGAGCCTGGTGGGTTGCCGTCTATGGGGGTCGCACAGAGTCAGACAAGACTGAAGCGACCTAGCAGCAGCAGCTATAGGGACCTAATGTAAGTCGCATGGATTTGGGTTTCTGGACTAACAGGGATAAGCCCTAAACTTATCTTAGTTTACCATCTTAAGCGAATTCTCAGGCCATTATGTGGGGAAGAGGAAGTCAGAGAGCCTGGAAGACTCTGAATTGAGAAGATGGAGGTGAGAGTCTAGGGAGACTAAAGTGGCTAGACTTTTCTCTATTGAGTACCAGAGAGGAAAGAATGCTGATCAGCACACACATATAAGGAAACTATCTGAGGCCAGGTGTAGAAAGAAACACCAGAAAGTATTAGTGGGCATAGTACTTAGAGCTCATACAGGGTTGGTAGTAGTTTGAGCTATTCAGGCTGGGAAACCTGGAAGTTCACAGGGCAGTGTGAGACTACTCAGAAGCATCTTGCCTCAGTAGTGCGGAAGCACAGGTCACAAATTAAATGATGCTCTAGTTTTTGCCTAACAAATCTTAAAAGCAAGACCTGAAAGGATCAAAGTATATCCAAAGGGCTCCTCTGTGTCTGAGAACAGAGCCCACGAATATTTACAGGAATACAAAAATAGCCATAACCAGCACCCAACAAGGTAGAATTCATAATGTCTGGCATGCAATAAAAGTTACTGGGCATGGCAAGGACATTGAGGAGAAAAATCAATCAGGTGAAACCAACCCCAAACTGACACAGATGTTAGACTTAGAAGACAAGGGCAAGACTTCCGTGGCGATCCAGTGGCTGAGCATCCACCTGCCCATGCAGGGGACATGGGTTCAATCCCTGGTCTGGGAGGATTCCACGTGCCACAGGGCGACTAAACCCACGTACCACGACTACTGCCACGTGCCGCAGGGCGACTAAGCCCACGCACCACGATTACCGAAGCCCTCACACCTTAGGGTCCATGCTCTGCGGCAAGAGAAGCCACTACAGTGAGAAGCCCGCACGTCACAACTAGAGAGTGGCCCCGCTTGCCTCAGCTAGAGAAAGCCTGTGCGCAGCCACAGAGACCCAACACAGGCAAAAATAAGTAAAGAAAAAGGTACTAATTAAAAAAAGACAAGGGCACTAAAAAAAGTTACTATAACCACATTCATTATGTTCAACAAGTTAGAGAAAAGATTGAGGATGTTAAATAGAGACTTGGGAAAAAAAAGACTGATATCTAACTTCTGGAGATGAACACTATAATCTCTGAGATTTAAAGTACACTGCATATTACTAATGGCAGATTAGAGATCACAAAAAGATAAATGAACTTAAAGACACAGCAATAGAAACTATCCAAATAAATCCCAGAGAGAAAGAATACTAAAAAAATAAAAAGTACTGGTGAAGTGAAGTGTAAGTTGCTCAGTTGTGTCTGACTGTTTGCGATCCCATGGGCTATACCAGAATACTGGAGCAGGTAGCCTTTCCCTTCTTCAGGGGTCTTCCCAACCCAGGGATTGAACCCGGGTCTTCCACATTGCAGGCAGATTCTTTACCATCTGAGCCACAAGGGAAGCCCAAGAATACTGGAGTGGGTAGCCTATCCCTTGTCCAGCGGATGTTCCTGACCCAGGAATTGAACCGGGGTCTCCTGCACTGTGGGCAGATTCTTTACCACTGAGCTATCAGGTAAGCCCAAGTATCAGTGAGTTGTGGCCTAATTTTAAATAGCCCAACATACATGTGATAGAAGTTTCCAAAGAAGAGAGGCAGTCAGACAGAAAACAATATTTTAAGAAATAATGACCATAATGCAGTCGCTATGAAAACAATTTAGAGGTTCCTCAAAAATTTAAAAACAGGGTTATCATATGATCCAACAATCCTACTTTTAGGTATATATCCAAAAGAATTGAAAAGAGGATTTCAGGGGGTTATTTTTACTCTGATGTTCATTGCACCGTTGTCCACAATGGCCAAGGAGTGGAAGGAAACTAAATGTCTATCAACGGATGAAAGGCTAAAGAAAACATGGCATATACATGTTTAGTCTAAAAAGGAGAACATCCTGTGATACGCCATAACACGGATAAACTTTGAGGACACTATGATAAGAGAAATAAGCCAGTTACAAAAGGACAAACACTGCATGATTCCACTTACATGAGGTATCTAAAATAGTCCAACTCTTAAAGAGTAGAATGATGGTTTCCAGGGGTTAGAGGAAGGAGGATAGGACATTTGTTGTTCAATGGAGATAGAGTTTCAGTTTTGCAGGATGAAAAAGTTTTGGAGATCTGTTGCACAGCAATGTGTATATACTCAGCACTACTATACTCTACACTTAAAAATGGTTACCATGGCAAAGTTTATATGCCGTCGACCGCAATAAAAAAAGTGATTGTGATAATAGTTGCATAACTCTGTAAATATCCTAAAAAGGATTAAATTGGATACTGTGAATAGGCAAATTGTATGATATTTCAATTATACAGAAAGAAAGCTATAAAAACAAGTTGGGGATATTTCACAACAATGGTAGAGAATGAACATCCTATATTCCTACAACTGTAGGAACAGCCCTACAGCTACATGCAGTGTAACTAAATGAAAGAAGCCCCAAGTAAGGACGCACTGCATAGAAACAAGCAAATGGCTCCGCTGTTAGAAATACGGATGGTAGTTGCTTTGGGGGTCGTGGAAAGACTAGTGACTAGAAGGGGCCATGAGGCGCCTCTTGGGTGCTGGTGATTTTCCACTTCTTGTACTGGGTGCTAGCTACATGTATGTGCTCTTTTTGTGAAAATTCATTCAGCTGACATTTCTATATAGATTTTCGTGTGTCTGTTTAACCTCTATAAAAATTTTTTTGAAAAATGGAAGGGAAAAAGTATACGACATTCACAGGAAGTAATTAAACAAACAAACAAAAAGTAATGACCAGAAATTTTCCAAAGTTGATGAAAACTATAGACCTCATATCTAAGAAGAAGTTCAAAAAACTTTATACACAAGAAATTGAAGAAAACCACACCAAGGCACCTCATGATCAAGTTGTTTAAAATCAGTGATAAAGAGAAAACCATTAAGTGCAGCCATAGAGCTAAAAGACACATTATATGCAGAGAAATAACAACAACAAAACCAAAAAGGAAAGAATAGCAGCAGATTTCCTATCAGAAATAATGCAGAAGAGACAATGGTGGATCAGCATTTCTAAAGTACTGTTAACTCTAGAATTCTATCCCCAGCAAAAATGTCTTTCAAAACTAACAGCAAAATAAAGTCTTTCTACCAGTGGCCCCACACTATGGAAATGTTTAAGACCTTCAGGTAGAAAGAAAATGACAGCGGATGCAAATAGGTTTATATACAAGGGCATGAAGAGCAGGGATGGCTCCGTGGATGTGTGACCTGTGTAGCACAAGGATCTGTGCTTCAAAGGTATCTCTGCTTGGCTAAATATCCTTCCACTATTGCCTTACATTTAAAAATAATTTTTGAATGAGACCCCATATTTTCATATTTCACTGGAGCCTTCAACAATGAAGAATTAATAAGGGTCCTGGTGAAGAATACTGTAGCCCATATGGGAACAGGGAGAAAGGCTGGTTTAGATCTGGGTAGGATGCTCAGCATGGAATGTGGAAGGGTGGTGGTGGCTTCTTCAGAGGAAATTGGAAATGCTTCTATTTTAATCAGGAGAAGAGTGAATGAAATCAATGTGGGGAAAAATGAAGTCCATTTCTTAATGTAGAAATGTCTAGATGCTCAGAACATGATTTTCATTTTTGTGTAGAGATGGGTCATTAATGGCTGTAATCAGAGGGTTTCAGTTATTCATGAAATCAGTTTGTTGCTGTGTCAAGACTGTCTCTTCAGTGCCAAATGCCTTGTTCACTTTCTTTTTAAAAAAAAGTTAATTAATTAATTTATTTTACTTTCCAATATTGTATTGGTTTTGCCATACATTGACTTGAATCCGCCATGAGTGTACATGTGTTCCCTATCCCTTGTTTACTTTCATTTGCGTGTGTCTGTGGTGTGTTTTCCAAGATCAACACTCAATAATGCTTATTCCATAATATTAACCCTGAGGCCCTAAAAGATAGCAAGTTATCTTTAATCCAAAAGAAAAGCTATATTCCTTCCAAAGAAGTGTTAGTGTTTAAGCACATTTTATTGAGATATAACTTCATCTCAGTTTATGTCAAGTCTCCAAAGTCGAGAGCAGCATGATAGGTGCAGACATGCAAAACGTGCTGAAAGAGAGTGGAATCAATAATACTAGCCTTAGCCCATCAGCCTTCAGGCCATATGGGAAAGGGCTAAGAATCACCTGAAAGCGAGTACTTATTTGGAAGAGGATTGTTCATGTCATGCAAGGAAGGGAGAAGGGTGCTTTTCCCAAAACTCGGGCCAGGCTTCCAGAGAATATATTGAAGAGCTTGCAATTTATTTTATTTTTCAAAGCCTTTATTGAATCTGTTACAATATAACTTCTGTTTTATGTTTTGGTATTTTGGCTATGAGGCATTGGGACCTCAACTGGGACCTTGTCTGAAGAAGTCTGAAGCCCAGAGATTGTGTCTAGTTGTCCTGAAGGCTTCTAAAGAGCTAGCTGTACTGACTAAGAGTGTAAATTAAATGCTTAAATCCATAGATAATTTATAAAGTTTGCTCTACAGTTGAATACTCATATCTAGTTATTTAGTTAAAGCCTTCAACTTTGATTAAAATTGTTAACATTTGAAGTGTTGACTGATGTAGCCTCCCTGGTGTGGAAATATGAACATTTCTCTCATTTATTAATGTCCTATAGTGAAAGCATAACCTTTTACTTAAAATAATTGTTTTGGAAATGGAATTATAATATTCTTCTCCTCATTCCTCCCCTGCAGTTTGTGAATTTTGTGATTATTCTTCTTGGTTGGGAGTAAGCAATCATTTGCATTTATCCAACAGACACACACACACACACACACACACACACACACACACACACACACACTCATACTTACCCAGACAATGCAGAAAAACTTTAGGAAGTAAATTTAATTGCAGTTATAGTAATGAGAGTAGAGCAGAGAGGAGTGTGACTTTATAATTCTGATCATAAAATAAAAACATCAAAGCAAGTAATGAGTCTAAATTTAATGTTGAGAGGACTATGTTTCTGTAGCATTTAAAGCAAATAAAGTCAAGCTATTAAAGACTGAACACAAAATTAGAATGTTAACTTTGCAAATTTCTTAGTCTATCTCCAAGTGATTAGATTATCACAAAATTTCCCTAGGAAGGTAGAAATTGAATCAACAACACTGCAAAAGAAAAAACAAAACAGAAATTTGACAGCCCTAAGCAAAAGTAATGTAAATATAGTTTCAGTAGCTATTAGGCGAGAAGTAAATGATCTGCTAATCAATTTACTGTTACAGAAATAAGTCCAAATGATTTTCATGGGACACATATGGGTATTGCTACCTTAATTATTTTATTTGCTTCTACCCAAAGGTATTTAAAACACAGCCAACTGCTGGAGTTGGATTTTTAAAGCTATTCTTATGCTTATGAACAGAGATTTAAGACTGCACTGAAGCCTGAATTTTATCTTGTTCTTTCAGTGAGCATTTTTTTTTCATTATCAATATTGTAGAAGATTATAAGTCTGGACTAGAATTATTTCCTTGGTAAAAAGTGAGAGATAAAACTAATGGGGAGAAATTACTAATAAGTTCTACATTGATATTCACAAATGAATAAATTGGATCTTATTAATGTGCTTCATCTAATCAAAATCCCTTAAGTAGGTGCACAGTGATAAAAGATAAACATTGTTTTTCATAACTGCAATACTTTTTTGTTGTTGTTTAGGAAATGGATGATTTTGTGGAGATTTTACAATTATCCATACATGTTTCAGGCAGAAAATATTTAGCTTTTTTACTTAAAATTTCCACAAAGGCGGAGCTGTTGAGATTTTTACATAGCAGTGGAAACTGTTATGTAAACTTGGTAATAGTATATGCAAGACCTGAGTAAACTTTTGAGTGAAAAACCCCCCAAATCATGTACTTACACACTGCTAACTAGTTTGTAATTCTAACAAGCCTTTGGAGAGGACTATAATTCAGGTTAGAGGTTCGCCCAGCTACCATCTGCAGAGGGACGTTTGCCTGACAATCTCTCTCAACATTGTCATACAACATAAAATATCAATACAAAAGTGAAAATAATATTAATGATGTTATTAATGGTCATGGCACACACAGAGGTAAAACAGAGCTATTGAAGAAATATCAGCTTCTGAATACGAAGCATAGATTAGAGATGGTAAAAACAATTATTGGCAAAGACTTCATTTTCTAGGTCTAGATACAGCATGGGCCTATAAAACTGGCAATACCTAATGTCTTAGTTTATGCTCGATTTCACTGCTGACAATGCTGCTACTAAGATATGAGATTTCCACTACTCTCCCCTATGCCTATACTTTGGGTAACTTTGTGACTAAAATCTTTATGAGGTTAGTTCCAATAACTTTTTTTTTTTTTTCCAAAGGCATTAATGTGATCCACCAAGAAAAAGATCTTGGGGGATTTTTTGAAAGATCACAATTTCAAATATATTTGCACTTTTCAAGTCACAACATTGGGTAGCGTTCCTTTTCTCATGAACATACTTTGAATAAATTTATAAATATACTGAGAAAGTATTACTAGTTGTCTAATATCAAGTACAATATAATGTACTTGAGGGTTAGTCCCTATGATTTAATGATGCTGAAGTTGTTTGTAATCACATCAACAGTCAGCTTTCTCATTCCTTGTTCTCCTCCCCTCTCAGCAGACCTCTACATCAAAGACAGCCCGCATGTTGCACTTCTCTCTCCATTCTACAGAGAACAGCACTTACTGAAGCCACTGGGGTTCTTTAAAACTAGCCACTCATTACAAAACTTCGGGATGCAACTTTCCTAAAAAGCTTTGCTCTTAACCAAAGTGACTACACATTACTTTTGGGCTACAAAAGAATAAATTATGGATACTTAATACAGAATTACTGGGTCCATATGCTATATACGAGATTATCTTATATTTGAATACCTTCCCTGACTAGTTGGAATAAATAAAAGTCTTGAGTTTGAGACCAGTAGAAAGCGTTATAAGCCAGAAGGTACACATTATGCCTGTCTCTCATTTTAAAACCCAACAGCCCTAACCATCAAATGAAGTACACTTGCAGCAGCTCTAAAGGGCATAAAAATTTTGTTCTCTGATTTCCAGGTCTAAAGGTACAGGTGGTTTTTCTCCATAATAAGTGTATTTATAGAATTAAATGACTTGCAAAGCCTCCTCATCAAGACTGTGAACTTGCCCATACAATTGTCACAAACTTTACATTCTATCAGTCACTGTAGGGAAAATATACTGGGTTGGTGTTAGATGCAGATGCTGTACTCCAGGCCCAAGGAATTTGGTCTCAAGATCTAAAACATAGTGACCATGTTTTCTGATTCTGATACAATGCTTGCGACAGGCACTTCTCCCTAGATTGGAGTCAGACTGTATTATAGCAAGTGTACCTATGGGGATAATGCTTAAAGAGTCAGCATGGGTGGAAAAGGTTATTGTTCTGTCCCATTTCAAGAGTGGTTAGCCATGTGGGTGGTGGTTTAACACCGTGAGCCCTGGCATTAAACATGAGGCCTTGTGGCATCACTGCCCTGCAGTCACTGCAGGCGTCCACCAGGTCTGGCCACAGTGACTGAATGGGAATCCTCTGCTAGTACACAGAGCACTGGGGAGAATGTGGGTCCAAGCCTACACGTTAACTGTTAGCCCCAGTACTTGACTTCTGAGAGACATATAGTCTTGTTTTAACGATCCTTGCTTCAATGAAAACATTTGATAATAGAGTTCTATTGGGATCTATTCGTTTTCAGAGGGATTATTTCTAATATTAGTTAGGTGAGTGACTCATCAGCTATCTATAATAAGTATTCATTCTTCAGTGGGAAGTGATATTATTCAGAAGATGTTACATAGATATATTTATCATTGACAAGAAAGCGACTTAACTGGAAGCATGTTTGTTTGATCTATGGAAGAGCCCCCTTTACTAAATGGCTAAGAGTAGCCATGAGTGTTGAGTTCTCAGTGGAGAACTGAAGTCTTCTTGATGCGACTGAAAAGCAAAGCAGTCTCAGTTGCTTCCACTGCCACACAGACTAGCAACAAAATTAATCAGAAGCTTTTAGTCAGAAAGTGAGTTCCTTCTGAAATAATGAAAGGTTTTGTGAAAGGATAAGAACAGAAAGCTAAGGGTAGTTGATGGCACATTAGAAGAAGGAGCCAAGAATTTGTCCATTTAAAGTGAGTTTTAAATTAAAGAACAGTTTTTATAGATGTTCCAGAAAAGATATTAAAGATAGACTTTTAAAAGCAAAGAATAATTATTACTACTAATTAACCATCATTTAAAATAATTAATGACATTCAGTGTAAGAGACTGGACTTTTGGAGAAAAAAATGTCATAAAGAGTAGAAGAGAGTGCTATTGAGCCAGCAGAAGTTATTTGCTTTGTCTTTCATTTTGTGAATGCTTTTTTCAGTTATAAGAATATAAAACTTAAATCTAAGAAATTCTCGAAAAGATTAAATAATTTCTCACTTTTGAAATGTTCATGATGCCAAATAAAATATAAAACCATGATGATTATGCTATCTTTTCAACTCTTTCATGCCTTTATACCATTAGAAATAAAATAGCAGTAAAAACAAAATGAGAAAACTACCAGTATCAAAATCAGTTAAACAGATTTAGTTGATCTCTTTGGGTTCAAATACATGGCAACATTTGTTGGCCATTTTTTACAGAAAATCTATGCCAAGTGTATGAGTAAAACAAAAAATTTAAAATTAGTTATAAGCCTTGGAAAATAAAATGTTGACATTACAGCAGCTTATGTAATAACAAAAAGCAGCCTCTTCAAGTATATGGTTTACATACACAGTTAAGGAATAGAGACAAGGAAACATAACAGAGATAGAAAACTAAAAATGATGACTTTAATCTTAAAAAATGAATAAGAGCAAAGAATAGAATGGGCGCTGATTTGTTATCATGTCCATATCCTAAAGTGACAAAATTTCTTAAAATGGAAATCCCAAAGCTGCTTGGGAGGTTTCCTGAAATAATGTAAAACACCCTGAGAGTCCTTTTAGTCCCCCACTCCAAAACTTCAAAAGAGAATGACTGTGGAGTTTGACTAGAATCAAGAGAGACATATATTCAAAACAGAAGACATAGCCATAAATCCTTGTTGGATGTCCAGCTATGAAGAAAGAAACAATTACCCACCTATGGTAAGAATCATCAAGGGTTGATAAGGTGTCGTTAAGAGAGCAACTTACGTTAATAAGTTCAACCTCCCAGATTTTTTTCAACAGGTCCATTGACGTGTAGCCATTAATTAGAAAGGCTTTGGTGTAGTCACCTAGTTCAATGGAATCCAGCCACTCAGCCACAGATGTGGGATGGTAGCCATCATGGCCAATGGGTCTCATCTGTAATTAGGAAAACACATCAGGATTAATTTAAGCTGTTTACTTTGTGTTCCAACGACAGAATGCATATTGGAAATTTATCTGATATGAAGCAACAGATCTTTCTGGATAAGAACATAAGAAAACCCAAAATACTTGAGGCACAATTCTAAATCATTAATAATTTCACGCTGAATTAGTTTTCAAAAATGCACCCATAAATTTCCAATTTAGCTGCTAAATCAGTTCCATATTTGAGAGATCTAAATATGTCAAACTTCTGTTGTAGACATTATTGGCATTCTGTTGGACGGAATTTAAAGTGATGTCAGTCGAGCAGTTTTAAATTCAGTGCTGAAGGCACAGGGAAGTGCACTCCCAAAATGTAGATGATAATTCTCATATGCACAACATCAAAGCATGTGAAAATACTGCATGACTCAAACACCCAAAGAAATTCATGCTTATGCAAGACATGTATTGTAGGTAGTGCAAACATGCTGGAGAAACATACTGCTGTGGTAAGCCAGTAAAGAAGAGGCTTTTGAGTGTTTAAAGACCATGTGTTCTGCAGACTCTACAGTACGTTAGACATGAATAGAGAACTCGCTGGCAGACAGATTCCTATTTTTTTTTGTCAGCTATATACAGATTTTTTTTTTTTTTACTTTTTTAGGAGAACAAAGAAATGTGACAGCAACATAATGTTTCTGAGTTTAAATTGGAGTGTGAAAGTAATTTTAAGCATGAGAAACTTCTGGCTTTAAAATTTTGTATGGATTATTCTAGTCTTTTGGCTTTTATTTGAAATTTTAGTTGAATTTGCAGCTCTTGGTTTTTTAAGTAACTCACTTCTGACTTGTGCTGCCTTGCATGCCACACCTTAATCGAATGCTTCCGTTATCAAGGACAGCCAGCACCTCATCAACTTGATGTGGTCCTTCAGTGACATTCAGGATGGGAACAGCAGAACTAGGCAAAATACAACATAGATTTTCCTCTTCCTTTAGATTCAAGGAGATAAATATTAATGGAAATCTATAGGATTCTGATTTGCAAGCAGAGAAAAGATTAGTCTGAGCATCAGGGATTCAGATTTTAAGCTCAAACATGTTAGGCTTTCTGTCACTCTGCAGTGTCCTCATTTTTCAAATTTTCCTCATTCCTTTTCTTTTGGAGGGAGGTGCAGTGTTTATTAGGGATCAACATTTGTGAAAGAAGGGATGAAGTAGGACTGGGCAGAAGAGGGGCCAAAGTATGATGGAGCTTGATGAAGCGTCTGTGAACCCACTGGAGCTCTGGCACAGTTCAGGCTATTAGAGTGTCCTGGACATGGCAGATAGGAACGGGCCTTTGGGCCCCACCTCTCTCTTAGTGGATGTTGCTGCCCTGGGGGGAGATGCTCTGGGGTGGGCTCTCTGCCATGCAGGCAGACCCTGGAGATGCTGACAGCTGGAGGCTGTCTGGTGATCACTCTCCCCGAAGCCTGGCAGGTCCTTACTTGAAGGGAGATACAGATCGTACATGGCCATGTCTTCCAGAATAGCAAGGCCCTCAATTCACCAAAGGCTAACTTGTTACTACATTTGGTTTTTGCCTTTCACTCTATACCTATTCACTCATTCACATGCACACAACATCTATCTTTTAAATTTTAGATGAATTATTGGAAAGACATATCTCCTGAACCATTTGCAGACATCATGAAACTTTACCCCTGACACTTTATCGGCATGTCCCAAGAACAAGGACAATCTCCAGCGTAGTCACAGTATCATCACCCCCAAGAAATCTAACATTGACAAAATGATGTTACCTAACATATAATTAGTATTAGCATTCCCCCAAAGTACCCAAAATGTCCTGTGTAGCTGTTTTATTTTTTCTTAGACATGATCAAAGGTCAAGGCAATTATATTTTCAAGTACTTCTACCTTTCTTTCTCTTTTCTTCTTCTGGGATTATATTTACTCCTTCATTTTTAAGTTCTGTTTTCTCCTTTTCTCTTTCCTATTGTTCCACTCCCTAGTCTGTTTTCCATTTCAAGGTTTAAATGTCCTCTGTCTTGACATTACCATGTAATTCATTATTTGCATTGGGGTCTAAACTGCATCAGATTTTTATATTTCACTTTTACATTGCCTGACTCATTTTAGCTACTCATTAGATGTTTGTTCACATAACACTTAACTCAGGGTTTATTATACAGTAGTTACAAATGTAAATGACAACTCAGGATTTGCAAAATGAAGTTTACCAGCAGTTGCACATAACTGGATGTTATCTATGTGTAACTATGTGTAATTGGTGACTAGGACCCAAAAGCAGAGGCTCAAAGGTATTAAATACTTTCACATTCTACAGAGAATTAAAAAAATACTGGGGCTAGAGGCATTTTCCAGGACTTATTAGGAGGTGGCTGAACCAACTCTGCTACCCTGAATAATCACCCCAGCCTCAGGAAACTCCCTGGCTGTCCCAGTTAATACAAGGAAATAAATAGAAAAAGGGGAAGAAGGAATGGAGAGAGAATCATTAGGTTTGAAATTAATAGCTTGCCAGGGAGGTCTCTGTGCTAGCCATCTGAGAAGGTGACCACCCCAGCTGTGATACTGGGTACAAACTTAGAGCGTCTAGATGCATCAAGCTGGGGTAGAGGCATATGTCCCACACCAGAGAACTGTGCAGTAGGGTCCTCATAGGTCACCCCAGGTATTCACACACCATTCCTTTGAGAGAACACCCAGTGGCCACCTGCCGCACAGAGGTTGTTAATGGTCAGCAGTAGTCAAAGAGCAATGATGGGAAACCCACCAGGGCTCTGCAAAGCCAACCCAATTAACTATAAAGAAGTATGCCTTCCCCCAAGTCTCTCCTTCTTTAGCATTAGGGAATTTAGAGTCAGAAAACAGAGAAGTACCAGTCCCTTGGGGAAGACTAAATTGGGGTGGGGGTTGGGGAAGAAAATAAAACTGGAGGCTTAAATGGATAGGAACTGAATTTTTAATATTTTATATAACTGTAAAACTATTGGATGTACATGATGTGAGATTGGATGTATGGATGTGAGAGTTGGGCTATAAAGAAAGCTGAGCGCTGAAGAATTAATGCTTTTGAACCGTGGTGTTGGAGAAGACTCTTCAGAGTCCCTTGAACTGCAAAGAGATCCAGCCAGTGCATCCTAAAGGAAATCAGTCCTGAATATTCATTGGAAGGACTGATGCTGAAGCTGAAACTGCAATACTTTGACCACCTGATGCAAAGAACTGACTCATCTGAAAAGATCCTGATGCTGGGAAAGATTGAAGGCGGGAGGAGAAGGGAACGACAGAGGATGAGATGGTTGGATGGCATCACTGACTCAATGGATGTGAGTTTGAGTAAACTCTGGGAGTTGGTGTTGGACAGGGAGGCCTGGTGTGCTGCAGTCCATGGGGTCTCAGAGTCAGACACAACTGAGTGCCTGAACAGAACTGAGCTGAAAGCTATCGTATATATCTGAGATAACATTAAAAATAGTAGAGAGAGAATCAACTGAGCTTGATTGAAGGCAAGATTGGGAAAAAAAAAGTCCCATCAGTTTCTGTAAACTGCTCAGAAATCTGGTTACTCCTATGAGACAAGTTCTCCTGACCAACCTTAAGGAGGCAATGTGCAATGTAATGTGAAGTCGCTTAGTCGTGCCCAACTCTTTGTGACCCCATGGACCGTAACCTACCAGGCTCTTTTGTCCATGGGATTTTCCAGGCAAGAGTACTGGAGTGGGTTGCCATTTCCTTCTCCAGGGGATCTTCCCGACCCAGCGATCAAACCCGGGTCTCCCACATTGCAGGCAGACGTGAGGGGGAGGGAAACAGTTGGTGGAAAGATGAGAGGTGGGGTAGGGCCACAGAGCAAGTGTGAAGAGGACCTGGGAATGAGTACATTGATGTGTACAGGGGCAGCATTCATTCAGCCGTTCACTTGTTAAACATTTGGCCCATGCCTATTCTGATGAATGTTGTAGAAGAGCAGGACACAAAACAAGTTATAGTCTTTTCCTCATAGAAATTATAACCCTATTTAAAAATATGCAAGCAGATGACCAATAAATTATGAAGGCTCTGCACACCTGAAGAAAGGAAGCTATTAGTGCTGAAAGAAGTTACAAAATTAACTTGACACATATTTAATGATATGCAGAATGGTTACTGTGCTGCACAATAATTTCCTTCAAAGCAATTCTTCCATCTGTTCCTTCACTTCTGTTCTTCCTGCCACTACTCTGTTTAGGTTCTTGTTGGTGCTCACAGACACTAATGCAATAGTCTTTCACTTGGCCTCCCACCTTTTTGATCCAGCTTATACTATGATGCAATGGCACCCCACTCCAGTACTCTTGCCTGGAAAATCCCATGGATGGAGGAGCCTGGTAGGCTGCAGTCCGTGGGGTCACGAAGAGTCGGACACGACTGAGCGACTTCACTTTCACGCATTGGAGAAGGAAATGCCAATCCACTCCAGCGTTCCTGCCTAGAGAATCCCAGGGACAGGGGAGCCTGGTGGGCTGCCGTCTATGGGGTCGTGCAGAGTCGGACACGACTGAAGCGACTTAGCAGCAGCAGCAGCAGCATACTATGATGCTACATCAGTCTCCAGGTTCTTAAGTCAACCCTTGCACAAAATCCTATAGAAGCTCCTTCTTGATAAAAGCCCAAATGTCCTTTTCCAGCATTCTAGGACAACTGAGACCAAGTGCAAAGTTATCTTTTCAACCTCATCTCACACTACTCTGCTGTATATAAACTAACACATATAATTAAACACATCAGTTTGTCTAAACAGTATGCTAAATTGCTAGCCATTCCATGAACATGAACTGTGTGTGCAAGACACATTCATGTCTTTGCAAATATCATTTTCCATGCTTGGAATGATTTCTGCCTTTATTTCTGCAGTGTTTCTCTAGGACTGGCTTCTTGAGGTCTAAGATACAAATTTCCAACTGTTTGCAAAATATCTCATATAGATGTCCTATAGTATCACCAACCCAAGAAAAATGTGTTTCTTTTGGCTCACAAGTGCCTCCCCCTGCATTCCCCAACTAAGTTAATGGGGAGCATCACACCATATGCAGTCCCGTGTGCGGCACTCCGCAGGGTTGCAGAGTCAGACACGACTGGGTGACTGGGCAACAGCACACCATCACCCAAGTAGAGGCTTAGAAGTCATCTGACTTTCTCTTTTCCGCTTTATTAGGCCAACAAGTCTTCTGCATTTGATTTACAAAGGGTCTTTCAATTCAATTATCTTCTTCCAAAATGAACTTTGGAATGTGACAACAGTATCTACTGCAGTATTGTAAGGATCATAAGACACAAGGTATGCATACTGCCTAGTGCAGTTTTGAATATATGTCTTCAGTAACTTAGTTTCCTTCCCTCCTTAGTGCCCTAAATTGGGCCCATGCTTATTTTGAAACTGTATATGTTGAGTCTTTTGGCTGCTAATCTTTTCAACTTCCAATCAAAATTCTTCTTTCCTCTTTCACTGCTTCCTTTTCTTTCCTACCTTGTTTTAGGAAGAGTTTATGCCTGCTAACCTCTTTATACTCCCCCTTTCCACAGCTGGCGGTCTTGACTATACCGTTATTAGCTGAATAACCATGGGCAAGGTACTTCACCTCTAGGCTTCAGTGTTCTCATCTGTGGAATAAAGGTGTTAGATCAATAATCTCAAAGTTCCCTTTTAGTTCCTAAATCTTACAACTCTATAATTTGTATATTAATATCAAATTAGTGTCATATTTATTTATCCAGTAAAGAGGAAAGAAACCTAAAGGCAGAAGAAAAAAATGCAGTACAAATGGGATATGGATAGAGGAGCCTGGCGGGCTACAGTTCATGGGGTTGCAAAGAGTGACTAACACTTTCAGTTTCATAGGACATTTAGGCTAGAGTCAGATGTCATCCACACTTTTTTCTTGAGTGCGTCCACAAGAAGCACGGTGACTGCTTTCTCAGATTAGCAGTAGTGATACTCTTTTCTCAGCAGGCTCATCTGGCAGGACAAGGCTAGACAGAGACAGCTTGAGGGGCTGCCTGGCCTCCCGTACTGTGAGCACGAATGGGCGTCAGGCACAGTCTGTAATCTGAGAGGCAGAGTAGTGAGCAGGCATGATAACAGGTTCGCAACAAGGCAATACTATTCAACTAGTTGTTTCCCAAAGTCTGGGGAAAACCTAAGCTGGAATAGCAATCAGAGACAGCAGGGAAGAAAGCTCGTCTCAGGAAAATGAGGATATCTTGGTACATTTCATCAAAGATCTTCCTTGTTGCTCATGATGTCTTGTTGATTCTCTGCAAAATGGGCATTGACTGTCCTCCAGGAGCCTCTTAAAGCAAACTTGGCCTCGGAGGGAACACACTGCTAACATCACAGGCCACACAGCAGGCAGAGATCGCTGACCCTAGGACAGTGCTCTGCAGTGTCCTGGGGCTTCAAGGGGGCCATTATAAGACAGCTAACCAGCTGAGGTTCTAAAACTGCCTGGTCTACTTCAGTTGAATAACTCATATTTTCAGTGTCTTACCCAGGTAAGAAGAAAGAAAGCTTAAAAAAGAAATATTTGAAAACCACTGACCTAAAAGGTTTTTGTAAGATCATATGATCACTATAGCTTTATTTTCTCTTAATATGTTAGTTGTATTTGAAGTATTCTGGGCTTGTCACATATGCATGGACATACATATATATTTATTGTCTGTCATCCTTTCTGCCTGAGACCAGCTTTGTCTGTTCAGACAAGGATAATACCTTCTAAACTGATAGAGCCACAAGATGAAAAATGTAAAAGAGGAAGGCAACAAAAATAGGAAAAGGACATAAAAATAAGAGAAAATGGAATTACATTGAAATCGATTTGGGATTAAATTTAAAAAAATAGTTCTCAATTCAACAAGTTATGAAGCTGGCATTATGGCACTGCCATGGTAATGAGATCAAGAGAATAAGGAACCTAAAAAATTCAATAACAAATTTGGCAGATATTTTTATGTCTGAAAGTATTACAAAATTGAGACAGAGCCCCATTGTTGTCCATCAAAAACTATTCTGTCTTCTTCCACAGTAATGGGGCTTCAATTAGGCTAATATCTACTTAACTAGATATGTGATACACTAGCTTTTCTTCTGGTTGTTTCTATGAGAATACATTTGAGCCTATGGGATGCCACTGAAAGTGTTAATGTAACTTCCAGATCACCTTTAACCTAAAAGATTCTTTGCTCTAGAGTTTCCTTTTTTTTGGTGGGTGGGTGGAGGGTCTTTTCTCAAGCTAAAAATCTGTGTTGACAGCCTAGTTTTGGTCCCATGGGCAAAACAATACTACAGAGTTTGGGAAATGTTCCTCACATCTTAATGTACACAAGAATCATAGGGGAGACCTTAACCTTCAGGTTCTAAGTCAACAGGTTGAAGGGAGACTGAGATTCTGCATGTCTAACAAGCTCCTTGGCAATGCTGACACTGTCAGTCTGTGGACCACACTTTAAATAGCAGTACTTTAGAGGATGATAGAGCAACAGATGGAAGGTCCTGGGTCCGGGGTCCTTCCAGAATTGCATAGAGCAAAGTCAACATACAAACCTGGACTGCTCACTGTCAGACTATTACAGGGGAGAAGTAGGCATTCTATTCTTTAAACCACAAGGAGGTCTCTAATTCAGTGCCTTAGTCTTTAATAAAAACAGAATTAAAAATTAAATCAGGTAACTTCATGAAGAACATTTAAAGGAAGCCTGTACTTCCATTTGACAGTACACTGCACTGTCTTATTTTCTGAAGCCATAAGTTTTCATATCTGTTGCCATTAAAAGAAACTTTACTTCTTTTAACTGCCTTTGTTGGCATCTTTCTGTCAATCACACCACCATCCCTTGGTGACAACCATGCAAGGGATAATAGGTGGAAAAATGTAGGAAACCTCAAGTTTCTAGTTCTGATACTTGGTGGTATTACCAGCTGAGAAAGAAAAGAAAATAGAAGAAAGTGACATGAATAATTTTGAGACGTGAGAATTTAAAGATGTTGGGGAATAGCAGTGTTAAGTTTGGGGGAGAAGTCTGAGGAGACCTGTAGCCTTGAGCAGCAGCACAGACTGCTGTATGATCTTGAGTAAACTCTTCAACCTTCCTAAGCATCCATTTTCTGATAAGTATTATGCGAGATAAAAAAGAATGCCTACCTCTGAGGGTTGCCATAAATGTTCAACAATATAATGCAAGTAGTGTTTAGTTCAGTGTTCAGCACAAAGAAGCTCTGGATAAATCTTAGTTATTTTTCCCACAAGTGGAAGCTGAAGTCATGCATGGATGGGACTGAAGAGAGTGTGTAGTATGAAAAGAAGTGGCCTGAGGACAGACCAACATTTTCAAACTAAAGGATGAGGATTATACTCAGGAGACTGAAGAAAGAAGAGAGAAGCAGAGTTGTATGGAGGCTGTGGGCTGCAGTGCTGGGATGTGCAGAGAGGTCTGCTGAGAGGAGGAGCGAGAAAGGGTCACAGGGGTCTGGCATCCTGCTGAGAAGAGCCCAGAAGCTAGGCTGTGCTGGGTTGTGATGTAAGTCAGAGATGAGGACATAGAAAGTGCAATCTAACTGATTCTTTTGAGGAGTTTGTATGGGAAGAGAAGGTGGGAGATGAAGTTTTTAGAAAGCACAAGGAAAAGGCAAGGAAAGGAGTGATGAATGAGGACTCATGGCCGAGGAAGGTCAGAGACGTAAAGGAGTGAGTCCACGAGTGCCGTGGAGATTGGGGTGGGGTAGAGGGCTTGTCTCTTGCTTTGGGGGTTTTGGTTGCCTTTCCTGGAAATCATAGCTGAGAGGCATAGCCGAAGATAATTTTGGTGTTGATAATCTCTGTATTCAAAGCAGCTACTTTAAAAAAACAAAGAAGAAGCTGCCTTGCTGAGACTTGGTGAGAGCTGGATCCTTCTATGTGAAATGCTGGCACCTTATATGTGAGGTGGAGGTCCTCATATGGGCAGGGCAGCATTCCGTATGACCTGCTGCTCCCCAGGTGCACTCAAACCTGACTACCACTTACTGGGAACCTACTGGTGCAACACCCTCGGTGTGTCAGGAACTTGAACTTGCCTGTGAAGCTGCAGCGGATCGCGGCTTCTCTTTTCTACCTGGATATACTTTGTACTGTCAGACTCTCTGATAGGAGTTTTGTCACACAGATGGCTGACATGGTCAGGTACCTCCCCCCCTTCCCTGCTCCTTGTTCCAGCCTCTTCTGCTCTGTCCTGCTGCTAACCAAGACTTGGACTAGCAGTAGGCCTGAAAATAAACCAGGTCAAGCAGTGCTAGCGGACAGTGTGCTGCCAAGTCTAAATGCAGGTCTATCAAGTAGCGCGAGGATCAGGTCACCTACAGGCTTTGAGGCCTGGGCTCAGACATCACTGTGCTGTTTCATCAGTGGCTCTTAAAAGACTGATTGAACATAAAAGAGAAAGGCAGATCCACTGACCACAGAGCCCCAGGAAAAAAACTCTATCTACCGCCATCTAAGTGCTATCATAGTGTAACTTTGCTGGGAGAGACATGTCCACCAAATGGACAGGACTATCAGTGATAAGAACATCACCTAACAATCATATGAGATTAAAAACCCAAAGTTATTTCATGTACATTATCTCATTAGTGAGGGGTTTTAAGTCATCTTTTGGAAAAAGCCCTTTATGGAGCCTGAGACTCTGGGTCCTTCGTGTAATGATATTCTTTCTGTGGAACTGAAAGGATTAACATACTGTGGCTCTTGTTAGGAAGCAGGGTGGGATAAAGTCTCTGTGCTGTGTATCTGCAGAGTAGAGGGAGACGCATCACATACACAAATCTGTTTCTTGAAGCCCATTGGTTTGCAATAAGACCCTATAATTGAGACAATTTCTGCAAAAGAATAGGGAGAAACTTAAACACTCAGAGGTCAGTGAATTGTGCTTAGATGTCACTATGGCCTTAATTGCAGATAATAGTACCTCTTCTAATTTTTTCCACCACCAACTGAGCCTTGCTGATTTTGCATACTTGAATGTTCAGACAACTGCAGATTCCCAGCTTTAGGAACAGAGCAGGAGCATGAAGAGGTGATACCTGAATATTACTTGGCACTACCTTTTGGGGGAATAAAGGGAAAGTGAAACGCTTTGGCCTGGGTACTATCTCTTTATGCCCTGTGACTTCTATTTAATGAATAAGAGAAATAAACTAAGGTCTAGCCATGAGAGGGCCTGAGATGTTCCTTATTTTGGAAAGTCTTAGACAGTGGAGTAAACTGGAAGGGAAGCAATGGACAAAGTGCATAGATAAGAAACGTTTTTAAGATGTATGGTGATAAACTTCCAATAGCACAATCAAGATGGTTGGTGAACAGAACAGAAGCATTAGCCAGACTAGCGAACCTTCTAGCCATCAGAGTTAGGGGGGTAACCCTTCCTAAAAGGCACTGGATTGATTATGAATCAAGGGAGCGAAGTGCCAAAAAAGAGACGTTCTATAAATCGTGGCAGGAAAAAATGACAATAACAACACTAACAACCATAAAGCAGTCTTTATTGCTTTGCAAACACTGTGAGCAGACTGCTAATCAGGTTTCTTCTGTGCACACATAGAGTAACTGCTCTCTGGAGCATCACCTGAGAACCTGGCCGCTGTCTGCGAGGCAAGATCTGTGGGGATGTGGATGAAAGGACCAATGCAACCACTACACGGTACACATGTAAACATGGTCACTGGGGTTGAATGATTTTATTGAATGATTTTTATTGTACTTTTTTTCTGAAGCTTTTGGTAGAAGGGGTATTTTTGAAAATTCAATCAAAGAACATGCTTTCACCATCTTTTCATTTCTAAAATCCTTGTGAGATCATGTTGACCCTAGAGCCCTCTGTTATATATCACTATTTGTTTTAATTTATTTCCTTGTTGCAAAGCTCTTTTATGAAACAAGGTCTCAGATTAAAGATGGAGAGGATTTACTGCAACTAGAATAACATGCTGAACAATGCCCACCATCATTCACATTACAGTCTCCACCACTGATATGAACTATATTTAAAAAAAGACACAGGATCCCCCTTTTCCTCCCTCTGATAGTACATGTTTGCTGACATTTGTGTCCCTACAATGCTTATGTAGTGCCCTGGTTATGTAGAACACTGCTTTGCTCTTGAAACAGAAACTTTAAATGCTACTATGAATCAGGAAAATTGTTTGCTTGTTATTAGTCTCAACTAAAAAATATTTTTCCCCCAACCCTGTGTCTTCAGAAGATAATGAACCTTCTGAATGCCAATTTTATTTATTTGATATTTAAAAACCATGTCCTTTCTCAGAGCCTCCAGGCATGTGCATAATAACATACCCACTGAAGTACTTCAAACAGATAAATGTATCATAAAACCAAAGTTAGGAGTATATAAATGAATAACTTATGTTCTGCTTGGGTGGGGAAGTATAAAGGATATCATACAAAGGGTGGCAAAAAAAAATAGGAATTACAAAGTTGAGGACCTACAACACGTCCATCTATCCATCTGTCCACCCATCCATCTGTCCATCCATTCACCCGTTCACCCATCTACTATTCACTCAGCAAAGACATAACGCATGTCTACTATATTCTAGGCACTGTTTTGGATGCATCAGTGAGTGGAACATTAAAAAGTATTAGGCATTGTGGAGTATAGGCATTCTTTTTTAATGCCTAAAAAAGTATTAGGCATTCTAACTGAGGAGACAGATAATAATAAACAAGCATAAAAAATAGAGAAATTATGTCAGAAAATGTTAAGTGCTGTGAAAAGAACACAATAGGAGGACTGGGGGTTCTCAAGGTTGCATGGGGACAGGTTGTTGTTCAGTTGCTCAGTTGTGTCTAACTCTTTGTGACCCCATGGTCCTCAGCACACCAGGCTTCCCAGAGTTTGCACCAATTCATGTCCATTGAATTGGTGATGCCCATCCAACCATCTCATCGTCTGTTGCCCCCTTCTTCTCCTGCCCTCAGTCTCTCACAGCATCTCCCACTCTTTTTCAGTGAGTCAGCTTTTCACATCAGTTGGCCAAAGTATTGGAGCTTCCGCTTCAGCATCAGTCCTTCCAATGAATATTCAGGGTTGATTGCAAGTTGAAATGTGGTATTCAATAGGGTGGTTAGGGCACATTTTATTCAGAGGGCAAGATTTGAGCAAAGATTTAAAGAGAGCGAATTGGCTTTGTTGGCAGCTAGGGGGAGAGGATTCAAGTAGAGGGAACAGTACAGCAAAGGCCCTCAGGAGGAAATGAGCTGGTGTCCATTCAAAGTACAACAAGGAAACCAGGGGAGGGGCTGAAGTAGCTGTGCAGGCAGAGGTGGGCAGGGAACAGGACAGCCAGCCAGATACTATGAAGTTTTGAAGGCACTGTAAGGACTTTGGCTTTCATTCTGTGGGAAACAGGGAGCAAGTGCAAGAATTTGCACAGTGGTGACCTGATTTGGCTTACATTTCAGCAGAGTCACTCTGGCTGCTGTGTTGAGAGGAGTGCACAGGAAGCAAGGGGTAGGAGCAGAAAGGCTGTTCAGAAGGTGGGGAAGTAACCCAAGAGAGACGGGGCTAGGGTGCTCGAGGAGAGGTGGTGAGAAGTGGCCAAATTCCAGACACCTTCCTGAAACACAAAACAAAGTGTTCCTTGTTCTCTAGCCTGGAATCGGACTCTGTCAACATGATGGCTGCACCCATGTGGCATGGATCTCAGCTTGAACAGGATTGTTTTCATCTGTCAAGCATGGGAATGTATGGATGATTGCAGGGTGGGTCTTGCATGAGTCTGTTTTCAATGAACAACCCCGGGAACACAAAAGACTCTTTTTGTCAAAAAGGTGGTCTAGGCATATGCATTTGATTAACAGGATAACAGACACATGTTCAAGGAGATGGATGATTCTGCATGGATTTCAGGATCTGGCTCTCTTACTGGACCCTGGCTCAGCGCCTATGGATCATGCCTTAAGAATAAGAAGCTTCAATACGAAATCTGTATCATGAAACATTTTTGGGACTTGGGGACAAAAGGAATTAGCAGAACTGGCACCAGCAACTTCATCAGCAGCCAGGGATGGTGCCATATTGCAGATATTGGTGCCCTCAACATTGGGCACCAGCAGTTGGTCATGGTGCACACACTGGCAGGTTTCAGTGATATTGGCAGGATATTCAGTTGGCATTGGCTAATGTGCCCTTGATGGGAAGTGTCTGGGCACTGTAGGCAGCAGCACAGACATTAGCACCTTTGATACATTGGGCCCCTGCAGCTCTGAAGCAGCCTTTGGCAACCATTAGTAGCAGACTTGGCACACTCAGTGGGTGTTAAGAGCACCAAGAACAATTTTGGTAAGTTTTGGTGGCATTGTTTCAAGCTTTGGTAACAAGAATCATCAACTACAATAAGCTAGAGGGAGAGAGGGAGAAAAAGGCAGATGTCACACAGTCAACAAGTGGTCTGATTAATGGTGTACATATGACTTGAAAGACCCAGAATGAATATTAGGAAAAATTTCAGTGAGGTCTAGAACATGCAGAGAAGTATAAGGGCAGTTTGAAGCCCTGCCTGGAATTCTTGAGAACTCCTTTTCTATCTATAGTGAGGGAATACTCTAAGAACTATTCCACAACCACTGGGTAGAAGAGACAATAGATTGACTCTTAGCAAAATGTCTCCAGTCTTATAGATTGGGGCATTTGTTTGTTTTTTGGTCATCAATGGCACCCCACTCCAGTACTCTTGCCTGGAAAATCCCATGGATGGAGGAGCCTGGTGGGCTGCAGTCCATAGGGTAGCTAAGAGTCGGGCACGACTGAGCGACTTCACTTTCACTTTTCACTTTCATGCATTGGAGAAGGAAATGGCGACCCACTCCAGCGTTCTTGCCTGGAGAATCCCAGGGGCAGGGGAGCCTGGTGGGCTGCCGTCTATGGGATCGCACAGAGTCGGACATGACTGAAGCAACTGAAGCAGCGGCAGCAGAATTTTTATTACCTCAGACACCGAAGTAACTAAGAATTTTCAGCTTGAATTATGTGAATCCCCACTAGTGAATCAGTTCTTAACAATAGTTTCGGTAATTATTATTTATTTCATGCAATAAGAATTTTTAAGCACAAAATTTATAAAACTATAAAAGGTCTAAAGTTCTTTTCTTCTAGGAATATGCAATTCTTTCTGTGTGTGTGTGTGTGTGTGTGTATTTCAAATATATACAAATATAAGGAAATTAAGTGCCAAAGTTTTTACAAGTTCAAGAAAAGAAATAAAACTTGAGGAGTTGGAGATGTTTGGGAGGAGTTTCTTGCATAATTTCCCTTGGGGTTAATACTTAAAGAAGTGAATGCCTGTGTGAGTGGGCGTGTGTGTGTGTATGAAAGTGAGTAAGAGGGAGACAGAGAAAGAGTGGATGAATATGGGCACCCATTTCTCCCTGCTGTCTCTAGATCTAGCCAGAACACAGGCAGCATCCCTGTCTGGAGTGATTCCCTCAATGCTCTATTTGCTAACATATCTATCAATTCCTCGAAGTTAAACTCGAGCATCATGTACCTATCCAGAAAACCTTCCTTGGCTTCCATGTACTTAGTGCTCCCCTCCTCCTGTAGCATATTTTTTCACATAGTAGTTCAGTTTTTGCCATATTTGTCTTTGTCCAAAGTGTAGGTAGAACTGCTTGAGGCAGGAACCAAGTCTTATCCGTTTTTCACCATCTCTGAATCTAGCATAGAGCCAAAATGAGCTGATTGGATGAAAAAGAAATTCACTGATGATCATCTGGCACGTGGGTGTCTGCAGACCTTATGCATCTGGAGTCGCCCTAAGTGTCTGTCATTTAGCTCCAGTCCTATCAGAAACCCTATGGGGCTTCCCTGGTGGCTCAGATGGTAAAGAATCTCTCTGCAGAGCAGGAGACCCGAGTTTGATCCCTGGGTCAGGAAGATTCCTTGGAGAAGGGAATGGATACCCACTCCAGTATTCTTGCCTGGAGAATTCCATGGACAGAGGAACCTGTTGGGCTACAGTTCATGGAGTCACAAGGAGTCGGACATAACTGAGCGACTGACACACACACTATTGGAACTGCTAAGGTCTTTGGGTTGTAAGGTCAATTATTACTTTGTATTTACATCAGTAGCACTTAGAAAAGTGTTCTGTTGAAAGTGAACAGCATAAATGTTGATAGACGATAATGTAATTGAGTCCCAGAGGACAAAGCCAGGGAAATCAATTCCCTATGCTCCTGTTGTTCAGTCACTAAATTGTGTCTGACTCTTTGTGACCCAATGGACTGAAGCACGCCAGGAGGCCCTGTCCTTCACTATCTCCTGGAGTTTGATCAGATTTATGTCTATTGAGTTGGTGATGCTATCTATTTCACCCTCTGCCACCCTTTTCTCCTTTTGCCTTCAATCTTTCCTAGCATCAGAGTCTATTCCAATGAATCAGCTCTTCGCATCAGGTGGCCAAAGTATTGGAGCTTCAGCTTCGGCAGCAGTCCTTCCAATGAAGGAAGGAAAAAGCCAGGAAAAGCAATCTTCTATACACTATAATCTATGGTACATTTGTGGAGAAAACTTCACATTCAACAATTTCTATAATATATTTACCTCTTAGTATTAGAAAATTCTAAATACAATTCTTTCCCACCCAGCAGTAGCCTCTAAATAGATAAGGAGCTGAGGTTTAAAACTGATGATGCTTTGAATAAAAAGCTTTTAACCTGCTAGAATTCTGTGATTTATAAATTATGACCTTAAAAATCACTTAAAGTGTATCTATTTAGCACTCTTGAAGACATGAAAAAAGGAATCTGCTGGCTTTTTGAGTACTCATTTCCTCTGATAAGAGCAGTAGTTATCTGTTAACTAACAAAATAAAATACCCGCCCCGCCCCCAGAAAAAAAAAAAAAAACAAGCTGAATATCTTTTTACTAAAATAGAAGATGCTAGAAAAATGGCAAGCTATTTTTCTAAAGGTGAAAGGTGGATTCCTAAGTAAAGTATTCACTGTGAGTCCACAGAAGATTAAGCATCAAATTTGAACCTGAAAGATGGAAATTTAAACTCCCATTGACCACCAACAGAAAATAACCACAAAGAAATACCATGTAATGAAAAACTGCTCAGCTTAGGGGTGGGAGAACAGTGACTCAGTTCTAGTTTAGGTGCTTCACTGAAAAGGACTCCAGGCGTCTTCTTGGGTTTGAAGCATTTGACTCACTCATTGTAGCTTGAAGGGCAAAGTGATGGATGAAATTGATAACTGGATTGATGGCACTAGCTGTATTTCAAACAATGGTTATTACAAGTGGGAAAAAAGTAGCATATCTATCTCCCTGAACAAGCTAAGCAAATACTCTTGGTCACATTTTGCTTGGAGTGTCATGAGCTATCCCCAATCTTGACACAACAAAGAAGTTTTTAAGGTGCATAGAAATGGTTTTTTGATTTATGGTTTATCGCAGCACTGTTTATAATAGCCAGGACATGGAAACAACCTAGATGTCCATCAGCAGATGAATGGATAAGAAAGCTGTGGTACATATACACAATGGAGTATTACTCAGCTGTTAAAAAGAATACATTTGAATCAGTTCTGTTGAGATGGATGAAACTGGAGCCGATTATACAGAGTGAAGTAAGCCAGAAAGAAAAACACCAATACAGTATACTAACACATATATATGGAATTTAGAAAGATGGCAATGATGACCCTGTATGCAAGACAGCAAAAAAGACACAGATGTGTATAGCAGACTTTGGGACTCAGAGGGAGAGGGAGAGGGTGGGATGATTTGGGAGAATGGCATTGAAACATGTATACTATCATGTAAGAATTGAATCACCAGTCTATGTCTGATGCAGGATACAGCATGCTTGGGGCTGGTGCATGGGGATGACCCAGAGGGATGTTGTGGGGAGGGAGAAGGGAGGGAGGTTCATGTTGGGATTGCATGTACACCCGTGGTGGATTCATGTCAATGTATGTCGAAACCAATACAGTATTGTAAAGTAAAATAAAGTAAAAATAAAAATTAAAAAAAATGATTTACGGTTTTTGAACGATGGTTTGAAACCATGGTTCAAAACCATTTTGAAAAATGGTTTGCTTTTTTTTCCCCTCCTCCTCCAGGAACCTTCTTGTGATTCACTGAGCAGAAGAGAACTTCCCTTCCATTTAATGCTCAAAGCTTCTATTTTTACTTCCATTACAGTTTGTTCATGCTCTGTTTTTATGAAAATCACTTGGATATTGGGTTGACTTTCTTTGCTAGAGGGCAATCTCCTTGAAGGCAGATACTATATAACTTCATCTTTGTTTCTCCTTCCACTGTGTCTGAGACATAAGTAGATGCTCAGTGCATTTGCAGACATAAACTGAACAGAGACTTCTCACTTGACTGCTATCGATTGAAAGTAAGAAGTGTAGCCAAATTATATTCAACTTTTAAACTAGAACTTAATTCAAATATACAGGAAAGGTGGGGGATAATGCCTCTTCACATCTGTGAGTCTATTGTTTAGGAGCTCTCGTGTAAATTAACTTATTTCTGCTTTTTTAAAAATGAAATCAGAATGTCATTAACAATTTCATGGAGCCACCCTGTCATGGTCTGAACATGCAGCTTCTCAGTTCACTTCTATTCCATTCTGTGCCACCCACATTTACTGAGCCCTTGCTGTCTGAAGCGCTATCTCCTCCATTCTCCCACTTTCCACTTAGCTCTGGGGATTGATTACATTACCTCCAAGAGGTGCAGACAGGAAGCCCTCTTGCTATTATGCTTATTCATTTAATTTCTTAGATAAGAAAGCCCCAGTTATGATTTTAAATACCTTCTCTCTTAGCTCCTGATAGGTTAAATAATCATCTTAAAGGTATTAAAAATTAATTTAGTGGATGATGATCAGAATTTAAAGTTTGCCCTTATTTAAAACATGAATAATCTGTCTTTTGAGAAATGGGAATGGAAAGCTCACTATTCCAATGTAGTCACGGACAGTTTTAGTCGTAGACTGTCTTATATTAGTGATTGAATTCCTTTCTGTCGCTTTTTGGCCGCAGGCAAATTCCCCCCCTCCCCTCAATTTTATTAAGTTTTGCTAATTTAGTGAGCACTTACTGAACAAATACAAGTGGCTACTGCTGCTGCTGCTGCTAAGTCACTTCAGTCGTGTCCAACTCTGTGCGACCCCAGAGATGGCAGCTCACCAGGCTCCCCCGTCCCTGGGATTCTCCAGGCAAGAACACTGGAGTGGGTTGCCATTTCCTTCTCCAATGTATGAAAGTGAAAAGTGAAAGTGAAGTCGCTCAGTCGTGTCTGACTCCTGGCGACCCCATGGGCTGCAGCCTACCAGGCTCCTCTGTCCATGGGATTTTCCAGGCAAGAGTACTGGCTAGGACCAATATTAACTTAGTCCTTCTAAGTGACAGGGACTTCATGCACATTTTTAAATTTATAATTCAAAGTAAGTTAATGTGGTAGGTTCTACTGTTATTATCTCCATTTTACAGGTAAGAAACAGAATTATAGAATTTAAGTAATATGTCCAACATGACACAAGTAGTAGGTGGTTAACCTGGAATTAAGTTAGGTTAATAAAAGCTCAAGAACATTCCTTTTTGTAAACTTCTAAGTTCCTTGGAGGCAACTTAAAGGGATTATCCACTTAGTATCCTCATCGTGCTTTGAAGTATAGCGTTTAGACAATATAGTTAAGAACCTCAGTTAAGCTGCCTGAGTAGGAATCCTAGTTTATCGATCTAAAACAGCATTCATACATTCTTGTCACTCTGTCTATTCCCTTACTACTTGAGAGGACATCTTTTGACTATTTTTTGTTTGCATACCAACTAAAATAAGCTGAGCAAGGAGAATGACCTTGTAGGTCCTATTTCCTAACATCAAATGCTTGACATCGAGTACAGTGCCTGGCATGTGGTAGGTATTTCATAAAATATCTATTAAATGAATAAGTAAAAAGAGATTCATTTTGCTTATTGTTTATACCTGATGTAATGAATTTTAGACATAAAAATGGATGAAGAAACCTCACTTTTTCCTTGGTTCACCTTTAATCTTTTTTTCTTGGAAATCAGCTTTACAATTTTTTTTTATTTTATACTGGAGTGCTGGGAGAAATGTCAATAACCTCAGATATGCAGATGACACCACCTTTACGGCAGAAAGTGAAGAGGAACTAAAAAGCCTCTTGATGAAAGTGAAAGAGGAGAGTGAAAAAGTTGGCTTAGAGCTCAACATTCAGAAAACGAAGATCATGGCATCCAGTCCCATCACTTAGTGGGAAATAGATGGGGAAACAGTGGAAACAGTGTCAGAGTTTATTTTTCTGGGCTCCAAAATCACTTCAGATGGTGATTGCAGCCATGAAATTAAAAGATGCTGACTCCTTGGAAGAAAAGTTATGACCAACTTAGATAGTGTGTTGAAAAGCAGAGACATTACTTTGCCAACAAAGGTCTGTCTTGTCAAGGCTATGTCTTTTCCTGTGGTCATGTATGGATGTGAGAGTTGGACTGTGAAGAAAGCTGACCACCGAAGAATTGATGCTTTTGAAGTGTGGTGTTGGAGAAGACTCTTGAGAGTCCCTTGGACTGCAAGGAGATTCAACCAGTCCATTCTGAAGGAGATCAGCCCTGGGATTTCTTTGGAAGGAATGATGCTAAAGCTGAAACTCCAGTACTTTGGCCACCTTATGCGAAGAGCTGACTCATTGGAAAAGACTCTGATGCTGGGAGGGATTGGGGGCAGGAGGAGAAGGGGACGACAGAGGTTGAGATGGCTGGATGGCATCACTGACTCGATGGACGTGAGTCTGAGTGAACTCTGGGAGCTGGTGATGGACAGGGAGGCCTGGCGTGCTGCAATTCATGGGGTCACAAAGAGTCGGACACGACTGAGCGACTGAACTGAACTGATAGCTAATTAACAAAGTTGTGACAGTTTCAGGTGGATTGAAAAGGGACTTAGCCATACATATGCATGTATCCATTCACCTTCAATCTTCTTTTAAAATTTATTTAACAAACATGAATACAGCACATATGATGAACCTAATTCCATTTTAAGTGCTTTACAAGTATTGATTCATTTAATACTCAACACACCTCTATGGGTCAGATAAAATCAAACTCAGGGAGTTCTGGCCATGTTCCCAACTATTACACCATGCTATTTCCTGGCTTAATCCTATAAAAATGTCATCTCCATGTAGTTTAACGCTCTAAAGATGTGTCTTAGAGAGTGCCCTTTCACCTTGCCTATCTTTCCTTCCTCTCTACCTAGATTAAAGAGGAAAATAAATAAGATTATTTTAGCTATTTTGCTTTATTTCATTATGTTTTGTTTTTTATTTTTTCCCTTTGACCCAGCAATTCCTACTGGTAGCGAAGCTCCTCTAAGGCCACCTACAAGAATAAACGAGCGGGTTGACCCTCAGTAGCTGCAGGACAATTGATTTGGTCTACGTTTGCCTTTCTCCATTTTCAAGTCTGTCTCCTTCCTGCTTTTCTAGGGCTTTTGGATCCCTGCCACAGCCCTTGCCTCCCAGTCCTAAGAAGGAAGTTTAGTGTACTACAGAAATGGCAAAAATGGCCTCTCAAGCCTGAAACTTAAAAGGAAACACATTTTTATAAACAATTCCTTTTTGTGTTTAGTCACTTGGCTCTTTCTTGCACTTTTACAGTTTCTCTCACAAATACAAAATCATCAAAGTCTTGGGTATAGCAAAGTATCATCCAGGAGCTAACTGGCATGAGGACAAAACCTGGGATTTAGTTCCAGCTCTGATTCCTGGGTTGCGAAGATCCTCTGGAGAAGGAAATGGCAACTCACTCCAGTACTCTTGCCTGGAAAATCTCACGGACGGAGGAGCCTGGTAGGCTACAGTCCATGGGGTCACAAAGAGTCAGACACGACTGAATGACTTCACTTTCACTTTTCTGTTGCTAAGGAACAATCTGCCTTGAGGTAAGCCACTTAATATGACCTATGGCAACTCACTCCAGTGTTCTTGCCTGGAGAATCCCAGGGATGGGGGAGCCTGGTAGGCTGAAGTCCATGAGGTCACTAAGAGTTGGACACGATTGAGCGACTTCACTTTCACTTTTCACTTTCATGCATTGGAGAAGGAAATGGCAACCCACTCCAGTATTCTTGCCTGGAGAATCCCAGGGACGGGGGAGCCTGGTGGGCTGCCGTCTATGGGGTTGCACAGAGTCGGTCGGACACAACTGAAGTGACTTAATAGTAGTAGTAGTATGTTTTAATAGAACACAATGTGGTTTTTTAATCTGGACCATTTTTAAAGTCCTTTTTGAATTTGTTACAATATTGTTTCTGTTATCTATGTTCTGGTTTTGTGACCATGAAGCATGTGGGATCTTAGCTCTCCAATCAAGGATCAAACTCTCACCCCCTGTATTGGAAGGTGAAGTCTTGACCACTAGACCACTAGGGAAGTCCCTGAGCTGGATAGCTTAAGGTCCTTTGCTGACCTAAACTGTGATTTTCTTGGGAGAATTACACCAGGGAGAGAAAGTGCTCAGATATCTAAATTCCTTTACTCTTACTGCTGATTTTCGTATCACTCCAAGGGACCCATTATTTTTTATTAAATGAGGATGAACTTCTCAAAGTTGAAGGATGACAGCAGCTGGGGATGGTGATAGATCAGAACCTTTTACTTGCAGAATTCCTCCCATAGTTCTCTGTAACTATCATGGGGGATAATGAGTACAATGATAGTTCAGTTGTCTGGTCTAAATAATAAACTATTCCAAGATAAATTCACTTAAAATAAAACACTGAAAATCCTCTATGTTTAGCTCAGGAAGAATGCTGCAGTCACCTTTGCTTTCTGAGACGGCATAAAAACCTTGAAGCAGAGCATCCATAAGTGAGTTGGGACTGTACTGCTCTCGTGTTTGGTAGGTATTTGGATATCTATCTAGCTCAAACAGCTATAGCTATTTTGTGCTTTGGGCGTACTGGACTTTCTCATTTCAAAAGGCTCAAAGAACTTTATAAATAAAATGGTCATTGCTTCTCCCAATATATTCCTGAATAATAGACTGGTTATCCACTTGTAAATAGAAAGCAAGAGGCATGGTGGAGAAGGTCTATGTCAGAAAATGCAGGCCATCAGGGTGTGGGTATTATATTCATGAAGGACCCGCCTTACTTCTTTGTAAAACATTTAAATATAAAGGTGCCAAGCTGGGAAATGTCCTAACCTGGGAGTCCTATCCTGACCTACTCAGGACTGACTTCTAATCTGCACTCTTGTTTGGCTCAGTCCAATCTAATAAATATTAACTGAGCATTACTATGCCCAGGTGCTCCATGCTTAAAAAGTGAAAATGAATATAACAAAGATCCTGATCTTGAGTGAGAGAGACAAACTAGTCAATAGGCAGTCTTATCAGGTGTAATGGGAGCACAGAAGATTAAATTAGCATGCTAGCCCAGATAAAGGGTGTCATAAAAGGCTTCTCCAAGGAATACATCTTAAGGAGTGAACACTTGTGCGAAGAAAGGCAGCAGTCAAGTGCAGAAAGAAAAAGGTGTTTTTAACACAGAATGACGAGATTCTTAAGAATTCCATAAGTACTTCCTGGGGAGGGAGACTATTTCTTGGCTGGTTAGTGAGAGTCATGAAACCCAGCTCTGGTGCATCAAATGCAGACTAAAGTAAATGATGCACTTCTGAGCCTGGCAACAGAGCATCCTGTGTTGCTGTCCATGTTCCTCTCCCCTCTCCCCTTATGGTAGCTCTCAAAGAGCTCCAAGATGGGAAAGCCACATGACAGAATAAGCCTGGATCCCCGCGTTCTGCTTGGAGGAGAGCTGCCTAACCCATCATTGACTTAGTATGCGTAAGAAATAAATTTAATAATGTGAAACCACTATTAACAATACTGTTAATAGTGTTAACAGTGGCTTGAGTTCATTATCTGATTATATAAGCTAAGAAATAACAAGATAGATCTGAATGACTTGCTGTCACTTCAAAATTTATTTTATTTACTCCAAATGACTTAAGTTTTTAACCTTAAGATCAATTATTCTTTCTTCCTTCTCTTAATGGCATCAATATCTCTCCTGAAAAAGAAACGATCTTTTACTCTGATTTAAGTGAGCATATCTCTTTGCCCCAGAACCACAAGACATTTACAGAACTGGATAGATCTTGAAAATAGAAACTCCACAGCTTCACCAAGGACCTGACCTACACGAGGCAGAATATCTTATGCCCTCGGTTAGACCATGGGTTTAAATCATGTATTCAGTTTACGTTAGGGTTCCCATGCTAACAGTGCACATATGTGTGTGGGATTTTGAGAGTATATCTTTCATTGGCTAGCCACAGGGCGGTAGGTCAACAGTGAGTGGCATGATGTTTAAGATACTGGCCATTGAAAAGAAAGAAATGCAAGACAAAAGGAGGAGGGTGTATGGAGAGACAGTTTGGTACAGGGGAATGAAGTGACCCTGTCAGAAGGCACAACAATAGAATCTATGTTGCTAGCCTATGTTTTGTCGTTGCCCTTCTGAAAAACAGCAGAAGCGGTAGGAATGAGTTTCTACCATTTTTCTAAGTGACAAGGAAATAAGACTGAAACTTCCTTTCTGAAGTTATTAAGAAGTTACATTGGTTGTACACTTTCCCCCTAAACCTTGCACGTATGTTCATCAACCATCAAGACTAGAATCAACAAACAACTGAATTTCAAGCACCTTGAAAGAACTAGAGTCTTTAAGAGCAGAATCTTGGGCAGGGAGCCAAGGTAAGATAATAACACATTTGCAATGCTCTTTTGAACTCTGAAATAATCAGGGATTCTCTGATATAAAGTCGTATTAAGATTTTAATTTTTGGAGAGATTCTCATCCTCTATGACACAGGAGCAGCAAAGTCATAGCTATAACTAAATCTGGTCCCTAATTCGATGCTAAAGCTGAAACTCCAGTACTTTGGCCATCTCATGCGAAGAGCTAACTCATTGGAAAAGACTCTGATGCTGGGAGGGATTGGGGGCAGGAGGAGAAGGGGATGACAGAGGATGAGATGGCTGGATGGCATCACTGACTCGATGGATGTGAGTCTGGGTGAACTCTGGGAGTTGGTGATGGACAGGGAGGCCTGGCGTGCTGTGATTCATGGGGTCGCAAAGAGTTGGACATGACTGAGTGACCGAACTGAACTGAATGCTTTGTTTAATTGATAAAGTGGAAAGAAGAGTTTTGGTTTTTTTTTTTTGAGTGGGGAGGCAGGGTTTGTGTTCTCCAGTTTGCCACAACTTTCACTACTATTTGTTGTCTTGAAACCACCACAATACTGTAAAGCAATTATTTTCTAATTAAAAATAAAAATTTTAAATTAAAAAAAAGTGTTTGAGTTCTTAGTCCTTGCCAGCATCTTTGTATCCCAAGGTATTTTTTGGTCAACTGTTGCCTGCATTTATTTGTTCCGATGAGGTCTAAAGTTCAATGATCCCTTTTACTTTCTAGTTTTGATAGTTTTTTTTTTTAATGCGTTTAATTTGCTAATATCCTTTAAGTATTGTCCAAGAGAGTCTGGCCAATTCATTTCCTTAATATAAATGGAAGTATGCTCCTTTCAATAATGAGGCACCAACAAAGACTGAACATGTTTTTAAAATTTTTTTATAGGATTACTGATTTGTATGTATCACTTAGATGAGTGGCATTCAGATCTCATGACCTTAAAGCTTCATAGCTTTGAGTGCAATTGGCAAATCTCCAAGGTCTCTAATTTCTGTATGATTGTATCCTATATAGATGTGAGAGTTGGACAATAAAAAAATCTGAGTGCTGAAGAATTGATACCTTCAGACTGTGGTACTAGAGAAGACTCTTGAGAGTCTTTTGGACAGCAAGGCAATAAACCAGTCAATCCTAAAGGAAATCAACCTTGAATATTCACTGGAAGGACTGATGCTGAAGCTGAGGCTCTAATATTTTGGCCACCTGATGCCAAGAACTGACTCACTGGAAAAGACCCTGATGCTGGGAAAGATTGAAGGAAGGTGGAGAAGGGGACGACGGAGGATGAGATGGTTGGTGGCATCACCAACTTGATGGACATGAGTTTGAGCAGGTTCTGGGAGTTGGTGATGGACAGGGAAGCCTGGAGTGCTGCAGTCCATGGGGTCACAGAGTTGGACATGACTGAGCGAGTGAACAACAGACTAAACATCAGATCTGAGACATATGCCTTTTTTTGAATGGTGATTACTAATGTGTTACTAAACCATCTAATTGTGAATACCATAGTACCATGAAGATGGCCCATGGGAATAAAGAAAGCGTTTTGTTATTGTTGTAACCATGTAATAGTTATTCCATTTTGACTGCGAATGCAGACGAGGAAACTAGACTGTAAAGTGGATCCTTATAAAGTGTATCTGTAGCAGGCATATTTCTGAGATGGCCCCAGTGATCCCACCTCTTGGTATTCACATCTTTGTGTGAATGCCTCTTCTTATGTCTGGGCTTGATTTGTGGTCTGAGTATAATGAGCAGAGTAGGCAAAGGGTTGGGATGTTACAGAAGACCGAGATTTCCATCTTGCTGGCACTTTCCTGTCTTCTCACTTGCTTGTGCTGTTGAAACCAGCTTCATGTTGTGAGATTCTTTACAAAGGGGCCTATGTGACAAGAAACTGAGGGATGCCTTCAGCCAATAGCTTGTGAGGAACTGAAGCCTCAGTCCAAAAAGCCCCAAACATCAGAATCCTGCCTAAAACCGATGAATGAGGTAGGAAGTGGATTCTCCCAAGCTGAGTCTCAAGATGACTGTAGTCTGTGAAAGACCAAGAGCCAGAAGACCCAGCTAAGTGTTAGTCGCTCAGTCGTGTCTGACTCTTTGTGACCCCATGGACTGCAGCCTGCCAGGCTCCTCTGTCCATGGAATTCTTCAGGCAAGAATACTGCGGTGGGTAGCCATTTCCTTCTCCTGGGGATCTTCCTAACCCAGGGATCAAACCCCAGTCTTCTGTATTGCAGGAAGATTCTTTACCATCTGAGCCACCAGGAAAACTCTAAGCTGCTTTTAGATCCCTACTCCACAGAAACATAGAGATGATAAGTGTTGTAACATGCCTCTAAGATTGAGGTAACTTGTTATATAGGAATAGATACCTTACAGAGAATCTCACTTCTCTATTGGAGTAAGAGATAACTCTGTTGTTGTGTTTTAGAAAAACAAAATCTCAGACTGAGGATGGGGAAGGTGGCAATTCATCTGGTCAGAGGTGTTCAGTGTCATTTGGTGAAAATATTGAAACTAAGCAGCCCAACAAATATTGGTCAAATTGAACTGAACTTAGACAAAAAAGGCAGCTACAATCCAGGTGTTCATTATGCAATAAAACAGAAGTAGGGTAGCAATGAACAAAACAATGAATACCAGAAACTGCTATGATCAAGAGTCCTGAGATAATTACCATTGCTAGTCATCAAATATTTTGAGTTTGAGTTTTGAGGAATGCCAATGTTTAACTGAGGAGAATGAGCAGGCAAGGAGAGAGAGCAACAGAGAGGCAGGAAGATAACTGGGTATTGAGGCCAAAAGAGGATGATGCTGACAGCTGACAAGAGTATCAAAACCTACTGAAGCCAAGGTGAGGTGGAAGTGGCTTATGGAATTTCTGTTTCTCTGGTCCTTAGTGACTTTAGCACTGGTGGTGTGGGGTGGCAGCAAAGAAACTAGTTAGATCCAAATGGGGATAGGGAATGTAGACAATGACAAAGTAATTCTAAAAGATATTATAAAAGATGAAAACATAAGAAAAAAAAAACATTGAAAATGAAGTGAGCGTGTGATATAAAAGTTGCTAGCATGCTGACATACATTTTCAATTCAGGAGGAGAGATAAGAGCAGATACTCTACAGGCCTTCACATGAAATTCTGCAAACCTTTAAAATGATAATCCTTTGAATTTCTGACCTGTGGGTGTTATATTGTCAAAGGACAAAAGAGATTATGCCCTTATAAAAGGATTTTAGAGGATTATCCACAGACTGGATAACAGAATTCTTACCTGGGAAAAAGTAAATGATATGTTGCAAATAAGTAATCAGATAATTTCCCTGTGTCTTGAGGACAGAAAAAGCTCAACATGCTTAAAGATTCTAAGAGAGTACAAAAGAAGCCATCTTCTCATAGAACTTGTGATTTGTGTCCTTTCTTAAAAAGAGTGAAGGGTAAAAGTTCCAGGAAACTTTCAGACCTAAGGAAAGACTGAGTTGGATTTGGTGAGGGAAGTGGATGCTGGGTGAAAATGGATAAAGTAAATTTTGCACCTAAAGGTCAGGCACTGTAAAAGACAGAGAGAAAGAATGGATGGAAAAGAGGAACTGATATGATTACTGTTTTAAAGATGTCTATGCTTAGAATACATGGAATGTATTCTATGTGTTCAGCATATCAAGTGAACTGGAGAACATTCAGATCTATGCACAAGTAATTACTTCAATATTAAAAGGGGATATTATAGAAAAAACATCATTACAAAAAGAATAAACATTGTCTTTGAAACTTGAGACAATACAAATACAAATAAAGCATAAAAAAATGCACTGAACTGTGATAACAGATCAAAACTGCACTTAGCAAACCACCTCTTCTCTGTTTAGGAACAATCTCTCCAAAACACAATATGTTAATTAAAGGATCTCAGGTAGCAATCATGGAATAGTTCTCATGACAGATGAAGAACACAGATATTCTGAGGACTAAAATTGCACAAACAAAATGAAGAGACAGTTTGCCCACTTTTTGGTAGTGCAAAGTTTGAGGGAATGCAAATGAATGTGTTGGCAGTTGAATTACACTATTAACCACCTAAAGATTGGGTTCATTACCTAAGAAGGCAAAGCATCAATTTGTAGCATTATAACATTTTGTTTGTGCTGCTGAACATGTGTTTGGATGTTCTCATGGTTTTGAACTGTGGTGTTGGAGAAGACTCTTAAGAGTAGCTTGGACAGCAAGGAGATCAAACCAGTCCATCCTAAAGGACATTAGTCCTGAATATTCACTGGAAGGACTGATGCTAAAGCTGACACTCCAGTACTGTGGCCACCTTATGCGAAGAACTGATTCATTGAAAAGGACCCTGATGCTGGGAAAGATTGATGGCAGGAGGAGAAGGGGACAACAGAGGATGAGATGTTTGGATGGCATCACCAACTTGATGGACATAAGTTTGAATGAACTCTGGGAGATGGTGATGGACAGGGAAGCCTGGCATGCTGCAGTCCATGGGGTCGCAAAGAGCTGGACATGACTGACTGACTGAATGAACTGAACTGAACTCATTTGGGTGCATAATAAGTACTTCAGCATCAGCCTCTTGATAGAAGCTTAATTTTGTGTTATTTCTATTATATTGTTCTCTCTGATGGGAATGATATTCTGTCTTAAAGATAAACACTTCATTTATTCTTCAAATAATTCCAAGTTCAGGTTCTTTTGTTTCTCAAAATGGCATGTACAGGATTATAGACATAGCTTAAAAACTGAGGTACTCTTTGATTAAAAAAATATATTTGAATAACATGTAAGAAATATCCACTCACTCAATCACTCATTCTTCTTTCTTTTAAGTGCATATATTGAGCTAAGCACAGTGGGAAGTTCAAGGATGGACGTGGCATTGTCTCTGCCCTCAAGATGTTTATAACATAAAGTAGTATAATATTATTAATACCTTCAGACAGAACAAGCATAGGGCCATCAAATCTTAGAGGAAAGAAAGAGTAAAGTATTCTTTTACTTCACAAATTATTTTTTGATGTGCTAGGCACCATTTCAGGGACTGGATATGTAAAAGGAACAAGATAGGGTGCCAAGGGGAGAATAAGGTATCAAGGCACCTTATTTCATTACTGTTGCATCCCGGGGATGAGATAAAAAAATATAAAGCAGAAAATAAGCAAACAAATAATATAACTTCAGGTGGCCAAAATTGCTATGAAGAAAACTGGAGCAGGACAACACAAGGGACAGTGATGGGGGCAAAGGCTGTGCTTTTGAGGGAACAAAACCCTCTGTGAGGAGGTGATGGCTGAATAGAGATTTGATGACGTAGGGAGCAAACATTTGAAGATATGAAGAAAAGGCTTTCCAGGCAGACAGACTGATACAGAAAGGCTTTGAGGCAAAAATGAGTTTGACATATTCTGGAACAAAAAAGAAAGACACATGACTAGAGAATGGAAGAAAGAGAGAATGAGAGATGAGGTTGTATTGGTGGGAAGGGGTCAGATCCTATTGATTTTCGTAGGTCATGATAAAGATGCTAAGTGCAAAAGGGAATCCATGGTGGATTTTAAGCAGGATGAGCCATGATCTGATTTACATTTCTGTCCGGGTGCAGTGTGGAAATTCAACTGTAAAGTGGTGAGAAAGGTAACTGGGACAGAGATAAGGCATCTATGCATTGTTCAGGTGCGAGGACCAATCAGAAATTGACTCAAGTAGTCTAACACAGAGACAACAAGTTAGATTCTATTGTGGTAGTGTGATTAGACATGGTTGGTGTTGACTAGGGTAATAATTACTAAGGTGGTAAGAAGTGGTTCCACTTCAGAAGTTTCACAAAACAGTGATTCTGAGTAAAGATACAAAAGTAGCAAGGTGAACAATATGTCAAGAACCAGATATAGTGCTAAGGACTTTTTATTCTTTCCCTTTTAATGTAGAAAACTGTATTATTAAAACTCCTGTGTACGCTTGACTTTTCTTGAATTTGCGACGTGGCAAGTTTCTATCAGTAGATAGTTCACTGTCAGTTGGCAAATTTCGTCTTGTCACTTCCTTAGAAACAGTGGTTAGTATTTATCTTTCCCATTCTGAGAAGGAGAAAGTAAGGCCTCCTTAGAAAGGAAAAGCACAGAGGAGAATATAAAATATATAACACATTCATATATTCAGATGCATCTTTTCCTGTCCATCTGCTCCCCTGCCTCCAATCTTGCCCCCTGAATCTTTCCCCTGGTGGATGACCCAACTTTACCATTCTCTCCTTCTAATTCCTCTTGTCTGCAGCCTCCAGAATTAACTGGCCTAAAGCAGTCTAGTCATGTCCATTCCCCTGTGCTCACAGAATAAATTTCAGATTCCTTAGCCTGATACCAACCTGACCCAACCTACTTTATCTGTTTTACCTCTGGCTCCACTCTCTAATTGTTTTAATCACATTGGATTTTAGTATTTTTAAAATTGTGATGAAATAGCAAAACATAAAACCACGTTAAACTGTCTTGAAGTATTATACATAATTTAGTAGTATTAAGTACATTCACATTGTTGTGCAAATCCCACTGGATTTTAAATCACGAAGTATCATGGTTCCTCTAATGCTTCTGGCAGTTTGTTGACTGGACCATACCTCTATCTATGTGATTCCTGCTGGGCTCTGAAATGCCTTTCCCTTTCCTTACCAATTTAAATCCTACATATTTTACTGAGCACTGAAGACCAGTGCTCAGATCCTACCTCTTGTTTTAGGCTCCTGTGAAACCTTACCTAGAAACAGAAGGTCAACTCTGTTGCTAAGTAACGTATTACTTAAAGTTAAAATGATGCCCGCTTGGTAAATTGCATTTGGACTGGGAGGATTTATACATGAACTACAAATACCTGAAGGGGATGTGATACTTGCACTTTCCTGAGTAATGACTTGTGATTAGGCAAGTTCTGTGCCCCTGGAGGCTAGGGCTATGGAGTTGTTATAAGAGATACTGCCTCTAAGGGTGGGAGGGTGCTATTCCAGGAACATTCTTCTACCCATCCAATACTGATCTGTCTTCTTGCACCTGATCTGCTACCTGGGGCGTATGGACTGAATGTATTGACATGCAGAATCCCACCAAAGAAAAACTTGTAAGCTGCCCTGCCGGCAGGAGGCATTTCCTGTATTACATCTAATGAATATGAATGTTTAATTGGACTAAGAAGACCTGCTTTGGTTTCAGGGAGTTGTATCAATATGCAGACATATTGTCCTAAGTACTAACATGCTTTGCACACCTGGACTTAGAACCACTGGGACTATACTAAAGGCTAGGATAATAAATGCTGTCTTACCTTTGGAAGGAGCTGGATTGCCTGTAGAATTCTTTGTCTGTGCCCAGAATTAAGGATTCCAATTTCCAACAAATCCTGGTCTTCCATAACATTGCTTCCCTGAAACAAAACCAGAAATGTTATAAATTAAATCAGGCAGTTTTACTGGGCATAAATACTGGTTTTCTTAATACAGAGAAAAATAACCAACAAATGATCTGATTTTTATAAACAAAACCATAGAGTCAATCTTCTGTAAGAGTGAGGTGAGAGGAGGTCACCTAGATGATTGAGTTGAAGATTATGGGAAAGTTTCTTTTACATCATAAATACTCTCAAGGCTTACTATTTATGGCTGGATTATCTGCATCGGGGATTTATATGTGTGACTCAAAACCCGGTTCCTCTAAAAATATATATGCTTCTAGGAAGAGCTGCCATTTAAACTATCAGTGACCTATATGTTAACGTGAATGAACCAGGTTTTTCCCTCTGAAGACAAATTTTGTAAGGAGAGCTGATGGAAAAATTGAGGTATCCTAGGCAAGCTAAGAGAGAACAATCATCTTGAATGTCAGATATTTGATCAAGGTATGAGGACACAAAAATGAATAAGATGCAGATCCTTGCCCTCAACTGTTGATTCCTTCCAGTCCAGAGATGGAAGCAGATTGTTCAAAGGCAGTTAGGGTGCTATGAGTGTGCTATCATGGTGACATGTGTTTGGGAATGCAGAGGGGACCTGGGGTGTATTTTCAGAGGAGATGGTGTCTTATCAGACATCTGAAGTACAGTTCAGGTTCAGCACTCAAAATGCAAAGGACTAGGAGAAGTCATATGCAGTGCTGTGTGGGTAAGAAAAAACACAGTGTGCATGGAAGCATCAAATTCTAGGATAAGGTGGAGACAGGAGTAAAACTTAATGCTTAAAAGGTATTGAGAAGCCAGACGACACAGATATTGTATGAATTTCAGTTTCATCTTGACCATAACAAGCCATGGACAGATTTTAAGAAAAGGAGTTACATGATGAGACCTCAAATTTAGAAAGATCAACTTGATTTCTGTGGCTGGGCCTGTTGGCTTACCTACGAAATGATGGCATTGAGCCACGTAACTTCCAAGGATCAACCTAATCCTGCTATTCTCTGATTTCAATGATTTTTTTTGACCTCTGATTAATATTCTAACATGGAAGCTTATAAATTGCTTATTGTATCCTGAAAATTTAGTCTTTTGGAGCATGTAAGCTACAGTTCCTCTTTAAATTAAGGAGTCTATAGAGAAGTTCAAGAACTCAGATCACTGCTTTTATGGACAATCAAACTCTATCTTACCAATGTGTAAAATAAAAAACACTTATGAATAGAAATTACAGAACATCTATTTATGGAGAGCAATGGGTCCTGATGAATATTTAAAGCAAAGGAGAGTGAACTGGAAAAGGGCAGTCATGGGAGCACGGAGCTGTTAGGAAACCACAGAGGTTGTTCTTGAGATGGTGTGGGCTTAGACTAAGATAGTGGTCATGGGAAACAGAAAGATGTGAGTAGATTTGAAAACCATCAAGAAGTTTGACTTGGTGACTGAATGTAGAGAATGATGGAGAAATCCAGAATACACACCAGTTCCAGGCTTCCTCAACAGGGCTGGATAGTGATCTTTTCCTGAGACAGGGAGGAAGGGCCAGTCTAGCATGGTGCAAAGACTAATGTCTTTCCCTGGACAGGCACAGGATTGATGAATGTAAACAATTTAATATCAGACTATGTTAAAAACTGCCACAATTGGCTGTGCTTAGAAAGATTAAAGTCATTAGTATGGTACCATAGCTAGAGATTTAAAAATGGGCTTTCACTGGATAGAAACATTCCACCTACTCATAGCAACATTCTTGTGCTTAAGCTACACTGGCCATCTTGGAGGAGGCAGAATGATTCAGGTGTATAGCAGCGTGATAATAAAAAAGCCTAATGAAAGACAAATAAAGCCGGTCTTGGCAATATGCCATAGGAAACATTGCTCTCAAGAAATTACTCAGTGCACACAATAGAGCATGGTCAAGAATATAAATGACTTCATTTTGAGAAAGCATTATTATTTTCAGAAATGGACTAATGTGTCATGAGCAGGATGTATGATATCATTCTGTTTGACTTTCATTCTTTAAGAGATTTTTCAAAGGAGTTAAAAGGCCCTTAAAAAATAAAAACAAACAAAAAACTTAAGCCACCTATATATTAGATCATTATCTTGTTTTCCAGAGGCTAAGTTATCAGCCTACAACTTCAGCTTATACAAAACATAGAACCTGGATTTTTTTGTACAAAAACAAGGCACAACAGCACAACAGGAGGCTATGGTCTGAATTAGCTAGTATCTATAGGTAATATTAAACACTTGATTTCAGTGTTCGCATACTGAAATGATTTAAAGAATTTAGTCCTTAGAGACCACTGTTCTTCCTCTAAACTACCAACATATCCCCTTATCTATCTTCAGTAAGGGAGGAAACATCTTGAAGAATTACAGGGAAGTTAGACAAATTCTTTTCGGGTTAAATACCCTAGCATGCAGGATAATTCCAAACACTGTTGAAAAACGAGTGAAAAGTATGAAAATCACAATGCAAATAGTAAGAATGTGCCCCAAAGGAAATGGTACTGACTGTGGAAATATAAAGAAAAGGATTCACTTTCCCCAGTGAGGGGACACTGGAAAATTTCTATTTTCACTCTTATTGTAATATATAGGAATACCAGAAATATTCTGGTGCATCATCTAGCCAGCCTTTTTTCAAAATAGCTCCAGGCTTGGAGCCTCAAGACTTGGGTCTGAGTCCTGTCTGGGGAAATGTTGCTAAAGTGGAAATGAAAGTTGCTTAGTCGTGTCTGACTCTCGGTGACCTCATGGACTGTAGAGTCCATAGAATTCTCCAGGTCAGAATACTGGAGTGGGTAACCTTTCTCTTCTCCAGGGGATCTTCCCAACTCAGGGATCAAACCCAGGTCACCCGCATTGCAGGCAGATTCTTTACCAGCTGAGCCACAAGGGAGGCAATGTGGCTAAGTCATATATTATTTCCGAGTCTTGTGGTCCTCACCCATTAAATGAAGCCATTTAATAAATTCCCATTCAGTCCTTCAATGCTATGATTTCAGTCGTGCCCAACTTTGATTAGTATCATTTTATTTAAATATAGATTATATAATTTGAAACTATGTTTTAGTTCTTAAGAACTGTAACTTAAATTGCTTCAAGAAGTAGTTACACAGAGTGCAAGAATTTTTTTTGACAAATTAGTATCAGTACTGAGAACTTATAAAATTTCTTATAAAAAGAAATTATAGACTACCTTATTTTTTTGTAGTATCATGGATTATTACAGTTTTTCAGAGAAAATCAAATATTTCAAATCTTGCAACTAACCATTTTGCTTGTACTTGGGTAACAGTTATGCTGTCTAGGACAATAAATATTTCTATTCTTTCAAGGCAGCTAAAGGTTATTCTCTTGTTATCATTTGCCTTCACTGAATGTGAGAAAAATCTCAGTTTAATTCTTTTTTTTCTCAGTAAAAGCTGAACATACACCCTAGCTTTCTCTTTCATCCATTTTCCATGACTGCCAGATTAGTGGTGTTTGAAGTAGGGCTTCATCGTGTCTATCTTCTGCTTAACGACCTACCACACTGCACGCTCCATCTCATCTCCTCATACATACGATGTCTCTAGTTTATCTCCCATTTACTCCTCAACTCATCCCAATAGGCTTTTACCCCCACTCACTCCATAGAACTCCTCCATGAAATGTTAAGAATTACCTCTCATATCTAGTTAATTGTTTTCAGTCCTGTCTTCAACGACTCAATGACCACTTGTGGCTGATGGCTTCATATTGGATAATGCAAATATAGAACATCGCTGCTATCATAGAATGTTCTATTAGACAGTGCCTCTCTACAGCTAAAGATGTTGAAACTGCGGCTGAATCACACGCACAGGGCAGTGATGAGAATGACAGGGAATCAAAGCAGAGGGTCAAATATACTCATGAGTTATTCTCAGGATATAACTGATGTTCCTCTTGGTCAAAGTTCATGAACAGTAAATTTAGAATCTGTAGCAAATTCTTTTCTAATTTTTCAGTCATTAAAACAAATTAGCAGCTGGTTCTGCTTTCATTAGTGTTTTGTTGTCATGGGGCTAGAAATCTATGCTACCAAAATGACAGGTCCCATTGAGAAATTATTTATTATGTGCTTAGCACACTACCAGACACATGGCATACACACTTAAGGAATAATAATCAGTGGATAAAGTTGTTTAGTTAATGACTTTCTAGATGGCAATTTTTTTCTTTTTTTAACAGATAGGAAATGTCTAATCCAGGGCAGCTTTGTTGCTTTCCTAAATCATGGAATGAAGAAAAGTAATCTAATATTTTATGCACTAAGAGCTGAAAGCTGAAGTTTCTATGACCATGGGGAGAATATCTTATGTATTGGATTTTTTCAGCTACGATAAACTAATAAGATGACCAGATAGAATAAAAAGCAGTGCTTTGCATTTAATGATCCATTTGAAGTAGAACAGCTATTTATTGAAATCATTTCTGAGAAATATCTTTACTGTTTCTGTCTCTCAGAATTTTGGCTTGAAAAGTTCATAACCTTGATGTCATGTTACATTGCATATCATATAAAATGCTAAGGAAACATATTTAAGGATCACAGAGAACTGATTTCTTCTTAATATAAGCTTGAGTTAGATGTCATTTATTTTCTCTCTTCAGTTCAAGACTGAAAAAAACCAAGGAGATACTATTGATTGGAGATTTCTTTTTCTCTATAATTAGCTAAATTAGATTCTTCTTTACAATTTGTATGGCCTTAATTAATGAAACTCCAGTACTTTGGCCACCTCATGCGAAGAGTTGACTCATTGGAAAAAACTTTGATGTTGGGAGGGATTGAGGGCAGGAGGGGAAGGGGACGACCAAGGATGAGATGGCTGGATGGCATCACTGACTCGATGGATTTGAGTCTGAGTGAACTCCGGGAGTTAGTGATGGACAGGCCTGGCGTGCTGCAATTCATGAGGTCACAAAGAGTCGGACACGACTGAGTAACTGAACTGAACTGAACTGAATTATTTGAAATAGAATGGGTAGTAGAATGATAAAATGATCTTACAAATTCACGAATGTAACAACATTTTATTTTTAATATACTTTTTTATAGCATAAATGACATGGTGGCCTAAAACTATATATGACTTTCTTGGGTTAACACTCCTGCCTTTCAGTTTCTATAAAGATTTTTAGTTAATTTGATATTGATTTACAGGTAAATGCAATAAGTTTCTTTGCTGCATGTTAATGATTTTAACTACTATGATAAATATCAGTTTTAGAACCCTTTATCAGTGTTGGAACAAAACTTTATTTAGTTTACCAGATACAAACATGAGCTACAAACCATAGTTGATTAGATAATTGATGATATACTTCTTTCATTTTTCATTCCCTCTCTCACATTAATGAAATGGGAGTGGAAGAAGATTGTGTAGTCTATCGCTTACATTTCTATCATAGCCTTCCATGTGAACATATACTGTCTACTGCAATGGAATTTCTTCACAACTTAACTAAATTACCATGTTTTCAACTTATGAAAAAATTTCCTAGATTCTTCAGACCACATGGATTATTGATTCAAATAAATGTCATATCACTGAGCAATACATTTGAGAGCACCTATATATATTCATATGGTTCAATCCCTTAGTCGTGTCTGACTCTGCAACCCCATGGAATGCAGCACACCAGGCTTCCCTGTCCATCACCAACAGCAGGAGCTTACTCAAACTTATGTCTATCGAGTCAGTGATGCCATCCAAGTATCTCATTCTCTGTTGTCCCCTTCTCCTCTCGCCTTCAGTCTTTCCCAGAATCAGGGTCTTTTCCAATGAATCAGTTCTTCACATTAGGTTGCCAAAGTGTTGGAGTTTCTGCTTCAGAATCAGTCCTTCCAATGAATATTCAGGACTGATTTCCTTTAAGAATGACTGGTTGGATCTCCTTGCAGTCCAAGGGACTCTCAAGAGCCTTCTCCAACAGTTTAAAGGAATCAATTATTCAGTGCTCAGCTTTGTTTATAGTGCAACTCTCACATCCATACATGACTACTGGAAAAACCACAGCTTTGACTAGATGGACCTCTGTTGGCAAAGCATTGTCTCTGCTTTTCAATATGCTGTCTAGATTGCTTATAGCTTTTTTTCCAAGGAGCAAGTGTCTTTTAAGTTCATGGCTGCAGTCAACATCTGCACTGATTTTGGAGCCCCGCCAAAATAAAGTCTGTCATTGTTTCCATTGTTTCCCCATCTATTTGCCACGAAGTGATTGGACTGGATGCCATAATCTTAGCTTTCTAAATGTTGAGTTTTAAGCCAATTGTTTCACTCTTCTCTTTCACTTTCATCAAGAGGCTCTTTAGTTCTTCTTCATTTTCTGCCATAAGGGTGGTGTCATCTGCATATCTGAGGTTACTGATATTTCTCCCAGCAATCTTGATTTCAGCTTGTACTTCATCCAGCCCAGCATTTAGCATGATGTACTCTGCATATAAGTTAAATAAACAGGGTGGCAATATACATCCTTGATGTAGTCCTTTCTGAATTTGGAACCAGTCTGTTGTTCTATGTCCAGTTCTAACTGTTGCTTCCCAACCTGCATACAGATTTTTCAGGAGGCAGGTAAGGTGGTCTGGTATTCCCATCTCTTTCAGAATTTTCCACAGTTTATTGTGACCCACACTATCAAAGGCTTTGGCATAGTCAATAAAGCAGAAGTAGATGTTTTACTGGAATTCTCTTGCCTTTTTTTAAATTTTTTATCATCCAACGGATGTTGGCAATTTGATCTCTGGTTGCTCTGCCTTTTCTAAATCAATCATGAACATCTGGAAGTTCACAATTCACATACTGTTGAGGCCTGGCTTGGAGAATTTTGAGCATTACCTTGCTAGCGTCTGAGATGAATGCAATTGTGTGGTAGTCTGATCACTCTTTGGCATTGCCTTTCTTTGGGATTGGAATGAAAACTGACCTTTTCTAGTCCTTTGGCCACTGCTAAGTTTTCCAAATTTGCTGGCATATTGAGTGCAGCACTTTCACAACATCTTCTTTTAGGATTTGAAATAGCTCTGGAATTCCATCACCTCCACTAGCTTTGTTCATTGTGATGCTTCCTAAGGCCCACTTGACTTAGGATTCTAGGATGTTTGGCTCTAGGTAAGTGATCACACCATCGTGGTTATCTGGGTCATGACGGTCTTTTTTGTATAGTTCTTCTGTGTATTCTTGCCACCTCTTCTTAATATCTTCTGCTTCTGTTAGGTCCATTCCATTTCTGTCCTTTATTGTGCCCATCTTTGCATGAAAAGTTTCCTTGGTATCTCAAATTTTCTTGATGAGATCTCTAGTCTTTCCTATTCTATTGTTTTCCTCTATTTCTTTGCATTGATCACTGAGGAAGGCTTTCTTATCTCTGCTTGCTATTCTTTGGAACGCCACATTCAAATGGGTATATCTTTCCTTTTCTCCTTTTCCTTTCGCTTCCTTCTTTTCTCAGCTATTTGTAAGGCCTCCTCAGACAACCATTTTGCCTTTTTGCATTTGTTTTTCTTGAGGATGGTCTTCTCTCCAGCATGACCTGTCCATCTTGGGTGGCCCTACACGGCATGGCTCATAGTTTCATTGAGTTAGACAAGGCTGTGGTTCATGTGATCAGATTGGTCAGTTCTATGAAATTGTGTTTTCCATTCTGTCTGCCCTCTGATGGAGAAGGATAAGAAGCTTATGGAAGCTTCCTGATGGGAGAGACTGACTGAGGGCAGTCACCTATACACACACAGACACACACACACATATGAGCACCTCAGTTCAGTTTATTTACTCAAATATATAACTTACATATATATATATAATAGGTACCTATATGTATATATATATATATGTATATGTAAGTTATATATTTGAGTAAATAAATTATATCTTAGATTTATTAAGATTAGCATTAAGTGTTCACATGAGCATAATAAGTTTTATACCACCAATTTTTTCCTTTTCGTTTTTTTAAGACCTTTTTCCCTTTGAAACATCTGTTCTGAAGCTACAGAGAGAGTGAGGCAAAGGTAATTTAAGTAATCAGTTATGTATTTCTTAAAGTATTGAGCAAGGTTTGGTGATACGATAAATTACAATTATGATTCATTTGCAACGTGTGTTCATGTAGATTTTAGAATTGTGTATATTTATTAGACTATCTTTGCCTAAAAATTTGGCAAAAGAGAAACAGTATTCATTTTTAAGGATTCACCCACGATTCACATAAGTGAGAAAAAAGTTGATGTGAAACAAAACCTATCTGTGTGTTATTACTTTTCTCCTGATACATACAGGAGAATGTACGCTTTATGTTCATGAAGCACATGAACACCTATTTTCACACTAATGGCAGTTGGTGTAAGTTAGCATAAAGTGAATTGCACACATACTGAGTTCTTATTCTGTGCCAGCCTCTGTTCTAAATGCCTTAGGTATTAATATATTACCTTATTTAATTATCACAACTCTCTGAGGTACATGCTTAAATAACTTGCTCCCAGAGGTGATAGGAGTCTTTCTCAAAACTATAATCTGATACCACCTCCAGTGGGGTGAGTATAGGAGAGAAAAGATTCAGTAAAAAATTGTGGTTACACCCAAACCATTTGTATTTTACTTTGAACCATCTGAAATTCACATTTGAAAGCAAATGTTCTAAAATATTTTATGGTTGATTTTAGAAAGTTTAAGCAACGATGGATCCCTCTCTGTAGAAGAGAATTTGGAAAGCCATCTGACCTATTCTTCCCTCCTCTACTCCAGTCCTTTCTGTTCTCTGAATCATAGAATCGGGGTTGGCAGGGACCTGGGGGGTTTTCTAGTCTGAACGTTCCCTAACTAACTGCAAAGCTTTAACTTGCCTCTCTCTTTTGAAGCATGGTGTCTAGCTGGTTACACCATCCCCAAAGGGGTAGCACGGATATTAAATGCTTTAAATGATCTTTCCCAGCAGCTGAGTCTGAGCAGGGGGTGGAGATGAGATTGGGGGGAGACCTCAGTCCTACTCTTTCAGCTCCCATTGCGCTGCAGACTCAGTGTGACAGGAGAGCTATTAGAAGAACATGCCAAAAGCAGAGATGAAAGGAAAACAGTTAGCAGCTGTCCTGTGTCCTTTCCCAATCACAAGCTGTGAAGTTAAAATTTTCTTTTTCCTTGGGTAGGCTGTACATAATCTTGGCAAGTATCTGAGTTTTGTTCTTCTGTCTAACATGCTGAACATTTCCCTGAGCCTCATAAGAACAAAGTGAGCAATGGCTAGGATAAGTTGGACCCCCTGCTCTTAAGAAGAGGAACATGGCACCTTTGTGTTTACAACAGGTTCCTCTCACTGGTGATGCAGAACTCAAAAAAGAAAGGCTCTTCTTGGAAGAAGCCAAATTGGCTCCTGGGTTATGACTAGCATAGCCACATATAGGAAAAAGGGCTGAAAATGATTCATGGTTAACTACCAGCCATCAGGCATTCATTGAGTACTAGATATTCTGCCCTTCTTCTATATAAACCTAACAACAATCTTCTACGACAAGGGGCAGTGTCTTCACTTCACAGACAAGGAAACAGTCTCAGGGCTATGAAACAACTTAGCCAGGTTTACATGGTTAGCATGTGGTGGATCTGGGATCAGTATTTCATTCAGTCAGATTCAGATGGTCATGCTTCCTGCACTACAGAAAGAGAACCAAACGTTTAGTAGGGGACCTTTTCTGGGTGGAGATTTCAGTCAATAGATGTGGTAACACTGTCAAGAATTAACTCCCATGACTGTATTTTCACGCACAACCCTATGTATGTATTGACAGACCAGTTAAGAGTGACTGCCACAGCTTCTCCAACACATTTTATTGCAAATATATTATTTACCTTCTGAAAGGTCAGGTGGTTTGTTCTCCTTCCAGCTACCTTATTGTAACCTAGAACTGAGCATGTTAATATATGACCCAGGGAGTTCCTTGGGATGAGCTGGGTGAGCTGGGATGATGCTGGGAGGTGGGGAATAACAGCATGGCATTGAGTTGGTATTTGATGGCTCTTCTGCAGAGCTTTATCAAACTATCTGATTAGGTCAACTGGGAAAGTAATGTTCTCAAGGTCAGGACCATGTTCAGCTAATTTTCCTGTAGTTCTCTTTCAAAGCCAGGGTTTCAGAGCAGAAGATGTCTAGAAAGGAAATAATGAAGTAGAGGATGTCTGAGAATGCATTAAGGACATTTATGTTCCTAACTCAACATGTTCTGAATTGAGAGAGAAGACGATGAGTTGCAGTCCCTTGAGAAGAAGCCTATGGTGGTGAAGGTGGATAATTTAGCCCTCTGGGAATTGAAGACATATAATAAAGGTGACTCATTAGTCCCTCAAAGACCAGACATCTCCAGACTTAAGAATGGTAGGGTTTCCTGACACTGGGAGCTATATTCAGACATAGCCAAATAAATTTTAAAGGAGAGAAGCAATGAGGAGGAGAAAGGCAGGGAGAGAGAAGAGGAGAGACAGAAAGTGTTGCTTATTAAGGGTGAAGGTGGTAGGGAAGGAAGTAGGGTTGCCAGATAAAATATAGAAATTCCAATTTAACTGGGATCGTGTATTTTTGTTTGCTGAATTTGGCAGCTTAGAAAGGAGGCCATTGAATGCTGGAAACAAACTGGCAGTTTAATCTAGAGTCAAAGCTACCACTGAGGTAGGCGCTCCACTCATGTATTTATTCAACATATATTTAATTAATATTTTGTGAGCACTGACTATGTGCCAGGCACTGGGCCAGGTCCTGGGATATATTGTGAATAGGACAGGCAAGATCCCTCTGCTTTCATAATTTCTAATCTAGTGGGGAAACAGAAAAATAACTTAATAAAAATAATACAAGTAATTATTAGCTAGCAAAGTTTTATATATGTCAAACACTAGTAAGTGCTTTGCCTTGTTGATGGCTCACAACTCCTGAGGTTGGTAAAATTACCCTTATTTGCAAATGAAGAACCAAAGTCAGAGAGACCCTAATAATTTGCCCAAGGTTCCCCAGTTAGTCAATACTACTCTAAAGGTCATTAATAAAGTGCTACAGGAAAAATAAACGAATAAATACAAGAAAGACCTATGTTAAAAAGACTGGTCAAGAGAGCTTCTCTGAGAAAGTGGCATGTAACCTGAGATAGGAGGATTAGAAGGAGCAAACATGACCAGAGCCGTCGGAAGGGAATTCCAAGCAGAAGGAGCAGGAGGTGCAAAGCCATTGACGTGAGAAAAGAGGTAGGCGCATTCTGGGAACAGAGGGGTGACTAGCGAGACTGAAATCTAGTGGCTGAAAGCGAGTAAGATGACTTTGAGCGGGTAACATGGCATGGGCAATGCAGATTCTGATAATGGCTCTGGGTTTATTCTAGTGCAATGGAAAACACTGAAGAACACAAACTGTCTTAACATCTTGTAAGGTGCCCTGGCTATGGTGTGAAGTATAGATGGAGGAATTGGGTGGTATAGATGGATGTTGAATTCCACAGCCAAAATAGAAACAACAGCCGAGAAATATAAGAATCTGAGGAAAAGATGATAAAATATGACCTCTTGAGAAGGTAGGGGAGAGGGGCAATATAGTGCTAGGAGAGTAAGAGGTACAAAATATTGAGTATAAAATGAGCTACAAGGATACACTGTACCACAGAGGGAATATATTTTATAATAACTAAAATTATTAAGATTATAAATTTTTAAAGTTATACATTTTTTGACACAATAAAAATTTAGGGGAAAATTTTTGACCTGTTGGAGGACCATGGGAACTGGTCTCACTAGGGAGCCAGGTTTCCAAACCCAATATCATCTTTCATTTGAATCAAAAAGAAAAGGTAGATGGTAATGATAAAAGTCAGAACAGTCTTTGATATAAGGTCTAAACTAATACACCATAGATACCGAGTAGTACTTATTAAAATGTAAACCTCCATACCCCAACGACTGAGCAGGTGTGTCAGAAATTATAGTAGGCTGGTCCCCTTCTCCCTTGCTATCTTCTACTATGGAGGCTGGTCAAGCCCCTTGAGGTTATGGTCAGACATGTGAAAAAATGTACCCATTGGGGAACTTTGGAAAAGCTTTTGCTTTTCTGATTAAAAGAGAAAGAGTCACCTGGTATGTTTCTGCATCCATAAAGTAGCTGTTATTTCCCCCAGGATGAGTGGGGTCAACTGTCCACACAAAGTGACAGAGAGAGGTCCATTAACTACCCAAATCAAATATCCCCATTGGATATCTGTAAGAAGGCAAGCATGGACTCTAGGAGGTCAGTTCTTGAGTAAGAATGGTTATTTAAAGCTCTCTCCATCTTCTGTATGCAAGAGACTCTGACCTGTGCTAATCTCTCAGTGAAAATAACGATGAAAAAGTGGACTATGGAATGCAATAGAAGTCACAATGGAGGCAAAGGTGTATTTACAGTTTATCTTGGATAGACCTGGTTATGATAACCACAAAGAAAAACAGAGAAGGGATATTATAAGAAATGAGTGCTATCAGAACCAAATTGGGAGGGGTGTCAATCTATAGCATTGCCTCTTCTCATTTTGACTTAAAACTGGAAATCTCAAAATGATTACTTGAAGGAATTTATTTTCTATATATTTTGGTTTCTGTCCACATTGACTGGATGTGAAATTGCCAAAGTGTTTGCGAGGTTGATAGATTGTAAATTTGGGAGTAGTTTTCAGCTTCTAATTGAAGAAGATAGACATCCAGAGATTGTACAAACATCATGATTCTAAAGGAAGCACATTTTTACACAAATTTGAACTTTTTATAGAAAATAATGTTATACTCAGGCTGGAATCAAGATTGCCAGGAGAAACATCAATAACCTCAGATATGCAGATGACACCACCCTTATGGCAGAAAGTGAAGAGGAACTAAAAAGCCTCTTGATGAAGGTGAAAGAGGAGAGTGAAAAAGTTGGCTTAAAGCTCAACATTCAGAAAACTAAGATCATGGCATCTGGTCCCATCACTTCATGGGAAATAGATGGGGAAACAGTGGAAACAGTGTCAGACTTTATTTTGGGGGGCTCCAAAATCACTTCAGATGGTGATTGCAGCCATGAAATTAAAAGATGCTTACTCCTTGGCAGGAAAGTTATGACCAACCTAGACAGCATATTGAAAAGCAGAGACATTACTTTGTCAATAAAGGTCCATCTAGTCAAGGCTATGGTTTTTCCAGTGGTCATGTATGGATGTGAGAGTTGGACTATAAAGAAAGCTGAGCACCAAAGAATTGATGCTTTTGAACTGTGGTGTTGGAGAAGACTCTTGAGAGTCCCTTGGAGTGCAAGGAGATCCAACCAGTCCATCCTAAAGGAAATCAGTCCTGAATATTCATTGGAAGGACTGACGTGAAGCTGAAACTCCAATACTTTGGCCACCTGACGCAAAGAGCTGACTCATTTGAAAAGACCCTAATGCTGGGAAAGATTGAGGGCAGGAGGAGAAGGGGACAACAGAGGATGAGATGGTTGGATGGCATCACCAACTCAATGGACATGGGTTTGGGTGGACTCCAGGAGTTGGTGATGGACTGGGAGGCCTGGCTTGCTGAGGTTCATGGGGTTGCAAAGAGTTGGACACGACTGAGTGACTGAACTGAACTGAACTGAAACTTTCACATGTTGCAATCTTAACAGAGAAGAAACAATGCGAACATTTGGGAGTATGCTAGGTTGGCTTCAGTGTGTGACTTGTCCCTGAACTCCTGAGATATCAAAGTTCTCTGTAGTAAGATTCTCTGTAGCTTGGAAGGCCTTTGATGGACAGTGTATATTTATTACCCTATTGAAAGAGTTGACCAGAATATTTGTAACTTTTTTCTACTTTTAATTTTGGTTTTAGTTTAGAAGACATTTTTCTTGAAATGTCCTCAGTAGAAACATGTTTTTCCCCCATGAAAACTTTGTTTTGACTTGCTTCATTCTAAAATTTGGTGATGGAACAAATCACGGTCTAGACTGAATGTTCCCCCTTCCTCCCCAAATTCATATATTAAAACATTATCTCCATTGTGATGCTGTTTGGAGGTGGGGTTTTGAGAGATGCTTAGGTCCTGAGGGGAAGAGCGCCCTTAAAAGAGACTAGTGCCCTTCTAAAAGAGGCACCAGAGAGCTCCCTTGCTGTTCCATCAAGTAAGGACACAGAGAAAAGACGTGAGAAATAATTTTCTATTGTTTGTAAGTTACCAGTCTATGGTATATTGTTATAAAAGTCTGAATGGACTAACACACACAACAACAATGAAATTAGGTGTCCAGAGATGGTCACTGTGGATTAGACAGTCAGGGGGCTAACCTCACTAAGGGGTTAAATTAAAACAACAAAATCACAATTAAGAAGAGTCCTTCAGGCTGCTGTAGAATTGCCTGAGCCCACCATTGTTCTTGGGTTGAATATAAAGAGAAAATTTGTACAAGGCACACAACACCCCTGTCCTTTCTATAGCACCTATACAGAAGGATACTCTCTCCTCATTTTCTCCCACCATTTTTTCACTAAATACTACTACTCATCCAGAATGAGAGATAGGAGGAAGAAAAGGAAAATGCTTTCTCTTATAGTGAAAATAATTAAATATCCCCTTGTCCAATTTTTCTAACTAAAGAGAAAAGTTGCTGGGTTTTGCTTCTAAACTATTCAGCTGGCACCAGTAGGAGTACTGAGTCTGAGACCCTAGACTGCCAGAGAGCTCCTAACCCCAGAGAGTATTGATTAGCGAGAACTTCCACAAAGGCCTCCACCTGTATACAAGACTTAGCATCACCCAACCGCCAGCAGCACCCGCTGTGGGACGTCTCATCCAGACAACAAGCAAGACAAAAACACAAACCCAATCATCAGCAGACAGGATTCCCACAGGCACCCCGAAACATACCACCTCACACAGCCCTGCCCATCCGAGGGGAAAAGCTCACCTCCTCCAACCAGAATGCAGGCACAAGTCACGCCCAACACAAAGCCTGAAGTATTCAACTGGTACCAAAACCATCATAAAGTTCTTCATTTTAAATTGAGGAGTATTGGGCTTCCTTGGGGACTCAAAGGTAAAGAATTCACCTGCCAAAACAGGAGGCATGAGTTTGATCCCTGATCCAGGAAGATCCCACGTTCTTTGGAGCAAATAGGCCCCGACGCCACAACCAGTGAGCCTGCGCTCTAGAGCTGGGAGCGGCAGCTACTGAATCCATGTGTCCTGGCATCCACGCTCTGCAGCAACGGAAGACACCGCCATGAGGAACCCATGCGCTGCGGCTGGACAGCCGCCGCTGCTGCCCGCAGCTGGAGAAACGCCCGCGCAGCAACAAGACCAAGCGCAGCCAAAAACAAACGAGCATAACTAAACTGGGTGTTATTAAAAATGAGCACATCCTGCCTATGTTAAAGCAGATTTCAGGCAGGCCATTGACTCTCTTGTTTCCTCCTCCTTGGTGTTGTATTTCCTGTCTTCTTCGCTGGATGGCGAACTTCTTGGGAGATATGATCACGCCTTAAGCACCTTTTGCACCTCTATCATCTGTCTGCTATCTTTTGAATAAAACAAACCTTGGAAGAATAAAGCAATAAGTAAAAATGTCAAGTATAGATTATAAAAACACTCTGTCTACAGATCACTAAATATGTTTGTAGGAAAGGATTTAAAAGTCTGACCTGAAAATTCTAATATTCAAAATGTTTGATTTTTTTTTGCCTAATTGAAGGAAAGATAAAGATGGAATTTCTGGTACACGGTAACACCAAAATGTTCTTAGGTTCTTTTTTCAGTTTTGAGAATTCTCATGATTTGATTTTCATCCAGCACTGTCAGTTGAGACATCTGATAATCTAAAAGCATTCAGAGAATTAGGATCCCATATGGTTCAAAAATATTTCCTATCCGGCAGGGAAAAAGAGAACATACTGTGAAAATAATACTGGTATATCCTTCAACTTATATGTACAAGGAGCACAAATAAATTTAAATCATTATCCATGATTATAATGATCATCAGTATTGATTACAATGAACAAAATAAGAATATACAGTTTCCATAACCACTCTGTATTATAAAAAACCTGAGGTATATTTCAAAGCAAAGATAGCCATGGAGTTATGGCTTGTCCTTCAGAAGCAACAATAATTGGAAATGAGCACTGAATGAGGAGTCCTGACTTATCACTAATGAATTGTGTAAACCTGGAAAAGTCATTTAACTTCCTTGGGACTTAATTTTCTCAACTAAACAATGATAAAGTTGGGCCAGATGTCCCTTCTAACACAGCATCTGTTCTGGAGTTTCTGGCAGGAAGTACGTCTATTCATATATTGTCTGAAGAATAACTGTCCTTGTTTAGGGGTAAATAATTTTCTTTAAATGAGTGAGTAGTATTAAGAGATACATTTAGATAATGATGAAAGGACAGGGACTTGGGTTCAGCCAGCTGTACCAACTGAATTAATAACAATAAAATCAATGGCTGTTAATATTCATTGAGTGTTGACTGTGGGCCAGACACTGCTTTAACCCTCAGAAAACATCTATGAAACTGATATTGCTATTAATTTCCTCATACTACAGATAAGAAAACCAAAGCTAAGAGATAACTGTTAACTTGACTGAGATCACACAGTAAGTGATAGAGTTGCTGTGGCAACCAAGGTGGCAATAGAGTGGATGATGGAAGCAGATAACCAGGTGCCTCACACCCCATAGTGTCTAGGCAAGTGTCTGCCACATGGAGACGCCTCATAGAGATCAGATGGATGGAATGTCCCCTGCTGACCCAGTGGTCTGCATTAACCTTCTTTTCCATGATCTCTCCCAGTGAATTGGAGATTAATAAAAAGAATACGGAACGAGGAGATCCAGGGTTCACACCACAGTTTTGCTCTTTAGCATAGTGACTTCGGGCAACTAAGCTTCCTTTCTGTATGTGTAAAATGGAGATAACAATGATGCCTACCTTTTAGATCTGTGGTACATAATGTTTATGAAATTGCTTCCTAAACTATAAAGCAAAATTGCTAAAAATAAAGTATGCCTGCTAGGAACTATTTTTTTTTCCTCCTCTCTTTTTTGTTAGGAACATAGAGCTGTAAATCTTCTAGTTTCATGTTGTTTTTGCCAGAAATAGTCTATTCTGAAAGAGGCAGCATGTGTGGTGGAAAAAACTGTTGGTTTTATTCCTAGCTCTGCCATTTACTTAGCTTTGTGGCCATGGGCAAGTCACTTAATTGGGCGTCCTGCAGGGCCTCAGGCTCAGAAGAGGCCTGTATTTGGAGTTTAATGTTCTGTGGTTGCTTGTCTTAAAATTTGTCATAATTTTTTTCTTTGAATTTTTATCTTTTAATTTTTTTGGGTATAATTGCTTTACAATTTGAATTTGTATTTTGTGCATGAAGACTGATGGAACTATGGGGTATGTATTGGGGTTTCTCACCACTTACCAGGGATGGGTTCCACTGAAAACCTCTTCACAGCTTCCTGGGCCCTGGGCCCTGACTGGACTCCCCTTACCACACTTGATCTCCAGATTGCTGTACTCTGCTCTCCACCCCTAGCAGGGTCTGGGCAGGGGCAGAGGGAGGGTTAGGGTTGGACACTTACTCTCTACATAGGGTAGGGTATAGCATCCCCTATTGCCCACTGGTTGGCAGTATCATGGGACATTTGGTAGGCAGCAGGCTGGAGTTTTTCATTGATCCAGGTACCAAGCACATCCTGATACAAAGATTTAAAAATCCTTAGAGGACGTCTGTCTCCCATAAATTGGGATGACAGATCTTTGTGAAAGGGAGACACCTGGTTTGACTTCCCAGACCCTATAGAGGGCAGGGTCCCTGGTGCCTGTGAGGGCCTGTGCTTTGCCCCAAAGTATCCTGTGGCTGGGTATGCTCCCTTGGACTGATTCTATGCCTGGGGGCCTTATCCTTCCTTCTAGCCAACTTTCAACTTTCCTGAGTTTGGCTTGTGTTAGCTCTTTCAGCCAGCTCAGTGCACCCTTTGTATTAAAGCTGTGAAGTAGGAACTGTGTATTTCTGGTGATTCTGCTTACAAGGTAAATGCTCTGATATTTGCATTTAAAATTGTCATTGCCCAATATAAAAACAAATGGCAAAACTCATGCTAATAAAATAAAATTTTAACTTCTCTTTCCTCAGAACATTAACTAGTAAATTAAGAACACCATGGCAAATCCAGACCAAGATAAAAACTAAAAAGCTTTATTTGTACTTTTCATGACACTTTTACCCCCTGACTTTTTGAATAAGGAACCTGATGTTTTCATTTTGTACTAGCTATCCCAAATTGTATAGCTGGGTATGTTCCCGGTGTGTAAGCTCTGCAGAATTACTGGGTCCTTGCCTTGTTGCACAGGCATACCTGCAGGTAACCAGCAGGTCTACAAGCTCGGTTAGGGTGCATGAGTGGACCAAAGCATGAACAGCTCACTCTCTGGTTGTTTGTGGTTTTATCTTTACCTTTCCAAGAAGGTGGGAAAGAAGAAATGGGGGCCATTTCCTTAAAAACTGTGAAGTGAAGTGAAGTAAAAGTCGCTCATTTGTGTCTAACTCTTTGTGACCCCATGGACTATACAGTCCATGGAATTCTCCAGGCCAGAATACTGGAGTGGGTAGCCTTTCTCTTCTCCAGGGGATCTTCCTAACCCAGGGATCGAACACTGGTCTCCCTCATTGCAGGCAGATTCTTTACCAGCTGAGCTACAAGGGGAGCCCAAGAATACTGGAGTAGGTAGCCTATCCCTTCTCCAGGGGATCTTCCTGATCCAGGAATCAAACTGGGGTCTCCTGAATTGCAGGCAGATTCTTTACCAACTAACTGAGCTATCAGGGAAGCCCTTAAAAACTGTGGGGATCACTCAACTCCAACCAAAGAGATGCATCACCAGACATTAAGTAGATATCATTTCCATCTGTGGTTCCAAGGGTGGGCTTAAACATTATAAGGATGATGAGAAATATAGTAACTTGTCTGGTCTTCTGGGGCTCCTCTTTTTCTTCCTTCCTTTCTTTCTGTCTTTCTCTCCCATTCTCTCTTTCACTTATCCTATCATTTCACAACATATACTGAGTGCTTACCATATCGCACACATTTTGTTAAGCATTGAGGGTTCAAAAGTGATTAAGGCATTCTCTTCTAAGGAGCTCAAAGTTAATGAGGGTTGGGTGGGATTGAAGACAGGAACATAAATTGACAATTATTTTCTCTGACAGCAAGTGCAATATTTATGGTTACACAGAGAAAAGATCCCTGAAATACATAGGCATGGATCACAATAGACGTTTTCAGGAGGGTGACAGCTCTGTTACCTACTAAGTGATGAGTAAAAGGAAGACAGGATATAGAAAGTAGTAGAGGAGGGAGAAAGGGATTTTGCATGGATTGGTTATATCACAAGCAAAGGCACTGAGGCAAGAAACAGTGTCGTGAGAGTGAAAACCAGTGATTGTTTACTATTAACTAGGCTGGAAAAATAGGTAGGGAAAGAACAAGCAAGGAGCCTTGCAAACGATGATAGCAAGTGGGCTTCATCCTGTAACACTGGGCAGCCAATGAATGGTTTTATCCCTGGAAGGGAGATGGTTGCCTTTACAACTTAGAGAGCATGCTCCACTGGCTATTTGAAGAGAGGATTTGAAAGGATGAAAGTGGAAATTAGAAGCTAGAGCCTGTTAAGCTCTTACAGCAATAATACAAGAGATAATGGAGGTCGGAAGGAGGGCAGTAGTAGCTCTGGTGGTTTTGTACTAAAGGCCTATGAAAGAATTAAAGCTGTCTGAACTTATTATTGATTAAATGTAGGAGTCAGTAGAAGGGAGGGGCAAGGAGGGCTGTTTAGGTGACTGATGGCTAAAGGTCAGCTGAGAAATAGACTTCAAGAAGAGGTGGAGATTTTGGAGGTGCAATGGGGAAGAATGGTGTGTCCTGTTGTATACCTGGTTAGGTGCCTATCGAACTGGCAGGTACAGATGTCAGCAGGCAGAGGAAGCTGAAGTTTAGGGAGAAGTTTGGGTTGGAGTTGTAGATTTGAGGAGGATCAAGATCTAAGTGGCAGCTGTAACTATGAGATGGATGAATCCACCCACGGGGAAACCACGATAGAGGAAAAGGAAAGAGAAAGGCAATGAGGAGAGAGAAAATGTTGTCACAGAAGCCAAGAGGGTAAAGAGTTCCACAAATGAGGACACGAACCGGTGGTTAAATATGGCAGAGCGATCCTGAAAGAAGTGGGAAAGGTCCTTTGATTTGGTAATTATAGAGCTGCTCAGGATGGATCACAGGAGGAGCCTGCTCAGAACTGTAGGAACAAAAGCTAGATTGAAGAGGACTGTGAAATAAAAAGTGCGGAGACAGCAAATATAGACTACTCTTTAGAGAAAATTGAGTAAGGGAGAAAAAAATTTGGAGCACAGCTGGAGAAGGAGAAGAATCAAGGGTGAGTTGCTTCCTTTTTTTCTCTCACTTCTCTAAAGAATAGGAGGCACTTAAGTTTACAGGCAGAAGAAAGGAAAATACTAGAGGAATGGGAAACTTTGAGAAGCAGGGGAGGAGAAAGAAAACTGGTGGAGGTAGAAAGAGAGCACATCCTCTGTGTCTGAGGGAAGGATGTGAGGCTGGGGGAGGATGCAGAGCCCTGTGCTCAGCTGAGTCCTTCACTACTGGTACTTCTCCCGTCCTGGGCACTTGTCAATTCCTCAGGCCATCTCTATTGCTGAACTGAACTGTGAAACTGTCAAGTCAGGAACTGTGCTGAGTGAGTTCTCTACAGATTACCACTATCTAACTGCTGATAGAGTACACTTTATGGCCAATCCTTTTCTTGAAAAAAAAAAAAAAAAAGTATTCTTTCCCTGATAACAATTCTCCAACTCTCTAACCTTATATTTACATCCCTCGGTCTTACAAGGTCCCTTCCTATTTTGAGTGGACTCAAACATGAGCTCCTCCAACATCTCTCTTTCCTATCTCAATTTCTTATGTCCTCACCTTCAAGTTTTTTCTTGCAATATTCAAAGTTCTATTGATCTTTCAAGGTCCAATTCAAGTGATATCCCTTATCTCTGTTTTGCTTTCATCTTACATATGCATTTTAAGTTATTTGATGTCTTTATGTTATTTCCCAAGCTATTTTAAATACTTTTAGAACAAGAAAGGATTCAATCAACCGACCAATTGCCCTAATGCCTTTCTTTTTTTAAATTTTGTCTTTTCATTTTTTAAATCTCTTTGACTCACTCATATCTTTTTTTTTTTTCACTAAACTGTTAAATCCCTTAAGGGCAGGTACATGCTTTTATTATCTGTTCCAGCAGTGACAGCTCATTGTAAATAATAGCTACCTACTCCAATTAATGGGCTGTGAGCTCCTGGAGGATAGATAAATAGATAAAGATATATGCATATACAGATGTTGTAGTTTAGTCGATAAGTCCTGTTTGAATCTTTTGTGATCCATGGACTGTAGCCTTCCAGGCTCCTCTGTCCATGGGATTTCCCAGGCAAGAATACTGGAGTGGGTTGTCATTTCCTTCTCCAGGGACTCTTCCTGACCTGGGGATCAAATCTGTGTCTCCTACTTGACAGGCGGATTCTTTACCACTGAGCCACCTGGGAAACCCACATATGCAGATACATAATCATATTCTCTAAAATACATCATCTCAATTCAATATGTATTAGACACTTACTTGCTAGCAATTCACGGTAAGTAAACAAAGACAAAACAAACAAAGTCTTTGTCTTCTAAGAATACAAATCCAGTAGGGCATTCTGATAGATATGTATGTAACACCAGTACATTATCTAATTTCTAATTAATACTTAGGAATGGGCGTTTAGTGTGAATAGGATTTTAATGGGCAGAAGGCACAGCAATGAGAAAGCAGAAATACATAAAAGACCATGGCTGGAAGGCAGGGTGGTTGGTAAGAGGATGAAGCTGGACATGTCTTCTGGAACCAGAGAAGAAGAGAGCTTGAATGATATGCAGATAAAACTGGACTTTGCTATGTAAGAAACCTGTAAGCCCTCAAAACCTGTGAGGGTTTTAATACAGAATACTACTGAATATGGGTTTTAAGAAGATAACTGACAGCAAGATGGAGGGAAAATTTGAAAAGAATGAAACTTGAGGTAGGTTGACTGATAAGAGGACGTTTTCCCCTTGAGGTATAATTGACATATATTAGTTTGAGGTGTACAACATGATGATTTGACAGTCATATATATTGAGATAATCACCGTAATAAGTCTAGTTACGATTAATTACCATACACGTTTCCAGAGAATTTTTAAGATCTATTCTCTTAATAACTTTCAAATATGCAATACAGTATTATTAACTATAGTCACCATGCTGTACATTACATCCTCATGTCTTATTTATTTTATAACTGAAGGTTTGTAATAGTTCAGGTGAAAGAGGGTAAAGGTCAAACAAGGGAAACTTGTATGGGAATGTGTGTGTCAATGTGTGTGTGTTGGGGGGCAGAGAGGGGGTTGGTGAGCAAGGTTAAGCAAGTACCCAGAAATTATTTGTTGATTTTACTTTTAAAAACATATTAAGTGGTAAACAGCAACAGTGACTGTAATTTATTATTTCTGTTATATTTTGTAACACATTTCTCTGGAATTGGTCCCAGGCAATACTGATATCTCTTCTCTAACACTTATTATCCTGTAGGCCTGATTTTGGCACTTTATTCTATGTGACCAAGTACTGTTTTATTCTTTCAGGTCTTCACTTCTGAGTATTCTATGAGGTCATATATCCTCCAGGGAAACATACATTTTAGTGTACATCTTTTATACTTTCCATGATACTTAGCAGAAGGTTAGGTAGACAGTAGATACCAAACACTTGTCAATAATACTGAGTTGAATGGTATTTTCAGGGGTTTTCTGGGAGTTGTATATCCTTGCACTTCTTGGCCTCTACAGTGTTGCCTTCTTTGCCCAGAATCCTTTCTTTCTCTTTTCACCCTTCCTCTATTATTTTTGCTTAGCCACTTCCTTTTCATAACTTCCTCCAGGATTTCTTGATTGATTTGCCTAAACTGAGTTAAACACTTTTCCTAAACAGCATTGTCTACTTATTTTTTTCTCTGTTAGTTCCATAAAGGTTGAGCACCTTTCAGTAATTTGCTCAGTTTTATCCCCAGTTTGAACACAGCGCCTGGCATGCAGTGATTGCTCAGTAAATATTTGTTAAATGAACTTGGCTTTGTGTGATTTTATTTGTAAAATCTGACCATTTTGAAATCTGAATCTTCAAATAGCTGAACGCAAAGCCTTAGATTCAGCCAGCGCAAAAAAATGCGATGGGAGACCATCTAGAAAAAGCATTTTTATTCTTTCTGCTCTTAAATGAAGTTAGTAGAAATTGAAATAGATATTATTCTATTTCTGAGGACTTTTATGCAATTAAAATTCTGGAGGAGCAACACCAGGACAGCTCAAGAGTCCACTGTTTAAACTGTGCCCTCCCATTCCGAGCACACAGAGTATCTGCTTTGTTGCCCATTTTCTCATGTGCACACATTATCATTTTTAGTTTTAAGTTTCTGTGGGGCAGGAAGAGTAAACACCTCAGGAAACAAATGTGACAGCAAAGATGGAGAGAAATCAGGAAGCCAGATTCCATTTTTGAAAGATTTAAGAGGATTGCTTTAGTGTTCTGTAGACAATACCAGGTAACAGGCAACGCAATTCTCTGCTTTTTATTTCAGTCATTCAACAAAATTTTACTTCTAGTACTTCCTGGTCCTATTTTAGGCCCTAGAGACAGGTGTGTTAAGAAAATCAGGCATGGCCCTTGTTCTCATGGAGCTTTGTGTCCAGGAATGACATAACTGGCGGTAACCTGATTTTCATATGCACTTAGTGGATTTCCTAGGTGACTCAGTGGTAAAGAATGTACCTACAGTGCAGGAGATGCAGGTTCAATCCACGGGTCTGAAGATCCCCTGGAGAAGGACATGGCAACCCACTCCAGTATTCCTGCCTGGCAAATCCCATGGACAGAGGAGCCTGGTAGGCTACAGTTCATGGGATTACAAAGAGTCAGACACAACTTGGTGACTAAACAGCAACCTGATTTTGAGGAGGTTGATTAAGATCAAGATCCAACTTTGGAATTGGTCCCCTAAGAAATGAGTGGTTTCTGGGAATATCAGTTCAGTTCAGTTCAGTTGCTCAGTCATGTCCGACTCTTTGCGACCCCATGAATTGCAGCATGCCAGGCCTCCCTGTCCATCACCAGCTCCCGGAGTTCACCCAAACTCATGTCCATCGAGTCGGTGATGCCATCCAGCCATCTCATCCTCTGTTGTCCCCTTCTTCTCCTACCTCCAATCCCTCCCAGCATCAGAGTCTTTTCCAATGAGTCAACTCTTCTCATGAGGTGGCCAAAATACTGAAGTTTCAGCTTTAGCATCATTCCTTCCAAAGTACACCCAGGACTGATCTCCTTTAGAATGGACTGGTTAGATCTCCTTGCAGTCCAAGGGACTCTCAAGAATCTTCTCCAATACCACAGTTCAAAAGCATGAATCCTTCAGTGCTCAGCTTTCTTCACAGTCCAACTCTCACATCCATACATGACTACTGGAAAAACCATAGCCTTGACTAGATGGACCTTTGTTGGCAAAGTAATGTCAGGATCATGGTATAATGGAAAAAACACATGGGATTAAAAAAGAAAAAAGCCTAGATTAGAAGTACTCATAGCTGAGACAGCACTATGTGCTCCAAAGGCTAACTCTGAAAGTAACTGAGAGGCTATTAGTTCATTGTTAAAATCTTAGTACTAGGACCACGGTCAGAAGATTCTCCTACATTTGAGTGATATAAAGCAATGTATGCTTCTAAATAACAGTTTGGATTATGTATTAATATAATATTTTAAAAGTATTGAGACCGTATCATTGAACAACAGAAATAATAAATGTGGTAGGACTGGGCAAAGAGTGCCTTTATAGTTGTTGCCAGTTTCCAAAGGTGTCTTTTAATGTTCAAATTTAGTGACTCATTGATAATTATAGTCAGAATCATAGCATACACTGTAGAGCATTTTTAAATTCAGTTTTTGGTTGTATTATTTCACTGGACAGCAAAGGCTGATAGGTAGCTATTTTGAGAATAACTATTAGAGCAACAATACGGATCCAGATATCTGCTCTTGTGATAGTATTTCCTCCACCTCTGTGACATCATAATGATGGATACTGTAGCTGAAATAATTAAAATAAATCAGGCTGTTGAAATGAATGAACAAATTGAAAACCATAATGGATGGTAACCCCATTGTTCCACTTTTACATATTTCCCAGGAGCCATTTCTTATGGGCAGCAGCTACACTCTACCTGTTTGAATAATGATGCCCTGTAAAAGAGAACAGGAAACTGAGCATACTTCTGCACAGAGGAGCCAAATGGAATACCAGATGATAAGTCGGGAACCTTGACCATGTTGCTTTAAATTTATAAATGAAGCACAAATGAAAATGTTAGCTAGAGGTACTTTCCATACTTCCCAAGGACTGTCTTTGGGGATAACTGTTTCTATGGAAAGAAACCTGGTATTACATTTTGTATTATTAGACCCAAGTATGGGATAATGAAAACAGAAATACCTTATACAATGTTATTAATTTTTATACTCAGAGGATTCTGTTGAAGCTAGTAACTAAATAAGACAGGCCTTGCATCAAGACTGAGCCTGAGAGAAATTGCCAGGTCTGGGTTGCAGACTGGAACACCTGAGTGAGTTCTAACACAGGCTCACTTACAGGTTAGCCACAATCTTCTTGGAATTCGGTTTCTTCCTCTCTGACACTGCAGTAAGAAGATGAATTTCTGCAGGGGAATACTCCCAGAAAGGCACAGGGAGATCTGAGTAGATAAATAACACAGATATCTAAAGAATAGAAACTACAGGAAGAAAGAAATAAAAACATACAGTGATTTAAAAATACATTTTTAACTGTAGAGGCATTAAACTTAACTCATCCTTTAAGATCCAGGATATCTCTATCTCTGTATATTTCTCATTGAACTTTCCCCAGCTCTTCCAGAAAGAATAGGAAGAACAAAGAATTGGTTCATTCTCTTGTAGATGAGAATGTGAGGCTCAGCAGTCAAATCCTGATAACATAGCCAGCAACTATAAAAGCATTATTTATAACCCCTTTGACTTCTATCCCAACATTTTTTTTCATTGCATCATCATGATAGACGATGATTCTGAAATATATTGTGAAGATAACCCACTATGACAGAAAATGCACTTGTGGAAACTTCCATGCACTGATCACAGTGCATTTTAGCCAGTGGTGCAAGTCTCTGTCTCTCAAATGAGACTATATTCCTCGAGGATATACACTGTCTTAGTCTGTCTAGTACCCCCAGTGGTTAGCACAGTAACTAACACACAGTATATGGCCAATAAACATTTGAAGAATGAACTTAAAACATGATCTACTTGGGAAAGAATGCCTTCAGGAATTGGGGCTCTGAGAAAAGGAGTGGGATGCATGCAAAAGGATAGAGAAGAATGTTGAGTGATCATGGTCATTGAGTTGTGTACTACTTTGGGGAAAATAGACTAGAAATAGTAAGATTATAAATAGAAAAACAAGGTAGTGTTTATGTTGTTTGTTTTTGCTTTTAAAGTTGACAATTTTATTTATGGATATTGCAATAACATTTGCAAAGAAAGCTGAGCGCCAAAGAATTGATGCTTTTGAACTGTGATGCTGGAGAAGGCTCTTGAGAGTCCCTTGGACTGCAAAGAGATCCAATCAGTCCATCCTAAAGGAAATCAGTCCTGAAAACTCATTGGAATTTTCAGGAATTCACTGATTGGAAGCTGAAACTCCAATATTTTGGCCACCTGATGTGAAGAACTGACTCATTTGAAAAGACCCTGAGGCTGGGAAAGATTGAAGGTGGGAGGAAAAGGGGACAACAGAGGATGAGATGGTTGGATGGCATCACTGACTTGATGGACATGAGTTAGAGTAAGCTCTGGGAGTTGGAGATGGACAGGGCAGCCTGGCATGCTGTAGTCCATGGGGTTGCAAACAGTCGGACATGACTGAGCAACTGAACTAAACTGAACTGAATAGGATTTGAGCTTAAAAGAGAGCATGTAATAAGACAGGTGACTAGAGAAATGGTTGATGAGAAAAGGAAGCAGAGTTTAAAACACAAAAGAGAGTAAGAAGGGAAACTATACAGATATTTAACAGGGAAAGGAAAAAGAGAAAAGAATCATCTTTCTAGAGGACGTTCTATGGGCATGATATGGTTCTTCTCCAGGGACTTTCAGAAACTGAGAGAGCACCAGGGAGAAAATAGTCATGGAATGAACAACACTTAAGGTCAAATATATGGCATTGATCACTCGTGGGGAAAGAGGAAGGGAAGAAAATGGCCTCAAAGAAGTCATTTTTGTCAACAAGCAAGAAATTTCTCCCGTCATGCCCGTAGCCATTGAAGGCAAACTGAGCTAGTGGTCTGTCTCCTGCTGCTTCCTCCTCTCACTCTGCTCCGAGGGCTGCTCCCTGGCTGATAAAGGAACTCCCCCTGGGCTGTAGAATTTTCCCAAGCTCTGGACCTTTCTCTACTGTTTTACATCTAACAGAACTTGCCCAGCCTCTACAGTAGTCTCTCAGAACCCCTGTTGCTATGAAAAAAACAAAGAAAGCTAATTGGTTCAAGTAGTCATTCCTATTACAGGCTTAGTGAGCTAATGGTTGCCTTGACCATCACATAATGGCAGTGCAGTGAACAGAAAGTAAATGAGTGGATGAAACTCCTTGTGTGCCAGACCCTGAGCCCCATGCAGCAGAGTACGGTGGGGTAGCACCAGAGACAGACACACCAAAGACAGAGGTCCGATCCACAGTTGTCTACCTGTGTGCCTGGGGAAGTTGTCTTCTCTGGATCTTTAGTTTCCTTTTCTAGGAAACAGAGATAATGTTGTCTACTTTGCATGATTGTTTTGGGGATTCAAAATGTGTGCAAATGATAATATTGCTATTTATTTATCCATTTGTCCCCATTTTAAATAGGGAAAGCAGAGGCATAGAGATGTAAGGTGGCATGACTAAGGTCACTCAGTTGGGAAGTTTCAGAGTCAGCACAGAAGTCTAGGTAGTTGTCTTCATGTTTCTAACCAACACACTAAGTCATGCACAGATGCTCCCATCTACAATGGGCACGACCATGACCAGGAATATCTGTTAGTCCCCAACACTGGTGAAACACTTTGATTCTTACTAAGATCACTGAACCCTCACAGCAACCCTGTAAGAAAGAGAGCCAGCCTTGTGTGGTACTATCTTCTTTTTTTAAATCTTTTGGCCACTCCACGTGATATGTGGGATCTTAATTCCCTGACCAGGGCTCAAACGCTGCATTGGCAGCACAGAGTCTTAAACTCAGGACTGCCAGGGAAGTCCTCTGTATGGTACTATTATCCCTACTTTAAGGTGTGTGGTACTATTATCCCCACTTTAAGGTAAGGAATGTAAAGCCCAGAGATGGTAACTTACTGGCCAGAGCTCAATGAATTAGCATCGGAACATGAAGTCACATGCAGATTTGAACCATAAACATAAATATAAGAAAGAGAGTTAGCCTTGGGTCCAGGGTAGATTTCCACATCACTATTACTTATCCGGGTAGTCTTTTTTGGATTACTTTTAAATCATCCAAAGTTGAAACCTGGCTAGATATTTTCAGACAGATGAGAAAATGAAAGAGAAGACATGAGTTCATGAACAGATTTGAACTCTTTATTGCCGGGGTACTGGTCAATTATCTCTTACTGAGTGGTGCTATCAGTACAGGATAAAACAAATTAGATTTTTAAGAAGGTGCAAAATTACCACCATAAAATCAGATAAGCCTGGTGCAGTTGGGAATAAATTCTATCATAGAAATACATCCTGCCTGATATCAAAGGCAGCCAAGAGATCATGCCAAGAGTCTCTTGGATGAAAACTGACATTTTCTGCTGTGGAGACAGAAGTGGAAGCACTGATTGGAGAATTATATTATGAAGAGTTCTAAAATATTTATCATCATTCTAGGTCATTTATTCATTTACCCTTTTAATGCTCATTTCTTTTGTGCCACCAAGTCAAGCTTAAATTAAGCAAAGAATAAAAATTCATTTTGTTTTTGTACACTAATATAAAGCAGGAAGCTTCTTTGTTCCTTGGTTTGAAAAATAATAGCATTTCTGGGAAATATTAGAACACTAAAATGTTCTTTCAGAAATATGACTTTTGTCAGTAATGAGGATGTTGAATTTATTCAAGTAGGTTATGAATTTTTACTTTTGAGGGGGTAGCTTCCTTTGACTTAAGTAATTCAGGAGGGGGAAATGATTTAAAAAAAACCAAAAACCTCAATGAGAATTGACATTGCTTCACTGTATTAATTACCCCATTATGCTTCTTTCTAGACTCGACTCAGGCACCTCCTTCTCCAGGTGGCCATTTTTGACTCTCCATTCAAATGAAGATGTCCTTTCTCTGTTTTCCAGGAGCACTCTGCACAAACCTCCACTCATCCCTGCCCTCAGCACAGCGTATGGAACCTCTCTGCCCATACATCTGCGCCCTCGGAAGATGGGCAGGACAAGGACCACGTCTTACATGCACCTGGTGTCCTTAGCACCTGGCTGGTAGCCAGAGCTCAGAAAGTGTTTCCTGAGCAGCACCGAATTTCAAAACGACAAACTGACTATGAAAGTGTTTGCTCCCTTTGCTTACATAAAATTCATTTCACAAATGCAAAATTTTCCAATGGTATCAAAGATTTACAAGTGAAAGAAAAAGTGAGTCTTTTGTCCCTAGGTGTTCACTATTTGGCTTATGTAATATTAAAAGGTATTTCTTTAAAGTATCATTTCTATTTCTCAGGCTGGAAGGATACTTTTGCTACTGTCCTCCTAGGCTTTCTATTTTGGCTCTGAATCCAGAGACATGAAAGAGGCTTGACTCAGCTGCCGCCTAATACTGCACAAGCCTGAGAGGAGACTATTACATAAGCTAATGTGTATTTTAAGGTTTTTTTTTTTTTTTTCATAGCCAGTACCTAAATGCCACCTTCCAACCTCATGAAAGCACTGAAACCCAGTGTGTGGGAAAGTGAGGTCCCCTATTTGCTCTGTATTCCTTATAAGTATAAAAAAATAAAAGCAGTTGATTAAGGGGTAGCAATTTTCTTTCCTTTCTTTACATGTACTTGTAATTCATTTAATGCAGGAAGTGGGCTGAGTTTTCTTGTTCTTTCCAATTCAACTGTCAGGGAGCTTTCTTGCCAGCCTGCTATGGTTACCATGGCAACCAGATGATGGTGGCAGTAATATGATCTCATGTGTCTTGTGTCAATGGCATCAGATCATCGCACTTGAGGATAATTTTGAAAATAAGTTTAAGGTATAGATTCAGGATTTATTAGCATTTGATTGGTTTACTATAAATACTGAGCAATTATAGCCTTAAACTGCTGATAAAAGCATGTTCATAATGGTTAGCATTTCCCCCATATGACATTTTCTATGGTATTCTAAAATTTGTAAAGTGCTTTCATGCAATGCATCTACTTTAATTTTCTGGTCTCACACAGTGTGCTTGGGTGCAGTAGCAGAGCAACTTTGCTGTGGAGCTGAAACTTCAACTCTGCACTTCTGACATCAGACTCACAACCTTCTCTTTATGCCTATGTTGAGAATTGATGGGTGTTAGGAAAATGTCCTTAGATGCACAGGTTAAACTCTGGAATGTCTGAATTAAAATAAATAGAATGTGCGTATGCTAACAACTAGTACTAGTTTGAAAATACAGCTATATTACATGTGGGTAATGCCTCATACGTTTTACATCTCCCATGCCAACCTCCTCTAAGGCTTTCCTGATAACATACACATAAATAGATGCTTCTCTTTCCCTTTGCTCATTGGTCATAGCCTTGCATTTTTATTATTAGCTTCATTTGCTTTTCCAGTGTGAATTCTTGAAGGCAGGAATCTTGTTATTCATTCTTGGTAGGTCCCTATTCCTGGCACAGTACCTGGTACACAATAGATACACCATAGATACTTGTGTTAGTTGCTCAGTTGTGTCTGACTCTTTGTGACTTCATGGACTGTAGACCAACAGGCCCCTCTGTCCATGGACTGCTCCAGGCAAGAATACTAGAATGGGTATCCATTTCCTTCTCCAAGGGATCTTCCCAACCCAGGGATCAAACTCGGGTCACCTGCATTTCAGACAGAATCGACCATCTGAGCCATCAGGGAAGCCCCCATAGATGCTCACTGCTGTTAAAATTAACTCATCTCTCACATAACCCCAAAAGATAGGCACAGCAGGTATTATGACTTACCCCCTAAAAAATGAGTAAACAAGGGTCACATATATAAATACGGGAAACTTAATTCTCCACCTCCAGCCATGTGCTCTTTCCACATCGTCCTATTTGCTTTATTCCCTCATTTGTTCCTTTTTCAGTAGTTCATTCATTTGGCAAATGTTTGTTGATTGACAATTGTATAACAAGCATTATTATAGATGCTGGGATACAGAGATAAGGATGATACAGTTGTCAGGATCACAGGACTCACAGATATGGAAATGATTTTTTGCCTGGGTAAGTAGGTAAACTAAAACCTTATACAAAATCCTGAGTATGCATTAGACTATATTTGAGCTTAGTTGGCTCTTTAAAAAAAAATCTTCAGAATTCATTTCAATTCCCTCCTTTAATGCAAGATTTTAAAAGCCTTAAGCCATCACCAGTATAGATCCAAGTAGTAACCCTGTGTCTTAATTTTTTTTTCAATTGCATGAGAACTCAGCATTTCTAACTTTCCACAGAATCCTGAAACTTAATGAGCCTGAAATGAAAACTAGTATCTATCTGCCCTACACAGCTGGGGTATAGTAGGAAGAGGCAGATGAATAAGTTTGGACTCTTGACTCCATGCGATATATTGCCTCGGATAAGCTACTTATACTGTTGGGGAGCTTCTTCATCAACACAGTGCTCAAAATACTTCAAGGATGAATGGATTAATGAAAAAGTTGTCAATGAGGATGAACAGTGATAGTACATGATAGCAATACCTGGAACAGTGCTAGCATTAATCAGTGCTGATTAGATCCCTTTCCTGAAACATACTCAATTGCCAAGACAAAACTTCTGAATATCTTGCTTCTCTTTCCTCAGCCTCCAAACCATGGAGTCAGGTTAGTTTGGCTTCTGCGATATCTTGGACTTTCTCGTTCTTTTCTTTCTACTCAATGCCAAGCTTTGGTCCAGCCCCTGCCTTTTCTATATTAGACTTTCGTAGGAGATAGACTGGTCTTGACTGGCCTTCCTCTTTACATGATCTCCCGTTTCAAATCATTGCCCAAACTGTTATTTTCAAAGCACAGAGAGGATCAAATATCTCTTCTGGTCAGAAATGCTGTATTTATTCTCAGATTCTAATTAAGAAACTTTTTAGCATGACAGTCAAGATCCTTCAAAAGGTGACCTTCAGTTCCATGTATATGATCATCCCCTTACATACAGTCTATGTTTTAGCTTTCTAATCCTCTAATTGCCCTTTTGGACTTCTATACTTTTCACTTCTATGCCTAGTTAGTGGAATGAAAATGGCTCTCTAAATTTTGCACGTGCTTTGCAGTTTGTAAATAATTCTCATATTCATATACTGAAATTTCACAATAACTCTGGTAAGCATTAAGATTTCATTTTCACTGCACTAATTTAGAAATTGAAAATCAGAGAAGTTAAACAATTCTGATCATCACAACCTTTATGAGAATTGAGAATTATAATTCTGTGATCAATTGTTGAAAAATTGAATCAGTAAATTAAAATATTTAAAATAACCACAGTGACTTCAAAATGTTGATGCTCAGTATTCATCCAGCTCTTCAGCCCAGAAGTTAATTATGATGGCTCTGAAGCCAAACTACTTTGTTGAGAATCCTGGCTCTAGTACTTCCTAGCTGCGTGACCTTGGATAAGCAATTTGATCTCTCTGTCTTTCAGTTCATATCCTCATTACTATAATGGAGATACCAAGAGTCTCTACCACACAGGATTGCTCTAAGTGTTGAATGAGTTTAATATGTGTAAAGTCTTAGAGTAATATCTGACACATAGTGAGCACTTTTAAATGTTGCTGTTGTTGGGAGCCTCAAAGATATATCATAAGAACTTCTTTAGAGTATTTCCTGATCTCAAGAAACAAAATTAATTGCTTCCTTTCTGGTGCTCCAGGAGCCCCGTGCTTGCATTTTCTATACAGTGGGCATTATACCTGCTTTAGGGTATTGGCTTAGGATGAATTCAGAACTTACAGCTACTCCTTATTATGAGTAGTCATTCAGTTTCCCTAACTCTCAGCTTACTATCTGGGAACACCAAGATAATAACAGTGTTTATTATTTATGTTTAGATTTCTGGTGTCTATAATGTTAGCTGGTGCACTTAAGGCCCTTCGTGCTTGGCACTGAGTAAGTGCTCAATAAAACTTAGCTACTATTACTATTGGCTCAGTGGTAAAGAATCTGTCTGCGTTGCAGGATACCTGGGTTCAATCCCTGGGTCGGGAAGACCCCTTGGATAAGGAAATAGCAACCCACTCCAGTATCCTTGCCTGGAAAATTCCATGGACAGCGGAGCCTGACGGACTACAGTCGATGAGGTCAAAAAGAGTCAGACGTGACCGAGCGACTAACACTTTCACTTCGCTATTACTATTGCTCATATAAATGTATCCCTCGTGATATTTTGAGTTGCATGTAGTTAGAGCCTGTCTTGTTATCTTTACTCCTATCTTTATCCCTCCTACACAGGTTTTAAAAAATAAACATTTACACACAAGGTATTTTTGTGTTGTTGTTTAGTTAGTTGCTTGGACTGCAAGGAGATCAAAACAGTCAATCCTAAAGGAAATCAGTCTTGAATATTCATTGGAAGGACTGAGGCTGAAGCTGAAACTCCAATACTTTGGCCACCTGATGTGAAGAGCTGACTCATTTGAAAAGACCCTGATGCTGGGAAAGATTGAAAGCAGGAGGAGAAGGAGATGACACAGGATGAGACGGTTGGATGGCATCACCAGCTCAATGGCTATGAGTTTGAGCAAGCTCCAGGGGTTGGTGATGGACAGGGAAGCCTCACGTGCTACAGTCCATGGGGTCCCAAAGAGTTGGACATGACTGAACTGAACTTAGTTTCTAAGTTGCGTCTGACTCTTTTGCAACTCCACAGACTGTAGCTCACCAGACTCATCTGTTCATGGGATTTCCCAAGCAAGAATTCTGGAGTGGGCTGCCATTTCCTCTCCAGGGGATCTTCTCAACCCAAGAATCAAACCTGCATCTCCTGTATCACAGGAGAATTCTTTACCACTGAGACAGCAGAGAAGACCTAAAGGTATTTTTAAATGAGCATGGTTAAAGTAGAAAGATGTAACTTAACATTTGTAGATAAAAATCTCAAGTTATAAATTGATGCATACTGGATTTCAAATACAAACATATTAAATTCTAGAAAAAGTTATCTGTTAAATTATCTATTCTAGTTATTACATAATATAGATCTAGTGGTTGTCTGAAAAATTTGAATGCAATGTATAATAAATTAGGTTTAGATTATGAAAATTTTATTTTCTTGTCCAAAAAGAAAGAAAGGGTATATATAGATGATTTTATAACACTAAAAATTTGAATTTTTTTTCTGTAATTAGGCATAACTCAGTAAGAAGTGGAGTTGATTGTGTTGTGCATGAGAACATTTTAATGCAGTAAATTTTTTTATTATGCAGCTTCATATAGCACTCTTCCCTGGAGTGACTATACAGAGCCTGGTGTTAAATTCAGTAGCTAACTCAAATCTTTTCACTTTCATAAAAGGGTTTAAGGAATGGAGTTAATATTCTACTTAGCAGGTTAACATATAGTATTATGTGTAGTAATGTTGTATGCCCACCCGCCCATCAGACTGCAGATGATCTACTACTGTTCATTGCTCAGAGTAAGTACCAGGCATATTTCCGGTTCACTATCATATGTAAAGCTCATACACACAAAGAAAGGATAGAAGAAAATGAATGAGCAATTAAAATGATTGCAGGCAACTTTAACAATACAAGACTAGATATTTTGGCTAAATATTCAATTTGGAATTCACTAATCTTTTCCTATTAGGACTCAAGAGCTACTAAGGTTTTGGTCTCAAAGCAACAACAGCAGCAGCGACAAAACGATCACAGCATCTACCACTGGCCGAGCATCTGCTCTGAGCTGGCAGTTATAGAAGACTTCAGTTCCTGCAGCAGGCTCAGTCACAGCCCTCACAGGTGACAAGTGCTAGTCCCTGGAATCTGTAAATATTACCTCATTTAGAAAGAAGGATTTTTGCACATGTGATTAAGTTAAGGATCTTGAAATGAGGGGGTTATCTCAGATTATGTGGATGGGCCCTAAATACCATCACATGGTTCTATACAAGATAGAGGCAGAGGGGTATTTACAAATAGCTGAGGAAAGAAGGGAAGTGAAAGGCAAAGGAAAAAAGGAAAGACACACCCATCTGAATGCAGAGTTCCAAAGAATAGCAAGGAGCGATTAGAAAGCCTTCCTAAGTGATCAATGCAAAGAAATAGAGGAAAACAACAGAATGGGAAAGACTAGAGATTTCTTCAAGAAAATTAGAGATACCAAGGGAACATTTCGTGTGAAGACAGGCACAATAAAGGACAGAAACAGTATGGACCTAACAGAAGCAGAAGGTATTAAGAAGAGGTGACATGAATACACAGAACTATACAAAAAAGATATTAATGACCCAGATAACTATGATGGTGTGATCACCTACTAAGAGTCAAATATCCTGAAGTGTGAAGTCAAGTGGGCCTTAGGAAGCATGACAAAACTAGTGGAGGTGATGGAATTACAGCTGAGCTATTTCAAATCCTGAAAGATGATGCTATTAAAGTGTTGCACTCAATATGCCAACAAATTTGGAGAACTCAGCAGTGGTCACAGGACTGGAAAATGTCAGTATTCATTCCAATCTCAAAGAAGAGCAATGCTAAAGAATGTTTAAAATAACACAATTGCATTCATTTCACATGCTAGCAAAGTAATGCTCAAAACCCTTCAAGCTAGGCCTCAACAGTATGTAAACCAAGAACTTCTAGATGTATAAGCTGGATTTAGAAAAGAAAAAGGAACCAGAGATCAAACATCCATTGGATCACAGACAAAGCAAGAGAGTTGAAGAAAAACATCTACTTCTGCTTCATTGACAATGCTAAACCCTTTGACTGGGTAGATCACAACAAACTGTAGAAAATTCTTAAAGAGATGGAAATACCAGACCACCTTAAGTGCCTCCTGAGAAACCTGTATGCACGTCAAGAAGCAACAGTTAGAACCAGACATAGAACAACAGATTGGTTCCAAATCAGGAAAGGAGTATGTCAAGGCTGTATATTGTCACCCTGCTTATTTAACTTATATGCAGAGTACATCATGTGAAACACCTGGCTGGATGAATCACAAGCTGGAATCAAGATTGTGGGGAAAAATATCAATAGTCTCAGATATGCAGATAACACCACTGTTATGGCAAAAGTGAAGAGAAATTAAAGAGCCTCTTTTGAAGGTGAAAGAAGAAAGTGAAAAAGTTGGCTTAAAACTCAACATTCAAAAAATGAAGATCATGGCATGCAGTCCCATTACTTCATGGCAAATAGATGGGAAAACAATGGAAACCATGATGGACTCTATTTTCTTAGGCTCCAAATCACTGTGGATGGTGACTACAACCATGAAATTAAAAGATGCTTACTCCTTGGAAGAAAAGCTATGGCCAACCTAGACAGCACATTAAAAAGCAGAGACATTACTTTACCTACAAAGGTCCATACAGTCAAAGTTATGGTTTTTCCAGTAGTCATGTATGGATGTGAGTTGGACAAAAAGAAAGGCTGAGCACTGAAGATTTGCTGCTTTTGAACTGTGGTGTTGGAGGACTCTTGAGAGTCCCTTGGACAGTAATGAGATCAAACCAGTCAGTCCTAAAGGAAATCAGTCCTGAATATTCATTGGAAGGACTGATGCTGAAGCTGAAGCTCCAATACTTGGCACCTGATGTGAAGAGGTGACTCCTTGGAAAAGACCCTGATCCTGGGAAAGATTGAAGGCAGGAGAAGGGGAAGAAAGAGGATGAGATGGTCGGATGGCATCACCAACACAATGGACATGAGTTTGAGCAGACTCTGGGATTTGGTGATGGACACTGAAGCCTGGTGTGCTGCAGTGTGTGGGGTCACAAAGAGTTGGACATGACTGAGTGACTGAACAATGAAGAGGGGTATTTGACAGACAGAAGAGAAGGAGGTGTGATGTGACCAGGGGGCAGGAACTGGGCTGATGCTGATGAGTCTCAGCAAGTCAAGGGATGGCATGAGGCACCAGGAGCTAAAGGAGGTAAAAAACAGATCCTCGTCTAGAGGTGGGAGAGAGCCCTTATCGACACCTTTATTTTGGTTCAGTGGTACTGATTTCAGATTCCTGGCCTCCAGAACTTTGAGTGAAGAAATTTTGTTTTGTTTTAAGGCACCCAGTTTGTGGTAGTTTGTTACAGCAGTGACAAGACACTAATAGAGATTTCAAGCATCCAACCATAGAACTAATGTCAGAATGCTGCCGATATTCCTTCTCCAGGCTCTGAAATTCTTGATTTCTTTGCTCTGTGGGGGCTGCTGCTGGTGAGAATAGAGCTAGGAAAGCATCCTTCCAATGCTAAGCATCACTTGCTGACATTTTACAAAGTCTCTTCCATTGTCAGCCCTACCTACTTAAAAGTTGGAATTGACACATAGGTGCAGTGAGTCAAAGTCTGACTTGAATGCCTTGTTTTTCCCTAAGTGGATTGTCTCATATGTAGCACTGCGCATGCTGTTATTGCAATGTTCTTGTTTGATTTCTTTCACATATACATTTTGAATGGTTAAAAATAGCAATGTCAGCGAATATAATGAGTATGTAAGAAATGAATTTACCTTTTAAAATTTTATTTATTCATTTTTTTACTTTTGCCAGCAAAATTTTAAGAGCCTATATGTGTAAGACATTGATTTAGGCGCTGGAAATTTCACGAGAAACATAAAACATATCCTAACCTCACTTAAATTCTTGTTGAGATAAAAAGAAATATTATCAAATCACAAATAGTAAAAAGCAGTGTAGATGCCATAAGGAGAGAATAGGAATAAGACTGAAATTCAGGTTTCTGGCTTAGATGGCTCAAAAAAACAGCAGTGTCATTCACTGACATGGAAACACGAACGAAGAAGCAGATCTGGGAAGAGAGATGGGTCTGAGGTACCTGTGGAACATCCAGGTCTGGCATTAAGAAGCCAGATCTAGAATGAAGTCATGGGTTTGGGGATCATCTGGACATTGGCAATAAAATCCTAGGAATGGAAATAATTGTCCCTGGACATTATGTGCAGGGAGAAGAAAAACTTGAGGAAAAGTACAGGATTCATAAAAAGCATATGGCATAGCAAGGAAATGATGACTAAATCAACCTGAAATTTAAAGGGGTCTGATCCAAAGAGATCAACTGAGAAAGTCAATCCAATGAGGATGATTTTTAAATGTCAGATTTACAGTGTAGCCTTTTTTTCACAAGTAATGAGTAACATGTTTTGATTAGGAACTGATATATAATTTTAGCTATGCTTCATAAGGTGAACCCAGGGTGATGCAAAGATGGACACTGGAGAGAAAAACTGAGGGTTAGGAGTTTTGGTAGGTTCATGTGATGACCTAGGTTAAGGGGTAATTAATGAGGCCCTGGAGGGTGTTATGACCAACCTCGATAGTATATTCAAAAGCAGAGACATTACTTTGTCAACTAAGGTCCGTCTAGTCAAGGCTATGGTTTTTCCTGTGGTCATGTATGGATGTGAGAGTTGGACTGTGAAGAAGGCTGAGCGCCAAAGAATTGATGCTTTTGAACTGTGGTGTTGGAGAAGACTCTTTGAGAGTCCCTTGGACTGCAAGGAGATCCAACCAGTCCATTCTGAAGGAGATCAGCCCTGGGATTTCTTTGGAAGGAATGATGCTAAAGCTGAAGCTCCAGTACTTTGGCCACCTCATGCGAAGAGTTGACTCATTGGAAGACTGTGATGCTGGGAGGGATTAGGGGCAGGAGGAGAAGGGGACGACCGAGGATGAGATGGCTGGATGGCATCCCTGACTCGATGGACATGAGTTTGAATGAACTCCGGGAGATGGTGATGAACAGGGAGGCCTGGCGTGTTGCGATTCACGGGGTCGCAAAGAGTCGGACATGACTGAGCAACTGAAGTGAACTGAACTGAACTGGAGGGTGTCTCAAATGTACTCAATACAAATGGTATCAAAGGCATACTTTTGAGTGTTTATTCTGCATTAAAGTTCTTGGATTTTGTATGAAAATGTGAAAAGAGGAAAGTGACATGTCATAAGGAAAAAATTGGTGTATGGCATGACCCAGTTTATTTACTGAGAACTCCATGGAGGCAGGATCAGTGGGACGCACAGTGCTGAATCCTGGTAGTTGAGATGAAAAGTTAATAATAACCATCTCCACAAAATGGATAGTGGCTTCTCACTGAGCATGTTGCTGAGGGCTGGCAACAAGTGAATGAAAAAAATTACCCTTTTGTTCTCGTATGGATATGCTGACAAATGAAGTATGTTTAACTCAATGAACCACAAACTCCAAAGGTAACAGTTTTACTTGATGGTTTGCTTCTTGAGGTCACTGCTGAGTTAATGTGGGCAGTGGGTCTGAATCCTTTGGTCTTGGAATTTTTCATATAATTTTCAAACTTGACCAAGAGTTAGTGAGGTCTTAGAAATATCCCAGCAAAAGCACTTCAAGCTCTGTAGGTAACTGGGATGATCTGTGAAATATTTAAAAATTTGTGTGGCAGTGTGTGTAACAGTGGAAACGCACTCCTTGGAGTGAGACAGACCAGGGTTTGAATGCTGTTCCTACCACTCTGTGATCCCGAGAAAATTATTTAGTCTCCTTTAGCCTCAGGCAAAGAGGAGATAATAATAGATTTTGTGAAAATTTAATAAAATGATATAGGGACAATTTAGTACCTGAAACTTAATATATAAGTTTTTCCATATTTGAGGTCACATCAAAATATTTATTCAAAATACGCTGAATAGAAGACTCTGGAGAAGGAAAATAATCCAAGGAAAATGGGAGGAAATTCCTCAAGAGAAACAAAATACAAATTTTGCTGGAGGTTATTTAATATGCTTAATTGGTTTGGAGATAACAACTTTGGAGATATTTTCTTATTTTTAGATGTGCCTTCATAGATTCCTAGTCAAGTTTTCTTCAACTTCCATTGGATATTTATTTGGATGACACAGGGATGTAGATATCTAGGCAACTAGTAAAATCACCTTCTTGGGTAGATAACAAGGTGTCTTAACTTATTGTGCATTCAAGGTAAATAACTCCTAATATGAAACAACAACAAAACGCATGCCTAATCAATTTAGAAAAATGTTTAGGAGGTTCCATAAATATGCTTTCATAAATGCATGCTGCCTGCCAACTTGCCTGACTTTTTAAGAGTTGCTATAACTAGCAGTCCTCTCAGTAGCTTTGGTACTAGATATTCTGTAGATTTTTACCTTTTTTTTTTTTTTTAACTAAGAAATACTATTGTCTTGTCTGGGCCTATTAGCTTAATCTTTTAAAATACAGTATTAATAAAGACAGGGCAGGGGATTTAAAAGTATACATTAGCAACAAAATTCTACCTGTGGGTCCTCTTCCAAGGCAACTTGTTCATTCATTCAATACTTTTTGCAACTACTCAATACATAAGAGACTTAAAACAGAGCTCCTGGTATTGATGTCTTTATTTTCCCCATAAAATAGCTTGGGAAATTCAGATAAAATTAATTGGAACATATGGTTGCAGATCTCAGTGGTTTCAGACATTATGGGCTCTGTGAAAACACTGCAAGTACTCTTGGAGTTTTGGGAAAAGAAAACAAGGCTGAATGAGGCACCTACTTTCAGGTTAATTCCTCTAAGCAGGAAGGTGCATGGTGCCATATAGCACTTCTCAAAGGTTCCTGTGACAGCAGTCCCACCTCCTGAGGGGTGAGAATGGGCATCTTGGATGGCAGATGAGGAAAGCGGGTGTCTGAAGATGTAATCTGGAGCAACCAGTTGCAAATATGAAATATTTTGAAGTCTGGCATTTTAATCTTACAAATTTTATACTCAATTTCATAAAATTACCATTTTCCTTTCTACAAAAATAATAAATTTTACTCCTTCTCTCACTTCACCCTGCTTCAAATCATTGAGTAAACCTGATGCATTAGAAAGATATGTCATGTTTTGTCTCACAACCTTGATTACCTCTTTGCATCCTACCAGACCTTCCAGGCAAAGTTGAGAAGCCCAGGGGAAGGGGAAAGAACATAGAACAAAGTTTCCAGAGGCCTGGGCTCTTCTATCCATCTTAGTTCTACATTTATATTTAATTTCATTTATATCCTACTTATTTCCAAGAGGGGTTGGAAATAGCTGTGCGACTTTTGGAAAATCATGACCACTCTGTGAACTGGTTTACTTATTTTTATAAATAGGGGGTTATTTTATACAATCTCCAAATTTCCTTCTAACAGACTGAAAAACTAGCTCCCTTTGTTCTAAATTAAATGTAAATAAGACTAGTGGATGGTGGCATCAAATTTATATAGTAGATCCAATGAACATTCTTAGGGAAAATGACTATTCAGCTAAGGCTTGAGTCATAATGGAAACTTTGAATTTAAAAAAATCCTAACCTTGGGAGATAATTATAGAATAGAATCCATATACTTGACATGTGCTATAAGAAGAAGTTATTTATTGAGAAGTGGAATTGCAGCTTTCTGCTGGAAGATATCAATCCTCCAAGGCTTCTTCAGCAAGCCCACAGGCAAACTCTCACCTCAGGAGACTGAATAATTTGCCTGTAAAATATCACAATGAGATTAGGATGCTGAATATGATGGAGATAGGTTCATGTAGGAGAGGGTCCATACTGGAGATGCTCATAGAGATGGTAAAGGCTATTTGACATCTTAGGGTGGTCCACTATGCAGCATCAACCCTTTCTCAAGTGCTTCTCTCATTTTTTTTTTTAAATGCCTGACATCAATAATACAGATGCTTCCAGATTCTGGAATGGTAACAATGATCTAAACAGATTGTCATCGTTTACCAACACTCACAAAGGAGAAAGCAGTTAGCTATGAGTTTCTAGGGGGAAAACTCGTAGCATCAGAAGAGAAAAGGGTACATGATGCTTTATCCAGCAAAGACATATAAACATAAGATATTCCCTTTAAGCATACTATCATCCCAAATTGGTTGCCTCCAAGGAATCATTTTCCTCTGGAGGGAATTCACTGGGAATGCCTAGTCAATTAACCTGGCTGCAAAAAGGACCATGTAGTGTTGGAAATACTTGGCTGGCCTTCCGTTCTCTCTAGAAATGTTGAAGAACCAATAATCCGTTACAAGGATATTTGGCTGCCTTCTGAGTCTCCTAGTTTAGGGCATACTTCTATTAGGAGAGGATTGAAAGGTTTCCTTTTTTGGCCAGATCTGCCTTTTCCCTCCCCAGATCATATTTCCTTCTATAAAACTGAATTTTCTTTTGCTGAGACAAAAATGAACACAATTTATTTGAAAAGACACTTACAAAATATATTATAAAAGATGCTACCTATGAACCACACATCAAAAACTAAAACTAATTATCACCTGCATAGAAAGTCCAAGTTACTCCACCAGTTGGTTGAATGACCTTGGGCAAGTCGCTTAACTTCTCTGAGTCTATTTTTTCATTTATAAAATGTGCACTAATACTTTCTTGCTTCATGGGACTAATTAGTTAAAAAATACACAGCAGCTACATACTGTAATGGGGTCTGAAAAAGCCTAGTTCAAATGCTAGTATCCTATAAATAGCACTGTGGCTTGGCATATGAAGAAATGGTATGGTTAGTGTCCTACCTCAGCAACTTGGTTGGTGAAATTAGGACACAGACCGTGAGTGGATTGTCAAGGACTCTGATTCAGACCACCAGGAAATAAGGAAACTCATTCTTTCCTACTAGAATGCTGTTATGCATGCTCAGAATTATGGAGAAGCCCTTAGTCACACTGACGGTTAATTTGAACCTGTCTAAATGGCTCCAGGGATTCCAGTCAATAAACAGGAACTGGCCTGTTCATCTGTACATTTCTCTCAAATTGGTTGAAATAAATCCTCAACCCTTGATTTTCTGACCTGGTTCTCAGCTACTCAGCACCAGCCTGTGGTCTGGCATTATGAGAAATTTTCCAGTCTGTCGGGTGGAAGTAATCCAATCCAGGCACTGTTTATGATAGAAGGGAGAGCAAGTATGGAGACAAGATCCAAGAAAACAAGAAAAGTTCTGCAGCGTAGCAGAGTGGCAATGTGTAGTGGTAAAGTGGAGAATGGCGTTGGATGCGACTGAGAAAGCCAAAGGATAGAATGTCCTAGGGAACAGAGCCACTCTTTGGCTGGAAGCTTGGAGGATGGTTAAAGAGTAGAAATGCTCTTTGTCTGGGTTCTTCTGGGCGTGATCAGGTCCTTCAGCGGGATGGGGCAGGGCCAGGAAAGAGGGGCTTCCTCTTATGAGGACAGAACAAGAGTGGGGTAACTGGTGGAGTTGCAGTTGGGGCTGGAGGAAGTCCAGTCTGAGGGAAGAGCATGTTGCTCAAGCAGGATACAGCAGCGGCAGAGCATAGTTCAAGCAGGTACTTCCATCTGACAGCTCAAAGTAAAGAGACATTCAAGTGCACATGTGTGGGTGGTGTCACCTTCCCAATGGCATAGGGGATTCTGGGTTAGGTGATGCTCAGAGTTCCAGGTAGAAGGGCATAAGTCTATCAATGTGCAGCAGGGTCTCAGTCATTTCATCCAAAAAAAAAAAAAATACCCACTGGCTAAAGCATTTGATGAAAAGAAATGTGACATGGAGGGTGGAGCGAGACTCAAACAGGGAGGCACAGGATGAGACTCAGAAATGAAGCAGGGTCCACAGCAGTGATCAGAACAGCGACAGCACAGCGGGCTAGCTTAGCCGCAAGAATTGTTTGATGTGCAGTCATAGAAAGTGAGTTACAAGTTAAATATTGGCTGCTTTAGGTATGGCTTGAACTTGAGAACTGGGGTAGTGAGGGTGGGCAGCTCTCTGTCTTGAGGTGGGGAGATGATGATTCCGACAGAGGAGGATGTAGACTCGCGTTCAGAACCCGGATGGGAAGCAGAGAAGCTGGAAGGAGATCTCTTTCATCCTCATGCTGTCCAGTCAGGACAGAGACTCAAAGACTAGTTTAAAACTTTACAGTGAGTCTGCTTAACTTGGATATGAAGATAAACCAGGTAATACTGCTTGCTTAAAGAAGGAAAGAAGTTATAAAAATGGTACTGATTGTCCCACTTAAGACATTCATCAACATTTGTCTCCTTAACATTTTAAAAGATGTTCAGAATGACATTTGGATTTGAAGTGATGACTGCATCAAAAGTGAAAAGGATGAAAACTTTTAAACTTTACATGTGCACATGAACAAGATGACTGCTTCTCCAGGATTCATTCCTGTGTTAATTATTTGAGTAAATCACAAGTAATAATCGCCTGTCTAATTTGAAATTTTTGTCATGATTCATGTTAGAGGGACAAGGTAACCCTTTTATATCTTCCGGCCAGTTGTGTCAGTTTTGTCAGTTCACTGTCTGGTGTCACCCACGCTATTGTGTGGCCTCTGTCGGGGGCCACAGTACACTGTGCTCAAATAGCACAACAAAGCAGCCTGAGCGAAGCAACCTGCTTACTCACCTTAAAAATAGTCTTCAGCAATTTGTCCCACTTTTATATCTTAACATGTGGTTTTGCTTTGTGGAACACCAAAGATTAATCTGGTATTTAGGAACCATTTGGTAAGGAAGCTGGTAATGTTTGATTGATTATTTTCCCCCTGCAGCTCTTGAAGAAACAGGATGTGAATCCAGTGTAGGTGTAGCGCACAACCTTTCATAAAAGGCACGTTTACTTGCTTAGGCTGTTCATAGTTATGAGCCTCAGTCATCCTTGATCTGTTTCTTTCTCTCTTTCCCAAAGTCAAATCTCACCACGCCCCATCTACTTTTCTGCTGCACTCTCTCTGAATCTGTCACCTTCTGTCCATCATGATAGCCAGTGACTTTCTCACATCACCTTAGAGGTCTTTCTGCTTATAAGTCCTTTTCCCGCCATCCATTCTCAAAATGCCACCAAAGCCGGGGTATTAATCCAGAAAACTTATCATGACACTGTGTTATCCTAGCATTTTTACAGAATTAAGTTTAGACTCTATTGGACGGCATTCAAGGGGTTGGTGATCCAGTGCTAATTTATCTTTTAAATCTCATTTCCTTCTTCTCTCATTCTCCCCGCCCCCGACACACACACTCTGAGCCGCCAGCGGTATCTCTATATTTCTGAACACGCCCTGCACTGTCCTGCCTTCCAGCCTCTGGGTCCACGCTGTCCCTCTGCCCTGAAGTTCTTCCCACGTTTCTGCTGGCCCCTTCAACTCATCCTTTAAGAATGATTCAAAGACCATTTCTGTGAAGTCATCCCTGATTCCCACAGTCGGATTTAAGCAAGACTTTCGTTATGCTCCCCAGCATTTGGAAGGCAGCTGTGCTGAAAACCAGCTATGTTGCCTTCTAACAATTTGTTTACAGGTCCATCTCCTCTATTCAGTAGGGAGCTCCAGAAAACCAGTGGGCGTTGCTCATTTATCTTTGTTTTATGCTTTCTCTTGCTTCCCCACCTGCTCTCCCAACCTTTAGGGTCCAGTACAGTCCCTGACATACAATGAACCCTCAACAAATATTTGTTGATTTAAAGAATGAATGATTGTATTGTATGGGATTTCATGAGTCCCTTTAGTTTGGCTTTCTTAACTTACTTAATGCTGATTAAGGTAAATACACTCCTGGTTCTGCCTTACTGCCTTTTTGATTCCAGTTGTCAGTCATTTCTCCCCGTTGGTACAAAACTGATTGCACAGTACATACTGAAGTCTTACTCTTTAAATTATATGAGGGTCCCAGGCTTTTTCTAAGCTCAAATAATAAATTTCTTGTAGCCATGGGCTAAATTCTCTTCAGTGAAAATGCTCTGAACTTTGTCTCAGTTTTTTTTTTTTTCCCAGAAGTGCCATTCCTGTAAAGCTCTTATTCCCAGTTTCAAGCTTAAACTTTTCATTAAATACAAACCATTTCTCCTGTCTCTTCATCTTCTGAGACTGTAAATTATCCTGTTACTTCATTTATAATGGGAGTATATTTATTTTCTGTGATGATGGATCCCTTGAGCTTTCCTCTTCCTTAGCTACCTACAGAAAGTTAACTTCCTCAGTGGCAAATTAAGGACAGATTACAAGCAGCCTGGGAACTGGGCTCCCTCACCACAGGGGGCCGCCCACTCAGTCTCCTTCTGTTCAGCCATCGGAAAGATGCAGCTGCTAAGCCAGCCTGGCACTGGGCTGCTCTCCCCCTGCCTTCCCTTTCTCTCATGGAGGGAGTGGAGAAGTCCCTTTCTCCATCAGGAGCTGGCTGGGTTCAGATCCTGAGTTCTCTAGTCTCTCCTCCTTTCCTCCCCCTACCCTGGCCGCCTACCAGTTCCCTCCCACTCCAAGGCCAGCAGTGACTTTGCTCCAAGACTCCCCCTCCTTCCAGAACTGCCTCTCGGTTTCCATAGCAACAGAAAATGTTGGTGGGAAGCAAAAATGCTGAACTGCAACTCGTGCTGGGGCTGGGAGGAGGCGGTGAAATGTGGGCCTCTCTGGGGGCTGCAGAATGAGGGAGAGGGGAGCACTCAGGTGAAAACTGGGAAAAAATAAGCCAGGTGAGGAGCCCACAGAGCACAGAACAGGGAGGCTCAAGGGGAAGGTGCACTGGCAACCGGAAGTCACTTATTTTAGAACAATGAACTAGAAGGAAATAATAGGAAAAAAAAGACTTGGAAAAACGAATGCAGAAATTTTTGTGCATATAAAAAATATATAATATAGTGAATGTTTGGGGGTGAAGTTAGGTGTAAAACCCAGAAGAGATGATTGATTTCAAAGGTGAGTGGTGAAAGGAAATAAGTGTAGTGGCAGAAACAAGGGTCTTAGAGCTTATAAATAATAATATATAACAATTAAAGTAATGATAAGGTACTGGGGCTTGAAAATTGACTCCTCCACTTCACTAGTCGTGTGTAACTTATCTTCTCTGAGCCTTGTGTGTGCTCAGTTGTGTTTGACTCTGCCATCAGATGGACTGCAGCCCGCCAGGCTCCTCTGTCCATGGGATTCTCCAGGCAAGAATACTGGGGTGGGTTGCCATGTGCTTCTCCAGGGGATCTTCCCGACCCAGGGATGGAACCTGAATCTCCTATGTCTCCTGTATTGGCAGGTGGATTCGTTACCACTTGCGCCACCTGGGGAGCCCAGTTTGCTCCTATGTTTGCTCAGCTACTAAAAGAGTCATTAGCATCTACCTCAAAAAGATGTCGTGGGGATCAAGTGAAATGACGCACATGAAGTAGCCACTCATAGTAGGTAAGGTAGCTCTATTTCTCTAACAATTGTTCGAGGTTGAGGAATGGTATTTCAACGAGGACTTGGGGCTGACATTTAAGCTAAAATTCCTCGAGAACTGAGTATTGTTATGTTTTCTTTGCATATTTGCTTCAGTTTTCTATGTCTTCTAAGTAGATAGCGTCATGATAATATGCACCTGAGAGCATGAGTCTTAGCAATTTTTAGTTGTAGCTCTTTCAGGACAAAATTGGGAACCATCCCTTTTCTTCAAATAACTTTTCCATCTGTGCTTTTAACAAAGCCTTCTATGATATTTACTTGTTTCCTCTCCTACTCACTCACAGTACTGTTGGCCTCATAACCTCTCATTTCTCTCTTCTCGCCTTAGTTCAAGATGTTGCTGCAAAAATAATATTCATGTCCACTGTGGGGTTTGTAGCAGTCTATCAACATTTTTTGAATGCGTGTTTTCAGGACTTCTAAGCAAGAACAGCTAGAAAAGTTGTGATTTCATGAGAGATGTCTAGGAGTTGATTTACTCCAGGCTGTCTTTGCTAGTTTAGAAGAAGGATGTCAAATTGCTGCAGAGACTCTGTTCCTCCATGTCTCTTTGTCCTGATGTTGGGACAATAATAGCATTGATGATGAGTGATGCTGGAACTTGCTGTTTCAAGTGCTTTAGATACATGGACTCATAAATCTCATCTTAACCCTGTGGGATTAGTATGTAGTTATTATCATGCCTATTTCCACAAGTGGAAACTGAAGCACAGAGACATGAAGAAATGTACCCAAGGTAAGACAGCTTACAAGTCTCAGGGCTGGGAACTGAATCTAGGCAGAGTCTACCCTTTTAATCATTGCACTGTGGTACTTCTCTATGGAAGAAATATCTGGGTTCCTTTAGGAACTGTGGCTTGGTGATATTATTAGTGCTTTTTAGAGGCAACTGCTCTTTCCTCACTTGGTATCATTTAATGATTAAAGTGGAAACGTGTGGCTGTGACCCTGCCTTCCATTTAAAGAAGTATACTGAGGCCACAGATTTATCTTTTTTCCTCATAGATCCCGGTGAAAATCTAGAAAAGGAATAACAATGTTTTGATCTCACAGCAATGAAGATAGCTGGCAAAAAGCTACATAAGAGGCTTCAATAAGTCTCCAGAAGTCAGAAAGAGCATGGAAAAGGCCTGGGTGGTGCAATGAGGTGGAGGTAGCTTTAGCCTCGGGAGAGGGGTTCCCTAAATCAAAACAGGAGCCCGAGTCACCCACCAGAACCCTTGAAGTTTCCATTTGAGATAAGGATGGTAGGATGAAGGAAGAGATTGAGGAATAGATAGAAAGTGGGGATGAACTGATGGTTCGTGTGTGGAACAGTTGCATTCCTGCCCCAATGTACACCAGCCCCCATTCCATGTCAGGCATTTATCTCTCCCCACAGACCAGAAAGAAAACAGTCACTTATTCTCTAAAGGCGTCCAAAAATCCTTCCTGGGAAAAACTAGAGCAGTTAGTGGGGTGGGATTTGGGACACCCTGTTCATTATTCAGTTCAGTTTGGAACACCCTATTCACTCCAAAGTGAACCTGGAAGTAAAACAATCAAACAAACAAAAAGGGCCTGTGCACACAGAGCTTCTAGTTTGTCTTTCCATTGCCTCTTCCTGAAAAGTGAACAGAAAACCATAAGCCACCAGTCACTGATGAGTATGTACTATGACTGAGTTAAAAACAAAGCACAATAAAAAAATTAACTCCAGAAATAGTTTCTAGTGATCAAAACCATCCCCAAGAAAGAAATGCAAAAAGGCAAAATGGTTGTCTGAAGAGGCCTTACAAATGGCCGAGAAAAGAAGAGAAGTGAAAGGCAAAGGAGAAAATGAAAGATATTCCCATCTGAATGCAGAGTTCCAGAGAATAGCAAGGAGAGATAAGGAAGTCTTCCTCAGTGATCAATACAAAGAACTAGAGGAAAACAACAGAATGGGAAAAACTAGAGATTTCTTCAAGAAAATTAGAGATACCAAGGGAACATTTCACACAAAGATAGGCACAAAAAAGGACAGAAACAGTATGGGCCTATCAGAAGCAGAAGATATTAAGAAGCGGTGGCAAGGATACACAGAAGAGCTATACAAAAAAGATCTTAGTGACCCAGATAACCACAATGGTGTGATCACTTACCTGGGGCAAAGCATCCTGGAGTGCAAAGTCAAGTAGGCCTTAGGAAGCATGACTATGAACAAAGCTAGTGGAGGTGATGGAATTCCAGCTGAGTTATTTCAAATCCTAAAAGATGATGCTGTGAAAGTGCTGCACTCAACATGCCAGCAAATCTGGAAAACTCAGCAGTGGCCACAGGACTGGAAAAGGTCAGTTTTCATCCCAAACCCAAAGAAGGGCAATGGCAAACTAATGCACAATTGCATTCACTTCACATGCTAGCAAAATAATGCTCAAAATCCTTTAAGCTAGGCTTCAATAGTATATGAAGCAAGAAATTCCAGATGTACAAGCTCGATTTAGAAAAGAAGAAGGAACCAGAGATCAAATTGCCAACATCCACTGGATCATAGAAAAAGCAAGAGAATTCCAGAAGAACATCTGCTTCTGCTTCATTGACAATGCCAAAACCTTTGACTGTGTGGATCACAACAAACTGTTGAAAATTCTTAAAGAAATTGGGACACCAGACCACCTTACCTGCCTCCTGAGAAATCTGTATGCAGGTGATTAAGCAACAGTTAGAACCAGACATGGAACAACTGACTGGTTCCAAAATGGGAAAGGAGTATGTCAAGGCTGTATACTGTCAGCCTGCTGATTTAACTGATATGCAGAGTATATCAGATGAAATGCCAGGCTGGATGAAGCACAGGCTGAAATCAATATCAAGGGGAGAAATATCAATAACCTCAGATATGCAGATAACACCACCGTTACGGCAGAAAGTGAAGAGGAATTAAAGAGCCTCTTGATGAAGGTGAAAGAGGAGAGTGAAAAACATGGCTTAAAACTCAACAAAAAACTAAAAGATCATGGCATCCGGTCTCATCACTTCATGGCAAATAGATGAGGAAACAATAGAAACAGTAACAGACTTTATTTTCTTGGGTTCCAAAATCACTGCAGCCATGAAATTAAAAGAAGAAAAGCAATGACAAACCTAGACAGTGTATTACAAAGCAGAGACATTACTTTGCCTACGAAGGTCCGTATAGCCAAAGCTATGGTTTTTCCACTAGTCATGTATGGATGTGAGAGCTGGACAATAAAAAAGACTGAGCACTGAAGAATTGATGCCTTTGAACTATAATGCTGGAGAAGACTCTTGAGAGTCCCTTGGACAGCAAGGAAATCAAACCAGTCAATCCTAAAGGAAATCAACCCTGAATATTCATTGGAATAACATTCTGAGGCTGAACCTCCAATACTTGGCCACCTGATGCGAAGAGCTGACTTGTTGGAAAAGACCCTGATGCTGGGAAAGATTGAAGGCAGGAGGAAAAGGCAATGACAGAGGATGAGATGGTTGGATGACATCACTGACTCAATGGACATGAGTTTGAGCAAACTTCAGAAGACTGTGAAGGACAGGGAAGCCTGGCGTGTTGCAGTCCATGGCGTTACAAACAATCGGACATGACTGAGCAAGTGAACAACAAAAACAGTAGTTTCAAGAAGAAAATTTCAGAATAAAAACAACTAACCTCTAATTGATATCCCCTGACAGGTTCAAGACAATATTACATATAAGGATAAACAAAAGGGTGCCATGAAAAAGGAATAGAGAAGAAAGGGCTTTGGGAAGTTAAACATATTATTGCCAAAATTTTAAAAAGTCAGCTTAAACACTGAACTCAACCTCTTAGAGTATAAGATAAAAATAGAAATAGATGGTAAATATGAGAGAAAGGATAAGAGACATTGAGAACAGTTGAGGAAATCCAGTATTTGGCCAATAGGAATTTATGAAAAGGCAACAGAATAGATGAAGGGATAGGAACAATCAAAGAAGTAACGGAAGGTGATGTCCCACTTTATATATAAAGTGCTTAAAAAGTGGGGAACAGATGAAAAAGACACCCACTTAGTCACATGTTGGTGACACACTGGGACACCAAGGATAAAAAGAAGATCCTGAAGACTTTCAGAGAGGGAAAAAGGTCATCTGTAAAGGAACTAAGTCTGACTTACTCACAACCATATCAAATGCTACAAGACAAAGAAGCAGTATCTGCCAAGCTCAAGGAATATCAGATTCAGTCTAGAATTACAAACTAAATCACAATATTCATCTGTGAGGGCATCAATATTCATGCTGTGGGGGCATGAAATAGACATTTTTAGATTCACAAGGGCTTAGAAATTCACCTCTCCTGTATTTCTCAGTTATTTCTTTTTTTAAAAGTTATTTGAGTGCGTGCTCCAGCAACATGAGAAATCAAATCGAGAAAGAGGAAAATAACCAAGAAACAGTGGATTGGATTCAGGGGTGCAGTGAAGAGTTCCAGAATGATGAATGTGAGGCAGTCCCACAGAATGAGTTCAGCTTGGGACAGGAGGGTTTCCTGGGAAAAAGAAGTTCCAAAAAATAAATAGTATGATAAAGACTCTGGAAAACCCAGGGACAATATAAAGGCAGAAATGCAAGAGAATGGAAGAGCAATCAGAAGTGACAAGGAAAAGGAAACAATTGTTAGAAACAAATGAAAGGTAAGTTCTAGGATAGCTCTCATGTTTCTAGCCGAGATAACTGCATGAATGAGAATGGTGTATGGTTTGACTGTCATCATCACGACCAACTTCATCGTGGTTGGAGTAGGAGTGAAGGTGTGGGGTTTTCATCCCTGATAAGCAGTCCCACACCCAGGAGTGGCCTGGAGGCAGAGAAATACTGGTACTGCTGGTACAAATACTGGTACAGAAATTCAGTGTACTGCTACAAGCCTGGACAACAGCAGAGGACTTCAGCAGGGACCACCAGAGAGCATAGCTTCTTCCCCTGTTTTGCTGGTCACACTTGGGTCTCTAGGATTATGTGGTGACAACAGAAGCCAATACTGATGGCAGTGGAATTTCATTCTGGCTCTAGCATGGAGTCAAAACTAGGTTGATTTAAAACATAAAAAGTGCTATTTCAGAGCATCTGATTCTGTGGGCTATGATTTAGCCTGTGAATCTATTGGGAACAGGGACACATGGAGAGAGAAGAGACGACAATATAAGTTAGCTAAACCCTCACTCTCATGTCAAGATGTCAGTTAATGATATCTAAAGCTAAGCAGGCAGAAAGAAGGGCATATGCCTATCATATGGAGATGAACTCCTGGAGGACTAACCACAGACACATTTAAGGTATCTACTTCTGGAGGGTGGGGCCATTGAGTGGGGCGAAGAGGGCAAGAAATTTTTTGCATTTACATTTTATTGGTACATTTGTCTTGATTTTAAAATATATGTATATATGTATTACTTCAAAAAAACATTCTCTTCTGTCAGTCTCACTGTCTGAATTCCCCTGCTACCATGTTGTTCTTTAAATTGTCTTTATGCCTATTGTAAACCATCTTCTGGAAGAGGGTGAGATGAATGAAATAATTAACTAGTCACGGGCATCCACTCATCCATTTACTCAACCTCTTTCTCTTTTTCATTTCCGAGAGTGCTCTCTAGGACACAAAGGAGGGAGATCCTATTAACGCTACTGTTGTCTTGGTTGTGGTATAGCAGGAAGCAGAGAAGCCCTAATTTTTAGCATCTAGACTTCAGTTCTGGAGACTGCTATTGAAATGGTAAACTCTGATTATAGCTTTGAAAGCACACTGTTTTCCCTGAGCTACAGAACAGCCTTCTGAATTAGTATTAATAAAATGCTTTTCGATGGGATCTGACACCAGAAGTTGCCACTGTAATTACCATGCCTGGACTTGGCCTTGTCAGGCAGCACAGATAACCACCTTCAATCCCCAGGCTGATGATTAACCAGTCAGCTGGCACTGAGTGCTCACTAGGAAGTTCCGTCGGGGTGACGGAGGAGGAGAAGACCCTGCAGTGCCCTTTCCTTGAGGCATTCCAAACAGCAAGGGCCGAGGGCACAGGGGAAGGAAAGCAGATATCCACATGCACCAGAAGACAGAAATAAAGAAATACATCATTCCCAGTTACACAGAGCGGGCCCTGTACATCCAAGTTGGAGTGGAATAAAAATAGTCTCTCCCACACCTGGCTAATGTTGACCTCTCAGGTTTTATGTGTTCCTTTTTTTTTTTTTTTTTTTTGCCCCTGCACCCCACCTGGACCCAAACACCACTAGATATTGCTCCGAGTGCCTCTGCGATAATTACATGCTGTTCCACCTGCCTGAGAGGCTGCTCTATTACTCAGTCTTCGTGAGGCTGTGCCTCTTCCCAGTCTGTTAAGAGTTAGTATAAACTTGACCTCTTTTATAGAGCCTTGACTGAGTCACTCATTTTGAGGGCCACCACTGTACTCTGAATGAAAATTCCAATCAGTTACAGTGCTACAGGAATTTGTCTGTTTTCATGTATGATTCTCCAGTAGATTCTTAGCATCTGCTAAGAATGGGTATATTATTCATTTCAACAGAATTAAAATAATTAACATATAAAAATACTTAGAACAGTGTCTTAATATAAGCATTATGTGAGTATTAGCATTATTATTCGTGCCAAGTTTTGCATTTAGGAGCCCTAGCATAATACCTCCACATGAAAGTGGCAGCTAAGCAAATGTTTCCTCCTGTGAATTCTTGGAACATGTCAAATAAGCTGAGTTTTAGAAAGGAGGAGGTGCTAGGTATTTTTGGCAGTGGTCATGATTCCAGTTTGAGAGTGAGGATGATTTCTTTAGATATTGGTAGCTGAGAGCTATGAATATCTTTGAAGAAGCAAAGGATGTAACAAGTGAATAAATTTAGTTTCAGAGGATATGAGGATATTCAAGATGATAAGAAACTACTAAGAAACATTTGCTATTGGCTTTGACGGTATACTCTCCCTCAGAAAGACGGGCTTATTTGGAGAAACACCTAATGCAACTCAAGCGAGTTTGTTTCCTTCAGCATTATCTGGAAATAGAAGGCAAGTTGGTCAGACAGATGTTTCCATGCTCATCCTCCCTTGCTATCTGCATGTGTGATGCGCACGTGTGTGCTGCCATCTGGGTGAGACTATCTGGGCAGAGTGATGGATCATTAAGCTGTCTCTCCATATGGGGAATGCGCAGTATCTGAACCATGATTTCACAAGGTAGGTAATGCTTTAATTCAGAGAGGCATTGCATGATCCCTAGGATGGTTGCCAAATCAGTACCTGTTTTGTTCTTTAACACTATATGCATTTTGCACTCTTATATCCTTTGTTGATGATTCCATTGGTCCCAATTTTCACTGTTTACACAATCCTTCCCAAGCCCACTTCCTCCAGAGAGTCTGCCCTGATCACGTCAGCTCATCAACATCTCTTCCTTCTCATGACTTAGAGAAATTTATAGATTCTAACACTCATTTTTCCCACAGTTGCATTCTATGCTATGAAAACATTTACACTGTTGTCCTTTATTACTATTTGAATGTGTATTGCTATTTAGCTGTTAAGTATGCTAGTCTTAGTTCCCTGAGTAGACTGTAGGATCTTTAACAAGAGCCTATTGTATGCCTCTCTGAGGTCTCGACCATAATTAGCACAATTTGATGAGTATATTTGGTACTCAATAGGTGTTTCCTTAGGAATGAATGAATATATCTCCAAGGAATCCATTCAAAAAGATTTTCCTGGGAGCCCTTTCACAAATGTTCATCTATGTTCCACTTTAGTTCATCAACAGATGTTAAAGTGTAAAAGATTCATATCTGAAATATAAATTTATATTGAAAAATACTACAGCATTCAAAGTTTGCATTGGTTAATATACTTCATAGTGTTTGTTAATATACTTTACAGTCTGGATGCAAGTTTAGGTTAGCCATCCTTGAGAACAAAGCTACAAAACTCTAGAGTATTCAAATATTCACATATAAATAAATCATCACAATTTGATCGACCATAGTTAAGGAAACATTTTATTGCTGTGAGCAGGTGGGTGTCCTTCAGTGTGTATCTTAGGGAAAGCGCTAAATGCAATCTGGCTCCTTGGAAGTCCCACTGTACTATGCATTGGCATATGCTACTATGCAGCCATTAAGCCTGAAAGGCTCAGTTCTTTGAGTGTACATGCGGTTGATTAATTAAGTGTAAGTTACAGTGACAGAACTTTACAATATACTTTAGAGTTGAGCAAGTTACCTTATTCAACATAAGGTCACTGAGATAGGTGGGTTATGGGTATTTGGGGGTGATTCTAGCATAATTCATAGAAGCTTTTCCTTTGTATCCTGTGTATTATGAAGGCAAGAGCTATGAGGACTTTCAGCAATTTCTGTGTATCATTGTGCTGTCAGTAACTCCAAAGTGGCTTGCCAGCTACATGGAACAGGCACTCTGGTCACCATCAGGATTCATTGCCTACTGAAAGCACACAGCTAGCCTTAAGCTGCTTCTCACCACAGCCCTGTGCACCAGGCAGTGCTAGCTCCTGCTTGAAGTTGGGAAACTGATGCTCAGGGAGGTTAAGTGACTAACCCACTCTCTCACACCAAGTAGGAGAAGGAGTCAAACTGTGAAAGCAGTTCTGTAGCTTAGAGCACATTTGTGCACTTTCTAATTTCTATTGAGTATGATGATTAAAAATCTCAAATAACCCCTCAACATGGCCCTATAATTCTACTCCATTTTCTTTATAAATTTTCTTTCCTACTTTTTGAAATTACTCTTTCATATCTTCTCTATCTTCAAATCTTCTACACCAATGTCTCATAATTTAGAAAATAGAAGCCATTGGAAGGAACATAGCCCTATCTATATTCTCATCATCCTATATACTAATCATTAGAGTATCCATTCTCTCTATCTTCCCTCCGACTACAATAGGAATGTCTCTATCAAAGACAATTCTTCCCTTTGTCTCTGGATCCCAACACATCTCACCTTTATTCATTCAGTCAATCCCTCCTTTTCTCCAATATCAATAGCTCCCTTTCTACCTGATCATTTATTTTAGTAGCCAGATGTGACCCCAGTCTCTCCTGTTTAAAAAAAAATCTTCCCTTTAGACATAGACATAAAGAATGAACTTGTGGACATAGCAGGGAAAGGAGAGAGTAGGACAAATTGAGAAAGTAGCATTAACACATATACACTACATATGTAAAACAGATAACCAGTGGGAAGCTGCTGTATAACACAGGGAGCCCAGTATGGCTAGACCTAGAGGGGTGAGCTGACCTAGAGGATAGGATGGGAAGGGGGAGGGAAGCAATATATAGAGAGGGAAGGGATATATATATATATATATATATATGTGTGTACATATATATATGTATACATATATATATGTATATAATTATGACTGATTTGAGTTTTTGTACAGCAGAGAACAACACACCATTGTAAAGCAAATATCCTCTGATTAAAAAAAAAAATCCTCTTTGACTCTCAAATCACTCTTTAGCTACTTGCTTATTTCTGTGTTTCCATTCTCAGCAAAACTTCTTTCGAGAGTTGTCTACTCTTCCACTTCTTCAATCCAATGTAATATGGCTTCTGTGCCTCTTATTCCACTGAGCGTGCTCTTGTCAAGCTCTCAGTGGCCTCTATGTTACCAAATCCAGTGGTTACCTTTCCAGCCTCATCTCACTTGATCTCTCATCATCATTCTACCCAATTAGTTGCTTTTTTTGTGGGACAAGTTTTGGGGGAAAGATCATTCCATTTTCAGATACTTTGAAGTCTCAATATAGTATAAGAGCAGAAAACTTTTGCCTTTGTTAGCAGCAGCAAAGTCACCTAAGGTGAATGTGTGGAGTGAGAGGAGAAGAGGGAAAGAGCTGAACCCTGAGGGACATGCAGAGGCAGGGGGATCTACAAAGGGGCCAGAGAGGCAGTGGTTGCTGGGGTAGGAGGCTCCAAGGATATAGAAGCCAGGCAGAAAAAGCATGGTCAGCAGAGACCAAGACCACAGAAATATGAAGTCAATAAGGCCTGGAAAGCGTGTGCTGTATTTGGCAATTTGGAGTTCATTAGTCACCACTTAAAAATAATTTCAGGATGCTGACAGATGCTAATTGTATTGAGGCCTGATTGTATTGAGTAGAAGGGGAAGCTAGAAAGTGTAGATATTGCTTATGAGAAGGTTGGCAATGAATGGAGGACATGTAATCAGGAGAAGCATCTAGGAATGACAGCATTGAGGGAGGGTTTTGAAAAAAAATCAGGTTATATCTGAGCTTGTTCAGAGACTGCAGAGAAAAAGGCTTACCTAATGCCAGACCATTGTGCTAGAACTGAAAGTAGAATTAATTTTGCCCCCTCCAGTAACTGAGATAATATATATGTAAGAGTTTTAAAGACTATGAAGTATGATGATATTTAATATGGTATTTTTATTTCCACTGTTTCCTAACTATTACCAGAAAGTAAGCACATCACATTTTTTAAAAGCTATGTAACATTCCCTTCATCCCATTTCCTGTCAATCATTTAGCAGTTTTTAAATGACTTAATTGGTATGAATGGCTTTTGTGCATTTCATTTTGACAGAGTAAGGGATTTCTGTAGTTGGTGTTGGCCAGCCTGTATATCCCTTGTTCCTTGTTCCGAGCTAACTGACAACTAGGTGGGTTATATAGTTATATAGGCTTAACAAATACCAAACACTCATCTCCTTCTTTGCAGGGTTACCTCTTTCTGATAAAAATGAGCAATATAACTCCTGTCAAAGAAAAATGAGACATTTTAGATTCTAGGTCTCCTATTCCAAGATCTCCTTCAACACTCTGGAAGGACAAACCTTATTCTTCTTGCCAACCATCTAAACAGACATTGGCTTATAAACTCAAGATGTTTCACAATGCTTTGGATATGAATCTTAGTCAATTTTTCTCAGTCTGACAGAAGGTAAAAATTTAACCACCTGAAATTTAATTCTGTTAACTCAAAGGGCAGAAATCAATGATCTGATATTCAGAAGCCGATGTTAATAATTCATTGCATTTTTCTCTCCTCCTAAGATACTTCTATAAGTAGAGTCACAGGGACTCTTTACTCTTTCAGCTCATATGCTCTTAAATGAATGAATAGTTCTCTACGTCTATGATGTGTGTGGTACACACAGACCAGACTAGGAAGTCAGGGACATGTAAGCAATGCTCTGTAAGATGTTTCTATGTATCTCTCATGCGAGTTTTCTTGTGGATAAAAATTTGTTGCCATTCATAATCATATTCATTACTTCTTAGAAAAGCTATAATAAGTCTTCCATTTGCATTATATCCAAAAGATGTAATCATGTCTTCCATGAACATTGCTCCTGTTTCATGTAGTGTCTCTTGCATGCATGGAATGAGTCCCATGCAGAAGGTTTCATGGTCTGAGGTCAAACTCAGGGTTATACGTTTATTTTTATAACCCTGTGTGGCAGGAAATTTCCTTAATCTAGACTGCCTACTTTCTGCATGAAGCAAGATTTTTCTTCTCTCTTACCTCTTCTTGGTTCCCCTCTGAATCATCATCCCCTGTATCACCCCAAGAACAAAAATGCTCATGCTATTTTTGTGTGTCCAGAACCCATACTGTCTCATCTTGCCCACATACATTGCCTCAGCAGCTCTTACTGAAAATGTCTTCCCTTTAGACTCAGATTGCCCTGGGTTTGAATCTTGAGTGCCTGGGGCCAGATGTTAGTCTCTGAATAACTAAGTTTTGGACTTCCCTGGTGGTCCAGCGGTTGAGAGCCCACCTTTCAATGTAGGGGACAGGGGTTCATTCCCTGCTCCAGGGAGATTCTACGTGCTCGAGCCCGTGCACCACAACTACTGAGCCCGCACTCTAGAGCGGGTGGTCCGAAGCTACTGAGCCTGCACCGAAACTACTGAAGGCTGCGCCCCCTAGCGCCTGTGCTCTGAAGCAAGAGACGCCGCCACAGTGAGAAGCCTGCGCACTCCAACTAGAGAGCAGACCACATTCGCTGCAAATGGAGAAAGCCCACGCGCAGCAATGAAGACCTACAGCAGCCAACTTTCGTCATTTTTTAAAACTGGAATAACACTACATACTTTATAACATTTGTGAGAGAGGGAAATACAATGTATGGAAAAAATATTTAACAAGTTATTGATTAATGGTACTTATATTATTAAATTCCTTTTATTTTCTTTCCTTCCTATAAAACACAACTTTTGTTTAATCACCTATTCCTTTGGCATATCTCTATCAGATAGACATCAACTATAAGGATGACAAACAAATGAACATTTTTTGCGAATGTGATTTATTTAGGGGCCAACAGAGGTTGCAAAGTAAAATGGAAAGAGTGTAGGGCTAGAGAGGTAGGAAGCTCTTGGTTCCGGCGTTGCTGGTTCTCATATTAACTAAAACTAAGTAAGCTATCAGGAAGATTGCATTTGTCAGTGATGAAAGAGTAATATCAGATTCTTTAGACATTTTCAATTTCACATAAACCTCAAGTAGGTTGACTTTGACTTTGATTCAATTAAGCAAATATCTACTGAGTAACCATTATGCGCTGTGTTTGGCAATGTGAGGTATAATAAACAAAGGATATTCACACATTCTTGCTGAGAACTGCTATTGGTTGGATTATGTCCCTTCCTCAAATTCTTATGTTGAAGTACTAACTTCCTAGTACCTCAGAATGTGACTTAATCTGAAGACAAGGTTTCTACAGAGATAGTCTAGTTAAAATGAGGTCCTTCGGGTGGACCTGAATGCAATATAACTGGTGTCTTTATAAGAGGAGGAACTGGACAGACACACACAGAGGGAAGACTGTGAAAACACGAGGAGAAGACAGCCATCTTTGCAAAGCCAAGGAGAGAGGGACAGAATACACGCTTTCCTCAGAGCTGTCAGGAAGGACCCGACCCTGCTGACACCTGCTGACATACTGGACTTGCAGCCTCCAGAACTGTGAGACAATATATCGCTGCAGTCCATGCCCTCCAGTGTGTGGCAGCCCCAGAAAATTCATGTAAGAACCAATTATGTGCTAGTGACTGGGAAAGTAACACTGAACCAGACACTGTTTTCTCCTAGGGGAAGAAGTTAGATGATCCCACCGTGGATGATAAGCAGGGTGCCATGAGAGGCTGCTGAAAAATAGTTGAGCAATACTAAAGAATTTGTTTTAAAGGGTCTACAGAAGGAAACTCTGAGTCAGATTTTGAAGTAAGAGTTACTCAGGCTAAAAATGAGTGCAAGAAAGTATTGTTCTGAGCAGAGAACTGTGTGTGCAAAGGCATCGATCTGTGAGCAAGTGTGGCGCAATTAAGACTATAATAATTCAACACAGCTTAAGATGGGTGAGAGGTGAAGCTGAAGGGGTTGGCAGGGTCCAGATCGGTAGAGGAAGCCTCCGCAGAGCAAACAGAAAGACCAAGGCCTCAGGGAACAAGTCTTGAATAGGGAATAGGGAGGAGATAGGCTATGTTAGGCAGGAGGGAAACCATGAACAGAGAAAGGAAGATACGTATTTGTTTGGCAGTGAGAGTTCTGGTCTTGGTAAAACAGAGGTCCTCTGGAGAGGCAGTGAGGATGAGAAAGAAAAGTAGGAAGAAATGAGATGAAGAGGTCCCTCAAAGGACCAAAAATAGGCCAAGTTTCAAGGGCTCGAAGGGCAGGGCCCTTGTTCAGTTCAGTGTTTGCAATCTAACAGGGGACCTGTATACATTCACTGAATGAATGAAGGGAGGAGTGATGAAACAGTATGGTTTTAGTGAACTGAACAGGAACTTTTAAGTCAAAGAAGTTTGGTTTTAAACTCTAGGTGCTGCTTGGCAGTTTTTAAAACTTTGTGAATCTCATTATCTTCATGATTCAGTTCAGTTCAGTTGCTCAGTCGTGTCCGACTCTTTGCGACCCCATACTGATAGGAAGATGTGAGAGTTACATGAGATATAATTTATATAATATATGAAACTAAATAAAACTTTAAAATGTCATCCAATCAATATTTGCTAACAAGATACTATATGCCAGGCCCTGCGTTAGGCTTTAGGAATACAAAGATAAATAAGACCACTTTCTGCCTCTCAGGATCTCACTTTCTAGGGTGGAAGGCAGACATCTGAACAGATAACATAATTGCAATGAAGTATAATAAGGCCTAGCTTAGGGCTAAGAAAAGGATGCCAGGGGTGCACAGAGAAAGGGCAGTCCTGCTAGCCAGATGACAAAATGGCATTAGGGAATACTTCTTGGAGGACGTGATGCTTAAGCTCAATCAGTGCTACACAACGAACAATGCTGCAAAATGAGGTGAAGAGGGAGGAGAAAGGAACTCCAAACAGAGGGAATAGAAGGCTTCCTCTGCAGCTGTGTTTTTCTAGTTCCTATGCCTGTGTAGTTCCCTTACTGAAAATATACTGCAGCCTGGTTGGTTAGAGCAAAACCCCACTTTTGCTCTTGACAGACTCCTGAAGACTGGATCTTGTTCTGAATATCCTCAGCTATTGGCTGGGATCTCTTTAAATTAAACAGGCTCTCAGAAATCTTATTGGACCCACCTGCCTGATTCCTTGCTCCCTTTCTCCTTCCTTTTTTCCTTTCTTCCTCCTTTCATCAAACATTTACTGTGTCTACATATGTAACTCAGAGGTTGTGCTTGGAGATGCAGAGGATCAAAGCATATTTCTAACTCTCAAGAAATTCAGAATCAAGTACAAGGGCAGCAAATGATGGCCTATTGACTAGATCTGCCTCTTTTTTGTAAATAAAGTTATATTTGAACACAGTCAGGTCCATTTATTTGTGTATTATCTATGGTCACTTTCATGATGCAATAGAAAAGTTGAATACTTGCAACACAGACCATATGGCTTTCAAAACTTAAACTATTTACTATATGGCCATTTATAGAATAAGTTCGCCACCCCTGTTGTAGTGTTTGTGGTGGCAGAGGTGGTGGGGTAGATGAATAAGTAAACAGGGAATATAGCACAGTAAGACAAGGGGAAAGAAGGGTTCCAAACCCATACTTGGGAGGTCAAGGAAGAAGTGACGGCTAAAAGAAGTGACAACCAGGCTAAGATCTAAAGGATAAAAAGGAGTTAAGAGGGGAAGGAAGGTCATTCTTGGCAGAGGCGGCAGCATGTGCAAAGGCCAGGCAATGACAGAAAAATGCCAGTTCTGGAGAACAGTAAAGAGATGAAATAATACATGAGGCTAGAAAATAAGTTGGATCAGGCAGATCATAAAGGGTCCTGAATATGAAAGCCACATTAAGGATTTTGTAAATATGATCTCCCATAGGCAATTGAGAATCATTGAAAGGTTTTAAGTAGAGTAGGGCTGAAGCAAGTTTGCTAAATATCTGGTACTCAGACACGTATGCAGAGATGTTTTTTGAGTAGCTAGACGGTGCTGGATGCCAGGCAGAAAGCACTGAAGAGTAGGGACTAAACAAACTCCACCCTGTGAGGCAGGAGGATGAGGAGACTAGGAGTGATTGGAAAGGGCAGTGCAATGTTACAGAAACCAAACAAATTTCAGCAAGGGAATAAGTACCAATAAGGAGTGGAGAGAGAAAATCAGTCATTGAAAGAGGTCAAAGAGAAATGAAATAAGGAAAAAAGAGGGTAGGGGTGGAGATTCGGTAAGAAAGAGGTTACAGCTTACTTAAAAGAGAACAAACTTTGTGGAAGAGTTGGGAAGCAGGCTGGATTATAGGGGTAAAAGAGGTGACTGGAAATGAGAAAATCAAGGTCATTGAGAGATCTGTCCATTTAAAGAAGAGATGAAATATGATTGTGGCTGACTTTCTTAAAAATCAGTCTGTAATTCAGCAGTTTTAGTAAGTTTTTAAAGCTCATGACTAAATTCTTCATCCCAAAGATCTAGTCATTTGGTGCAATACTGGAGATAAGTATGCAAATATGCTGCATGACTAAATTAAAGGCCATTTCGTGTGAGCATTAGTTAGGAACGGTAGCTGTAGCAGTGCTTTATTAGAAATGGGGCAGCATATTTTAATGCTCAAATATGTAATCAGAGTAACTTCCAGGTAGGAGGAAAGGCTTGATTCTCCTTAGAGTCACTGGATTGGAATTGTGACTGCTGTTTTTTCTGAAGGCCATCCATCCTTCTCAGATGGCCATGCCTGCACATGCCCTCATTTCTGACTTTCTGCTGCACAAGCCATCAGTGTCCTTCCAAGGCTAATGAGAGCTACAAGAACAATTAATAGCTCTGCCGGCACCGTATCATACCCTGCATCCTTAAAGAGCTCAAAATATTCAATAACGAGCCCAAAGAACATTTCTCGCAGACCTCTCATTACATTGATTTTACAGGTGAGTAAATCAAACCATACAGAAGCAAGACAGCGGACACAAGAAATCTTACTTCAGTCCTCTCTCACAGCACTGCGAGGCTGTTGCCTGTTATACTTGTAATTAAGCTGTTGTCTAGATAAAGAATAACTCCCTCCTGGCTTTGACTTTTGGTTACCAACAGATTTTAAATGCCAATAATGGAAAAAAAAAGATATTTTTTCAAAAGTGGGTATGTAACTACTGGCCTAAATGAATACGGAGAATTATAACTGCACTTTCAATATAAAGCCACCTGTTTCAGAAATAGGAAGGCATAGGGAGTGTGGCAGGTATATTTCTTTTATACCCTTAAATCTCAGTAACTTTATAACATTTTCTTAAACAATATTTGAAACAGGAAAACATTGTGGGGGTTATTAGTCTTATTTTTAGGGGTAATTTATTTTTCTGCTTCCCAAGTTTAACTTCTTACTTGGATCAAGATACTTAAAAGGTCAGTTTTATCAGGTCAAATGCAAATGGTGCTCTTATTACAGAAAAGTTATGCAAGAGAGAAGAAAAGAAGTAAGTTGACTAGCATGTAAAATGTACCAAAAAAAAAAAATGAAAAAAGGTTTGAATTAAATACTTATAAGGTCAGTCTTGCTCAAATCTTTGGTTCAAATGGATGACTTCCAAGACCTCTGTGACTCTACTTCTGTGTCTAATAGGCAGTACTCACTTTGACCTTCAGTAAATTCTTTATGAACGCTACCTACCCAAGTGTACAAAAATGCTAATTCATGTAGGGCTCTTGGTATTATTTCTATATCTTATTCTGTATGCATTTTGAAATTTTAATAGTGGTCGAAGCATCCAAGTCAACCTGGATGGCAACTGCTAGAAAGCACAGGAAGTGCTAAAATAATGAGCTGGTATAATTTCTTTCCTTTCCCCTTTTGATTAGAGTTTACAAATATGACTGTCTGCTAAAACATGGTGAGGCTAGTGGTCAGTTCTCCAAGTTAGAGAAACTTCTTACTATGGTCTTTGGATGACGAATCTATCATAACACTGCCAGTGTTTAAATGTTATCAGTATCTATATCTTTCTTTACTCTACTCCAAGCTATGATAGATTTTTACCTCTACCATTGCTTACTGTAATTTGCTGCTGAAAAAACAATTCCTGGTAAGTAATATGCTGAAGGATGGTGAATGGTGATTATATGAAAGGATGAATGACAAGATCCCCATGATATAACGTGTGTATACACATGTTTGTGTTAGCACATGAAGGAATGTATATGCAATGCTCATGCAAATAATATGATAGGTCTAAGAGCAATACTGTAACCTGCTTGAGGTCAAAGGTAATACCCTTTAAGGGTTATTGTTATACCCTTAGTAATTTAATTAACAATGCCATTAGCACATAGGAAATGTTTAAGGAGTGTTTGTTGCATGAATGGATAAAAGGTACTAATGCTCTATGTCCCCACTGGCAGGATGAGGCTCTTAGTCCTTGGCTGGATGTCCATCTATAATAATCTGCTGTGGATCCAGTTTTTATGGGGAGATTTCTGTGTGCACTACATTATGCTAGGAGTGCTAGGAAAGCAAGGCAACCGAATACGCAGAACTTGGACTCGAAGACCTTCTAGTCTAGTTGGGGAGATAAGATATATTCAAGTGAAAACTTAACTCCCAATCCTGGAGAGTAAATAATGGCATGCCAAATGTAATTTTTCATGCCAAATACAACCCCTACATGAAATCGAGAAAAGAGATGCTGCTAAGTACTGGAACCCTTAAGAAAAGCTATAGAAACAAGGCAGAAATTGAGTTAGACCTTTGAGGATGAAAGAGAGGAAGGAAAGGAAATAGCTGTGACAGCTGAGGGAGTGTATAAATGAGTATTCATCAGGACAAGAACAGATAATTTGAGGCTCACATATTAGGAAGCAGCCATTAGCATAGGAAAAGACATGATGATGGAAATATATCCAATAAGAAAGTAAATCATCATGAGCATTTTATACAGTAATCATTTCATACTTGAACTCCTTAGTGAAAAAAAAGTAATGTTGAAAGTCAGACACATCCTATATGTTACAAATTTGGGGAAAACAAATGGGATATCAGAGGACCATGGTGGCACTCCCAGAGGCTAGTGAGTAGCAGGTAGACATGCTGAAGTAGATGGGAGCTGATAACGTGACTTCAGAGGGGATGGACAGGTAGAGTGGGGCTTGAACAAGGCTTCAAACAAAGGATTTCTGTGTTGAAGGGACTTTTGCCACATAGATCTAAACTTTCCCAAAGTCTAATGTGTAATTTTGTAATTATTCTTTGTACCTATTTCCACTTATTTTATATTTTTAAGGACACATAAATGTCCTGTGCAAAACTATTCTGCAAACCAGGACCAGACACATAAAGAAAAAGTTTTGAATTTTAACATCCAGGTATTTTAAAATGATTGATACATAAATAAAATCAAGAATAAGTTTTAAGAGCCCAAAGGAGAAACAATAATGGATAAATATTTAAAAATAAACGAGTCCTTCTTTTCTAACAAGGTCCTTCTTTTCTGCCTAGGAATTGATGTAAAAAATCTTTATTAAAGTTAATCACAGCTGTGTGGATAAATCATTCATATATTGTGTTTATGTGTAAGAGTATGTAGAACAGTTATTAACAAAAAAATTTGCAAAGCTTTCAATAAATACTTTGAAATTTACTTATATGGGCCCTTCGAAACTCATATTCATTATGGAATATTGATTAAATGAAAAATTAACTCTTGAGAATGTTTCCTAAATAAAGAATATCTATGCATGGATGCACTACAATATTTCAACCAACATTAATTATATCCTTTTGATGTCTCTACTGTCTTGTTCTAAAAAGCTAATAAGACCTGCACTACATCATAGTTAATAGGAGTGTGGTGCTTGTTGCTTAGGCAACAGAATGAATAAATGCAGGTCAGAATGTGCTTCAAGAAAAACAAAAGCTAGAATATGATACCGAATGGAGACTAAGCAGGTCCAACAGATTTTTCACCACATTAATGAAACCTATTTCTTAAAGTTGGCTGATCATATTAGTGTACTTTAACTAAGTTCATAATTATGTAAATTAGATTATGGAGATCAATAAATAATTTTTATAGAGATAGAAACTGATTTTTTATAATGCTAGTAGCAAATAAATGGTGTAGAGCAGCATGCAAAGTGATAATTGATGACACTGTTTTATGATTTGCTTCATTTTCATAATTAGCTCCTCTGAATAATAATTCAAATTTTAAAAATTCTATCTTGTATAGAAAGTGTTTGATTTTTCTGAATTAACTATGTTTTCTTAATTTCTGAAAAATCATATATAATAATTTGAATTGAAAAAATAAAGTCGACAGTCTATGGAGAGGATCAGACCTTGGTTTTGTCATATATGTCCAGATACATTTTGGAGTGTTTATACATATTTTATTCATGAATGCTTTTTCCAATCTCCAAATGCTTATTGGAAACATGTTTGATTAACCTTTGCATTGGGTTTTCAAAAAGGGATTATATTTACTCTACAGTGTTTAACATTCAGAGGAAAATCATGCTGAATTAAAATCTTTCAAAGTAGATAAATGATCCAGAGAATCCAAAGACCTAGCTAACTTCTCACGGGACCAGAATAAATTTGGACACAGGTTTGAGTGGGAGTGAGAAAGCCTTATTTCAAGGAGAGATAAGGAGAAAGAATAAAGACTCATGCAAATGTGCAATAAATGTAATAGCTCCTCTAATTCTTGGTGTCATCTGTTTAGTGTCCTAAGGCTGTCCTAATTCTACTCAGTCTGTCCTAAGACTCTCACAGGAACTGAAGCAAATTGTATTCCCCCCCCCCCATTTCGATAGCTACACAATCTGTCTAATCAGTGACAGTATTCTTAAACATGAGAAAAATAATAGTTGCTGCATGTCTCATTATTTAAAAGTGGGTTCATTAAGAGTTTTATGGGTACAATTACTTAGGGCTCATACGTCTTACTACATGGATGCAGCTTAAAAAAAAAAGCTCATGGGACACACATTTTTGGAGAAGCAAAAGTTTAACAGTTTAAATAATCTTCAAATCTACAATAGTCAAGTCAAGCTTGGAGAAAATAATCTAAAATGAAAATAAAAAGACGTGCCTAGCTCTCACTATAATGTCATCAATTTTATTATTAATAAGCCTCAGGTGTAAGCTCCAGTATTTTATTTAGAAATAGCTATTAATTGTTTCTGCAAGCCATTTTGTACTACATGCCTATGTTAAGTATTTTCTTTCTAAATTTAGGAATTAGTAATGTGTGTGATGGGACCTTAAAAGCAAAGAAAGGTAATACTGACTGTGACGTAGCTTACCAGGGGAAACTGATGAGCACCGGGGGAGGCATGTGAATGGTCACAAAGCTGTGTTATGGGTCTGCACAGTTCCCCATCCTCCTTCCTCACCTATGTTCACCACAGCGGGAAGTTTGCATGACCAGCTTTAGACTGCAGGCAGACCAGTATTCAGAAGTACACGAATGTACTAAGTCCATCAGCCTCTCTTTCTAGATATTGACAGTTAACTGATGGAAGTGTTTGTTTTCTACCTAGAATCATAAACAATACCTTGTTGCTCTTCAATCAGCATGTAAACTAAGCGAAAGCTCTCTATAATAGATCATTCGAATCAGTTTGCTAATGAACTAAAGGTCATCCACACAATTTAAACTCCTTATTGAACAATTATAAGGAAAAAAAAATGATCTTCAGACCATAAACACAACAAATTTGTTTAATTAATCACTAAGTGCTGATACCCAAATGAAATGTTTCAGGAATCTAGAATTAACTGAAGAGTGCTATCATCATCTAACTGGGTATTCTGAGATGACAGATTTATAAAAATCACACAAAGAATGACAGGGAGAATATAAATGTTAATCTTCTTTCACTGCCTATAAATAGTACTCTCACCGGTTCATTCATATAATACACATGTATATGGATGCACATAGATCTCATTTTTCAGCAAGTGCCTATATGTTACACAGTCGGTTCAGTCCTAAGGGCATCCAATTTTCTAATGCAGTTACATATATAAAACTGACCAGTTTTGGTGCAAATCAGGCTGCCTCTGAGCCGTGTAAGACACATAAGAAGCAAAGACAGACAAAAGGCAGCTCTGTGGACACAGAGAGCGTCTTACCATAAACTGCACATTGTCAAATCCATTAGCCATCAGGTGGTTCTCGTACTGAGGTAGCCCAATGCTTTCCAACCATTGTCCCACTGTTTGGACAGGGCATCTGGGTCCTGTAAGAGGATGAAGAGGGAAGCGTTTAAGCAGGGAGTAGCCGTCCACGGGGTAATAGCGGTAGTCCTGGGCTGAGAGGTGGCATTGCCACATCATGCTCCTGGGAAAGTTGCTATCAAAGGAGCCCGCCAGCTTGACAGATTAATGTTCTCAGCGAGAGAGCAAAGTCAGAAGTAAAACATAGTTTGCCAGGCAGGCTGTGGAGTATGACTTGATCCTAGCTCCACATTTCTTACATATTAATCTTTACTACCGACCAGTACGTCACACAGCCCCCAAAACCAGGCAGCAGAAGAAGGCATATCAAGCTGTCAGCTTAGGCTGGTCTGCGTTCTATGTGATTGTTGGAGTACTCCACAATGAGCAATGCACGGCCAGCAGCCAGAATTCTTTTTATCAAGTACTCCTACACTCATCAGTATGCAGCTCCATGCTCCTTGCTCCCCCTCGCTCGCTCCCCTTCATTACCCAGCCCAGGCTACACCTCGCATTTTCAATAATAGCCATCAGATAAGGCAGATTTTTTTTGTCTGCAAGCTGTAAGCCTGCTGCTGCTGCTTCCTCCTACACACCCATCCAAGCGTCAATCTTGAATGATGAGAGCAGTCAAAACAAATGCAGAAAATAGCAAGATTCAAAAGCAGACTAAAGTGCTTAAAACTGAATTGAATCTTCATACTGGTTATACGTTACAGAGCTATTTGTTGTGGAATTTTACGTTTCAAAAGACACCAGGAAATGCAAAGCTTTAACCATAGCTTATAGGGGAGCCCCTGACAGGTTCTCTTTTTCCTTTCCTTTTCTTTCCTTCCCTTTCTTATTTTTTTAAAACGCAGCACAGATAAATGTTTCCGATCTAAAGCTTTACAGTGTTGGAGAACAATTATTCTCTTTCTTTACCGTGCTGTATCAAAATGAGCCTCTCTGAGGTATTTTTTTTTTCCTTCTTGAATTGCTGCAAAATACAGAAACTGCATTGCAATCTTGAAGTCAAGATAATTCATTTCTCATCTGTGCGGCTTCTTACAAACAAAAATATTATTAGGCACAAAACATCGTTTCCCCTCTGATATTTATAACCCAATCTACCAGGGTTGACATTCTAAATTAGGTATAGAGGTAACATTACTGGGTAGAATTTTTTAATAAAGAAGAAGAGCCCTAACCAAGAATAATTTAAGAATAACAGATGTAAATGTGTGTTTTACTGAATGGCAGACAGACTGAGTAATTTATTTAATAATTGAGAGAAACTGGAGATTAATAATAGAGCCCATAGGAGTAGATCATGAAAAGAACAGACTCTTAAGATTGAGAGAGAACTTGCAGAGAGGTTAGTCTAACCTCCCTCTTAATGCAGGAGTCCCTTGAAGAATATTACCCAGTTTAGGCTTGAATACAGCCTGTAACAGAGCTCTCACTACTTATCAAAAAGCCTCCACTTATTAGGAAGGCTGCTTTTCTTCCTGCTGTTGTTGTTTAGTCACTAAGTTGTGTCTGACTCTTGGCGACCCCATGGACTGTAGCCCACCAGTCTCCTCTGTCCATGGGATTTTCCAGGCAAGAGTACTGGAGTGGGTTGTCACCTCCTTCTCCAGGGGATGTTCCTGAGCTAGGGACTGAACCTGGGTCTCCTGCATTGGCTGGTGGATTCTCCACTGCTGAACCGCCAGGGAGGCCCTAGCTGACTCCTACTCACTGGCTCCAGCTCTGCCTTTGGAGTCACACAGACTGAGAACACTGCCTTTGCCACATAAAGTGTTTTAAAAATTAAAGATAACGCTCATCCCCCCAGAATAGTGCCTGACACATAGTAAGTGCTCAATAAATATTCATTGAATTAATGAAACATCACTTTCCTTCTTTCCGCAGATCTTATCTTTCTTTGTTTCCTTTCTCTTTTGAAGAGTACTGTTGACCTCCCAAGCACACAGACATTAAACTGCAAAGCATCTTACATTCTTTCTTTCACCACTGACATCAGCTCCCAAATTCCAGTCATCCCTCATCATAGTATCTCTTGGCTCTATTCCCTTAATTCAGTTCCTGTTTCATGTTTAGAGAACTGACACCTACTGTGATTTTGCGTTCTGAGTTCAGGCCCACCTGGCCTAATACAACTATGGCTTCTGTGTTCATCCTCCTTCCTCTGATATTTCAAATTCCAGTATATACATGGTTGTCAGAATAATCTCTTTAAGACAGTTTTGATTATAACTCCTTGTTTCAGAACACTTCCATGGTTTTTTGTTGGCTTCAAAATAAAAAGTCACATGTACCCCAGTATTCATTGCAGCACTGTTTAGAATAGCCAGGACATGGAAGCAACCTAGATGCCCATGAGCAGATGAATGGATAAGAAAGCTGTGGTACATATACACAATGGAGTATTACTCAGCCATTAAAAAGAATCAATTTGAATCAGTTCTAATGAAGTGGATGAAACTGGAGTCGATTATACAGAGTGAAGTAATCCAGAAAGAAAAACACCAATACAGTATATTAACACACATATATGGAATTTAGAAAGATGGTAATGATAACCCTGGATGTGAGACAGCAAAAGAGACACAGATGTATAAAACAGACTTTTGGACTCTGTGGGAGAGGGAGAGGGGGAGAGGGTGGGATGATTTGGGAGAATGGTATTGAAACATGTATAATATCATGTAAGAAATGAATCACCAGTCTAGGTTCGATGAAGGATACAGGATGTTTGGGGCTGGTACACTGGGATGACCCAGAGAGATGATGTGGGGAGGGAGGTGGGAGGGGGGTTCAGGATTGGGAACTCATGTACACCCGTGGCGGATTCATGTTGATGTATGGCAAAACCAATACAGTATTATAAAGTAAAATAAAGTAAAATTTAAAAAATAATAAACTCCCAATTCCTTTGATGACATTTTGGGGTCTTCATGATTACTACAAATCCTCTAATTTTATTTCCCTTTCCCCAAGTTCCAAGCAGGTGGAATTACTGGTTATAATATACTTGTGTTGCTTTTATTATGTCTCCATATTTATGCCTCTTCTTTGACTTTGGATATGATGATATTTTATGAAACCCTTTCTAATCCCACCTAACAGGAACAAATCTCTTCCTTATCTGTTTTCAGTGGCATTTTTAGATCATCTATTATAAGAATATTTTTTGTCTAACATTATAGTTATTTGTGTACAAGATGTATTTCTTGAATGTAGGGATATGTCTGGCTAACATTAAAAGTAGTAATAATTCATTATGCACCTGCTAAACCAAATAATGCAATTTTCATTTCACAATTCAAACTGTAAAATCCTCCTAGTTTCAGATTAAAAAAAAATTCTTAAGTCTATCCCAAGTCTCTGAGTTCTTTGTTTTAAAAGAAAACAGCTAGGTTTTTAAATAGAACCAATCAGATTCTAGATCTCTTAAGAAGGTCAAAAAGTTTGTAGCAGTTTGGGAATCTATTTAAGGGGATTCGAGTTGCTCAATATTACCTGTACAAGCAGTTGAAAGCAAGATGCTATTTGTCCTTGGCCAGTTGTAAAGCTGACGCAGAGTGGAGTTAAAGTGGCATCAATCACAACCTCTCCTAGGGTCACACTCACATTGTTTTTCCTGATCCTTCCTAAGCTATAACTAGGTAGATAAGCTGCACAAATGTTGAGCAAACATGACAATAATGTTTTAGTTTGGTAAGGCATGTGCTAATTGACCAGTTCCTCAAATCCCATCTCATTTCTTAAGATGCACACCATGGACCAAGTACCCTGACGAGTGCTACATGCATTCTAGGCATTAAATTGTCTTTGTTAAATGAATGAACACATGACACGGAAATGACTTTCATGAGATTTTCATTTCTTAATAGAAAGAGAGAGAAGAGGAGAGAGGGAGATTGAGAATGAGTGTGCACGTGTGCGAGACAGGGAGAGAGTGAGGGAGGGAGGTTATGTCAAGGTCCAGGCTGCTGTACAAAAACAGTTCAGAGAAAATATGGGTTACTAACCACTTTACCAATCTTTTATAGACTAAACTTTTTTTTTTTAAACTCTTCAATCATTCAGTTTGTATTCAGTAATTCTCATATGTTGGAGAAAGGTTTTCATGCACAGGGGAAGTGAATTGGGAGAAACTGGGGCACGACTGAGCGACTTCACTTTCACTTTTGACTTTCATGCATTGGAGAAGGAAATGGCAACCCACTCCAGTATTCTTGCCTGGAGAATCCCAGGGACAGAGGAGCCTAGTGGGCTGCCATCTCTGGGGTTGCACAGAGTCGGACACGACTGAAGCGACGCAGCAGCAGCAGCAGCAGCAGCAGCAGCAGCAGCAGCAGCAGCAGCAGGGGTAGGGGGAAGAGGTGAGGGAGAGGCAGGAAGAAGAAAGAGACCTTGAATCATGGTGCTTCTAGCTTTGTTAAAGTTTTTTCTCATGAGCCAAACCATTGAAAGAACCCTTGTTTGGGTATGAAGCTCACTTTAAAAGTAGTGTTTACATATATTTCTCACTTTACTTGAAATACAAACATGGCATCACATTATTGGACAGGCCTCATTATTCAACTGGAACTTCTCTAAGTTCCAAAAGTGAGACAAGAGGAAGGAAAGAAAAAACTAACAGGTACTAAGATCTACTATGTTCTAGGCAGTGTGGTGTGGATTATTTAGCCCACTTTGCTCTTTGTTGTTCTTGTTTAGTCACTAAGTCATCTTCAATTCTTTTGTGACCCCCATGGACTGTAGCCCACCAGGCTCCTCTGTGCATGAGATTTTCCAGGCAAGAATATGGCCAGTGGAATTGGGAGGAAAAGGGGAATAATTGATAATGGATATGGGACTTCTTTTTACAGTGATAAAGTGTTTTAAAATTTACTGTGGCAATTGTTGTACAACTCTGAATACACTACAAACTACTGAATTATACAGTTTGGGTGAATTGAATGACATGTAAATTATATCTGAATGAATTTAGTTATCAAATAATAATAGTAAAATAAAAACAATTAGTTCTTAAATTTTCTATAAATTTGTAATGACACAAAACAAATAATTGCATATAAGAATACATTATTATTGGTTTACATATAAGTATTTTTTTTTCTTTTTCTATTTTTCTTGGTTACTCCTTCTCCCAGTATCTTCAAACCACCCATGTCATCCATTCTCCCATCAAGGTAATTCATGTTAACAAACAAGTATGTTTCTTCATATGTATGTATCCATTGTCAAATCTGTCTCACACACATACCACAGCTATGTACAAATGTGTATGTTTATATATATATGTATATATATCTGTAGAATTGATGCTTTTGAACTGTGGTATTGGAGAAGACTCTTGAGAGTCCCTTGGACTGCAAGGAGATCCAACCAGTCCATTCTGAAGGAGATCAGCCCTGGGATTTCTTTGGAAGGAATGATGCTAAAGCTGAAACTCCAATACTTTGGCCACCTCATGAGAAGAGTTGACTCATTGGAAAAGACTCTGATGCTGGGAGGGATTGGGGGCAGGAGGAGAAGGGGATGACAGAGGATGAGATGGCTGGATGGCATCACTGACTCGATGGACATGAGTTTGGGTGCACTCTGGGAGCTGGTGATGGACAGGGAGGCCTGGTGTGCTGCAATTCATGGGGTCGCAAATAGTCGGACATGACTGAGTGACTGCATTGAACTGATGGGGGTATTTTTGGGCATCATTTCCTAAAATTAGAATCATATTACACATTTCTGAAACAGACTTTTCTCATTCAACAAAGCGTTATGAAAATTCTAACAAGTAAATAAGCTCTAGTTTGTTCTTTTAAATAGTTGCATAATAGTCCGTAATGGGTACATGATACTTGGTTTAGTTCTTTGCCTGCTATCTCTAGATGTAACTTTTCAGCAGACTCACCCAGTTTTCCCCAGTGGTAACAGCTAGTGCAACTATAGTGTGATATCACAACCAGATATTTGGCACTGATAAAAACCATTGATTATTCATACTTCAGTAGTTTTATATATACTCATTTGTGTGTGCATGTGTACATGTTTAGTTCTATGCAATTTTATTACATGTATAAACTGTGTGACTATCACTTCAGTCAAGATAAAGATAGTACCACAACAGGCACCTGCTATCTTGTCATAGCTATGGCCCTCTCTCTCCCTATCTGCTTTTTAATCTCTGGCAACTACTAATCTGTTCTCCAGCTCTGTCATTTTGTCATTTCAAGAATTCAAGAAATCAGTTTATTTTTTACAAAGGTAAAAAGGCAATTCTATGAAGAAAGGAGAGCCTCTTCAATGAATAATGCTGAAATAATTAGAGATCCATATGCAAACATAGATTTTAATTCATATCTCATGCCATGTATAAAAGTTAGCTAAAAATCATAGGCCTAAACATAAAACCTAAAACTAAAAACACATAGAAGAAAATTTAGGAAAATAATTTGGGAAAAATCTTGAACTTAGGTTAGGTAATAAAAGCACAATTCTAAAATAAAAAAATTGATCATTATAATTCATCAAAACTTTAAAATTTTAATCCTTTCTGTACAATAATGAAAAGGCAAGATGCTAACTAGAAGAAAACATTTGCAAATTGCATGTGATAGCATACTTGTATTCAGAATATATAAAGAACTCTCAAAACTCACTAACAAGGAAACAAACCAATTTTTTTTTTTTTTTTTTGGCTACACCGTGTGGCATGTGGGATCTTAGTTCCCAGACCAGGGATCAAACCCATGCACCTTGCATTGGAAGCACAGAGTCTTAACCACTGAACTGCCAGGGAAGTCTCTAGAAACAAATCAATGTTTTTAAATGGGCACAAGATTTGAACAGATATTTCACCAGAGAAGACACATGGATGGCAAATAAGCTTGTGAAAAGATGTTTAACATCATTAAGAATGTGCAAACTTATAATGAAACCATAACATGATACCACTTGTGGTTTAGTCACTAAGCTGTGTCTGACTCTTTTGTGACACCATGGACTGTAGCCCTCTGTCCATTGGATTTCTCTGGCAAGAACACTGGAGTGGGTTGCCATTTCCTTCATAACGTGATACCATTTATTAAAATGTCTAAAGTTAAAAATGTCTGACCACATCAAGTGCTGACAATGCTATGAATCATGGTTTGATAGTTTCTTTAGAAGTCAAATATACACCTACTACGTGGCCCACCTTGTCTACTGCTAGGAATTTACCCTAGAGAAATGAAAGCATAAGACACATAGAGACTTGTAGATGAGTGTTTACAGCAGCCTTATTTGTATTAGCCAATAACTGTATGCATGCTGACTCAGTTGTATACAACTCTTTGCGATCCCATGGTCCATGGAAACAGCCTAGAAGTCCATCAACAGGCAAAGAAACAAATTGTAGTACATCCACACAATTAATAATATTCATTAATAAAATGAAATGAACAGATGATACATTCATCATATGGAATGTTAAAATAATTTTGCAGGGTAAAAGAAACCAGAAGGCAGTATATTGTCACCCTGCTTATTTAACTTATATGCAGAGTACATCAGGTGAAACGTTGGGCTGGATGAAGCACAGGCTGGAATCAAGATTGCTGGGAGAAATATCAATAACCTCAGATATGCAGATGACACCACCGTTATGGCAGAAAGCAAAGAGAGACTGAAGAGTCTTTTCATGAAAATGAGAGAGGAGAGTGAAAAAAGCTGGCTTAAAACTCAATGTTCAGAAAACGAAGATCATGGCATCCAGTCTCATCACTTCATGGCAAACAGATGGGGAAACAATGGAAACAGTGACAGACTTTATTTTCTTGGGCTCCAAAATCACTGCAGATGGTGATTGCAGCCATGAAATTAAAAGATGCTTGCTCCTTGGAAGAAAAGCTATGACCAACCTAGATAGCATATTCAAAAGCAGAGACATTACTTTGCCAACAAAGGTCCATCTAGTCAAAACTATGGTTTTTCCAGTGGTCATGTATAGATGTGAGAGTTGGAACCATAAAGAAAGCTGAGTGCCAAAGAATTGATGCTTTTGAACTGTGGTGTTGGAGAAGGCTCTTGAGAGTCCCTTGGCCTGCAAGGAGATCAAACCAGTCCATCCTAAAGGAGATCAGTCCTGAATATTCATTGGAAGGACTGATGCTGAAGCTGAAGCTCCAATACTCTGGCCACCTGATACGAAGAACTGACTCCTTGGAAAAGACCCTGATGATGGGAAAGATTGAAGGTGGAAGGAGAAGGGGACAACAGAGGATGAGATGGTGGGATGGCATCATAAACTCAATGGATATGAGTTGAGCAAGCTCCAGGAATTGGTGATGGACAGGGAAGCCTGGCGTGCTACAGTCCATGGGGTTGTAAAGAGCTGGACACGACTGAGAGACTGAACTAAACTGGAAAAAAAAAAAAAAAAAAAGACAGATTCTCCAGAAAACTGAGTCTATTTACATAAAATTCTAGAGAATGCAAACTTATCTACAGTGACAGGATAGGTCAGTGACTACCTAGGGGTGGGAAGAAGGGGAGTGAAAAGGATTATAAAGGAACGTGAGGAAACTTTTGAATATGTTTGTTTTCTTGATTGTGATAATGGTTTCATAGGTGTATCTGCTAAACATCAAACTTTAAATTTGTGTAATTAAGTGTAGGGCAGTTATACTTCAATAAACCTAGTTTACAAAGCTTTTCAAAAGCAGAAAAAGAAAATAAAGAATGATAGGCGAAAAAACTGACTCATTTTAAACACTATTGTCAGGGAATGCCTTTGAACAGAGACTGGAATATAGTGGAATGTAGTGAACAAACTTTTCTGGTATTTAGGAAAAGAGTTTGAGGCAGTGGGAAGAGTAAGTTCAAAGTCCAAAATCCTGACTTGTGTTATAACGGCATGATGACACTAGCTCATTTTTGACATGTTCATAAATATTCTCATTGCATATAGTGTAGCTATAGAAGGCCTCTGAGGAAGGCACGGAAATCTACTCCAAGATTCTTGCCTGGAGAATCCCCATGGACAGAGGAGCCTGGTGGGCTACAGTCCATGGGGTCACAAAGAGTTGGTTGGATACGACTGAGCAACTAAGCACATAGAAGGCCTAAGCCATTGAAATGAATGTATGGTTACTCCAGGGTATGGTCTGAAACTGTTATAACTGTATTAAATTAAATCCATGATATCAGTTTAGGTCTCTAAAATTATTTTTTTTCTTTTAAAAGTATAAGGCAACTCACATACTGCTTAATTTCAGATAATTTCTTAATTAGGTTCTAGTTAATTGAGGAGAGGATAGGATACTTTTCTTATACTTAATTCCTTCAGCACTGACTGATTTCTTCAACAAATATTTATAAAGTACCTCTTGTTCCTAGCATTTTGCTAGGCAGTGGGACTATAGCTTTGTACATCCCTCAGTTCAGTCGCTCAGTTGTGTCCGACTCTTTGCAACCCCATGGACTGTAGCACGCCAGACATCCCTGTCCATCACCAACTCCAGAGCTTGCTTAAGCTCACATCCATCGAGTTGGTGATGCCATCCAACCATCTCATCCTCTGTCCCCTTCTCCTCCTGCCTTCAATCTTTCCAAGCATCAGGGTCTTTTCTAATGATTCAGCCTCTTGCATCAGGTGGCCAAAATATTGGAGCTTCAGCTTCAATATCAGTCCTTCCAATGAATATTCAGGACTGACTTCCTTTAGGATGAACTGTTTGATTTCCTTGCTGTTCAAGGGACTCTCAAGAGTCTTCTCCAACACCATAGTTCAAAAGCATCGATTCTTCAGTGCTCAGATTTCTTTATAGTCCAACTCTCACATCCATACATGACTACTGCAAAAACATAACTTTGACAAGATGGACCTTTGTCGGCAAAGTAATTTATAGGCCAGTGGAGAATACTAGCTTACCACTGAGAAAATGTCAATAGAGATTAGAGGAATTAAACACTTAGAGACATGACTTCTCATTGTGACAGTATAGAGGATAAATGAATTAGAGAAAACCACCTAAGTAATTCTAGGTTTCATGAGCAAAAGAGAAACACTACCTATTTCGATAAGGTGCCTCCAGGCTAAAACTGATGAATCAGTTAAGGTGGGTAAAATGATTTGGCAGAGGCAAGAGGTATCACATTTCTTAAAAAGGAAAATGACATTTAGGAAGGGATAGAGGAGAGCCCCTGGACAAGAGTTAAAAAAAAGAAGCTGGTAATCTCTCAAAAATATAATAAATAGCTGTTTATCCTAGCACCAAGGTAACTGATAGAAGGCAAATACTTTTTAAAGAATGTGAGTCTTTCCAGTAATCTAAACTAAATATAAAAGAAGAGAGCTAATATTTATTGAGCACCTATACACATCAGGTCTTTAAAATAATATCATTATGTAAAATAATAACAAACATGCATTTATTATGGTAAGACTCTAAATAATATACACATATTGTTGTTATTCAGTTGCTAAATCTTGTCCAACTCTTTGTGACCCCATGGACTGCAGCACAACAGGCTCCTCTCTCTGTCCTCCATTATTTCCTGGAGTTTGCCCAAATTCATGTCAATTGAGTTGGTAATGCAACCTAACCATCTCGTCCTCTGCTGCCCTCTTCTTTCCCCTTCAGTTTTTCCCAGCAGCAGGATCTTTTCCGATGAGTCAGCTCTTTGCATCAGGTGGCCAAAGTACTGGAGCTTCAGCTTCAGCAACAGTCTTCCCCGTGAATATTCATGGTTGATCTCCTCTAGGATTGACTTGTTTGATCTCCTTGCAGTCCAAGCGACTCTCAAGGGTCTTCTCCAGCACCGCAATTTGACAGCATCAATTCTTCAGCGCTCAGCTTTCTTTATGGTCTAACTCTTACATCCATACATTGGAAAACCCGAAGTTTTGACTATATAGACCTTTGTTGGTAAAGTGATGTCTCCGCTTTTTAAATGCAGTCTAGGTTTGTCATAGCTTTCCTTCAATAACTCATATTATTTTCACAAGTGAAGTACTATTGTTATCATCTCTTTTTATACAGGAGAATAATAAAATACATAGGTCATAGGTTGTTTAAATTTGCACAGCTAGAACCCTGAGAGCCTGGCTCCAGAGTCTAAGATTTTAGCCACTACTCTATCCTTCCCTGTTCCAGGGCCACAGGGTATGAACCTTGCCCTTTTGCAGGAGGGAGAATATTTATTCACCCAGCCACATACTAGCAGATTTGTTTTAAAAATGGTTTCCCAGTTGTTCTGTTAATTCTCCTTCCCACCCTTCATCTTATATTTATGATTCTTGGCTTCTAAAGTACAAAATAACGAGAAAACGCCGGAAGGAATACTGAGAGGTGGAAGAAGGTAAATCCTATCACTTGGATATTTTTATTTCACTCTAACGAAGGGCTTTTCTGTACTCCTGAGAAACAGCAGCTTCAGTATTGTTTCCACGTGGGTACTCAGCCTCTCTGGACTGCAATGCATAGATGCCTGTGCTATGTGTCCAGGAAAATGCTGCCTCAATAAGAGGGATGCCAGTTAAGGGCCCAGACTCTGGAACCAGTTTGCCTGGGTTTGAATCGATTCTTGAGATGGAGCACACAGAAATAGAAGAAGTACCTTTCTAGGCACGTTTCTGGGGCTTAGTTTCTCTTCAGTGAAATAAGGGTGACAATTTACCTATTTACCTACCTATCTTATGATTTTGTTTGAGGCTAAAACGAAATAGCATGGGTGAAAAACCCGTTATGAACTATAAAGAGCTATTCCAATGCTAGGCTGTGTAATTATCTTTACTGTCAGTAGAATATATACTTATGTCGTTCATTCAGTCTCTCAATCAAAGGGACTGGTTCTGAGCCATCAGTGCTTTTCCTTGCCCAGTTCTCTTTGTTTCAAACAGACAAAAGTGCATGGGGTGATTAGTCTGGACAAATAACAGAGGAAAGCTCATTGTACCGTGAAGTGATCAGAATCCCAAATCCCATGATGTCATTAGGGGCTTGGTCTTCTCTAACAGGCACCAATATCTAGGTTTTCAGCATTGAGCAGTCTGCTCTTCACATCCATTTAAAGTGAAATGAGAATAAACAGGAGGGGCAAGGGATGGAGAGGATAATTCTTATTCCTAGCTTCATAATGAACAAACAGGTCTGTTAAGTTATTTATTCTAACATATTTCAAATAAAAACTGGTCATTTTTAAAGAAATTGGTAAAGAGCCCACTAAACTTCCTACGAAAGCAGTGTCCACATTTGGGGGAGAAATCTGCACATTCGACAAATAACTATGGTGTTGGTTTCTATGTGAGCCTGTTCTGTCTTTTATATTTTGTAACACAGGTGCAGGAGCCAGGAGTGAACAGTGCTCATTCCTGTAGGACAATGTAACAAAAATCCTGACTAATGATTCTATTTGTAACTAAAAAGCATCAATATCTCATTTTTCCAATCCTGAATACCCTCTGAGCTGGGAATCATAAGCTATATATCTATTTTCCAAATGGAGAAAAACTTACAATGAAAATTAACAGGAAAAGAGATGACGCAATAAGAAAAATGTCTCTCCTACTGATAAAAGGACAACTATTCTGAAATGCAAAAATAGAAGTGTACAATATTATGCAACAACCTAAATGGGAAAAGAATTTGGAAAAAGACAGACATGTATGTATGTGTAACTGAATCACTTTGCAGCAAACCTGAAACTATCAAACATTTTTAATCAACTATACTTCAGTATAAAATAAAAAGTTAAAAAGAAAGAAAGAAACATAAAGCAGAGGTAGCAGACAATAGCAGAGGCAAAAGGATTAGTTATTTTAGGATTTGTGGAATGTTGCACTTCAACAGAATTCTGGATCACAAAGTCAAGATGCAAACAGGAAAATGCTCCAAGATCATGCTTTGGTGTTTAAATGCTAAGGGAAGTCAGGAGCTCAGATTCAGTTTTCCCTAAGGCCTTGAATTTATTTTGAACTAAAATCTTCATGGAACACTTAAGAAATACCAGCCTTTACAAAACAGATCTGACAACTTCTGTGCTGGGGTATGGTCTAAAATAGGAAATGAAATTTAAGCCTAAAATGCTAAAATCTTCTGGCAGACAACAATGTATAAATATATATGGGCCATACCTGATTGGAAAAAAAAATCATAATTCCTTTGATTACATTCTTTTCCCCCCTTCTTTAAGGCATACTAGCAAATGTTTGAATCTTCTTTGAGAAGCTGTATACAGCATTAAGTCACTGAAGCCTCCCATGTGCCAGTCATTGTTTTAAGACCAGAGAGGAAAGAAAACTTGTTCTGTCCTTAGAATCTTAGTCTAGTTGAGAGAAAATTACCATGCAGGATGATGAATTCTATAATGGAGATGTGTAAAAGATACCAAATATATAGAAGGAAGGCAAGGATGCTTAAATTGACTCAGGTATAGAATTTATAGAAGAGTCCATTTGATCTGTGACTTGAAGATTTAGGAGGAGTTTGAGAGGCAAATAAAAAGATGATGGTGATAGTTAATTTATGTGTCAATTTTACTGGACTAAGAGCTAACTAAGCTCTACTAAGAGCTTGTAAAATGTCTAGTTCTGAATATGTCTGTGAGGGTGCTTCCAGACGAGAATAGCATTTGAATCTATAGACTGAATAAAGATTACCCTCACTAGTGTATGTGGGCATTGTCCAATCCAGTAAGAATCTATTAGAACAAAAAGAGTAAAGCAGATTAACTCTATGCTTGAACTGGAACATTCATCTCCTCCTGCACTTCAACACTGGTGCTCTGAGTCCTGGCCCTTAGGACACAGACTGAATTACACTACAGGCTTTCCTGGTCGGCAATTGGCAGACAGTGGACTGTGGGACTCAGTCTCCAATTCCTGTAATAAATCTTAGACATGTCTATCTATATACCCTACTCATTCTGTGTCTCTGGAGAACCTTGACTAATATAATGGAATTCCAGGCAGAGGGACTAGGATGAGGGAAAGATATGTTTGAGTAAAAAAATGGTTAAAATGATTCATTATTACTGGAATTCAAAGGTTATATATACATGTCTGAGGAGGATAATACTATAGGAGATAGGGAAAGATAGGTGGGTAGGAGACAGATAATCAAGTAATTTTATGCCATGGAAAAGAGTAAGTATTTTCTTTCTCAAGAACAGAGAGATATTTTCCATTTGTAGCAAAATGGATGGACTCGGAGGGTATTACGCTAAGTGAAATAAGCCAGGTAGAGAAAAACAAATATGGTATGATATCTCTTGTACATGGGGTATATAAAACACAACAAAGTAGGGAATATGTTTTTAAAAAGAAACAGATTTCCAGATATAGAGAACAAGCTCGTGGCTACCAGTGAAAAGAGAGAACGGGGTGAGGAGCAATGGAGAGTTAGGAGATTAAGAGGTACCAACTATTATATATAAAATAAGCTACAAGGATATATTACACAACACTGGGAATATAACCAATATTTTATAATAACTATAAATGGAGTATAACCTTTGAAAATTGTGAGTCACTATATTGTACACCTGTAACATATAATTGTTGTTGTTCAGTTGTTAAGTTGTATCTGACTCTTTGCAACCCTATGGACTGCAGCACACCAGGCTCCTCCATCCTCCACCAACTCCTGGAGTTTGCCCAATTCATGTCCATTGAGTTGGTGATGCTATGTAACCATTTCATCCCCTGCCGCCCCCTTCTCCTTTTGCCTTCAATCTTTCCCAGCACCAGAGTCTTTTCCAATGAGCCGGCTCTTAATATCAGGTGGCCAAAGTATTGGAGCTTCAGCTCCAGCAACACTCTTTCCAATGAGTATTCAGGACTGATTTCCTTTAGGATTGACTGGTTTGATCTCCTTGCAGTCCAAGGGACTCTCAGGAGTCTTCTCTATCACAATGATTAGAAAGCATTAATTCTTCAGTGCTCAGGATTCTGTATGGTCCAACTCTCACGTTCGGACACGACTACTGGAAAAACCAAAACTTTGACTATATGAAACTTTGTCATCAAAGTAATGTCTCTGCTTTTTAATATGCTTTCTAGGTTTGTCATAGCTTTCCTTCCAAGGAGCAAGAGTCTTTTAATTTCATGGCTGCAGTCACCATCTGCAGTGATTTTGGAGCCTAAGAATATAAAAAATCTGTCATTGCTTCCACTTCTTCTCCTTCTATTTGCCATGAAGTGATGGGAGCAGATGCCATTATCTTAGTGTTTTAACGTTAAGTTCAAGCCGGCTTTATCACTCTCTTCTTTCACCCTCATCAAGAGGCTCTTTTGTGCCTCTTCACTTTCTGCCATTAGAGTGGTCTCAACTGCATATCTATCTGAGGTTGTTGATTGTTGATGTTTCTCCTGGCAATCTTGATTCTAGTTTGTAATTCATCTAGCCTGGCATTTCATATGATGTACTCTGCATATAAGTTAAATAAACAGGGAAATTATATACACCCTTGTTATATTCCTTTTCTGATTTTGAACCAGTCCATTGTTCCATGTCCAGTTCTAACTGTTGCTTCTTGACTCACATGCAGGTTTCTCAGGAGACAGGTAAGGTGGTCTGGTATTCCCATCTCTTTGAGAATTTTCCAGAGATTGTTGTGATCCACAGAGTCAAAGGCTTTAGCATAGTCAATGATGCAGAAGTAGATGTTTTTTGAAACTCCCTTGCTTTCTCCATGATCCAATGAATGTTGACAGTTTGATCTCTGGTACCTCTGCCTCTTCAAAACCCAGTTTGTACACCTGGAAGTTCTCATTTCACATACTGCTGAAACGTAGCTTGAAGGATTTTGAGCATAACTTTGCCAGCATGAGAAATGAGGACAATTGTACAATAGTTGGAAGTTTCTTTGGCATTGGAATTGGAATGAAAACTGACCTCTTCCAGTCCTGTGGCCACTGCTGAGTCTTTCAAATTTGCTGACATATTGAGTAACATAATATTGCATGTCAAATACACTTCAATTAAATGAGGAAAAAGAAACAGAACCAAGAGATATGATGACATTTTTGTTACACAAACATTATCTGGGAGAATGTGAGAGAAAGAATAAAGCAGGGAAAAAACTAGGAAGGAGGAGGTATAGGAAATCTACAATTTCTACCTCTTAAAGAACAAATAGACAAAACAATCCAAGTAAATAAGGGGACAGTCCTTACGCAGTTCAGTTCAGTTCAGTTCAGTTCAGTCGCTCAGTCGTGTCCGACTCTTTGCGACCCCATGAATTGCAGCATTCCAGGCCTCCTTGTCCATCACCAACTCCCAGGGTTCACTCAAACTCAGGTCCATTGAGTTGGTGATGCCATCCAGCCATCTCATCCTCTGTCATCCCCTTCTCCTCCTGCCCCCAATCCCTCCCAGCATCAGAGTCTTTTCCAATGAGTCAACTCTTCACATGAGGTGGCCAAAGTATTGGAGTTTCAGCTTTAGCATCATCCCTTCCAAAGAACACCCAGGACTGATCTCCTTTAGAATGGACTGGTTGGATCTCTTGCAGTCCAACGGACTCTCAAGAGTCTTCTCCAACACCACAGTTCAAAAGCATCAATTCTTTGGTGCTCAGCTTTCTTCACAGTCCAACTCTCACATCCATACATGACTACTGGAAAAACCATAGCCTTGACTAGACAGACCTGTGTTGGCAAAGTAATGTCTTTGCTTCTTAATATGCTATCTAGGTTGGTCATAACTTTTCTTCCAAGGAGTAAGCGCCTTTTAAGTTCATGGCTGCAATCAACATCTGCAGTGACTTTGGAGCTCAAAAAAATAAAGTCTGACACTGTTTCCACTGTTTCCCCATGTATTTCCCATGAAGTGATGGGACCAGATGCCATGATCTTCGTTTTCTGAGTGTTGAGCTTTAAGCCAACTTTTTCACTCTCCTCTTTCACTTTCATCAAGAGGCTTTTTAGTTCTTCTTCACTTTCTGCCATAACGGTGGTGTCATCTGCATATCTGAGATTATTGGTATTTCTCCTGGCAATCTTGATTCCAGCTTGTGCTTCTTCCAGCCCAGCGTTTCTCATGATGTACTCTGCATAGAAGTTAAATAAGCAGGGTGACAATATACAGCCTTGACGTACTCCTTTTCCTATTTGGAACCAGTCTGCTGTTCCATGTCCAGTTCTAACTGTTGCTTCCTGACATCCGCTGGATCATGGAAAAAGCAAGAGAGTTCCAGAAAAACCTCTATTTCTGCTTTACTGACTATGACAAAGTCTTTGACTGTGTGGATCACAATAAAGTGTGGAAAATTCTGAAAGAGATGGGAATAGCAGACCAACTGACCTGCCTCTTTAAGCAGAGGGGATTCTAAATATCCTCTAAATATCTTAGAACCTTCTGAAGCAAACTCTGGTTCAAGAGCTCACTGAATTTCCTGTGAAAGAAATTTAGCTTGCTATGCTTCAACTGTAGAAGTTACATGAGATTGATTCTTCCCATAGAGAAGATTTTATCTTATTGGCTCAAACTTAGTTTGATAGTCATGGCAAATGAACGTTCTTTGATTGCCAGAAAGACAACACAAAAATTCCAGGTGTTCTGTGCATGCATCACAAAGTGGTGAAAAGAAATTAATATATGATTTAGAAGAAGGAATATGAAGATTAAGAAACTAATAAATATGGAAAGTACTTAGGATAGTACTTCACATATAGCATGCACTAAGCAACTGTTAGCAAAAATAATATAAAACATTTGCTATAATAAATATTAGCTATAATGATTAATATTTACTTGTAATACACAGAATACATATAATAATGTTATTAATAATTATTGACCCTTGATTTATGAATAAATTTCAAAAAATCAACTTGGTAAGACAGTCAAGTACCACGTAAAACCTATGAAATCCATGTTTTTGACAGAATTCACTAAGAAATTCTGGGTTTAGACTTAACACTCACTGCTCTTTAGCAGATGCATTGTCATTAAGTATGAACAAAGATGAGACACCGAATTCATTTAATCATCATAGCTTGACAATTTTAATTGTTCTGAAATCTCATGGGCAGGGTAACTACCTTCTGTGCTAGAGACTTGTTTAGTTTCTTGGTAAAGACAACTGATGAGTCTGAGATTTCTATAAAACAGAAATTCTCTGCCTCCAAATATGTTCAACCTCAAGGTTAATGCTTATTTCCATTTTCTACTAAAATCCTGAACATTCAGGGCTAAAGACTTGGTTTTGCTTCATTTACCCAGCAACCATAAAATGTTTCTTTAGGTAAAGTTGGATGAGTTTTGAGAGAGTTTGGACCTCAAGCTTGTGCGTAATTCTTCATACTTGAGAAAATCTCAGTAACTTCCCATGCAAAGATTTTAATCTACTTCATACAGAGGCAAATGGCTGAAAATTACAATATAAATAAAAATTTTTAAAAAGGAATAGAATGGTCTTAGAAATGTTGAAGACCAAAACCTCTTTATTCCAAACATGTAGTTGTAGTTAGATAAGTTAAAATAAGTTGAGATTCATAATGCCTCAAAGTCATGGAGGCAGAAAAAGAGCTTTGTTTTTTGGTCCAATCACTTCATGGCAAATAGATGGGGAAAAAATGGAAACTGACAGACTTTATTTTTGGGGGCTCCAAAATCACTGCAGATGGTGACTGCAGCCATGAAATTAAAAGATGCTTACTCCTTGGACGAAAAGCTATGACCAACTGAGACAGCATATTAAAAAGCAGAGACATTACTTTGCCAACAAAGATCTGTCTAGTCAAAGCTATGGTTTTTCCAGTAGTCATGTATGGATGTGAGAGTTGGACTGTGAAGAAAGCTGAGCACTAAAGAATTGATGCTTTTGAACTGTGGTGTTAGAGAAGACTCTTCAGAGTCCCTTGGCCTGTAAGGAGATCCAACCAGTCCATCCTGGGGGAAATCAGTCCTGAATATTCATTGTTAACTGCCATTGTTGTGATTATATTACCACTATGAATATTGTTGTCATAGGCATTGTCATCATTATATCATTCTATGTCTTTCAAGGCTCCCCATTACTGGGCTTACTCTTCTCCAACTTCATGCATATTCCCTTCCTTCCATTTTAAGGGAATGACTTCCTTGTACTCATTACTTGCCTCATGCTTTCTTGACCCTCTGTTTTCGCTCATGCTAGTCTTTCTACACATTGTATTCTGTGGCTACCTCATCCTCATTTTCAACTTCCTTATGGCTTTATTTTATTAGTGCTTCAAGGTTCTTCCATGTCCTCCATAAGAGGTTCTAGGATACTTCCAGTAGGAATAACTTCTTCTTCCTATAAGCTCCCATGGCACATCATTTGTTTCTCTTCCATGGCCAGTTTTCATTTTTTTTTTTCCAGTTTTCATTTTTGATGCTAGTAATACTTGTATGTATGTCCTATGTTTCACCAGACTTTAAACACCTAAATGACACAAGCTGTGTCTTATCATCTCTTTGTCACAGCAGTACCCAATAGAGTATTTCTTTTAACTGCTTCATGAAAGGTCTGGAAGAATAGAATTAGACACATCTTAATCTCCTCTGCTACTTACTAATTGTGTGATCTTAGTCAAATTACTTAGCCTTCCTGAAACTTAGATTCATTTCCTCAAAGAATTAAAAATTATGCTTATGTCACAGAATTGTTCTGTGGTTAAATGGAAATAATTCATGTAAAGTGCTTAGCATAAAAGTTGATACATACTTTTCAACACACATACATTTTACAGATTGGATAACTGTAGAATGCTCAGAAGTTATAAAGTACAACAACTGTGTTTATAATTTAAAAAATCATCCAATACAAGAGAAGGAGTAATAGAGTGTCCAACATATTGTAATGATCTGATGGTTTTGGTCCAACAACTACATCAGAGTGGGATACATGACACACAATGCATCCATAGCAACACTAAGATTATGGGTTTAGAAAGAATGAGGTCATTGACTTTGATTCTCCATAAAGGCTCTAGATCTTTATTCCATTTAAAAATATGAACAATACAATCAGAGCTCAAAAATAGTATATACTGTGGAAGATTCTCTGGTATATGTTCAGCCTTAAAGAAATGAACATAATAAACTGAAACTTTGATATTTTATCACAAAGATGGCATAGTTAAGTGGTGATAATATACAGAAGTGTATTGATAATGTTAATTGTTTTATATATTAATATTTTTAAATTGGCTTGTGTTCTATTGGAAGACAAAGAGACATAATAACATAAGATCATAACAATGGTAGGAATTTTACAATTAAAAACGCTAAAATGATTTGAAAATTTCCTTCTATGATATCTCTACTACCTGAAGTATTTTAGAGGATTTCAATAAATCAATAAGATATATAGATTATCTAGCGAGAATCTATTTGTTTCCGCAGGCCATTAAGCTGTTGGCAGCACATTTATCCAATTATTTATGACATGTCCTGATTAACACATTTGTATTATCTGGAAGATAAGTTCAGTCCTATTCAATACACTATTAAAGTTTTATTATCTGCTCCTAAAAACCAGAGTTGAGTGCATAATTACTTCTTTCTTTAGCCTTTTACAAATATAAATGGGCCCATTTCCAATAACAAAAGATTAACCATTGCACCATGCATGCTAGAAAAGAGTGCTCATAATATCACATTTTAAATAATTGGAAATGTATTTAAATATATTTTACCCAAACTAAAGTGTGACATAAACCATCTGTGTATAACAAAAAATTGCATCTGCTTAAATTCTATGGGAACAGATTATAGTGACTATTATGTAAAAAATTACCAAATTATTCTAATAGCTTTATTTTTTAAATAATTAAAAAGCTTTCTGTCTTTAGTATTTAATATAATAAATAGAATTAGGGTGCAATATATTGAAAATTTTTATATGCTATTTTACATAATAATTGCAATTTACTACCTCACTCTTCTGGTAGTGAAACCTAGAAATTTTGGGGCTAACCATTATGCTTTCCTATCTGTCATGTCTTAGATAATCTGTCATCATATTCTGATGTGTTTTCCTAGTTCTTCAGATTTGACTTTTCCTTGTATTCTCCTTGCTTTCCTTATACCTGGAATAAATTATAAATCTCTTTAATATGTTTAATCTGTATACATAAGAGTTGTAGATGTTCAACACATAACAGACAAAAGAATTTTGTCTGATTTTCTTCTTGGTCTCTCTATTCAGCCACTGAATCTCTGGAACTAGTGTAAGACAGATTTTCATTTATTATTCAATTCAGGCTCTATATGTGACATAATCATTTTAAAGATAAGTTTAACCAGAATATGTCTATTCATGGGAATATTTCTTATTTATTCTTATTTGAAGACTAAGGTACAGACTTAATGTCTGTATTGTATAAACATATAAATACATGTATCTGTCTAACATAAAAGAAGTCCTCAATAAATTTTTTTTTTTTAACAAATGAGTGAACAAATGAAAACTCGTTAAAATGAATGAGTTTAGGCCATTCCCCAGATGATTCAAGAGACTCCTCAGTGTGTCAGGTGCTAGAAATTCAGCAGTGAAGGAAGACCCCCACACAGCTTACTGCTATATCACTACATTTAAACAGGAGTTTAATTATTTTAAAAATAGAGTTTCATATTAAAAGAAAGTGAAAGTGAAGTTGCTCAGTCGTGTCCGACTCTTTGCAGCCCCGTGGACTGTAGCCTACCAGGCTCCTCCGTCCATGGGATTTTCCAGGCAAGAGTACTGGAGTGGATTGCTATTTCCTTCTCCAGGGGATCTTCCCAACCCAGGAATCGAACCCGGGTGTCCTGCACTGTAGGCAGACGCTTTACCATCTGAGCCACCAGGGAAGTCTTTTAATATTAAAAGAAGCTATTTTAAAATGACAGATTGTTAAACTCATAAAAGAGTTTTTAAAAGATTTGGGCATGATTTGATCAACAAATACATTTCAAAGAATAAAATAAAAAGAAGCAGAGTATGAACTTATATATTTAAAAAGTCTTAAGAAACCTATCAACCAATTATAATATAATTGACATTGGTAACAACCTGATTCAACCAAACAAAAGGGTAAAACATAAACAGAGAATTGAGGACATTTAAATATCAAGTGGCTCATGAATAGTAAGGAATTATTGTTTGATCTTTATTTAGATGTGGTAATGCTGGGAAAGCTTGAAGGCAGGAGGAGAAGGGGATGGCAGAGGATGAGATGGTTGGATGGCATCACTGACTCGATGGACATGAGTTGGAGTAAGCTCTGGGAGTTGGTGATGGACAGGGAAGCCTGGCGTGCTGCAATCCATGGGGTAGCAGAGTCAGACACAATTGAGTGACTGAACTGAACTGAACTGAATGATATTTTGGTTATATTTTAAAGTCCTTATTGTTCAGAGTTATACACAAGATATGAACACATGAGATAAGTCTAAGATTTTCTTCAAATGATCCTAGGTGACTATAGGAGTGAATGGTTGGTACAAGATCTGTTGATAGGTTTTGAAGTTAGGTGATGGGTTCATGAGTATTCAGAATACTATTCTCTTTATTTCTGTATATGTTTGAAATTTTATATAATAAAAAATTTTAAGTCATGTTGGTAAAACTATAGGAGAAAGTTTGAAAACGTTATTTTGATCTTTTAGGAAGAAAAAGTGGCATGGAATAAAATGCTGTCATATCTAGCTTCCTAAATGCTTTAACTGATGCGTTTTATTTAAATACTTTAACTATATATTATTGAATTTACAGTTAGCTAAAACAACAAATTAAATGGTAGAGTCATGATCTGTATTTTGTCAAGGATTTTAATTTTACTGGTTTTTATTTACTGTACACTCCTCTTAAGTAGAGCCTTTAGTCAGACAAGTGATGAAACTCCAAAAACAGAATAAAATGTTAGTGTCCTGTAAATTTCTTCTGAATATCTACCTTTTGGTGATTTTGAAATGAACTTCTTTTTTAAAAAATTTATTTGTTTTTTAATTGAAGGATAATTGATTTACAGAATTTTGCTGGTTTCTGCCAACATCAACATGAACCAGCTACAGGTTCTAGTGGCTGAAGGCCATAAAGTCAAATGTGGGTTTGGTCAAAAATTCTGATTTTGACTGGATCAAGCAAAACACTTCCCAAAATATAGTAGCAGCACAACTTGTTATATTTGCAATAAGAAAATATTGGCAAGGACTATAAAAGTTACTTAAGAAGGAACTTCACAAGGAAATGAAGCACAAATGGAAATACCACAGAAAGTAGAATGTAGGGCAAATTCCTGAGGAGATCATAGAGAAATAGCAAAAGCTTGTAGGGCTTGGGTCAAAAAGGCTCAGTAGGAAACAGGATGCCACATCTAAGGGACATAAAAGGAAACAAAAAAATTTCTTTTACTATTTCAGGAACAAAAGAGAGCTAAATGGCACACTTTGCTTCTACAGTAGATGGAAAGGGAAAGCCAATGGCTTGTGATAGTAAAAAATGCACAGGCAACTGGTAATTTAAAAAAATTCTTAAAAGAAAGACGAACTTGAAGTAGAAATACTAGTGCATTGATTGTGAGGTACAAATTTAAGATGCAAAAGGGAAAATATTTTTAAAATTTATTCTAACATGATTTATTATTATGATCTTATAATTTATATTCAAAGATATATAAACAATTGACCATCATATATGATGGAATATTATGCAGCCAATAAAAGTCATGCTTTAAAGGCTACTTAATAACAGGACAAATTGCTGACAATATAACATTAAGTGATAAATGCAGAATCATATATTGTCTGGAAAGGATGATCAAACCATCAACAGTTGTTATGGCTGATACAGTTATTAGTAATTTTCATTTTCTTTATTGTTTGTACATTTGTTGGATATTCTACAATGAAAATTATTTACTTTTATAGTTAAATATAACAGTAAAAATATTGTTTAAAGCACCAACGCCTCAGTCTCCAACTGTATATATAATGGCCTTGTTATATAAACCAGGCCATTTATATAACTCTTGTTAAGATTGTCAAAATCATCACCTTGCCAAATGATACAAATGCTTTTTGCTTTTATTTTCTAGTTCTCTGTGACATTTGACATTGTTGGCCACCTCATACTAAAATTTTCTGCTTCTTTGGCTTGGCTGTTCTAACATAACCACACATCAGCCATCACCTAGATCACAATGACTCTCTGTCTTTACTACAAGCCATTCTGTGTGTTGCCACCAGGGCAAACCTAGCCACATCACTCCACTGCTTTCATCCTTTCAAAGACTTCTCATAGCACATAAGGTGAGTTACTTAGGGCTTTCTCAACTGCAAGTAACCTACTGAAAAGAAAAGGACAGTTTCAGGTCCAGAAATTTAAATTAGTCTTAAGGTCACTCTTTGTTGGTTCTGTTTTCTCTCATAGTTTCATCTCTTATAAGCAGACGAGCTTCTCTCAGAGTCTGGGATGAGAAGGAAATGCCATAGATAATTTCAGATTTTTATATCATCCTGGCTAGCAAATTCAAAGCCAAAAGAGATGCTTTCTCTTCCATTATTCATGAAATTCAAGTCAAAGTCTCTGAATAATACTTCAGAGAATAATATGCTTACATCTTGGATTAATTACAAAGGCTAAGAGGGCAGGCCCATGAAACAGGTCCAATTCTATGGATAGAGGGACAATGTATATGATTAGCAGCCTGATCAATGTGGAATGCCCAAGGGGGAATTCTTAAAAGGCAAATAGCTGCTGCTGCTGCTGCTGCTGCTGCTGCTAAGTCGCTTCAGTCATGTCCAACTCTGTGCGACCCCATAGACGGCAGCCCACCAGACTCCCCCATCCCTGGGATTCTCCAGGCAAGAATACTGGAGTGGGTTGCCATTTCCCTCTCCAATGCATGAAAGTGAAAATTGAAAGTGAAGTCGCTCAGTCATGTCCGACTCTTAGCGACCCCATGGACTGCAGCCCACCAGGCTCCTCCATCCATGGGATTTTCCAGGTAAGAGTACTGGAGTGGGGTGCCATAGGAACACTGTTAATAAGAGGACTGGTGAGGAATACTGGGAAGATGAAAAAACAAATATGCCCTACGTAAGGTAATACCCAATCTCCTTAGCCTAGCACTCTTGAATTTTTTTGGACAGTCCTTTGCCTACTTTTCTATCCTAATCCTTTGCCATTTACTCCCAAGAAGTCTACACGTCTAACCCTGCTGAACTTTCTGCTCTTTTCAGAATAGTCTGTGCTAGGTAAATTTAAGAAAAAGGAGGTAGAATAGTGGCCCCTAAATATGTTCACACCCTAATTCTTGGAACCTGTGAACATTATCTTACAGGGCAAAAGGTATGCTGAGATGTGATCAAGGTTAAAGACCTTGATGAGGAAATTATCTTGGATTATCCAGGTTGGCCCAATCTAATCACGTGTGTATGTGCTCAGCCATGCCCAACTCTTTGCAACCCCATGGACTATAATCTGCCAGTCTTCTCTGTTGATGGGTTTTTTCAGGCAAGAATACTGGACTGGCTGTCATTTCCTCCTCCAGGGGATCTTCCTGACCTAGGGATTGAATCCACATCTCCTGCAGTAGCAGGTAGATTCTTTACCACTGAGCCACCTGGGAAACTGAGTTCTAAAATGCAGAGAACTTTTCTCAGATATAGGGAACCAGAGAGGTGGCAATGTGAAAAGAACTCAACAAACCATTGCTGGCTTTGAAGGCAGAGGAAGAAGGCCACAAAGAATGTAGGTGACCTCTAGAAGTCTCTAGAAGGAAAAGGCAAGGAAATGGGTTCTTTTCTGGAGCCTTCAGAAAGTAATGTAATTCTACTGACATTTTAATTTTAGCCAGTGAGACTTACGTCAGACTTAAGAAACTATCACAGGACTGAAAGATATTATACTTGTATTGTTTAAGCTACCACATCTGTGATAACTTGTTACAGGAATAATAGGAGGCTAATATATAAGCCGTGCTACTTCAGACTTTTGTAGAGAAGGAAAACTCTTTCCTGGCTGGGTCTGAGAATTAAACTAACAAAGACAAATTAATAGGAGAAAGGCAAACAAGTTTATTTAATATAAGCTTTGTGTGACACAGGAGCTTTCAGAATGGAATGAAGACCCAAAGAAACAGTAATTTTATGTGCAATTGTGGAGGAATATGATAGATTAAGGAGCATGAGGTAATTGTAATAATCTGGGGAATCTTAGCAAGAGCTATTTAGTAGAATTCTTTTCAGCATCCCTTTGTCTCTGGAGATAAAGATGCTTCTTTCCTTTAGTATAGAGAAGACACCTCTCACATGAGGATTTTATGAACTATTTCAGGGAAGAAGGGTGAGGAGAGGGGGTCAGAGTTACCTTTTTGCTTCTGTTATTTTCTCAAACTCCTTTGGGTTAAAATATGCAATACACTAAGGTGCCATATTTTGGAATAGCACACCCTGAACCCCATCATTTTCTTGCTTTTGCATAATCTGGCCATTTAATGTAAAACATCTTCTCTACTGACCTACCCGACTCACCCAGTCTGTTTGGTGAACATCTACTCTGTTCAAAATATAACTCAGATGTCAGTTCCTGTATGAAACCTTTCTTAGTATCAGCCCCACGAAATTGTGAGAACTTCTTTCCTATGGCCACACAACATTCTCTGTATTATCCTGCTATAGTATTTAGCATACTATATCATATTCTCTGATATAAACCACAGATCAAACAATGTTGGGAATAAGCTGTTGGTAAATGCCAGAAACGTCACTGCCCTGATTATTCATTTTGAAATTTAAATGAGGAGAAAGAATTGGAAACTGTAAAATGTTTAGCATATTGCAAAAAGAGAATATGAACATAACATTATAGATTTAACTTCTATTACCATAAAAATGCTGGAAATCAATCAATAGTGAAAAAATTTTCAAATACATTGAAGACTGCAGGCATTTTTATTATAGGAAAATCTTGTCAATTATTTAGTATAATCTCCTGTGTCTGTAACCGAACTAATAAGTTTTGGGGTGAGAAACTGGTTAAAATCAATCTTTCTTGATGTAGCACGGTTTTAGATTGAATTATATACATCAGTAAACGGAAAATATGGTGTTTTCCCTAATGGCATTAACTAATAGCTAATGCTATCACCTAGAATCTGGCCAAGACATTTATGTCAAGTCAATGTGAAAAATGGCCTCCAAAGGATTCTTGCCCCCTGAAATTCACTCTCTTTGGTAGTCCCCTTCCATATTAAACAGGACTAGCCTATGTGACCAACAAAACTTCAAAAAAGGAACAATGTATGACTTCTGAGGCTAGATCATAAATAACATTGTTATTTCCACATTACTGTCTTGAATTGCTCATTCTGGGGAAAGACAGACAGTGTTGTGAGAACTCAAGAACTCAACACTCAAGCAGTCTCATGGAACAGTCAATTGGGGAAGAACTAGATCTCCCAGTGACAAGTAATACCACAATGTGAGCTGTTTAAGTGAGCCCCTTGGGACTCAGATCCCCAGTCAAACTTGAAGGTGACTGCATCTCTGGCCCATTTCTTGACTACAACCTCACGAGATATCCTGAGTAAGAATTACTCAGCTAAGTTGCTCTCAAATTCTTGATCCATACAAACTGTGAGAGCCAGTAAGTCTATTGCTGTTTTAAGTTTTGGGGGTGCTTTATTATGCAGCAGTAGGTAACTAGCATACCACCTGTAGAATAGACAGAGAGATAAAATTCACGTAAAGTATTTCCTCATGTTAGTCATAGATTAAAGAAAAGGTTATTGTCCTTTCACTGTCAAACTTAGCCTTACAAACCATTAAAATGGAGAGTTTCAGAACCAAAGGAGACAACCTTAGAGCACTTTATTTCTTTTCATTTTTATATCAAACAACAAGAACAGCAATGAAGTCAGGCTAGTCCCCTGCCAGTTCTCAGTGAACAGTGGTGAGAATGGAACACTTCCTCCAGATTTTTTTGTACCATTGGAGCAGGTGAAGCTGGATGGCGTGATGGTTAATTTGATGTGTCAACGTGACTTGCCCACAAGGTGCCCAGGCATTACTCAGATTAAAGATTATTTTGGGTGTGTTTGTGAGGATGTCTCTTGGTGAGATTAGTATTTGAAGGAAGACTGAGTGAAGCATATTTTCCTCTCTTATGTGAGTAGGCCTTATAAATTCTCCTGGGTCTCCAGCTTGCCAACTGCAGATCTTCAGATTATCTGTCTCCATAACTTGTGAGCCAATTCCTTATAGTAAATACATCTATTCATCTTACTCAACTACACATACATATGTAGTTCACACAGTGGTAAAGAATCTGCTTGCCAATATAGAAAATGCAGTTTCCATCCATGGGTCAGGAAGATCCCCTGGAGTAGGAAATGGCAACCCACTCCAGTATTCTTGCTGGGAAGATCCCATGGACAGAGGATCCCGGCATGCCACAGCCCGTGGGATTGCAAAAAGTTGGACATGACTGAGCACGTGTGCATATGTATACATCCTATTGGTTCTCTTTCTCTGGAGAATCCTGACTCACACAGAGAGTGAGATTCATAATGTGACTTCTGAAAATGAGAAAGAAATGATACACTGTAAGTCTTGCTCTTGATAAAGTTCAGGAGAGAAGCATAACTTTGGGGCTTTTCTATTTTTCTGAAAAAAAAAGAAGAAGAAGAAGAAGAAAGCATGAAAGCTGCCCGTCATCTTTCAGGTTTGATCTTCCTGTGGCTTGTCACATTTTTCCTATTTTAGAGAGTCTATGGATGAACACATATTCAGTGTGTCTCTATATATAATTACTGCATCAAGTGTGACCATCACAGAAGGAATGGCTTGATGTCATCTCATCTAAAGCATCAGGGAAGATGTTTTAAGCAAGGAGAAGAGAATGATGAGGAAGGGAAAAGGAAGAACAACCTAGGCTAACCTGTGTGGAGACAGAAAGTGATGAATTGATTCAGGCACAGACCAGAATTGCTCCATTGCTGTTGAGTTAACCCAGATACACTCTGGTAAATTCCTAAAGAAGATGAATTAAATGAAACACTTAAACTCCAAAGAAAGTGATTCCTGCACACAGCAAGATGGAGTGCAAACAGAAGAAATGAACCTTCATTTTACCTTAAATTATTCAGTTCTGAGCAAGTAATACATTATTATTGAAACACTTTCTGTATATAAGGTAAATTTAGAATCAGATAAAATATTTATGATTCTGATAAACTTTTTCATGAGAATCTATAAATACTCAGCCTCAGGTATTGGAGCTTCCCAGGCATACTAGTGGTAAAGAACCAGCCTGCCAATGCAGAAGACATAAGAGACTCAGGTTTGAGCCCTGGGTCAGGAAGACCCCCTGGAGGAGGGCATGGTAACCCACTCCAATATTTTTGCCTGGAGAACCCCAAGAACAGAGAGGCCTGTGGGCTGCAGTCTGTAGAGTCGTGAAGAGTCAGACACAATCGAAGTGACTTAGCATGCATGTACAAGCTATTGTTGGCACCATTGTTTACAAGTCAGAGCATTTTTGCAGACTTGCTATAAAACTGCTTCAGTGTAGCTAGAGTGGCTAGATGATTGTCTTCAGTGTCCTGAAATTTAATAGTAGAGTTGTGTAATAGAGTTCAGTCTTTCTAAGCAGGAATGGCAAATTACTATTTTTTGCCATCATATGACTGCTAGTATGTAATTAGAATTTTAATTTTTATAAGTATTTAAAAATGGTCAGGCTGCAGAAGTGAAAAATTTCCCCGTGCTCTATGTATAGGTAGGGAAGCAAGAGAGTGACCTCCACAGGGAATAGTATCAAGAGTTCAGAGGTGTAGCCAAGGCCCAGTGCTCTCTCTTCCCAGTGTCTAAATTCAAAGAAGTCAATAGAGAATAAAAAAGGTAAGATTTTACTATGTGCCTGGAATCTACACGCCTAGATTCTAGGCAATTCTTAGGATTAGGCCATAAATGAAGGGCAGAACCCTGTTGTTTTCATTCCTGATCAAGTCTAAGCATCTATGCACTCAATGAGTATTTCTTAAATGTATGAAGGAGCTAGGAAATGCTCAGAAGAAAACAGTCAAGTGAAGAAATGGCACCTATGGAAGTCAAGATTTTCACTAACTCTGGGGATTGCTACTCAGTCACTGTTCTAGGCTAGGTTTTTGATTTTTCAGGCAACAGAGCACTTTTTTTGGAATAACTTCTAGATTAGGGCTTTAACCTTGGATTTACAGACTCCCAAGGAGTCAGATCAAGCCTTAGGTGGTCTGTGTAGACCCCAAAATGTAATGCAAAATTTTGTATGCAATCATAAATTTTCCGAAGATTTCCTCAGATTCTCAAAGTCTCTGTAACCCATAAAAAGTTAAGAGCTCTTGCTCAACAGAGAAATTTAGAAGAGGTTAGCCTCTCTGAAAGGGCCATTTGAGAAAACAACTGAGAGGAAGTTGAACTGTGGGATTGCCTGGAGGAAGAATGCTGTTGGGACTGGGAGCAACACATTAAAGGCCCGATATGGTGGTAAGGTTGGTAGGTTTGAAGAGTAATAAGCAGGCCTTTGTCATGGAGTAGAGTTAAGAAAGGAAGAGTCATAGAAAATAAGTAGGAAAGGTAGCTGGGAGCCAGATCATGTAGGGCCTTGTTAGTCCCTGTAAGAATCTTATCATTTTCTGAACATAACAAGATGTTGTTGTTTAAAGAATATGGTCAGGGAGACAGAATAAGTATCCACAGTCTATGAGAGTGACAGGGTGTCTTTGAAATATGTTATTTCCTGGGCAGAAAAAAAACAAAAAAAACCCCCTATAAACTCTGGAGATACAGTCAAATATTTCATAAGCACTGAATAAATACGTGTAAGGTGGATGTGTTTGAAAATGATTAATAAGGAACATATTGTGTATTATTTAAGCCATCATGATGGGTATTAATTTAGTTCTTTAACGAAAGCTCTACCATGACCCTGGATGGCAGCAACTTATTTCTGGACAGTTGAATGAATTCATTATATTTCCCAGAAACCCAGGCTTTTTAAAAAAAATTATTATTTATTATTATTTTATTTTTTTTTTTTTACTTTACAATACTGTATTGGTTTTGCCATACATTGACATGAATCTGCCCCAGATGTACATGAGTTCCCAATCTTGAAGCCCCCTCCCACCACCCTCCCCATATCATCTCTCTGGGTCATCCCAGTGCACCAGCCCCAAGCATCCTGTATCCTGTATCAAACCTAGACTGGCGATTCGTTTCTTACATAATATTATACATGTTTCAATGCCATTCTCCCAAATCATCCCACCCTCTCCCTCTCCCACAGAGTCCAAAATTCTGTTCTATACATCTGTGTCTCTTTTGCTGTCTCACATCCAGGGTTATCATTACCATCTTTCTAAATTCCATATATATGTGTTAATATACTGTATTGGTGTTTTTCTTTCTGGATTACTTCACTCTGTGTAATAGGCTCCAGTTTCATCCACCTCATTAGAACTGATTCAAATGGATTCTTTTTAATAGCTGAGTAATACTCCATTGTGTATATGTAGCACAGCTTTCTTATCCATTCATCTGCTGATGGACATCTAGGTTGCTTCCATGTCCTGGCTATTATAAACAGTGCTGCAATGAACACTGGGGTACACATGTCTCTTTCAATTCTGGAGAAACCCAATCTTTACAGAGGCAGTTATTTTGGTATTATGCCAATACTTAGGTATTTTCACTTAGGTGATCTTTCAGGTATATAGGAAATTTGCATAATAAATTTTGCATGTATATTTATATCCTCTTTTGCTACAAAGGAATTCAAGTGATACATATTCCTCCTAAGTAAAATGTTCAACAAAAGGAAACAAATACTTACAACACTGATCTGTGATGAGGAGAGGATAGTAGGAAGGTTTAAGCTACAGTTTATGCCAAAATTGTTCATTTGGAGGAAATAACTGGCGTGGCTATTTCTAACTACAAAATATACAGGTGCTTATTAAGGGTTGTTACATAAAATGAAAACTGCTAAGTGTCATAAGAAGGTTGTAAAATTTAGAACTCATTTACTCATTTATTTGTTATTCTTTCAATCAAATCAAGTAGCATCTTCACTACCCAGATAATCATGATGAGATCACTCACCCAGAGCCAGACATCCTGGAATGTGAAGGCAAGTGGGCCTTAGGAAGCATCCCTACAAACAAAGCTAAAGGAGGTGATGGAATTCCAGTGGAGCTATTTCAAATCCTAAAAGATGATGCTGTGAATGTACTGTACTCAATATGCCAGAAAATTTGGAAAACTCATCAGTGGCCACAGGGCTGGAAAAGATGAGTTTTCATTCCAATCCCTAAGAAAGGCAATTCCAAAGAATGCTCACACTATCGCACAACTGTACTCATCTCACAAGCTAGTAAAGTAATGCTCAAAATTCTCCAAGTCAGGCTTCAGCAATACATGAACTTCTAGATGTTCAAGTTGGTTTTAGAAAAGGCAGAGGAACCAGAGATCAAATTGCCAACATCTGTTGGATCATTGAAAAAGCAAGAGAGTTCCAGAAAAACATCTATTTCTGCTTTCTTGACTATGCCAAAGCCTTTGACTATATGGATCACAATAAACTGTGGAAAATTCTGAAAGAGGTGGGAATACCAGACCACTTGACCTGCCTCTTGAGAAATCTGTATGCAGGTCAGGAAGCAACAGTTTGAACTGGACATGGAACAATAGACTGGTTCCAAATAGGAAAAGGAGTACATCAAGGCTGTATATTGTCACCCTGCTTATTTAACTTATATGCAGAGTACATCATGAAAAATGCTGGGCTGGATGAAGCACAAGCTGGAATCAAAATTTCCGGGAGAAATATCAATAACCTCAGATATTCCGATGACACCATCCTTATGCCAGAAAGTGAAGAAGAACTAAAGAGCCTCTTGATGAAAGTGAAAGAGGAGAGTGAAAAAGTTGGTTTAAAACTCTACATTCAGAAAAGTAAGATCATGGCATCCGGCTCCATCACTTCATGGGAAATAGATGGGCAAACAGTGGAAGCAGTGACAGACTATTTTTGGGGGCTCCAAAATCACTGCTGATGGTGACTGCAGCCATGAAATTAAAATACGCTTAGTACTTGAAAGAAGAGTTATGACCAACCTAGATAGCATATTAAACAGCAGAGACATTGCTTTGCCAACAAAGATCCACCTAGTTAAGGCTATGGTTTTTCCAGTGGTCATGTATGGATGTGAGAGTTGAACTATAAAGAAAGCTGAGCACTGAATTGATGCTTTTGAACTATGGTGTTAGAGAAGACTCTTGAGAGTCCTTTGTACTGCAAGGAGATCCAACCAGTCCATCCTAAAGGAGATCAGTCCTAAGTGTTCACTGGAAGGATTGATGTTGAGACTGAAACTTCAACACTTTGGCCACCTGATGCAAAGAGCTGACTCATTTGAAAAGACCCTGATGTTGGGAGAGTTTGAAGGCAGGAGGAGAAGGGGACAACAGAGGATGAGATACTTGGGTGGCATCACCAACTCAATGGACATGAGTTTGGGTATACTCCGGGAGTTGGTAATGGACAGGGAGGCCTGGCATGCTGCAATCCATGGGGTCGCAAAGAGTCGGAGACGACTGAGTGACTAAACTGAACTGATCATGAACACACACATGTACTGGGTAGTGTGCTACAAGCCAATGTGAAAGTGTAAGTTGCTCAGTTGTGTCCAACTCTTTGTGACCTGTAGACTGTGGCCCACCAGGTTCGTCTGTCCATGGGATTTCCCAGGCAAGAATACCGGAGTGGGTTGTCATTTTCTTCTCCAGGGGATCTTCCTGATCCAGGAACTGAACCTGGTTCTTCCACACTGCAGGCAGATTCTTTACTGTCTGAGCCACCAGGGAAGCCCCAAAAGTAGAAGAAAAAGTTTAAATTTCAACTATAAATAATTCACAGTCTAGTAAGAACTCAACAGACTACAGTGGCTACTAATTCTAACTAAAAATAAGGTCAGCATATTCCTTCACAATAGACTGTTAATCTCTGGCTGCTCTTTGGAGTTGCTGTTCTCCTTTTCTGCTTTGACTTTGCTTTTAATCAATAGAACTGTCAACATAAATGGATATGTGTGCTGTGTATGCTCAGTAGCTTCAGTCATGTCCAACTCTTTGCAACCCCATGAACTGTAGCCTGCCAGGCTCCTCTGTCTATGGGATTCTCCAAGCAAGAATACTGGAGTGGGTTAGTAGGCCCTCCTCCAGGGGAACCTTCCTGACCCAGGGGTCGAATCTCCATCTCTCATGCATCTCCTGCATTGGCAGGTGGGTTCTTTACCCCTGGAGCCACCTGGGAAGCCCATAAGTGGACATATCAGATGGTAGTCCAACTGGACAAATGCCTAATTCTTGTGGTCAGTTTAGACTGCTTTCAGTTCTCTTCTGCTCATCCTCTGAAAGTACTGCAGAACTCACTTCAGTATTTCCATCCATAATCTCTTTGTGTGTGTTTTTTTTTTTTTTTTGATGTGTGCACATACTGGCTACTTCACGGAAAGCTCTCTCTATTCATAGAGAAAGTCTATGTGATTTAAATGATGTTAACTCTCATTTCAGTACTTGTACATCAGGCAAAATTAAGTCTTGCCTTTGCATTTAGAAGGATTCTACTTCGTACTGAATCCTCAGCAGGACAACATTATCTTTGATTTACACATTGGTAGATTAAATGGTAAAGGGAAGGAAATAATCTCTCCAGCTCACAGACACTTTCAGACCACTCAGTGTCTACAGTAGTCATATGACTTTGTAAATACATTTCAGTTTCAGTTATCTATTGCTGTGTAACAAAGAATCCCAAATCTTAGAGGATTAAACCAAGAAACATTTTATTTTGTTCTGATACTGAAACATGGACTAGGCTCAGCTGAGCAGTTCTCCTGGTGAGCTTGCTGCAGGTCATTGGCATGGATACATTCATCTGGTGGTGCTGCTGGGGGATGCTGGCACAGTTCCTCTGTCTTCATGTCATCTCCCTCTCTATATGTTCAGCCTCCTCACATTATCTTTCTGCAGAGTCATGGCTTTTTTCACAAGGAACATCTACATTGTCAAGAATCCCAGGACTTATTAAGTCTTAGCCCCAGAACTAAAATGCATTACTTTTAAGAAATTCTGTAAGGGAAAGAGACTCACAGGGCAAATCCAGATTTAACATGAGAAAAACACATGAGGTGTGAATTCCCACGTGGTGTGAATACTCAGAAGTATGATTCCGTGGAGGTCTCTGATAACTACAATGACTATAATTGCCTTGAATCAAGTGATCTATAAATCTGTATTAGACACTCAGGTTGTAAAGGAATTTTAGTAAGGCAGAGCTCCTTAGAAAGGGGAAGGGGTATTAGTCCTTGATGATCATGGTCCTAACCGTTCTGTACATCAAACATTTGTTCTAACAATGCTTAATTTTTAGAAGTCATCTTGCCCTTAATCATCCTAGTCCCTTTGTCTAGTCCCCCCAGCTTTCCTTCACTTTTGACATCTGGCAAAGGCTCTCCTCCTCCTACAAGCTCCAACTCAGGATTCACCTCCTTCAGGAAGGTTTGCCTGATGTTCTCACATTCTGTTAGGTCATTGTTTCTGAACTTGCAGAACATATGTGTTAATATCTTCTACAGACTTTACCATATTGTATTAACAGGCCTGAGAGTTTCTTTCATGAATTTGTTTCCACAGATAGACTGTGAATGGACTCTGAAGGTGAGCCCTGAGTCTTAGTAATCTGATTCCTGTCACCCCTTAAGTAGCTAGTAACAACATCTTGAAACACAATTAGAGCCACAGGAGTGCATCTTGTGCAGTCCAGTGTCATCAGAGTAGCCATAATAATGCAATGCAAATAAATATTGGATGGTTGATCGAATAAATCTATTTTTCTTAGTTACTGAATAAGAGATATGAACTCTGACTTCAGATCTGGTAAATTTTCAGTAAGCTTCACAAACATTTCAATTCCTAGCTTGGAAAAAAGAAGCAATATGCCTTGGGCATAACTTTTCAAGGAATATCAATGTTTAGCAGCATAAACCTTTCAGGTGGGGGCATATGGCTAAAAATAAATCCTGTATCATTTAAAATTCTGAGGGCATGCATTCATGCTTCCAAGAACAAAACTATTCTCTTGCTCTACAAAACAGAATAAAACCTCTGGGAAACCAAATTTCTTTGCTAAGTGCGACAAATCGATATGGCTACAGAGCAAGAGATAACATAAAACAATAGGTCTCAGGGAAGACACCAGGAGTAATTTTGAGGTGACTGAAACCCAGTTTCCATCCTAAAACCATACTTACTGCATTCCCATAGATCAAGTTTTTAGTTTTATGCTATATGCAAACTGATATATGTACAATGATTTCAGTTGCAAAGCCTAAATAAACATGAGAGCAATAGCGTGCCACTCAAGCATTTGCCAGCATTACTGCCCTCTCTTCCATTAAGAAGAAGAGATGCCTCTCTCATTAAGGCATACGGCTGCCTGTATTTGACAATTTCCCCCTAAAAAACTAAAAGATTCTGCAGGGGTCTGGATCAGCAGGTGACTCATAGCACTTGAATTTGACATGCCATTGCTAAGGCAATGAAACATCATAAACATATTTTCCAGCTACCATTTTTTTTATTGTTTTCAGAATCTGTTATTCTAAAGGGAAGAGACATAGTGGCAAGAACTCTTGATGAGAAGGCAGAAGAGTTGGGTTCTAAGTATGGTTCTGCAGCCCCTTAGCCATATGACACTGGACAAGTCATCTGACCGCTATGGGTTAATAAGATTCCTCATTGATAAAACATCACTGGAGAGAAATATAAAATCTAGAGGTCTGCTTATTTTTCCTCTAAGAATTTGTGATTTCCCATGACCCTGGTAACCTTTCATAACAGAGGATTCACTTTATAACTTGATTATTTTAAATCACACTTACACCCTGGATTATCAAGAGTTTCTAACTAGTGCCTCTGGGTAGATTAAGCCCAGCCTTTCAACCTTGGCCCCTGAAGAAATAATGAACAAAAACCTGAATCAGGAGCCAAGAGGTCACAGATTAATTGTTTAAATTAACTGGCTTTCAGTTTTCTCATCTGCCAAATGAAGGGTTGGGTTTGATCATCTCAACTCCTTCCACTTGTCAGCAGTCTCCATGAGTCTTAGGGTCTATTTCCCTTCATATAAGAGAAGAGTAATTAAAGCCCTGGACTGTGTGTGTGATTTGCCTGAGGCTTCACAACTGTTTAGTGGTGGAACTTTCTGGTAGGCAGAGGACAACCTCAAAATGTTAGATCTTGTTAGTCTCAGGGGATCCACTAGCACCTGGGTTGCCCAGGACCATTTGGGTCCCTCAGGACTTCCAAAGACCACTTAAGTAGTTAATATGACTGTGAATTTAGTTTCTGAAATAGTTCTTATTTGTGGAACTTTTCCCAACAACAATAACAAAGTAAAATCACAGCTATTCATGTTAATTCAATATTTACTAAAGGCTAAGTATATCCTTAAGTGCATTTTATACGCATTGTTTCTTTGGATCCTCACATGAATCCTACAAGATGGGTGACTGATATCACCTGTCAACTAAAAAAGAGATATACAACTTGAGAGTTGTGAGTTAAGTTTTATTTGTGGCAAAAAAGGACTGCAGCCCAGGAGTCAGCATCTCAGATAGCTCTGAGAGACTGCTCCAAAGCAGCAGTGAGGGAAAGTCAATATATAATGTTTTGGAGAAGGGGGAGTTCAGTGCCATGAAACACTCATTTTACAAAAGGTTTTTGTTAGTCATGAGGATCTGATGTCACCATGAAGAGATTCAGTGCTTCTCTAGATATGAGGAGATGCAAGGATTGAGATCATAAAATCTGTTCCTAAAAACATCCAGTTATGGATGTGACTGGTGATAGAAGCAAGGTCTGATGCTGTAAAGAGCAATATTGCATAGGAACCTGGAATGTTAGGTCCATGAATCAAGGCAAATTGGAAGTGGTCAAACAAGAGATGGCAAGAGTAAACGTCAACATTCTAGGAATCAGCGAAGTAAAATGGACTGGAATGGGTGAATTTAACTCAGATGACCATATATCTACTACTGTGGGCAGGAATCCCTTAGAAGAAATGGAGTAGCCATCATGGTCAACAAAAGAGTCTGAAATGCAGTACTTGGATGTAATCTCAAAAATGACAGAATGATCTCTGTTCGTTTCCAAGGCAAACTATTCAATATCACGGTGATTCAAGCCTATGCCCCAACCAGTGACGCTGAAGAAGCTGAAGTTGTATGGTTCTATGAAGACCTACAAGACCTGTTATAACTAACACCCAAAAAAGGTGTCCTTTTCATTACAGGGGGCTGGAATACAAAAGTAGGAAGTCAAGAAACACCTGGAGTAACAGGAAAATTTGGCCTTGCTATAAGGAATGAAGCAGGGCAAAGGCTAATATAATTTTGCAAGAGAACGCACTAGTCATAGCAAACGCCCTCTTCCAACAACACAAGAGAAGGCTCTACACATGGACATCACCAGATGGTTAACACTGAAATCAGATTGATTATATTCTTTGCAGCCAAAGATGGAGAAGCTCTATGCTGCTGCTGCTGCGAAGTTGCTTCAGTCGTGTCCGACTCTGTACGACCCCATAGACAACAGCCCATCAGGCTCCCCTGTCCCTGGGACATTCCAGGCAAGAAAACTAGAGTGGGTTGCCATTTCCTTCTCCAATGCGTGAAAGAGAAAAGTGACAGTGAAGTCACTCAGTCGTGTCTGACTCTTAGCGACCCCATGGACCACAGCCTACCAGGCTCCTCCATCTATACAGTCAGCAAAAACAAGACCGGGAGCTGACTGTGGCTCAGATCATGAACTCCTTATTGCCAAATTCAGACTTAAATTGAAGAACGTAAGGAAAACCATTAGACCATTCACGTATGACCTAAATCAAATCCCTTATGATTATACAGTGGAAGTGAGAAATAGATTTAAGGGATGAGATCTGATAGACAGAGTACCTGATGAAAAATGGACTGAGGTTCGTGACATTGTACAGGAGACAGGGATCAAGTAGGAAATTTATTTTAGATGAGTGTTCAGTCCTAGTCTATCTATTCATGATATTACTAGATGCGGTCCTCTCACCTGGCCAGTTAATAATACCTGCTCTGATGCTGGTCATAGATTTACGTTTTCTCTTCAGTTCAGTTCAGTTCAGTTCAGTTCAGTCGCTCAGTTGTGTCTGACTCTTTGCGACCCCATGAATCGCAGCACGCCAGGCCTCCCTGTCCATCACCAACTCCCAGAGTTCACTCAGACTCATGTCCATCGTGTCAGTGATGCCATGCAGCCATCACATCCTGGGTCGTCCCCTTCTCCTCCTGCCCCCAATCCCTCCCAGCATCAGAGTCTTTTCCAATGATTCAACTCTTCACATGAGGTGGCCAAAGTACTGGAGTTTCAGCTTTAGCATCATTCCTTCCAAAGAAATCCCAGGGTTGATCGCCTTCAGAATGGACTGGTTGGATCTCCTTGCAGTCCAAGGGACTCTGAAGAGTCTTCTCCAACACCATAGTTCAAAAGCATCAATTCTTTCAGCTCAATAAAGAACAGAAATGGTATGGACCTAACAGAAGCAGAAGATATTAAGAAGAGGTGGCAAGAATACACAGAAGAACTATACAAAAAAGATCTTCACAGCCCAGATAATCACAATGGTGTGATCACTCACCTAGAGCCAGACATCCAGGAATGTGAAGTCCAGTGGGCCTTAGAAAGCATCACTACGAACAAAGCTAGTGGAGGTAATAAAATTCCAGTACAGCTATTTCAAATCCTGAAAGATGATGCTGTGAAAGTGCTGCACCCAATATGCCAGCACATTTGGAAAACTCAGCAATGGCCACAGGATTGAAAAAGATCAGTTTTCATTTCAATCCCAAAGAAAGGCAATACCAAAGAATGCTCAAACTACTGCACAATTGCACTCATTTCACACGCTAGTAAAGTAATGCTCAAAATTCTCAAAGCCAGGCTTCAGCAATATGTGAACCATGAACTTCCAGATGTTCCAGCTGGTTATAGAAAAGGCAGAGGAACCAGAGATCAAACTGCCAACATACCAGAAAAACATCTACTTCTGCTTTATTGACTGTGCCAAAGCTTTTGACTGTGTGGATCACAATAAACTGTGGAAAATTCTGAGAGAGATGGGGATACCAGACCACCTAATCTGCCTCTTGAGAAATCTGTATGCAGGTGAGGAAGCAACAGTTAGAACTGGACATGGAACAACAGACTGGTTCCAAATAGGAAAAGGAGTACATCAAGGCTGTATATCGTCACCCTGCTTATTCAACTTCTATGCAGAGTAAATCATGAGAAACGCTGGACTGGAAGAAACACAAGCTGGAATCAAGATTGCTGGGAGAAATATCAATAACCTCAGATATGCAGATGACACCACCCTTATGGCAGAAAGCAAGGAAGAGCTAAAGAGCCTCTTGATGAAAGTGAAAGTGGAGAGTGAAAAAGTTGGCTTAAAGCTCAACACTCAGAAAACGAAGATCATGGCATCCGGTCCCATCACTTCATGGGAAATAGATGGGGAAACAGTAGAAACAGTCTCAGACTTTATTTCTGGGGGCTCCAAAATCACTGCAGATGGTGACTGCAGCCATGAAATTAAAAGACGCTTACTCCTTGGAAGAAAAGTTATGACCAACCTACATAGCATATTCAAAAGCAGAGACATTACTTTGCTGACTAAGCTCCGTCTAGTCAAGGCTATGGTTTCTCCAGTAGTCATGTATGATGTGAGAGTTGGACTGTGAAGAAGGCTGAGCACCGAAGAATTGATGCTTTTGAACTGTGGTGTTAGAGAAGACTCCTGAGAGTCCCTTGGACTGCAAGGAGATCCAACCAGTCCATTCTGAAGGAGATCAACCCTGGGATTTCTTTGGAAGGAATGATGCTAAAGCTGAAACTTCAGTACTTTGGCCACCTCATGAGAAGAGTCGACTCATTGGAAAAAACTCTGATGCTGGGAGGGATTGAGGGCACGAGGAGAAGGGGACGATCCAGGATGTGATGGCTGGATGGCATCACGGACTCGATGGACGGGAGTCTGAGTGAACTCTGGGAGTTGGTGATGGACAGGGAGGCCTGGTGTGCTGCGATTCATGGAGTCGCAAAGAGTCGGACACGACTGAGTGACTGAACTGAACTGAATTGATCATAGACTTTTTTGCTTTGCTGAAACTATAAAAGTCTCAGGCTGAACTTTTTTAAAAAATAAAACATTTCAGGGCTAGGAAAGTCATGCCAAAGGTTTATCACAGATTTTGCCTAACAGATCTAAGTGAATTCCTCCATTCTCAAGGTCTCCAGAGTTCCTTCAGATTTCTGTACCTGTTAGTGAGATAACCTTCCTAACTTATCTGATAAAGTTACTGGAAACTAAGAGTTGGCCATCTATGGAGGGTTCAGATAGAGAGAAAATATTAAAAGTTTCAATTTGTTTATGAAATATAATTTTACCAAATTACTGCCATAATTTGTTTGAGGGGAAGGTTTTATTTACACCTGGAAAACACAGATTCAAATCAGTAATTTTTCAGATAGAAATCTTAAAAGTTATAAGCATATTCACCAGTTCGTTCAGTCCTTTTGTTAACCTTTGTGACGTTATCAGGTTTTTCATTAGAATCTTTACCCAGTTCAGAAATTGATATTTATCCAAAAGTCCTTTTTATAAAAATTCTTGAAGAGGAAGCATTTTTGTGAAACTTGGTTAGTGCTATGACAATATTTTGAGATAATAACTAGAATTATGTGTGATAGCATTTTACCCAAACATATCAAAATTTTAGGAATTCCATACAGTTTCTAGGATATATATATTAGTAATATTTACCATACAATATAACCTGAGACATTTTGCTCGCTTGACAATACTTCCCATGTAATTCTGTATACAAAATGAACCTAATTAGTGTAATACCCCTCTTTGCAAAGTTTCAGGGGCCCTCTGAAGCATCCCAAAGTAAGGTAAAAATCTTCCTTAGAATGATTTAGGAAGTTTTGTCAACAAATATAAAACAGATTTAGAACACTTAGTCAGATAGGATTATAGGTCATTGTGAAACAATAACTATTCACTTAGCCAAAGTAACCGTGAAGGATTTCAGAAGAGATCATTTAAAAGATAAAGAAACTTAAATCTATTATCAAAGGCAGTTCAATATCTGAAGAAAAGATGTCCTCTTACAGAGAGAAAAGCTAAATTCAAGTTTTTGCACTAGCTTACTTTATTTAAAAGGTAAACTTAATTCTTTATTTTAAACTTAGTCCTAACCATATACAAAACTCTCCTCTCATGGTTTACTTTTCACAAACCTTATCACTCTCTGTACACATTGCTGAGTTCTTCCATCCTAAAAAACCACCCCTAAGTCAGGCTAACTTCCTTTTCCCTTCACGAAATGCAATTCCAGTCCTCATACCTTCTTTACCGAAAACACACTTCCTACTTCCCTTAAGCAACCAAGAACTGACTTTTATATTGGCATTCTATAGATTGGTGAGCATAAATACCAGTGATAATTTCTAAAACCTTGGTTTTCTTAGAGAGAACATTTTAGGATGGCACTAAACATAATTTAATCACAAATCTCTTTAGTTTCTCTGTAAGAGGTAATTAGTATTTAGTAGTAAGGAGAAGGCAATGGCACCCCACTCCAGGACTCTTGCCTGGAAAATCCCATGGGTGGAGGAGCCTGTTAGGCTGCAGTCCATGGGGTCGCAAAGAGTCAGACACGACTGAGCGACTTCACTTTCACTTTTCACTTTCATGCATTGGAGAAGGAAATGGCAACCCACTCCAGTGTTCTCGCCTGGAGAATCCCAGGGATGGGGGCGCCTGGTGGGCTGCTGTCTATGGGGTCGCACAGAGTTGGACACAACTGAAGTGACTTAGCAGCAGTAAATGTTTCAAAATCTTATTGTATTTGGAAATGACTTAGCTATTCAATAGACTTCCAATACTTAGTTTAGCACAACCCTTAGAAGTTCAAATTACCCCAATCTGGAGAGACTACTTTAGACAGACATTCCTAAAGCATAATTATTCTTAATAGAGTTTATCTAAAGGCTCATATCTCATTTACATTTTTGTAAAAGTTTCTTCACTCGAGGTAATTTCCTTGCTGACAAAATTCTAACAGATATAGTAATAGAGAAGACTCCACACATGGACATCATCAAATGGTCAACACTGAAATCAGATTGATTATATTCTTTGCAGCCAAAGATGGAGAAGCTCTATACAGTCAGCAAAAACAAGACCAGGGGCTGACTGTGGCTCAGATCATGAACTCCTTATTGCCAAATTCAGACTTAAATTGAAGAAAGTGGGGAAAACTACTAGACCATTGAGGTATGACCCAAATCAAATCCCTTATGACTATGCAGTGGAAGTGAGAAGTAGATTTAAGGGACGAAATCTGATAGAGTGCCTGATGAACTGAGCTTCATGACATTGTACAGGAGACAGGGATCAAGATGATCTCCACGGAAAAGAAATGCAAAAAAGCAAAATGGCTGTCTGAGGAGGGCTTACAAATAGCTGTGAAAAGAAGAGAAGTGAAAGCAAAGAAGAAAAGGAAAGATATACCCATTTGCATGCGGAGTTCCAGAGAATAGCAAGGAGAGATAAGAAAATCTTCGTCTATGACCAGTGCAATGAAATAGAGGAAAACAACAGAATGGGAAAGATTAGAGATCTCTTCAAGAAAATTAGAGATACCAAGGGAACATTTCAAGCAAAGATGAGCTAAATAAAGGACAGAAATGGAATGGACCTAACAGAAGCAGAAGATATTAAGAAGAGGTGGCAAGAATACTCAGAAGAACTATACAAAAAATTCTTCACAACCCAGATAATCATGATGGTGTGATCACTCACCTAGAGCCAGACATCCTGGAATGTGAAGTCAGATGGGCCTTAGGAAGCATCATTACGAACAAAGCTAGTGGAGGTGATGGAATTTCAGTTGAGCTAATTCAAATCCTGAAAGGTGATGCTGTGAAAGTGCTGCACTCAATATGCCAGCAAATTTGGAAAACTCAGCAATGGCCACAGGACTGGAAAATATCAGTTTTCATTCCAATCCCAAAGAAAGGCAATGCCAAAAAATGCTCAAACTACTGCACAATTGCACACATCTCACAAACTAGTAAAGTAATGCTCACAATTCTACAAGCCAGGCTTCAACAATATGTCATCCATGAACTACCAGATGTTCAAGCTGGTTTTAGAAAAGGCAGAGGAACCAGAGAGCAAATTGCCAACATCCGCTGGATCATGGAAAAAGCAAGAGAGTTCCAGAAAAACATCTATTTCTGCTTTATTGACTGTGCCAAAGCCTTTGACTGTGTGGATCACAATAAACTGTGGAAAATTCTGAAAGAGGTGGGAATACCAGACCACCTGACCTGCCTCTTGAGAAATCTGTATGCAGGTCAGAAAGCAGCAGTTAGAACTGGACATGGAACAACAGACTGGTTCCAAATAGGAAAAGGAGTACATCAAGGCTATATATTGTCACCCTGTTTATTTACCTTATATGCAGAGTACATCATGAAAAATGCTGGGCTGGATGAAGCACAAACTGGAATCGAGATTGATGGGAGAAATATCAATAACCTCAAATGTTCAGAAGACACCACCCTTATGGCAGAAAGTAAAGAAGAACGAAAGAACCTCTTGATGAAAGTGAAAGAGGAGAGTGAAAAAGATGGCTTAAAGCTCAACATTCAGAAAACTAAGATCATGGCATCTCGTCCCAGCAGTTGATGGCAAATAGATGGGGAAACAGTGGAAACAGTGTCAGACTTTATTTTTTTGGGTTCCAAAATCACTGCAGATGGGGATTGCAGCCATGAAATTAAAAGACACTTACTCCTTGGAAGGAAAGTTGTGACCAACCTCGACAGCATATTAAAAAGCAGAGACATTACTTTGCCAACAAATGTCCAGCTAGTCAAGGCTATGGTTTTTCTGGTAGTCATGTATAGATGTAAGAGTTGGACTATAAAGAAAGCTGAGCACTGAAGAATCGATGTTTTTGAACTGTGGTGTTAGAGAAGACTTTTGAGAGTCGCTGGGCCTGTAAGGAAATCCAACCAGTCCATCCTGGGGGAAATCAGTCCTGAATATTCATTGGAAGGACTTATGTTGAAGCTGAAACTCCAATACTTTGTCCACCTAATGTGAAGAACTGACTCCTCTGAAAAGACCCTGATGTTGGGAAAGATTGAAGGCAGGAAGAAAAGGGGACGACAGAAGAAGAAGTGGTTGGATGGCATCACCGACACAATGGACATGTATTTGGCTAAACTCCAGGAATTGGTGATGGACAGGGAGGCCTGGCGTGCTACAGTCCATGGGGTTGCAAAGAGTTGGACACAACTGAGTGACTGCACTGAACTCAACTGAACTTATATTAAACCTAAGTGAAGTGAAGTGAAGTCGCTCAGTTGTGTCCGACTCTTTGCGACCCCATGGACTAAAGCCTATTAGGCTCCTCCGTCCATGGGACTTTTCAGGCAAGAGTGCTGGAGTAGATTGCCATTTCCTTCTCCAGGGGATCTTCCCAACCCAGGAATCGAACCCGGGTCTCCCGAAATGCAGGCAGACGCTTTACCGTCTGAGCCACCAGGGAAGCCTATATTAAACCTAGGTACAATGAAAAACTTCTGCTTACTGTTAATTCCTCTTAGACATGCCTACATTATTTAGATCAATAAACAAACATTCAGTTCAGTTCAGTTCAGTTGCTCAGTCATGTCCGACTCTGCGACTCCATGAATCGCAGCAAACCAGGCCTCCCTGTCCATCACCATCTCCCGGAGTTTACTCAGACTCACGTCCATCGAGTCCATGATGCCATCCAGCCATCTCATCCTCTGTCGTCCCCTTCTCCTCGTGCCCGCAATTCCTCCCAGCATCAGCGTTTTTTCCAATGAGTCAACTCTTCTCATGAGGTGGCCAAAGTACTGGAGTTTCAGCTGTACAGAAAAGATCTTCATGACCAAGATAATCACGATGGTGTGATCACTCACCTAGAGCCAGACATCCTGGAATGTGAAGTCAAGTGGGCCTAGAAAGCATCACTACTAACAAAGGTAGTGGAGGTGATGGAATTCCAGTTGAGCTATTTCAAATCCAGAAAGATGATGCTGTAAAAGTGCTGCACTCAATATGCCAGCAAATTTAGAAAACTCAGCAGTGGCCACAGGATTGGAAAAGGTCAGTTTTCATTCCAATGCCAAAGAATGCTCAAACTACCGCACAATTGCACTCATCTCACATGCTAGTAAAGTAATGCTCACAATTCTCCAAGCCAGGCTTAAGAAATACGTGAACCGTGAACTTCCCAATGTTCCAGCTGGTTTTAGAAAAGGCAGAGGAACCAGAGATCAAATTGCCAACATCTGCTGGATCATGGAAAAAGCAAGAGAGTTCCAGAAAAACATCTATTTCTGCTTTATTGACTGTGCCAAAGCCTTTGACTGTGTGGATCACAATAAAATGTGGACCATTCTGAAAGAGATGGGAATACCAGACCACCTGACCTGTCTCTTGAGAAACCTACATGCAGGTCAGGAAGCAACAGCTAGAACTGGACATGGAGCAACAGACTGGTCTAAAGGTATAGGAGGAGTTATTTCCTCAGGGTAAGAATTTTTAAAGAGATAATTTTTTTCTGCAAGGCTTCTCTGGAGTCTAAAGAATACTGTGACCACATTGTCAAAAATCATATTTTTCTGTTGTCATAGTTTTATAGTCAGAATTTAGACCAGGGTTCAAATTGGCCCTGATAAAAATGGGAGATTGGTCCCAGCAGGGATTGTCCTTCTGGGGAAGTAGGGGTCTTAGTTTGATCAGCCCTTGTCTGTTGATTACAGGAGGAAGTCCTGGATGTAAGGGAACTTCAGTCCATTTTCCTATCCTATGTCAATAAAGATCTAATATTTTAGGCCATTTTTCTTGTCATTGGATCATAGCTATAAATTGACCAGTCATTTTAAAAAATTTCCCAAGGGATTCCCAGGTGGGTTGTGGAAACAGAGTGAGCAATTCACATATTGGCTTGAACAGTTTGTAACAGATGTCTGTGCACTCAAACCAAACCAACAAACCAAACCGAACCAGAGCTTCACCAGCCAGGATTCACACTCCAAATGAAACAAAAAGCAAAGAGATGCCTAGAAATCAAAAGCCAAGTGGCAAGAGTGCCTCCAAGAGATCGTAAAGTGATGCCCCCAAATTAAAAGCCAAATGGCATAATGCCAAATGTGACTTCCCAGTTCCGCTAGGCCTGTGACCTGGCAAAGTCAGTGCTAGCAGTCTTTTTATTTCTGATAGTTTCAAGCAATGTCTTGTTGATGTTCTACGAAGAAGTTACTCTATCATTTCCTCTTTTAGAAGCTTCTAGATACCAGTCAATGGCACCCCACTCCAGTACTCTTGCCTGGAAAATCCCATGGATGGAGGAGCCTGGTGGGCTGCAGTCCATGGGGTCGCTAAGAGTCAGACATGACTGAGTGACTTCACTTTCACTTTTCACTCTCATGCATTGGAGAAGGAAATGGCAACCTACTCCAGTGTTCTTGCCTGGGGAATCCCAGGGACAGGGGAGCCTGGTGGGCTGTCGTCTATGGGGTTGCACAGAGTCGGACACGACTGAAGTGACTTAGCAGCAGCAGCAGCAGATACCAGTCAAAGTAAGCACGGCTGGCCTTTCCTAATTGTGCTCACAAAAAAACACACACCAATTTTGGAATATCAAAAGAACCCCAATTTTGCCATTTTAGGTTGAGATCTCTTTTAGTATAATCTCTCCAATTAAGTAGGTCCTTGCAAGTATGACCTCTGTATGTATTTTACATGAATCTGGCCACAGTGTAAGTCAGAGGCTGGCTTTCTGACTCCCCTTTGTTTCTGTTTTTGAGATTCCATTTCCCATTTTATGCTGAATTTGTCAGGGATAAATATCACTAGTAAACTTGTGTAGTGGGCCCATGTGCTGCTTGTGAGCTTAACTCATCCAGGAGTCAACCCACAGTCATTTCAGTTTATCTTACATGTCTCAGATTCTGCCTCCGGCAATCTAAGACCACCGTGGCTGCTCAGGTTGCTGAATGGCCAGTTCTTATGTGCGACCCTGGACAAACAAGTATTTTAATTAATGAGTGGGTTTCCCTATGGGACCACTGCACGGTGTGAGGACTAGGCCTCCACCACTCCTGTAAATTTCTCAGTTGCCTGAGAAAACTGAAACCGGCCAGGAGGAGTCTCGTCCCTTTTCTTCAGAGCAAAGCTCTCATTTATTTTCCTCACTTTTATCCTGACAAATTCTTTAATGGCAGTCAAATTGAGGAAAAGTGTCAGATCAGCCTCTTAGTTAACCACTCAGCCAAGACCATGCAGTCCCCTACAACGAAGCAACCTCAGCATCTTTCAGCCAAGCCCTGGGTATTCCTCAAATTTTTTTCCAATCGAGCCCCTCTACCCAGTACCTTTCCACTGGGTGGGCAATTCTGGCATATTTCAGCCAGCTCCCCACCTGGCATCTTTTGCCAGGGTGGGAATTTCTTGGTATCTTTCAACCAAGCCCCACTTAATGTCTAGACCATGAGTGAGTATGCCCTGGATGTTTCACCTGCCTCCAGTATCTTTCCTACTGGGAGAGGGCAGGTAAGCTGCTCCATGGCCAAATAAAACTCAGAATCTCAACCAATATGGGAGATTTGAGAATCAGGAGAGACCTACCCAAATTCGTCTGCACTCCTCGAGGAGGCGGATGGCCGCAAGGGGCCGCTGCTAGTACCAAAGCTCCGGTTCCTCGTGGAGTCCAGTCGAAGGAAAGAAGTCCACTCAGGGTCCCTTTATCAGTCGCCATAACTGTCAACTAAAAAAAGATGTACAGCTTGAGAGTTGTGAGTTAAGTTTTATTTGGGGTAAAATGAGGACTGCAGCCCACGAGCCAGCATCTCAAATAGCTCTGAGAGATTGCTCCAAAGCGGCAGTGGGAGAAAGTCAATATACAAGGGTTTGGTGAAGGGGAGTTCAGTGCCATGAAGCACTCAAAAAATGGTTTTTGTTAGTCATGAGGATCTGATGTCACCATGAAGAGATTCAGTGCTTCTCTAGATATGAGGATATGCGAGGATTGAGATCATAAAATCTGTTCCTAAAAACATCCAACTGTTTAAAGACTTGTCCCACCAGATTCCCTGGAGCACAGAGTGCCTCACTCCACCCTGAACTCCCTCAGGGATTGTTGAAGGTCAACAGCTTTAGCAGCTCTGGATTCAGTCTCCATAGAGGCAGATGGCAAATGCCTCTGTTCTTCAGTCGTTGGCAATGGTCTTGGTAAGTGCCAATTTGTAGTTAACACCCCAAATTATAGATGCAGGCTAGAGAAATTAAATAACTTTCCAGGTTCACGTTGCTAGTAGCAATGTTAGAGGCAAAGTTATATCCAGGCAATTCTGACTGTAAAATCTTTCATACTGCCTCCTATGAGCGGTCAAAAGTTTAAAATACTATCTCCTCCATATTTTTTCTCCTGTATTCAGGATCATCAATAAGTGAAGCCTTGCTCCTCTAAACTTCTGTTAGGGGTAACCTGCAGGAATTTGTTAAACACTGTCTATATCATCATTATTCAGGTACACATCATTTTCCTAAATTAAGCCTTAATCTTTTTGAAGACAGAAAAGTTCTCCTTAGATTCTTTTTGCCCTTCAAGATCCTTTGCAGAGAATGCTTAGAAAGATTTGTGGTTGAGATGAGTCCCCTTTTGGAGTTCACCCCAAAACAGAGACATGATTTTATTTGAAATAGGACAGACACCTCAGTTCTGCCTGCCCATTGATCACTCTTATCTTTGGAGTCTTCAGCTGTGTGAAAGAGAAGAACAAGGAACAAGGTGGAATAGATGACATCCAGTGGAGGGCAAGCCTTGCTAATTTTTGTTGACTGGTCCATTGAAGTGGTAATGAGACAGAATTACTGCCTAGGGTTTCAGCAGACCTGGAGCTCTTCTGCCTTGTTATTCTCTTTTCCTGGGGGATTAGCAACCCAGGCAGACAGTTTCTTTCTGCCAGGCAAACACCAAACCTCATGGTGAAGTGACAAGAAATATCCACCCCAGTGCCCATCTTCCTAAGAAGGCCTAAGGCAGAGTGCTGACTTTCTCTGTAGTTCCCAGGCGATCCAATCTGCCATAAAGTACAATTCAGAGCACCATGCTACAGGGGAAAACAAGCAAACGGTAAAGAAAAAAGTCCAGTCTGCATACTGATTTTGTCTAATGTGGCATTTGCACACATGGGTGGCCACAGCTCTTTCATGCTACTGCCAGATTAATTCTTTCCAAACACAGCTCCGGTGATGCACTAGTTCTCCCTCCTAAAAAATGCAGCCCGGGGAATGCAAGACTTGCCACAGTGCACCATTAACCTATAGTTCTTTTGTTCCTGTCATTTCAGATTTCAACCAACAATCTCCTACATTTATTCTATACTTTTTCATGACTTTAATTGTGCCGGGTTTCTTTCAGTAACTCAAAAGCCTAGCCATGCTTTAAATTCCAGCAGCTCACTTGCTCCACCATTGAAAACCTACTCTGACTGCCTCTCTTGGCTGAACTATCTCCTGTCTCTGCTAACAGTGGTTTTCTCGGGGCATTTATATGTTTTCTTGTCTAGCTCATGTTTGTTCAAACTGCAGAGCCCCAGTCCAACGCCCAGGACATAACAGGCATCTCAATCCATGTTTGTGGAACAAACAATGATTTTTTTTTACTTGATGTAGCTTTGGAAACAAAATAGAAAACTTACACAGCATCATCACTTTCAAGGGTTGAAGGCAATTCCCCGTTTCTAAGGACTAATGGTGAAGAAGGAATTCATAGCGCCTGGGCTCCTTCTTAGGCCTGTTCATGCCTATCATGCTCGGCCACCTTTCCAATGGACTCTGAACTCTGTGTTTAGTGCCTATGAAAATAACAACAGAAGGATAAGACCCCCTCCAGACAGGGGAACCTTGAAGATTGTATCTAGGTTGCTGCTACTTCTAAGTCGCTTCAGTCGTGTCCGACTCTGCATGACTCCAGAGATGGCAGTCCACCAGGCTCCCCCGTCCCTGGGATTCTCCAGGCAAGAACACTGGAGTGGGTTGCCATTTCCTTCTCCAATGCATGAAACTGAAAAGTGAAAGTGAAGTCGCTCAGTCGTGTCTGACTCTTAGCGACCCCATGGACTGCAGCCCACCAGGCTCCTCCGTCCATGGGATTTTCCAGGCAAGAGTACTGGAGTGGGGTGCCATCACCTTCTCTGGTATCTAGGTTACTCATCACCTAAGAGAAAACATACACTAATCACCCCTTCCTCCAGACAGGCCATAAATTTTTCTGTATCTATCAGAGTGTAACCTCGGGTTTATTGATTATTGGCTAATTGTTTGACTGTTTGAGCACATGCGCACATAGCACGTGAATGATGGGGTTATTGGGATTGCATTTTCCATGGTTTTTGTGAGTCTCAAGGAATTTGGGGTGGTGGGTTCAGACACGTACACATGGGGTATATAAGATTTTCACAAATGCTAGTCAGGGTCCTTGGCTAAGAGGAGACTCTGCCTTGGGCCCACTGGTGTAATAAACTACACTCCACTATCTGCATTGTCCTTCTGAGTGAGTTCATTTCCCAGAACAGGTGGCTACAAAATGGCACTGGAGTCTCCTTAACACTTTTGTACCTAAGTGATATACCTGATACCTCTAGATTTTCCTGTTACAGGAAAACAACACTGAATAATATTAATGTACTCTGTTACCTGAGTGCCTGCTCTGTGCTAAATCACTTCACATTCACACCCCTAGTCCTCTTGGAGACATCCTGATGATGGCTATCTTGGTTTAGAGAAGACAGATGAATAAACCTGAAAGATCAACATGCCTGCCCAGAGCTGCACTGAGAGTGAGTGCTGTGCCAGGATTCATCTCTAAGTCCCTCGGGCCCCAAATTCTAGCTTTTTCCGCACCACCCCATATTATCACTTTGAACTGCACAGCAGGTTCTACAGAAGTGTCTGTTATTTCTCTATCACTTCTCTGAGGTTCATTTCCCACTCCCACAGCTTCACAAAAGGCCAATTACACCCACCAGTGACCTGCTTCCTCTAATAGGATTTCCGATGGCTGTGGCACTGTTTCAGTGTCCTCATGGTCTGCTCCTCTCTACCCAATGCAGAGCTCCCAGGGGGCACTGGCCACAGGTCACTTCAGCTGCTTGTTTTTGCTACACTCTCAGCCCAAACTCCTGAGAAATCTGTATGCAGATCAAGAAGCGACAGTTAGAACTGGACATGGAACAACAGACTGGTTCTAAATTGGGAAAGGAGTATGTCAAGGCTGTATATTGTCACCCTACTAATTTAACTTCTATGCAGAGCAAATCATGCCAAATGCTGGGCTGGATGAAGCAGAAGCTGAAATCAAGACTGCCAGGAGAAATATCAATAACCTCAGATATGTAGATGACACCACCCTTATGGCAGAAAGCAAAGAAGGACTGAAGAGCCTCTTGATGAAAGTAAAAGAGGAGAGTGAAACAGTTGGCTTAAAACTCAACATTCAGAAAACTGAGGTCATGGCAACCAGCCCCATCACTTCAAGGCAAATAGATGGGGAAACAATAGAAACAGTGAGATACTTTATTGTTTTGGACTCCAAAATCACTGCAGATGGTGACTTCAGACATGAAATTAAAAGACGCTTGCTCCTTGGAAGAAAAGTTATGACCAAACTACACAGCATATTAAAAAGCAGAGACATTACTTTGCCAACAAAGGTCCATCTAGTCAAGGCTATGGTTTTCCTAGTAGTCATGTATGGATGTGAGAATTGGACTATAAAGAAAGTTGAGCACCAAAGAATTGATACTTTTGAACTGTGGTGTTGGAGAAGATTCTTGAGAGTCCCTTGGACTGCAAGGAGATCCAACCAGTCCATCCTAAAGGAAATCAGTCCTGAATATTCATTGGAAGGATTGATACTGAAGCTGAAACTCCAATACTTTGGCCACATGATGTGAAGAACTGACTCATTTGTAAAGACCCTGATGTTTGGAAACGTTGAAGGCAGGAAGAAAAGGGGATGACAGAGGATGAGATGGTTGGATGGAATCACCAACTCAATGGACATGATTCTGAGCAAGCTTTGACAGTTGGTTATGGACAGGAAAGCCTGGCATGCTGCAGTCCATGGAGTTGCAAAGAGTTAGACACTACTGAGCAAATGAACTGAACTGAGCTTTACCACTTACTAGCCCTGGGATCCTTGCATGTTTTCAGGTCTCACTGACATAGTAAAATTAGTAAAATGTGGCTAATAAGAGGGATGTGTGTGTGTGTGTGTGTGTGTGTGTGTATGTGTGTGTGTGTTTGTACAATCATGTCCTGCTTTTTGCAATTCCATGGACTGAGGAAGCCCATCAGGCTCCTCTGTCCATGGGATTTTCCAGGCAAGAATACTGGAGTGAGTTGCCATTTCCTTCTCCAGGGAATCTTCTTGACCCAGGGATTGAAACTGAATCTCCTGCATTGGCAAGAGGATTCTTTACCACTACTGCTACATGAGAAGCCTTTTAAAATAATTACTTTCATTTGTTGAGATTTTTAAGCATTTAGTTTTACTTTTTTTTCACTATGAAATCAGAAACATGTATTTCCTTAAAAAATCTATAGCATTCTTTGCTAGTTGACTTTGTAATTTCAAAAATATAACATGTATTTTATAAATCAGCTTTGCTGTCACTTATTAGAGTAAGGAAAAAAATTCAGGAGATTTGGTGGAGTCTAAGATCTCCTGGAGAAGGAAATGGTAACCCACTCCAGTATTCTTGCCTAGAAAAATCCATGGATGGAGGAGCCTGGTAGGCTACAGTCCATGGGGTAGCAAAGAGTCAGACATGACTGAGCGACTTCACTTTTCACTTTTCAAAGTCTGGAGACTGGTTGGTTTCTGCTCTGTACTAGTGGAAATATAATATCGGAAAAGGTCTTGACTTATATCCTTTAAGAAGGCATGGTCTGACACAACACTATGGGTCCCAGGAGTTCAAAACTGAACTTTCTTTCTGCCTGTATGGTATGGCCTGCTAGTTTCATAATTATAAGGAATAGTATCCGAATTTTTGGTGGGCTTGCTGAGGAGCAGAATTCTTCCATTCCCCCCATCCTTCCCCCAAGGTTACAGGTATCCTCCTCAGATAATCTTTCACTCTTTGGCCAAACGCTGAACTAAGGACCATAGTTAAAGAATAATACAGGATGGGAGGCCACCAGTTCAACTGAACTCCTGACTATTGCTGATATTAAGAGGCTGATAGGAATTTTTAAAAAAACTTTTCTCCTAAGTTAAAATAAAACTATGCCCTCAGAGGGAAAGACACAATGGAAGAGCAGTTCAACGTCTTCATCATTCAGGCTGTAATCCAGTTCTTTGGGGACAGGAACCAGTGGACTTTGTCTTGAAAAATCTCTGGGAACCTAGACATGTGGCTCTCGAAAGTAGTTTAAAGTTAACCTGTCTTTTTGCCCATCCCCAAAGCTTCCCTATTCTTGTCGACATAGAGATGTTAGAAACAGAATTGTCCTGAACTTGAAGTTTTAAATTATACTAGATCTTTGATAGAAGCAAATATGCCTCCAAACTCTATCATGCTATCTTGGAGAAAACATGAATACTTTTTCTGTGACTTTGTACTATAGATTTTCTACCTCCATTTTCTCTAGGAACCAAGAACCATTATTTACAATGCACACTTTGGGGAGAAACCTCTCATCAAAGAGGAGAAAAGAAAAGGGAGATATTTGGAAACTGGGGAAATAAGAAATCTTAAAAAAATCTTATTTGAAAATATTAGTTAAAAAAAAATTGGCCATTTGAACAGACAAATTTAACCTTTTCCAACTGCCCAAACAAAAACTGGATCCACTATTCTTTTATAAACTAGTGAGTTCTGTACTATAGTACCCATTACATGACTGAATTGTTTTCAGTAACAAAACTATAAGATCTCTATTTGTGTCTGCCTCTGTATGTCTACGTGTCTACATATGAATGTTGTAAATTTGTAACATTTTTCTACCATTAGATGGTACCACCAAAACTAATTTCTAAAGAGCTCTTTTTGACTGGTTTAGGATTAAGTGTTTATAAATTAAATATTTCTAAAGTTTTCATAAATATAATGATAATCAACCCAAATGCTTTTCTAGTTTACATGATCTGGAAAATGCTCAGTATTAAAGCTAATTTAAATTTTTTGGTTTAATTAAAATAGGCATGTCAGTGTAATTTGCATTAAATATAAAACTTTTATTCTACCTGTTATCTCATCTTATCTCTGTTACAAAATTTGTCAGCAAGGAAAAAACCTCACATGATAAAATTTTCATGACATAATTATTGATAACAATGAATTAAATAGATGTAAGATGAGTTTTTAGGTGAAATAATTATATTCTATGGTAAATGTACTTATAAATAACTTTCAAAATCTTTGGGTAACTTGAAACTTTAGGATTTTGCTAAGTTAAATTAGGTCCCTATAGTCAAAGCTATGGTTTTTCTAGTAGTCATGTATAGATGAGAGAATTGGATTATAAAGAAGGTTGAGCACCAAAGTATTGATGCTTTTGAACTGTGGTGCTGGAGAATATTCTTGAGAGTCCCTTGGACAGTAAGGAGATCAAACGAGTCAATCCTAAAGGAAATCAACCTTGAATATCCATTGGAAGGACTGTTCTTGAAGCTCTAATAATTTGGCCACTTGTGAAGAGCTGACTCATTGGAAAAGACCTTGATACTGGGAAAGATTGAAGGCAAAAGGAGAAGAGGGCAGCAGAGGATGAAATAGATAGCATCGCTGAATCAATGGACATGAATTTGAGCAAACTCTGGGAGATAATTGAAGACAGAGGAGACTGGCCTGCTGCAGTCCATAGGATCACAAAGAGTCAGATACAACTTAGCAACTGAACAACAACAACAAAGTTAAATTAAAGATGGACATTTACTGAATATCCAGATCATTTCCATACAAGATAGAATATTGAACATTAATTATTGAACATACTTTATCTGCTTCTGGTTTCCTATTACAGAGGAACTGAAGCCAAGCAGGACCTTGTGGGGCTTCTGGGCACAGAACATTTCTGTGTTCCCCGTTTCTTGTTTGTAGGGAATAAACTCCAGCGTCCATGAACTTACCCAAGTTCAAAAGGGCAGATTCAAACAGTTGCTAATCAGGGAAGGGAGGGGATGCAGAGACAAGGGAGAAGCAGACAATAAATAATAGTGTAGCCTTGGGGCAGGGTCCAGGTTCCCCCTCAAGGGATACACATAACAATATCTCTGAGCTCTTTAGAACTAAAACCACCAACAAATGGAATATGTTGACTGCTTGATGAAGTACTCTTTATCCCAGAGAGCAGGTCACAGTTTGATGACTTCCAGAATCACAATTCATCAGATTAATTTGAGGCCAGATTAAAGGGATGCAGGTCCTGCACATACCCTGATCTTATTAACAATCCCATCCTTGAACCATGGCTATAAAACTCCTCACCAAATCCCCCTAGTTGGGACACAGTTTTGAGGGGCACGAGCCTGCTGTGTCCCCCTTTGCCTGGCAAAGCAATAAAGTTATTCTTTTCTATTTTGACCAGAACTCTGTCTCTGAGATTCAATTCAGCATGAGTTCATAGAGGCTGAGTTTTCAGCATCGGTGTGGTCACGTGATTCAGTTCCGTCCAGTGCCACATAAAGGGAAATGAAGTGTTCAACTTCGGTGTTCTGACCTTAATATGAAGATGGATGGGATGGGATGGTGAAAGCTGAAGACATTGTCTCTGGTCTAAGATGAAACATATATGTTAAAGTTGACAGAATCAGATAGAAAGAACATGGGCCATAATGATTTTGGAGCTGTCTTATCACCTTAGATCACTCCACCCTTTAATGTGAGGACAAAGTAAATTTTAACTTATTTAAGGCACTATGATTTTTTGAGTCTGTTACAGAACCCAAAAAGTTATGCTAGCCTCTCCACTATCATGGTTCTATCCCTCTCATTCTCCCCCTCCCTGAACAATATGACTCACTCTATCCAGTGTGGCTGTCTTATACAGAGGCTTCTCTGGGCTTCTGTTGTGAAAACCTGCTAAACTTTCTTAAAAACTCATTGCTTTGGAGTTACTAGTCCTCCTCTCTGGTGTATGGAGTCCAAACCTAAAGCTGGCCTCCAATACTTATATAAATTATTTTTTAAAATCTAGTTCATGTTCATTCTGATTACCTGAATTCTGATGTTTCCTGTCTCCTCTTAATATCTTCAACTTCCTTAAGGTGGACTCAATAATGACTATAATCTTAGTGATAGGGATAGAATAGGATAGCCATACAAGTAGCTGTAGAAGTCCCAGTAGGGGATTAAGAATAGAGATGAAGCCTAGGGAACTTTGGGAGACCACTGTAAGTTAATCACTTGAGAAAACTATCGAAACATTGTGAAACTGTCTCTGAGTTAAATTAGGTCATATATTCAGCATGAGTTCATAGAGGCTTGCTTAACCATAAAGCATGAGATATGCCCCAGGTCATTAAGTGAAAAAAAAATGTTACCACACTTCTGCTGATTTGAATAATTGCTATGACACTAGTTTGACCTCATAGGGTCATTCTCCTGACTAATACAAAGGAGTTAGTGATATAAGCCTGGTATCTACTCAAAAAATGAGGAAGAAGGCAATCTTTTCTCCCTCCCCAACTTTCCTTTGACTATAAAAATGTAGCCCACTTAATCCTCAGGGCTGAGCCTCTTCACCTTTCAGCCTGCATCTCTCACAAGCATTCTATATTAATAAATCTACTTCTAGCCTATCACTTTTCCCCTTGCTGAATTCCTTCTGCTGCGAGACACAAAGAACCTAATCCCCGGGAAGTCCAGACACTAAGTGAGTGATTCTAATCAAAAGACCATGGATTGTAGGGTTTTCTCTTTCATCTTCGGACTATACCACAAAGCTACAGTCATCAAGACAGTACGGTACTGGCACAAAGACAGAAGTATAGATCAATGGAAAGTATAGATCAAGATAGAAAGCCCAGAGATAAATCCACCTATGGACCTAGGACACCTATGGACACCTTATCTTTGACAGAGGCAAGAATATACAATGGAGAAAAGACAATCTCTTTAACATGGTGCTGGGAAAACTGGTCAACCACTTGTAAAAGAATGAAACCAGAACACTTTCTAACACCATACACAAAAATAAACTCAAAATGGAGTAAAGATCTAAACGTAAGACCAGAAACTACACAATTCCTAGAGGAAAACATAGGCAAAACACTCTCTGACATAAACAACAGCAGGATCCTCTATGACCCACCTCCCAGAGTAATGGAAATAAAAGCAAAAATAAACAAATGGGACCTAATTAAACTTAAAAGCTTTTGCACAACAAAGGAAACTATAAGCAAGGTGAAAAGACAGACTTCAGAATGGGAGAAAATAATACAAATGAAGCAACTGACAAAGAATTAACCTCAAAAATATACAGTCAGCTCCTGTAGCTCAATTCCAGAAAAATAAATGACCCAATCAAAAAAATGGGTCAAAGAACTAAACAGACATTTCTCCAAAGAAGACAAACAGACAGCTAACAAACATGAAAAGATGCTCAACGTCACTCATTATCAGAGAAACGTAAATAAAAACCACCATAAGGTACCATCTCATGCCAGTCAGAATGGCTACTATCAAAAAGTCTACAAACAATAAATGCTGGAGAGGGTGTGGAGAAAAGGGAACCCTCTTACACTGTTGGTGGGAATGCAAACTAGTACAGCCACTATGGAAAACAGTGTGGAGAGTCCTTAAAAAACTGGAAATAAAACAGCCATATGACCCAGCAATCCCACTGCTGGGCATACACACCAAGGAAACCAGAATTGAAAGAGACACATGTACCTCAATGTTCATCGCAGCACTGTTTACAATAGCCAGAACATGGAAGCAACCTAGATGTCCATCAGCAGACGAATGGGTAAGAAAGCAGTGGTACATATACACAATGGAGTATTACTCAGCCATTAAAAAGAATCCATTTGAATCAGTTCTAATGAGGTGGATGAAAACTGGAGCCTATTATACAGAGTAAAGTAAGTCAGAAAGAAAAACACCAATACAGTATACTAACATATAAATATATATGGAATTTAGAAAGATGGTAACACTGACCCTACATATGAAACAGCAAAAGAGACACAGATGTAAAAACAGTCTTTTGGACTCTGTGGGAGAAGGCGAGGCTGGGATGATTTGAGAGAATATCATTGAAACATGTATATTATCATACGTGAAACAGATTTCCAGTCCAGGTTCAATGCATGAGACAGGGTGCTCAGGGCTGGTGCACTAGGATGACCCTGAGGGATGGCATGGGGAGGGAGGTGGGAGGGGGGTTCAGGATGGGGAACACATGTACAGCCATGGCTGATTCATGTCAATGTATGGCAAAAACCAATACAATATTGTAAAGTAATTAGCCTCCAATTAAAATAAATAAATAATAATAATTTTTTAAAAAAGACCATGGGTTCAAGTCCCAATCTGAGGTATAAGGTTTCATTAGATTGACTTTTTCTTTCCTTGACCATGAGATCCTTTTTGTTCATCATCTACCACAGTGAAATCCACAGACAGGTGTTTTTATTGTTGCTGCTCAGTTGCTCAGTCATGTCTGACTCTGTGACTCCCTGGACTGCAGCACATATCAGGCTCAGAAAATAGCTCTGGGCCATAGGTCTGGTTCCAATCTCTCTCTGCTTTGCTGTGAACTCTTCAGCTGAATATGACTGGAAGAAGATTGCCAAAGCACATCAATATTCATAATGTTGAGTGACTACTGTGTACGTGGCACATTTTTCCTTATGACAGTGTTAAAAAAAGTTTTCTCCATTATACAGATGAGAAAAGTGAGGTTTCCAATGCATTTGTGTCTTGCTAAAGATGCCTCATTTCATGGGTAATGGTCTTCAATTGAATCCCAATCTACATGTTTCCTTCTTTATATACTATTGCCCAAGCCCAGGGATAAGACAAGGGTCCAAAGATGCCAGTTCAGTTGACAAGAAGTGAAAGGAATGTTTAGTGATAGTGTCCTGGAACAGGTATATAGACTTCAGTGAGGGGAAGGGACTGTCTAGCATTCTGCCCTAAAAGCCAAGTTAACACCAGGATGCTAAGAAAAACATTTCAAAGCGGTTCAGAAAAAAGGACGCTCTCCTTCTAACTTCCACTTTCCAAATTTCTTAAAACATTTTTCTCACTTTTCCTTCCCCAGGATTCTTCCATTTCCCTGACCTTGAAAAATATTTCCCACTAAGTTCTCTGAATTATGATGAAATAAAATGACTTATTTTAATTTCCCTAGGTGTCTTTATTGAATTCTTTCACAGTGTTTTATGAAAAAATATCTGATTACTAATTCATAGAACAGACTATTAGGATATTCTCTGTTAAGTGGTATTCAAGTTCAGGAGCCTCTGCAGTTGCTGGTTCTAGCCCATTATCTTGGAGAAGGCAATGGCACCCCACTCCAGTACTCTTGCCTGGAAAATCCCATGGACGGAGGAGCCTGGTAGGCTGCAGTCCATGGGGTCGCTAAGAGTCAGACACGACTGAGCGACTTCACTTTCTCTTTTCACCTTCATGCATTGGAGAAGGAAATGGCAACCCACTCCAGTGTTCTTGCCTGGAGAATCCCACGGACAGGGGAGCTTGGTGGGCTGCCGTCTATGGGGTCACACAGAGTTGGACACGACTGAAGCGACTTAGCAGCACCAGTAGCAGCAGCAGCCCATTATCTGCATGTGCAGAAGTAAGGAGCCCAGCTCAAGCTCTAGTATTTTGCAGTTTGCTCTATTATATCATCACCTGACCCAGACAGACAGACAGTTCAGTCACTCAGTCATGTCTGACTGTTTGCAACCCCATGGACTGCAGCACACCAGGCCACCCTGTCCATCACCAACTCCCGAAGCCTACTCAAACTCATGTCCATCACGTTGGTGATGCCATCTAACCATCTCATCCTGTCGTCCCCTTCTCCTCCTGCCTTCAATCTTTCCCAGCATCAGTGTCTTTTCAAATGAGTCAGTTCTTAGCATCAGTTGGCCAAAGTATTGGAGTTTCAGCTTCAGCATCAGTTCTTCCAGTGAATATTCAGGACTGATTTCCCCCAGGATGGACTGGTTGGATCTCCTTGCAATTCAAGGGACTCTCAAGAGTCTTCTCAAACACCATTTTTCAAAAGCATTGATTCTTCGGTGCTCAGCTTTCTTCAGTCCAACTCTCACATCCATACATGACTACTGGAAAAACCACAGCTTTGACTAGATGGATATTTGTTGGTAAAGTCTCTGCTTTTTAATATGCTGTCTAGGTTGGTCATACCTTTTTTTCCAAGGAGCAAGCGTCTTTTAATTTCATGACTGCAGTCGCCATCTGCAGTGATTTTGGAGCCCAAAATACAATGCCCTAAAAGAAAATACTGCCCTCAGTCTCTGGCAAAAACTCCTGAAAGATTAGAAAGCAAAGCATTTTTTCAACATGGAACTTAAGTTCTTGGGTTTTAGAATCAGACTGGCTTTAAATCTCATTGCTTCTGTTTAAATGACTTTGGGCAAATAACTTAATCTCTTGGTTCCTGTTTTGTAGTCTTTAAAGAGAAGTCTTTAAAGTGAAGATAATAACTACCTCTTGGAGTATATTTAATCACTAAGTCATGTCTGACTCTTGGGACCCCATAGACTGTAGCCTGGCAGGCTCCTTTATCCATGGGATTCTCCGGGCAACATACTGTTGAAGATTTGATTTAAGATAAGTAACATTCCTAGAACAGTGCCTGATGCATATCAAGAGCCTACTAAAAAAGTTAATTACTTATTTCTTTGATAATTAAGAGTCCTCTGAAACCTGGTACAAAATACCATAGCATGTGAAAGGTCAGTGAGTACTTCTACCTCCTAGGCATTTTCTGGCCCATGTATGTAAACACTCACAAACATGAAATCACACAAAACCACTTGGTAGTGTGATCCTACTAACTCAGATCCTACAAAACCACTTTGGAGTGTGATCCTTCTAACTCAGCTTGATTGAAAAATACAGAATATCATGTGGGAATGTTCTGAGTAATCGGATGACTCGCTCAAGAGAATCCCCATAAAAAATCTGGTAGAATGAGTAACTGAATGGAAAACAGGCAGAATGAGTAACTGAATGAATTATAAAACTGAATGGAGTCACTGTGGGGTAATGTTCTGCTCAGCTTGGCTGAACTTTGGGCAGGTTTCTTCCTCTCTGTACCTTACCTGCCTCTTCTTGGAGCAGTTGCTTTAGAAAACTTAAAACTGTAAATTGTTTCTCTGTTTCTTTGAGATGTAAATTTCTCCCTGACTCTTGTTGGTTTTACAATCCAGGAATGTCTTTCTAAGGACTTGGAAGTCATGTCTTTGAAATGCAGTCATCAAAAAAGATATTGCCCCTATCTCTCAGGTTCCACGGGAGGAACAAAAAGTATACTTGGGAGGAACAAGAAGTATCCATTAGCAAACACACACAGATGGCCTGATTACATTGACCAACCTTCCCCCTAACTGTCTTTTGGTACTTTTTTACTACCTCACTCCAGTTCTTAAAATCTCTCCCACCTTTGTCTCAGGGGAGTTGAGTTCAGTCTCTCTTCTCTGTTGCAATAGTCTTGAATAAGACTTCCTCCTTTTTAACTCCATCCAGTGCAATTTTTCTTTGACAAGACAGTCAGTAAGTAGAATCCAACTGTGAAACAAGTGTTCCTAATCATAAACGATGGTGATGATATAAAAGTACAAAAATTTTTTTTAAAAGGATCCTTGTCTTCATCCCTCCCTCCAGCTGCCAGTCAACAAACCAACAAATAAGATTTTGCCTTAGGGTAAGAGAAAGGGAAAAGAAAGAAGTGAATTCTAGGGAGCGATGACTCTTAGAGTCAAGCAGAAAATCAACTATAGTCATTACAGAAAAGTTACAATATCTTAAAGTTTGGCTAGACTTTGAGAAGAATGCACAAAGACTCTTGTGAGAAGGTACACAAAAATATTCTTCTCACGATTTTAGTCAACTTAACTCTCTTAGTAAACAAAAAACTTTCATAAAGCTCCAGGTAAAGACCAATCAGCTGGATGAATCACAAGCTAGAATCAAGATTGCCAGGAGAAACATCAATAACTTCAGATACGCAGGTGATACCACCCGAATGGCAGAAAGCAAAGAGGAACTAAAGAGCCTCTTGAAAGTACAAAAGGAGAGTGAAAAAGCAGACTTAAAATTCAACATTCAAAAAACTAAGATCATGGCATCTGGTCCCATCACTTCATGACAAATACAGGGGGGAGAAATGGAAACAGTGACAGATTTTATTTCCTTGGGCTCCAAAATCACTGTAGACAGTGACTATAGCCACAAAATTAAAAGACACTTGCTCTTTGGAAAGTAAAAGCAAAGTGTTAGGTGCTCCATTGTGTCCGACTTTTGCGACCCTATAGACTGTAGCTCAACCAGGCTCCTCTGCCCATGGGATTCTCCAGGCAAGAATACTGGGGTAGGTTCCATTTCCTTCTCTAGGGGATCTTCCCAACCCAGGGATTGAGCCCAGGTCTTCCACATTGCAGAGAGATTCATTACTGTCCGAGCCACACAGGGAAGCCCCCTTGGAAGTAAAGCTATGACAAACCTAGACAGTGTATATAAAAGCAGAGATATCACTTTGCCAACAAAGGTCCATCTAGTCAAAGCTATGTTTTTTCCAGTAATCACATACCAGTGTGAGAGTTGGACCATAAAGAAGGCTGAGCAGCGAACTGAAGCTTTCAAATTGTGGTGCTAGAGGAGATTCTTGAGAGTCCCTTGGACAGCAAGGAAATCAAAGCAGTCAATTCCAAAAGAAATCAACCATGAATATTCATTGGAAGGACTGTTGCTGACTCTCCAATACTTTGGCCACTTGATACAAAGAGCTGATTCATTGGAAAATTCCATGATGCTGGGAAAGACTGAAGGCAGGAGGAGATGGGGATGACAGAGGTTGAGATGGTTGAATGGCATCACCGACTCAATGGACATGAGTTTGAGCAAACTCTGGGAGATAGTGAAGGACAGGGAAGCTTGATATCTTGCAGTCCATGGGGTTGCAAAGAGTAAGACGTGACTAGCAACTGAATAGAGAAGACACTGGCACCCCACTCCAGTACTCTTGCCTGGAAAATCCCATGGATGGAGGAGCCTGGTAGGCTGCAGTCCATGCTAAGGGTCGGGCACGACTGAGCGATTTCCCTTTCACTTTTCACTTTCATACATTGGAGAAGGAAATGGCAACCTACTCCAGTGTTCTTGCCTGGAGAATCCCAGGGATGGGGGAGCCTGGTGGGCTGCCGTCTGTGGGGTCGCATAGAGTTGGACACGACTGAAGTGACTTAGCAGCAGCAACTGAACAACAACAAGACCAGCCATCTGTTTCTAAAGGCCCTCGGAGTATGCTGAGATTTTCCAACTACCTAGAAAACCTCTCTCTAAGAAGTCAGTTTTGAGACATGATTGTCAGTTACAAAATTCTGGCCTATGTCTGAGTTTGGGACCAGGGTCATTCATTCGCCCTCCAAGGATAAATTAGGCATCTCTAAGCCTTGAAGAAACAGAGTGGTGGTAGGCAGTGTTCAAACATTTAAAATGTATTGGAATGCCAGCATGAATTTGTTGGACAGAAAAACATGATCTTTGAAAAATGGATATTATGACACATTTTAAAGTCTGAATGACTAAAAGTGTGGTGTTAACATAAGAATAGATGCAGACACAGAAGACACACAATAGAAAGTGAATAAAAAGCAAAATCATTGGATATCAAGCATAAAATAATTGTGCATCTCCAATCAGTGAGGACCACATGAAATGATTTAGGGGGAACTGAGTCATCATCAATTAAAATAAGGTTTGATCCATACCTCATTTCTTATGTAAGAGAAAATTACATACAGATCAAATATAGAAACATAAAAATGATAAAAGTGCTAGAAGAAATTATGCAAGGATTCTTTTATATTCTCAGAGCGTTGGAGCCTTTCCTAATAAAACACAAAACTCTGAAATCATTAATTTTTTAAAAGCTTGATTAAATCAACTACAAAATAATTTTTAAATTTTTGCATGACAGATTAGGCCACAAGGTAAATAAGAAAGTGGGGAAAGGTAGTTACAACTTTGTCAAATACACTGAGTTATTTGCCTAATAATAAAGAACTCCTTCAAATCAATAGAAATAGAGCAACAACATCTCCTAAAATGGGCAAAGGATATGAACAGATTGTTCAAAGAGAAGACTGAATATAAATGAAACTTAAGCATATGAAAAGAACTCACTCAAATGCAAGAAATGGCACAGAGATACTATTTTTCACCTGTCAAGTAAGGTCTGGAAGTCTGACAACACTGTGTATCAGTCAGGACACAAGAGGCTTCCTTTCATTGCTGGTATTGGGGTAGATCATTAAAACCTCTAAGAAGCGCAATTTAGCAATACTTATCAAAAGTTCAAATACCCGTAAACCCTGAACCAGCAGTTTAGCTTTTGGGAACATATCCAACAGATAAATGTCTGCAAGTGTGAAGAAATGTGGTTACTCACTGCAGCCTTGTTTATAATGACATACTGAAAGCAGTCTCTACTAATAGGATAATTGTGCTGCTTCATACAGCTAAATACCAGGAAGTTCTCTATATTCTGTTGTGGAATAATCTCCATTAATTTTAATTAAAAAGTTTAAAAGTAAGATAAAGAACAGTGTGTAGAATACGTTTTGTTGTTGTTTAGTCACTAAGTTGTGTCTGACTCTTTTGCGACCCTATCGACTGTAGCATGCCAAGCTCCTCTGTCCACGGGATTTCCTAAGCAAGAATACTGGAGGAGGTTGCCATTTCCTTCTCCAGGGGATCTTCCCGACCCAGGGATTGAACCCATGTCTCCTGCATTGGCAGGCAGATTCTTTACCACTGAGACACCTGTAAAACAGCTTAAAATGGAAGGCTAAAATTGGAGAAGGAATACACTTAATAATTCATACATATTTCAAATTAAAATCTTTAGGAAGAAAATTTCTTAACATTCAAAAAGTTTAAATTATGAATTCTTAAACTTTTCTTCTCTTTGAAATCTTAAAGCTGAGACTATAGATGATCAGTAAAGAAATTTAGGATGTAAAGGTCACTCAGGTTTAAGGAAACCATTGTGAGCCCACAGGAATTTGGATGCATCTGGCATATCCCCATGTCCTTTGTGTCACTGAACAAAAAATGTGCATAAAACCACATTTGATTCAGGAATACATGAGCAGATAAAATATATCTTAACTTAAATTTGTATTAGATATCAAACCTAAGCTCACTGAAATTCTCTTACTTAACATCTCATAATTTGAAATGTTCCATTTAATCCTTTTCCAAATCTAGACTATGTCTGATGTTTATTTAAGATAGGAACTCATGCTTAGATCATCCTAAATGGAACAGAGGCTCTATGTTTTTCTCTGAGAGACTTTGGTGATATTTTTAGCACTAATCATGTGTATGAAAACTTTCAACTCTGGAAATTCAAAGTCTGGAGTACTCTCAGGAGTTTGGAAAATCTTTTTTTAAACTGGTAATTTTTCATTACTGCTTACATTTCCTTTGCATATCAGTTTTTTTTCCTCCCTTAAGATGAATGTTTATTTGTACATGTATACCTATATGCTCATACATATAGGTTTATGTGTGGGAAAGATTGAAAACAAAACTTTTTTTAAAAGGATATTTGCATTTTTCCTGCAAGAGGCCTCATGTTTCCATCAAACTCTCAAAGCATTTGGTGACTCAAAAAGGGTTAAATATCAGTAAACAATGGACATTCAAACACACACTCCTTCTTCTTTTCCTATGCCCACAACTTGTGCCTATGTTGTCAATTTCCCTCGAGTCTAGATGACTCTAACAGCAGCATCTCTGGCCATATCTTTCATACTCTGTCTTCAGGTTCTCAAAGCTCCATATTACAGTGAGTTGTTAGCATAATCACTTAAAAAATAATTTATTGCCTACATTTCCAAGTTTGTTGAAGAGAGTTGGCCTATAGGTGGAAAAACAATCAAACTGTCAATAATTGTACTGTAATCAGGCATGTATACACACACTTGATCTTAGTTCACTGTCCTGGAATTTCTTCCTATTTCTGTTTTTATTAGTGGGGGAAATGGCCTTATTTATTTTGTTAATAGAGTAAATAAATTTTTCCTTAATATATAAAAATGAACTAGAAAATCTATTTTATTGGTTACTTCTTCAAGAAAAAAAGCATATTTATTTATTTTAAGAAAATTTCTAGAAGGTGAATAGTCCATATGTGGATATAAAGCAATTATTTTACTGAGTGCTTATAAACTGCATTCAATTGCCTGGAGAGAAAAATGAACACAGTGAGCTCTAATTTAAAAGTTAAAGAGCTTTCTATGAAGGTAACATCATAATGACTAACAGATTTACTTTACAAGTGCTTTTATATAAATTATCTCATTTAATTATAATAATAAGAAACTATTATTATCCTCTTTTTAAAATATAACAAAATAAAAGCTCAGAATGATGAAGTAACTTGTCCAGGATCACACAGCCAGCAAGGGATGGAACTGGGACTCTCACATTTTCTGATACCATATTTCATACTTTTTCACACATGATGAGTAGCTCTCCAACCTCACTGTCACATAATATTTTAGAGCATGCTTGTAATTTTATTAAGCATCCCTGAAATCCTGATACTCAAGTCATTAGCACATAGAACAGCTTACATAAAGAAGGCATTTTTTGAAAGGGTAAATAAAAACAACACTGATATTCTAGAATATGTGCTCCTTTATGTCATGGAGAAAGCTCAAAGCCCCCAGAAGAAAGGTCTGTACAGAGATTTTTCCTCATCACTGTACATGTGTAAGTCATAAGTAGACCACTGCCCCTTGCTCCTGCATTCTAATGAAAGCATTGTTCCTAACTGAGTTGTATATCTTTCACAAAATGATGCATGGGGGAAATTCCTTCTAGAGTTTCAGGCTAGGAAAGAGTTCCTTTCTCTACATGCCTTGAAAATACGCCTTATGATGACATTTTTGTAGCCCACTTTTGTCTTGGTTGCCAAGAAACTCAAGGGCAAGTTGTATGCTTAGTCTCAATCATTTTCTGATTTGGAATCAACATTTAAGAAAAATGGTCTGCATTTTGGTGCTTGTTTAGTTTTGGGGTCAAGCCAAAGTTCGGGAACCTGTAGGGGGAGCGTGCTTTGACTTGGTCAAGCCAAGTCAGTGGATAAGAAATGGGCCACTGTGAGTATTTGGTAGGTAGCTGCTACCTAAGGAAAAGCATACACTACTGAAATGCTAACTACTTTTTCTGTCACTAAGATTTTTTTTTTTTTAAGAAGGTCAGTGGATCCAAGAAGCAGAAAAGTACAGTATCAGAAATGTATTTCATTATTCCCATTCACAACATTAATCATTTGCACATGATTTCAGCTAGTAATTTAGCGTGTGTGTGTTAGTCATTCAGTCGTGTCTGACTCTTTGCAACCCTGTGTAGCCTGCCAGGCTCCTCTGTCCATCACTGTCTGAAACACCAGGGAAGCCCTGTCTCCTAAAAATTAGTGAAAGGTAAGGTTTATTAAAATAATTGAGATTCTTAGGAGAAAGTCACTTTTGCATATAAAAACAAAGAACTTAAATATCTTATACACCTGTGCCAAACAAAATAAACTTTTATTACATTAATATATTTTAAAAGCATCGTAAATGAGGATCTGGCAACATTCCTAGAAGAAGCTAGTTGAAATACACATATTGAAGATTTATTGATCATTTGTCCTTAAGAAATTAAGAATTGGAAAGCTTTAAAGGACACTCTGCCAAAGACTAATCCATAAGACAAAAGATAAATTATGCCATGGAATTATAGAGATAAGATCTAGTTCTAGCTTTTAATTTGCAAATTAGGAAACTGAGGTTCATTGTGAGGTGTTATTTTTCAAGTCATACAGCAAGTGAAAGAGGAGAGTGAAAAAGTTGGCTTAAAACTCAACATTCAGAAAATGAAGATCATAGCAACTCCCATCACTTCATGGCACATAGATGGGGAAACAGTGGAAATAGAGAGAGACTTTATTTTGGGGGGCTCCAAAATCACTGCAGATGGTGACTGCAGCCATGAAATTAAAAGATGCTTGCTCCTTGGAAGAAAAGTTATGAACAACCTAGACAGCATATTAAAAAGCAGAGACATTACTTTGCCAACAAATGTCCATCTAGTCAAAGCTATGGTTTTTCCAGTAGTCATGTATGGATGTAAGCGTTGGACTATAAAGAAAGCTGAGCACCAAAGAATTGATGCTTTTGAACTGTGGTGTTGGAGAAGACTCTCGAGAGTCCCTTGGACTGCAAGGAGATCCAACCAGTCCATTCTAAAGGAGATCAGTCCTGGGTGTTCTTTGGAAGGACTGATGCTAAAGCTGAAACTCCAATACTTTGGTCATCTCATGTGAAGAGTTGACTCATTGGGAAAGACTCTGATGCTGGGAGGGATTGGGGGCAGGAGGAGAAGGGGACGACAGAGGATAAGATGGCTGGATGGCATCACTGACTCAATGGACATGACTCTGAGCAAACTCTGGGAGTTGGTGATGGGCTGGGAAGCCTGGCATGCTGCAGTCCATGGAGTTGCAAAGAGTTGGACAGGACTGAGTGACTGAACTGAACTGAACTGAACAGCAAGTTAGTGCAGTGGTAGGAGTAAGAATCAGATCAGACTTCCTTTCCTCTCTGAGAGTGAACTTCACCAGTGCAATTTTGTTTCACAGATTTTTACTGATTATGAAAGTAAGGTAAAACTATGATTAATGTCAAATGAGAATAAATTGCAGAGAAATGTATACAGCATGAATTCATGTTTTTAAAGCACAAGCAACATTCATCTATTTATCTATCTATCATCTTTCTATTTGGGATTGCATGAACTTAAAGAAGAGTGGAAGCACATACACCATGCTAACACTGGATATTCATAAAAAGAATGAAGCAAGGGAATAAGATAAAAAAGTAAGATAATAGAATTTTGTGAAATGGTAATATGAAAATGGCATCACTGACGATGGACAAGAGTTTGAGCGAGCTAGAGGTGGTTGGTGATGGACATGGAAGCTTGACGTGCTGCAGACCATGGGGTTGCAAAGAGTTGGACATGACTGAGCAACTGGACTGAACTGAATATGAAAATGAAGATTGCAAAATTCTATCTATAAAATTATTATTATACAAATTGACTGTTACTTAGACAAAGACTAGAAGGTCACTAGAATGTATACACAGACCAGGACATGGACAAAAGGAAAAAGGCATTTTTGATCAGGGGTTGGGTTATGGGTATTTAAAAATTTGTGTAGTTATCTAAAAATAGCTTTTCCAGTAACAAAAACTAAAAGAAATCAAATGAATCTCTTTTGTGAAACCACTGAAGCACACCTATTTTAACTCAGAACTGATAAAAAGACTTAATCACATTCAATTCACATTCACTTGGCAAAATGTAATCACCACCAAGGGCTTCCCTGGTGGCTCAGATGGTGAAGAATCTGCCTGCAATGTGGGAGACTGAGATTTGAACCCTGGGTAGGGAAGATCACCTGGAGAAGGGAATGGCTACCCATTCCAATATTCTCCCTTGTTGAATTCCATAGACAGAGGAGCCCAGTGGGTTACATACAGTCCATGAGGTTGCAAAGAGTCAGACCCAACTGAATGACTAACTGATAATGGTAAGGACTGATAACTGTAACATTTATCTGCTTCATGTATAAGTGTTTACTTATACATGTTTGCATATTCATGACTGTATAAATTGCCATTTGTTTACTATTTATTTACTTACTAAATTCACACATACTTTTTTCTAGTGAATGATGTAGACAATGAAAATGGTGTCAAAAAGAGTTGGATTCAACCAAGTGACTGAAGTGAGTGATGCTCACTACAAAAATTTTGGAAATTTTAGGAAAGCAGAAAATAAAAATCACTGATAAACTTACTCAGAGACATCCACTGTTAACTTTTTTCATATGTCCTTCCAGAACTTTTTAATGCATGCATATTAAAAGATGGGATGATAATTTATTTGGTTATCAATTTTTTCCACTAAGTATATTATGGCTGTATTTCCATGGTAATAAAAATAGACTCAATGTCATCTTAAATTAGCTATTCAACATTTCATCATAAGGAATTATAGTAACTGATTTTACAAATCTCTATAAATGGTAATTTGGTTTGATTCTATTTCTTAAATGATCATAAATGATATATATATATGTATATACACACACACATCTACATATTTTGCTCCTGTCCTGTTTCCTTAGGATACATTCCTAAAAGTGATATTGCTGGGTATCATTGTTCTTAAATTCATAGAACTCTCAAAATTTTATACTCAAGTATCAAAAATACTAGTAGATAAGAAATCCTTTGTTATCAGAATAGTGTATCATAGAAACAACCAGTATAAGCTTTGAAGTTTTTCTCATGGGTTAATGACTCAGGTTTATCACTTCATTCCTCATTACAATTTGGGAAAACAAATTTGTATCAAAAACAAATTTGAAAGTAATCATTGTGATGATCCATAGCTTATGAAGGTCTGTATCTATATTTCAAATCACTCCTAATCATTTTTACCTCCTACTCTGTTACAAGTATGAAGTTATTGATGGTAGACTTTGTAAAATGCACTGACATTTATGTGGAAGTCATGCAGCTACTATTTTTAAAGTGTCTACAAAGAAGACTCTGCAACTGTTCTCCAGCTTAATGGTGAATGTGCAAGAGGTGTGTGGTCTATCAAAAATATCAGCTATATCCTTAAGATTTGTTGTTGTTGTTGTTGTTTAGTTGCTTAGACATGTCTGACTCTTTTTTGTGGCCCCATGAACTGTGGCCCACCAGGTTCCTCTGTCCCCCAGGCAAGAATACTGTAGTGGGTTGCCATTCCTTTTCCAAGGCATCTATCTGATCCAGGGATCAAACCACATCTCCATGTCTCCTGAACTGCAGGTGGATTTGTTACTGCTGAGTCACTGGGAAAGTCTATCCTTAAGATATTCATAATTTATTGGAAGTAATGGGTCATTATTCATCCCTGGAGTTGGGAAGATTCCCTGGAGGAGGGCATGGTAGCCCATTCCAGTGTTCTTGCCAGGAAAATCCCATGGTCGGAGGAGCTTGGAGGGCTACCGCCCATGGGGTCGCAGAGTTGGACACGACTGAGAAATGAGCAGCAGCAGCATTCATCCTTTGTTTCACTGAAGATTTTTTAAGGGAAAATGGATAGAAGGGACTTGAAAAACATGAATTTTTAACAATTTGAGCTTCCCAGTGATAAAATATATTATCTCTGAAAGTAGTGAAATTATCATCATGGGATGTATGGGAACAGATGTTGACTGATCATATATGAAAGATGGTGCGGAAAGGGTATCAGTATAAGTTGAAGACAGCACTTGCTCACCTCTTCAGGCCTCTTCTAGAAGATTAAATATTATGTTGAAGGGAAAACAATGTATAGGTTCCAACTATTGATACATCGTAAGCAAATATTAGGCCACCCTAATATTTAGAATAACACCCAATTATTTCATACTCAAGAGAAACTGAATTTCACAAATGAATATTACTTGTACTTTCAAAGAATCTCAGCCATATTCTAGTGATCAAAATCTATATTATGTAGGTTATTTTAGTTTTTAATGACTATTTAGAATAAAAGATGTTAAATAAATTTTAGGGTCTATTTTGCTAAGGACACAATTGCTTGGTTGATTAAATACTATCTCTTGATAGAGATTAGTGAACTCAGGCTAGTTTAATGGTCACTTAATTCATACTGCTACATGGTTATTCTATTATTGAGGGATTTCTTAGATTTAATCTATCTGGGGAAAAAAACCAAGTTACTCAGTGAAGTGTTATATAAAATAATAATAAAAATAAGTTCTCTCTTGATTTAGACAAAATAGTGTGCTTGTAAGCTAGCGTATTCCACTACCCACCTTCCCCCAGTTGGCTCTATTAAAAATAGTGCTGTAAAGAGAAATAAAAATCAAAAATAAATTATGCCTGTTGCACAGCATTTCACAGAGAGGATTTTATGTACAATTTAACAGTTCATGGAAAAAGAATATTACTGGAGGCAAGGAAATTCTTCCTCTGAAAATAAGTGAAACCCAATCATTATTAGCATAATGCATTCACTTTTGGGAGGTAGGAGATATTCAGGTCTGTGATTCATTTTAATATATGACCATGTGGTTTGTGCTTTAGGAGGGCTTTGGGGTTTGAGCTAAAGTCTTCCATACCAAGTTAGGTTTTGCTAAGAGCAAGTGGTTGGTTTTACACTTAAACACCTCAGTTGGCTCTCTGTAGTGCATAGGCATATGAATTGAACTAAAGAGAAAGAACAAAAGGGCTGGCTTCCATTGTTCTTTATAGTAACATATTTTATTGAAAGGAATATGAACTTCAGGAAGAAATCAATCTACATTTGAAGGAGCTGACTTTGACAAGCTACCCTTTCTTCATCTATAAAATGGGTATAATACCACACTGACTTATTCAGAGAATTAAATGTTCACAAAAGTAAGTTGCATAGCATCTGGCACACAGGAAAAGAGGAATACAATTCAGCTTCTTTCCTCTTAGTCGTTTCTCTAACGGGAACTCTAGGAAATTCTAAATATATTAAAAAAAAAAAAAACGAAAAACAAACATGCTCTGCTACAGTTTGAGGAATGATATTCTCATCAATAATCTCAGCAGGAGGGCAGCTATCAGCTACATCAGAGGCAAAGTCCCTCTGGATGCAGATCTAAGCCATGTGAATAAATATCAGGGACCTGGAAGCAACTAAAGCATCATAGGGAGCAACTTCTGAAGCTGTGGGGATGTCAGCCCCAGCCATTCAGAAATAAATAGAAGCCCTTTGGGGAGAGGGCCACGTGAGCTCTCTCCCTCCAGTAGACCAGAGAGAAGGTGAAGCATAGCTCAGGAGGAGAGACCCTTTAGTCTGCCTTAGAGAGTTCCTAAATTCCTAGAAACTCTCCATGGAGGGTCTCTACGGCTATGAGGAACCCTGCACTGTTACCTGGTCCTTAGACTCCTGGAGGAAGAGAAGCAAAAGCTTAGAAAGCAGGATGGTGGATTATCATTAACTACTGTTTTCAGGCTTCCCTGGTGGCTCAGTTGGTAAAGAATCCGCCTGCAATGCACGACAGCTGGGTTTGATCCCTGGGTTGGGAGGATCCCCTTAAGGAGGGCATGGCAACCCACTCTAAGACTCTCACCTGGAGATCCCCACGGACAGAGGAGTCTGGCGGGCCACACAGTCCATGGGGTCACAAAGAGTCGGACATGACTGAGTGACTATGCATGCGCGCGCGCGCACACACACACGCACACACACACACACACACACACACACACACACACACACACACCTTTCAGAGCTATGTATTCTCTAGCAAATAACTTCAGAATTGCTTTATGTATTCAGTGTAGATGGCGCAGTCTATGTAAAAGTCTTTACACATTCATTTTAATAGCTTTCATTTATAAATACAATTTAGGTGAAATTCATATATTGGCAAAAGTAGAGTTTTAAAAGACTCTAGAATATTCCTCTGAATACAATTCAGTCTTAAGTATAAGAGGAAGAAAATCCCAGCTTTGAACAATACCTTTTAATGAAATACTAATTTTACATTCAGGTACCTGAGATCAATTTAATACAGTCCATATACCTAAAGTAGCATAGCAGGAGATTATAGAAACCAGTTTAGAAATAGGGGGGTTGTTTATAAGATTATCTACCACCCCTGTATGGTAAAGTCTGGGCACTTGATTTTATTATGTATTTGCTGTTATGTAAGATAAGCGGGTCTGGTGGATCCAATTGTTGTCTCCACTTTACTTAAGTGGTCCTCCCTGGTGGCTCAGATGGTAAAGCATTTGCAATACGGGAGACCTAGGTTCGATCCCTGGGTTGGGAAGATCACCTGGAGAAGGAAATGGCAACCCACTCCAGTACTCTTGCCTGGAAAATTCCATGGACAGAAAAGCCTGGTGGGCTACAGTCCATGGGGTCACAGAGTCAGACATGACTGAGAGACTTCACTTTCACTTTCTTTCTGTACTTAAGTGATCCTCAATTTCATCAAGAAGATCATCAACATGATTCTTGGAAAGTGTGACCCTCTGAAGTGGTTCCAGTGAACATGGTGAATTTCCTAACTTGAAAGTATTTTGTTATACAAAGACAATGGTTAAGAAATGAAACTTCAAGAAAGACTTCATATGAAAGCAACTTAGAATATGAATAGTTAAAGCTTAACTACAATTTTCACTGGTTAAAAAGAAAAGCAAGATTTCCCAAGTATTTCTTGCTGTGTGGTACATACTCTATGTAGAAGGATCTGTTATGTATATCTGGATAAGAAGGTAAAATAATTTATATTTATTGATCACCTGCTTACCTTGCAGCAACCTTATAAGGAAGTTGTTAAAAATCTGAATTTATAGGGGAGGAAATTGAGATCAAAGGTCACAAAACCACTAAAACATGACACTGGGATCTGAACCTCAAAACCTGCTCTCTGAAAAAATCCTGTATCTGGGAGTACATGATGATGTAAAATGTACTGTCACATCACATGTACAGCATTACCAACGAACAGGATGTTCTACGTAAAATGAAGTATTCAATATAATTGAATCCTACTGCCAAAGTGTTTGGCATTTAAGTCTGATTTCCGGTGGGAAGCCAGACACTGTGTTTGTAAAAATCATCCATGAATGTTAGTCCTAGTGAGAACCTAAGGGACTGACCTAAAATAAAGTCAGTAAATATTATTTACTTTTATTTCTGTCTCAGTTCTGGACAACTGGGGCTGCCAGCAGTTTCTAACTACTATGTAAGTGCTGAGGAAACTTCTTAAAAGAGAGAGAAAACTGATTTCTATGAGTGGAACTAGTTATATGATTCATAGAAACTGCTCAAACTTTGAGCTGATTCATAGGAATGGAGATGGAAGAGTTCCAAATCCTTTTCCAGTTCAACAAATATTTTGTTTATGAAAATGCCTGAAATTAGAAATGCAAGTGGGGTCAGGGGAGGGCAAATAAAAACAATGAAACATAAGGGGCAAGAGTTTGGAAAATTCAGTGTTGATTCTTGATCCATAATGTATCTCCATTGTTTATGGTTTTATTCTCCCCCAAAGGACATGAGTTTGAGTAAACTCCAGGAGTTGGTGATGGACAGGGAGGCCTGGAATGCTGCAGTCCATGGGATTGCAAAGAGTTGGACATGACTGAGTGGCTGAACTGAACTGAATCACTTTCTGAGGTTTTTAGCAACAAAAATCATAAATGCTCATAAAACTATGCAGCTCTGATGAAGCCAGGCATAGTGCTTGGCTCAGTGACCTTCCAAAACAAAATTCCAGGCACTGATAACATATATTTGGTAAAGCAGTATTTCCCGTGTTCACTCTAAATTTACCTCCTGTTGATTTCATTGCACATCTTTTCCTCATTGTCAAGTGAAAAGAGGATATTCAGATTTCAAAATAATTTAGAGCATTTAAATCAATACATTCTAGATTTTTTCTCTTCTCTTTGCCAGGGTACATTGGAATTTATGGTCTCTTTTAGTAATTCCTCTTCCCTGGTACCAATTGACTGTCAGCTTTGTTATGACCTGCATTCTAATTGACACATCACAATTTCAGGGAATACAGCAAATTGAACATGAAAGCTGTGAGACTAGCTGACATTATAAAGTTCTTAAAAAAAGGGCTGGTGTGTATTTTCCTTCATATGCCCATAGTGTCTAACACAACATCTCCCTCATGATAGAGCAATGGAGAGGTAAAACTTAATACATGTCTACATATGTCAGACTCTACTCACATGCCATTGAACGTGTTTCTACAATGATCCTATATTAATATCTTCATTTTATAAGGAAACTGAGTGAGTTGCCTAAGATCAAGCAGCTAGTAAACAGCAGGACTGATATATGAATTCATGTCTGTCTGACTTTTTATTTCACCATGTTATTTCCTGACCAGACTCACATTAGACATGGAATATCATCTTCACAGGGTTATCACTTTAGTTCTAGCTAGTCTCTACAGGGAAAAACCTTCTGCCCAGTAAAGCTGTAATTCACAAATGGCCTGATGGTCAATTGGAATGCCGCACGTTATGGTCAATTACTTAGTGCATAATTAGTGTGTAATTAAGAAGTGAAAATTAAGGCACATACAGAACCAGTCTTTGTTAATAGTAATGATGCTTTGGGGATTGAGTCTTTCATTTTCATTATCACTGTAGAAAAACATGAGTAAAGGATAGGATGGCAATCTGAGAGGGGAAGAGAGGAGAATTAAGTGAAAATAAACTGGATTTGTTGACTACTAAAATGTCCTTCAAAGGCAATTTTGCCTGAGTGGCTTTTCTAACATTTACTCTTATTTTCATTATAATCATGTTTGTAACATTTTCACAATTCTATGGTACTATCTGAAGAATTTTATAATATTACTGTTCAATGTCACCTGTCTTCCAACAGAGATGCATTAAGTCTCTGCTTGAATATTCTCAGTAACGGAGAATTTACTAGGATAAGAAAACACATTCTACCTTCACATCAGTCAAAAACAAACAAACAAACAAACATTCCCTGCAGTTTTCTTGAAATTATTCTTTAATCATGTCTGAAAGAACTATCTGGCAACATGCATTTCTAGGCTCGCTCTTTGGATACTGGAAAAGTCCTCAATGTTTATCAGCATTTGTGTGTGAAAGAGATAGCTACACATGTCATCATATCATGTTTGTGTCACTAATCAAAGTCACATGATTTTGGTACATTTTTAGTAGTTTTTTTTTTTTTTAAGTTTTTAAAGACTAAAACAAATCTGTTTCAGTGAAAATTATTTAGTCTTTTTAAAAAATGATCACTTACTCCATTACTCTTGCCTGGAGAATCCCCATGGACAGAGGAGCCCAGTGGGCTATAGTGTATAGGGTCACAAAAAGGTGGACACAACTGAAGCAACTTAGCATGCATGTATGCCCATACTTAACTCTACATTAATGTTAACTGGCATAGTAAAATAGCACACGGGGAAGAAAATCTCAGTTTGCTAAATCTATATAGTTGATGTTGTTTAGAGATCATGGTTGTTTGACATGAATGGAGGGAAATAGCTATTATTATTATGGTAAAAGATGAATTATCTATAGACTCCTATCATTTTATAACTAGTCCCTGAGTACATTTATTCATTACAACATAAAGGAGAGATTTCCTTACTTGTGTTCTCACCATTAATTTCTTGAAGTTCACTGTTAATTCCAACATCTATGGAATTCATTATTTTGTCAATCTGTGTGAAACAAAAAAACATATAAAATGAATTATTACATTTGCTTTGTGTTGCACTTTTATTTTCTAAAATTTTTATTTTTATTTTTTATACAAATTTTAAAGGCAATTTCCCTTTACAGTGATTACAAAATATTGGCTGTATTCCCTGTGTTGCACAACACATCCTTGATCCTATCTTTTAGCCAATAGTGTGTACCCCTTAGTTCCTCACCTCTGTATTGTCTCTCTGGCCTCCACTGGTAACACTAGCTTGTTCTCTGTACCTGTGAGTCGGCTTCATTTTTGCTATATTCAGTAGTTTGTTGTATTTTTTAGATTCCATATGTAAGTGATATCATATAGCATTTATCTCTCTCTTTTTGACTCATTTCACTGAGCATGCAGCACTGCATTTTAAAATGACTTTCCACTGCCAGAAGCATATATTCTTGATACTATTGCCACTGCAAAACTCCAATTAAGAGACCAACAGAGAAAGATTCAAAGGGAGACAGACATCTTTTGCATTGCTTTTAGAAATACAAATTTTATTTCCTTCTCTTAAACTTTCAAAATCAGCTTGCCTTTTCTTTGTATTTCCTAAAATGAACTTTGTTCAGACCTACATGGGTCAGTAAGTTAGACATTGTGAATTCTTTAAACTCAGAAGGGGAAGGAGCTGAGGATAAGTTCATGTGACAATGTCTACCCTCTCAGTCATTCTTCCTCTTGGATCTGAGAGCATGCATCTCATCTGACCAGTGAAGTGTGGCCATTGGAACCAAGTTCTGATTAAATGGTATGACCAGCCACAAGCTTATTTGTAGCATATAATCACAAGAATCTAGGAATGGCAACAACTTGATTCTAAGAGATAAGTTATATTATTCACAGAGTTAATAAATATAAGAAATGGATAGATCTGAGTAAACTATCAGACTACTACTATGGAATTCATAGGAAGATATGACTATCTCAGCTTTAGCTATTTATGCTTTAAACAGGTCATCATCCTAGCAGCCTTAGTGAGACAGCAGGTTTCAGAAATGACAATGAGCATTACTTAAATGTCCCATTTTGTTCACCCTGAAACAGATGCAGAGAGATTAAGTGATTTTCTCAAACAGCTCAATTCAGAATGTCAATACCAGACCATTTCTATTTCTCAGAATACTCTAGTGACCTATTGTGCTTCAAAACCTAATTCTACTGGCACTATCTTTCGAGAGACAAAATGTGACATTTTAGAATGAAATGCTGAGGAAGAGTGTGGTCCATTCTTTGCAGAAATTTAAGAAAAAGCAAGAGACTTCATTCCTTTATGATACAGCCCTCTTCCTGGAGAAAGGATGATATATTATTAACCTTAAAAGGGCACTTACTTCCTGAGTAATTCCAAGAAATTGAAGACTTTGTCTTTAAGCAGAGCTTAAATTGGTCATACTGGACTGCACACATTTTTCTTTAATGTCCAATAGTTGTAAAGGGAAATAGTAAGTAACTTGTGTTTTTTGTATGGTACTTGGAGAAGGGCCAGGACCTTTCTGTTTAGTATGAAGATTATAAGAAGCTCTTCTGAAATTATAAGATACTTTAAAGAAGGAAGATGAGCTAACAGAGTTTAGCAATTAACAAAATGATATAAAGCGAACAAAAATACAAAGATTTTTCTTCATTTGTCAGCTGCAATGCTTAGTAGGGCACAATGTGAACATTTTCCTTGTACCTCATAGCTAGTTATTACTTCTGTTTGATATCAATTTCTATGGAAAAAACAGATATCCCCTCATGTGTGGAACAGTGTTTGTTTCTATGCTCGCTGTGAAATTATCATGTATTACCTCTAGGACTTTTCCTTTCCACTTGGATCTATTTGTGTTAATTTTGTTTTCTTCTGAAAGACTTAAAAAGCTGAAAATCCCTTCCTCAAAACTCACTTGATGCTAAAGCTTTATGTAAAGAATAACAAGAAGAACAAATCTTACTTCTTCCCATTCAGAAGTGAAAGATGGTGTTCTTTCAGAATTCCCTTTAGAGCTGTGATCAGCAGGTGAAGATTCACTCCAGTTAACTCTTGACGTTTTCTCATTTGAAGGGTAGGCAATGAGATCAGAATCCGATTTAGAGACACTTTTGGATAAATGCATGTCGATCAGGGCTTTTGGTAATGACCTTATTCTCCCCAGGGTACACGCTCTCTCCACAAATCCCCCAGTGTTCACAATCCACTGGTCCCCATTCCGGGATCCACTTCTAGCTGTTCTTGTGCCAACAATGGTATGGTTTTCGAGTTGGCTGCTTTTTTTGTGAAAAATTGTTCTACTGACCACCTTGGGTTTAATTTTCTTTACCACAGGTTCTGATTTATTTTCTATTGGAGTTTGCTTGAAAGGCAAAGGACTATTTGCCAAACTGACTTCATCTTTTCCTTCTTCACGTTCATCTCTTTTCTCATAGAGATGAAATGGATTTTCAGGGGACTCACAGGCTGGAGAGGATCCATGGAGGAGACCTGCAAATTGCCCAGGATCATATTCTTTTGGGGGATCAATGTCCTCCTGCTGAGAGAGATCATCTGCAAAAGAGAAAAACAAAAGATCTGGATGCTCATTTGGAAAGGACTCTGAAAGCCCCAATACAATAGCAGCACCCTTTTGAACCTGTGCAATGTCCAAACAGTTGATTTATTGTTACACAGTGATATCTTCACTTTATGAAATACCCATGACCCTACAGTGCCATGTAAAATAAATGTGTGTGTGTGTGTGTGTGTGTGTGTGTATACCAGATCTTCCTGATATACCTTAGGGTGTATTTCCAAGTTATGAATTGGTTATTAATTGGGTAGTTGCCCACCCTTCTCCTTTGTCCCCAGGGAGTATATTTTATATTGGATAACAAAATTAGGTTTTCTTAAAATGGGACACCCATGTTCAAACTTCTGCAGTAAATGAATCATTGTACAGTTAGGACATCAGGCAGGTAAATCAAGATCATATATAATGACATCCTTTTGCCCTTTTCCCAGCAAATAAAATAAAAAACAAAACCTTGAAAAGTAGTATAATTCGGAATAATTTAAAGGTAATAATCCTAAAGTGTTACTTCAAATATAAAATTAAGATTATTTCTACACAAATTATATGATTTAGACAGAAAGGATTTATCCATACTTAACAGGAAAACAATGCAATATCACTAAAAAGTGAGACACTTTTACAACAAACTGATGTTGCACTACTAACACAAAGCTGTCCTTTTCTTTCTTCTATGAAACAGAATTAGTTATTTTTTAATGTCTTCAGATCTTTGAAAATGTAATCCAGAAAAGAAACCAAAGAAGAATTAAATTTTTATTACTTTAATTTTTCTAAGATGAAACATAAATGTTCTCTGAGATTTAAAATATGTGTGTGTGCTCAGTCATGTCCAACTCTTTGTGGCCTCATGGACTGTAGCCTGCAAGGCTCCCCTGTCCATGGAATTTTCCAGGCAAGAATATTGGAGTGGGTTGCCATTTTCTCCTCCCGGGGATCTTTCCAACCCAGGGATCGAACCCTTGTCTCCCTTGTTTCCTACATTGGCAGGTGGATTCTTTACCACTGCACCCCTTGGGAAGCCCTGAGATTTAAAATACACTATGCTTTTTTTAATGACCTAATTTGTCTTTTAAAGACATGGTGTGTAAAAACCTGGCCAAAGAAATTAGCGAAGGGAGTCAGTCTACTTTTTTGACTGGTCACTTTAATTAATATTCAGCTAAATATTTGCCATGATCAAAAGTTAAATTACCTGATAAGCCTAATCTTCTGAAAAAGTAAAATATAGCCAATGTGGTAGATAAAATATAACAAATTCAAAGTTGACTTGCTGATTCACAACTTAAAGAAGTTAGTTATTATTATAAGCCAAAAACACCAAAGTTTTTATAAGTTAACAAGTAACATTTACTAGGCATGTGCTACTAGGCATGTGAAGCTAAGTCACTTCAGTCGTGTCCGACTCTGTGCGACCCCATAGACGGCAGCCCACCAGGCTCCCCTGTCCCTGGGATTCTCCAGGCAAGAACACTGGAGTGGGTTGCCATTTCCTTCTCCATGAAAATATTCCATAAATGAATTTCAGTAACTCTTAAACATTCCACAAAATTTCCTAAGAACCTGTGAGAGTATAATACCTGGCAATCCTCTCTAAAACAGAAATTCACCTATCTGCTACATTACTGCTGATGATCTGAGATGTACATGATCTCTAAAAAATAACAGTGCTGAATAAAACTGAAAGGATCATCCAAGTTCCTACATAATACCAAAGTATTTATCCAGGATTACTGAATAAATCATAGCAATTTGGTATCCTTTTCAGAAAAAAAAAATCTCAGAACTTACAAGCATGTGGCATTTCACACTGTACCAACTGAGTAACAGTAAATGAAGGTATAACCACTACAAATTCTTCACCAACTTTTGTGTCCTGAAATATGATGTCTGCCCCTGGCAGCTACCATTCCAATTCCACAGGGTATTTTCCAGCCAGACAAGCTGTACAATGATCATTCTTTTCAAAACATTCCAGACTATTCTCATTTTCTTGAATCATAATATCTTCCTTTGTACAATGACCATTGTTTTCAAAACAATTAGAGGTAATATTTATATCCCTTTATGTGATCATCATAACAATTCTATGAAATGATTAATAACAACCATGCTTTTCTAATCAAAAGAGATTTGGTCGGAATATGTAAACAAGTTGTCAGCCTCAATAAATCTCAATAGATATTTGCCCAAGGAATGCTACAGACAAATCAGCTTTCTTAATTGAAGTTTGGCCCCAGCTCCATATGCTTTTGTCTCTCTTGGAGCTAATAGAAGCAGGTACGATCCTGGCTTTATATATTCTCCAGACCTCACCCAGGTTCCTATTTAGCTGTCCCAAATAAACATGCTCTCCTTCCCAGACCTAACACAGTGCTGAGTAGGAGAAAAAAGGGTCAGGATGAGAGATCCATGAGACAATGATCTGAGAGAGAAACTATATGTACCACCCCGTACTCTCACAAGTACTTTATCTTCTCATAAAAACTTTCTAGTGTACTGGACATGAATTTTTCCCTCCTCTTGCAACAGAGATTTTTCTTGGAGGAGAAGAGTGCATGGAATGTAAGGCAAAGCAGCCTTGAACTGTCTAAGGCTAGAGCATATGCCCTATTACATCCATTTTTTAGAAGTCAAAATTAATACATAGACAACATACTTTGTTAAATGTGCCCAGCTAATAAGTAGTTAAGCTGAGATTCAAACTAAGGCCTATCAGATACTCATATCCATTGGCCTGGAAAATTTATTATTAAGATAAGTGAACAGTCTAGGGTTCAAGGACAATCAAATAGGCTCTTTGTGGGAAGTGATATGTCTCTCCTGTTGATGACTATTTCTGGAATTTGGAAAAAATGGATGAAAAGGATTTTTTTCCTGCTTCATGGAGGTAAGCTAATACTAACAGAAAGTAAAATATGGTATTCTGTTCCAATTTATTGTCTCCTTTTTCTTGCTGGGATACTTGGCTCTCCTATAATGCTTTATGCCATAAGTAGGTTGGTATGAGATGACAATAATGGGTAAATAATGCAGAAGGAAGGAAAATTCAGAAATAAAGAAGTTTAGAATTTTATTTTGCAAGTTGCTGAAGAAGGCTAAAGGGTTCAAGTATGAGAGGGAAAATTGAAATAGGGAACAGAGTGCTTCAAGGCTGTATATTGTCACCCTGCTTGTTTAACTTACATGCAGAGCACATCATGAGAAACGTTGAGCTGGATGAAGCACAAGCTGGAATCAAAATTGCCAGGAGAAATATCAATAACCTCAAATATGTAGATGACACCACCCTTATGGCAGAGAGCGAAGAAGAACTAAAGAGCCTCTTGATGAAAGTGAAAGAGGAGAGTGAAATTGGCTTAAAACTCAACATTCAGAAAGCTAAGATCATGGCATCTGGTCATCACTTCATGGCAACTAGATGGGGAAACAGTGACAGACTTTAATTTTGGGGACTCCAAAATCACTGCAAATGGTGACTGCAGCCATGAAATTAAAAGACATTTGCCCCTTGGCAGAAAAGTTATGACCAACCTAGACAGCATATTAAAAAGCAGAGACATTACTTTACCAACAAAGGTCCATCTAGTTAAAGCTACATTTTTTCCAGTAGTCATGTATCAACGTGAGAGTTGCACTATAAACAAAGCTGAGCACTGAAGAATTGATTCTTTTAAACTGTTGGAGAAGGCTCTTGAGAGTCCCTTGGACTGCAAGGAGATCCAACCAGTCCATCCTGGGGGAAATCAGTCCTGAATATTCATTGGAATGACTGATGCCGAAGCTGAAACGTCAATATTTTGGCCACCAGATGCTAAGAACTGACTCATTTGAAAAGACCCTGATGCTGGGAAAGATTGAAGGCAGAAGAAGAAGGGGATGACAGAGGATGAGATGGCTGGATGGCATCACTGACTCAATGGACATGAGTTTGAGTAAACTCTGGGAGTTGGTGATGGACAGGGAGTCCTGGCATGCTGCAGTCCATGGGGTCACAAAGAGTCAGATACAACTGACTGATTAAACTTAACTGAACTGAAGGAAAAAAAAAAAACCTGTAAATCACAGTCAAGAGGTTTCTGATCATGTTCACTATAGTGAGATATTTAGGAGCATAACATTATTTAAACTTTTCTTTGAATATTAATATTAGGTTACCATCCCTTCTGTGATTTGATCAAAATAACTATAATCACATCTGCAAAGTGCTTTATAATATCCAAGTCCTCTAGTCACAAGCAGTCCCTTCTCTCAGTAAAAGAGAATTTGATTATTAGCTCATAACCCTAGGCTTTTGAAGAATAGTTCTTGCCATTAAGATAGTTGATAACATTCTTGCCAAGAGTTCTGAAAAGGCAAATATTACCAATTTCAGTGGCCAAACCCTAAGAATCTCTCAAATCAAAGACAGTGAGAAGCTGATATGGAACCTCCTGGGATACCTATTCAGTTGACTGAATGCAGTTACAACCTCCATGTGCACAGGCTCCTTTAGTCTTTAGCCACACCCCATCCTGTATCCATTCCTCCCATAGGATTTTAGAGGTTACGTGTGGCCAAGTACCTTGCTCTGGTCAGTGGCACAACTGCACTCACCTCACACACTAGCAAAGTAATACTCAAAATCCTCTAAGCCAGGCCTCAACAGTATGTAAACTGTGAACTTCCAGATGTTCAAGGTGGATTTAGAAAAGGCAGAGGAACCAGAGATCAAATTGCCAACATGTGTCAGATCATAGAAAAAGCAACAGAGTTCCAGAAAAACATCTACTTGTGCTTTATTGATTATGCCAAAGCCTTTGACTGTGTGGATCACAATAAACTGTGGAAAATTCTTAGAGATGGGAATACCAAACCACCTTACCTGCCTTCTAAGAAATCTGTATTCAGGTCAAGAAGTAACACTTAGAACTGGACATGGAACAACAGACTGGTTCCAAATCAGGAAAGGAGTACGTCAAGGCTGTATATTGTCACCCTGCTTGTTAAACTTATATGCAGAATTCATCATGAGAAACACTGGGCTGGAGGAAGCACAAGCTGGCTTCAAGATTGCCGGGAGAAATATCAATAACCTCAGATATGCAGATGGCACCACCCTTATGGCAGAAAGCAAAGAAGAACTAAAGAGCCTCTTGATGAAAGTGAAAGAGGAGAGTGAAAAAGTTGGCTTAAAGCTCAACATTCAGAAAGCTAAGGTCATGGCATCCGATCTCATCACCTCATGGCAAATAGATGGGGAAACAGTGGAAAAAGTGACAGACTATTTTGGGGGGCTTCAAAATCACTGCAGATGGTGACTGTAGCCACGAAATTAAAAGACGCTTACTCCTTGGGAGAAAAGTTATGAACAACCTACACAGCATATTCAAAAGCAGAGACATTACTTTACCAACAAAGGTCCTTTTAGTCAAGGCTATGGTTTTTTCTGTGGTCATGTATGGATGTGAGAGTTGGAGCATAAAGAAAGCTGGGTGCTGAAGAATTGATACTTTTTAACGGTGGTGTTGGAGAAGACTCTTGAGAGTCCCTTGGACTGCAAAGAGATCCAACCAGTCCATCCTGGGGGAAATCAGTCCTGAATATTCACTGGAAGGACTGATGCTGAAGCTGAAATTCCAATTCTTTGCTCAGCTGATGCGAAGAGCTGACTCATTTGAAAAGACTCTGATGCTGGGAAAGATTGAGGGCGGGAGGAGAAGGGGATGACAGAGGATGAGATGTTTGGATGGCATCACTGACTAAATGGACATGAGTTTGAGTAAACTCCAGGAGTTGGCGTTGGACAGGCAGGCCTGGCATGCTGCAGTCCATGGGGTCACAAAAAGTTGGACATGACTGAGCGACTGAACTGAAGTGAGCTGAACAACGGAAAGCATGATATAAGAGATTTGAAAAGTACTTGTGCACTGGGGCTTCTTCTCTTGCTGCTCTTGGAATCTTGCCTCTATGTGATCATGCTCTGGCTAGTCTGCTGAATGATAAAATTATACATTACCCAGATGTTTGAAATTACAGGTTCCTCCCCCCCACCCCCCAAGTATAATAAGCCTACCAGATCAGAAGACAATTGCCACTGAAAAGACAGATGGCTATAGTCATAGATACCAAGAGGAGGCAGTACGTCATAATATTGGGTTGTGGGGTGGTGGTGGAAGGGTCATAGAAAGCACCAGTATTAGGAGGCAAAATGAGTAGGGACAAGGTGGACAAGGGCCTTATTGTGGTTTCTATTGGAAGTAATGGACAAAACAAGGCAAACAGGTTTAGTATTAATTAGTTCAAATATTTTCAAGAGGCTCTGGGCCATAGAGACTGTCCCTAGTTATCTTGTACATGGTTTTGTTGTGACTAGGGAACGTGGGTAGTGGCCCAGAATGAGAACCTGATAAAGAAAGTGGTTAAAGTATGGTTTTGGATTGGTTGGTTTGCATATGAATGGTATGTCTTCTGGTGACTTGTTTGCTATCTTTAAGAACAGGCAAATTTGACCTTGATATATGGAATGAAGCAGGGAAACGGCTAATAGAGTTTTGCCAAGAGAGTGCACTGGTCATAGCAAACACCCTCTTCTAACACAAGAGAAGACTCTACACATGGACATACCCAGATGGTCAAGACCTACATCAGATTGATTATATTCTTTGCAGCCAAAGATGGAGAAGCTCTATACAGTCAGCAAAAACAAAACTGGGAGCTGACTGTGGCTCAGATCATGAACTCCTTATTGCCAAATTCAGACTTAAATTGAAGAAAGTAAGGAAAACCACTAGACCATTCAGGTATGACCTAAATCAAATCCCTTATGATTATGGAAGTGAGAAATAGATTTAAGGGACTAGGTCTGACAGATAGAGTGCCTGATGAACTATGGACTGAGGTTCATGACATTCCATAGGAGATAGGGATAAAGACCATTCCCATGGAAAAGATATGCAAAAAGCAAAATGGCTGTCTGGGGAGGCCTTACAAATAGCTGTGAAAAAAAGAGAAGCGAAAAGCAAAGGAGAAAAGGAAAGATATAAGCATCTGAATGCAGAGTTCCAAAGAATAGCAAGAAGAGATAAGAAAGCCTTCCTCAGTGATCAATGCAAAGAAATAGAGGAAAACAACAGAACGGGAAAGATTAGAGATCTCTTCAAGAAAATTAGAGATCCCAAGGGAACATTTCATGCAAAGATGGGCTTGATAAAGGACAGAAATGGTATGGACTTAACAGAAGCAGAAGATATTAAGAAGAGGTGGCAAGAATACACAGAACTGTACAAAAAAGATCTTCACAACCAAGATAATCATGATGGTGTGATCACTCACCTAGAGCCAGACATCCAGGGATGTGAAGTCAAGTGGGCTTTAGAAAGCATCACTACGAACAAAGCTAGTGGAGGTGATGGAATCCCAGTTGAGCTATTTCAAATCCTGAAAGATGATGCTGTGAAAGTGCTGCACTCAATATGCCAGCACATTTGGAAAACTCAGCAGTGGCCACAGGACTGGAAAAGGTCAGCTTTCATTCCAATTCCAAAGAAAGGCAATGCCAAAGAATGCTCAAACGACTGCACAATTGCACTCATCTCGCACGCTAGTAAGGTAATGCTCAAAATTCTCCAAGCCAGGCTTCAGCGATTTTTGAATCTTGAACTTCCAGATGTTCAAGCTGGTTTTAGAAAAGGCAGAGGAACCAGAGATCAAATTGCCAACATCTGCTGGATCATGGAAAAAACAATATCTACTTCTGCTTTATTAACTATGCCAAAGCCTTTGACTGTGTGGATCACAATAAACTTTGGAAAATTCTGAGAGAGATGGGAATACCAGACCACCTGACCTGCCTCTTGAGAAACCTATATGCAGGCCAGGAAGCAACAGTTAGAACTGGACATGGAACAGCAGACTGGTTCCAAATAGGAAAAGGAGTACGTCAAGGCTGTATATTGTCATCCTGCTTATTTAACTTCTATGCAGAGTACATCATGAGAAACACTGGGCTGGAGGAAGCACAAGCTGCAATCAAGTTTGCCAGAAGAAATATAAATAACCTCAGATATGCGGATGGCACCACCCTTATGGCAGAAAGTGAAGAGGAACTAAAAAGCCTCTTGATGAAAGTGAAAGAGGAGAGTGAAAAAATTGGCTTAAAGCTCAACATTCAGAAAACGAACATCATGGCATCTGGTCCCATCACTTCATGGGAAATAGATGGGGAAACAGTGGAAACAGTGTCAGACTTTATTTTGGTGGGCTCCAAAATCACTGCAGATGGTGATTGCAGCCAGGAAATTAAAAGACGCTTAGTCCTTGGAAGGAAAGTTATGACCAACCTAGATAGCATATTGACAAGCACAGACATTACTTTGCCAACAAATGTTCATCTATTCAAGCCTATGGTTTTTCCTGTAGTCGTGTATGGATGTGAGAGTTGGACTGTGAAGAAAGCTGAGCGCCAAGGAATTGAAGCTTTTGAACTGTGGTGTTGGAGAAGACTCTTGAGAGTCCGTTGGACTGCAAGGAGATCCAACCAGTCCATTCTGAAGGAGATTGGTCCTGGGTGTTCCTTGGAATGAATGATACTGAAGCTGAAACTCCAATACTTTGGCCACCTCATGTGAAGAGTTGACTCATTGGAAAAGACTCTGATGCTGGGAGGGATTGGGGGCAGGAGGAGAAGGGGACAACAGAGGATGAGATGGCTGGATGGCATCACCGACTTGATGGATGTGAGTTTGAGTGAAGTCTGGGAGTTGGTGATAAACAGGGAGGCCTGGTGTGCTGCAGTTCATGGGGTTGCAAATAGTCAGACAAAACTGAGTGACTGAACTGAACTTAAGAATTACCTAGCTCTGGGAAGAACAGTGCCTCCAGGATCAGCAAGGTCCCAAGATGTTAAGGCATCAAACAAAAACAAAGACAAAGACAAAAACAAAAACAAAAACCCTCCAACATAAAAAGGTATGGTTAATACACCAGCCACACTGTTACTTCAGTTGAAAGCAAGTCAACTTCCAAACATGTGAGTGAGTCTGACCAGGATCAATCAACTCCAGGCCAATCTGCCAGTAGCTGCATTAGGCAAACTCATCTGAGTTTGGCCCAGATCAGAAGAAAACATGTTAACAAAATCATGAACTAAATAAATGGCTGTTGATTTAAGCCACAATGTTCGGGTTGGCTTCCCACATGACAATGGATAGTTTTAGTCTATATCCATTTAAAATAAGAATTAATATATTCTTCAAAATAAGTTTTGGCAATGTTTGTATTTTCACGTCTGGAAATGATGATAGTAAGAGTATATAACATAACTAATAGTGTTGTGAAGATGAATAAAAAATAAAAGTAAGGGGAGTTAGAATAATGCCTATGGCATGGAATATATTAAATATATGTTTTTATTATTACAACAATAATTTTTAATCTAGAGAGTTTCATTTTTACAAAGGTAGTAGTAATTTATTATATTAGACACTCAGTAATGACTATTATTTTGACATGCTTATATATTTTAAAAATATACTTTGAAAAGAATTTTCATATTTTCTTGCTATTACTTTAGATGAAACTGAGGCAAAGCATATTTGTAACATGTCTCATTTAATTTCACACTTCTCTTTTGACAAGTGGATATTTCATGCCAAGGTACAGAACTAAATATGTGTGAATTCCAATCTGATAGTTATTCAAAGAATCATTAGCATTTCAAAGAAATGTCAGAGTAAGTACCCAATAGTAAGGAGTTCAACATTCTTTTTTACCAATCTTTGTTGCTGATATATATCACTTATATAAATACCTGAATAACCATAAATTTCATGTTAAGATGAAAACAAATTATGTAAAACAAGTAATTTCTTCTTTTATTATAGATTATAACTGTTGTTTATTGGGTTACTGCATTCCTCTTTGAGATACCAAAAATGTTTCAGAGATTCTAGTGCTGATATTGATATTAGTAGAAATTCTGAATTCATTTCACAATATATATAAAATACCTCTGTCCACCATATGCTTACATTCCAGTGAAGGAGGCAACTGTAGGCAAATCAAAAATAGTATAATTTCTGATGATGGTAAGTTCTATGAAAAAAATTAAGCAAAGTGATGAGATAGGAATTATTCCTTCAGACAGAGAGAAGAAGACATGAAAATCCAAGTCCAGTGGCCCGAGAACCAGGAGAACTGATTGTGTAGCACTAATCCAAAGGTTGGGAGGCTTGAGAATGAGGAAAAGATGATGTTCAAGTTTGAGTACAAAGATAGGAAAAAAGACTATTGGGCAGGAAGAATTCTTCCATTCAGAGTGGACCTTAGTCTTTTGGTTCTATTCAAGCCTTCAACTGATGGGGTGAGGCCCATTCATTAGTGAGGGCAATCAGCTTTATTCAGTCTACCAATTTAAAGTTTAACCTCATCTCAAAACACCCTCATAGAACTACCTAGAATAATGTTTGGCCAAATATCTGGGCATCCCATGGACCATTCAAGATGACACATAAAATTAACCATCACACGTGAGTAGAATGATTGGAGATGAAGTCTAAGATGAAGAGAGAGGTACCGCTGACATGATTTGGTTTACTTTTTTTTTTTTTTTTGGTTTACATTTTTAAAAGATCACCTGGTATTTCTGATGGCAAGGACATGACAATAATGTAGTATTTTAAGTAATTAATCTCCCCAAGTCCCTTCATAAAAACAATGCATATGATAGTGAAAGAATAAAGTGATAGAAAAAAAAAGAAAAGAAAGAAAGAAAAACTGACAACCAACCAAACAAAAAACAATGAAGGTGATATCTTCAATAAAGTGGGTATCAAGGAATCCCCATGGTCCTGGAAAATGGGTGAACATAGCACAAATCATGAGATAGCAACAGGATGCAGAACTGGTAGAGGTGAAGAGAAAAGAGAATTGATGGAGCCTACAAGCCAAAGGACCCAGAAATTGCCATCAGATTCTGATTTCCAAAAGGAGAAGGCCTAGTACTAAGCAGGATGCTGAGCAATAGAATCTGAGAATAATCTGCAGAACTTGAAAAAATCCTGCAAAAGGACAATTAGAAGTAGCGTATACCCTTGAGAATCTCAGAAATACGCAATAAATACATGCTTTTAGTAAACTAGGGACTTTCCTGTTGGCTCAGACGGTAAAGCATTTGCCTAAAATGTGGGAGACCAGGGATCAATCCCTGGGTTGGGAAGATCTCCTAGAGAAGGAAATGGCAACCCACTCCAGTACTCTTGCCTGGAAAATCCCATAGACAGAGGAGCCTGGTAGGCTACAGTCCATGGGGTTGCAAGGAGTCGGACACGACTGAGCGACTTCACTTTCACTTCAGTAAACTAAGACTTCTCTGAAGAAAAAATTTCAGAAGCAAAATTCAAATTGAACAGGGTAAAAACACCAGCAATATCAAGAAGAAAGATATTTCATGTAATGAGAAGGAGGGAATGGTATGGAAGACTGAGATCCAGAGGAAGGACATTTTGAATGTAATAATAGCAAAATATAGTGTTCAAATATGAGAACACTACTTTGTAAGGCAAAGAGTATGTAACTCTGGAAAAAAATGAGATAACAGCAGGAAAAGGACATCCTTTTCATTACAGGGAACTAGAATGCAAAAGTAGGAAGTCAAGAGATACCTGGAGTAACAGGCAAGTTTGGCCTTGGAGTACAAAAGGAAGCAGGGCAAAGGCTAAAAGAGTTTTGCCAAGAGAATGTGCTGGTCACAGCAAACACCCTCTTCCAACAACACAAGAGATGACTCTACACATGGACATCATCAGATGGTCAATATAGAAATCAGATTGATTGTATTCTTTGCAGCCAAAGTTGGAGAACCTCTATACAGTCAGGAAAAACAAGACCAGGAGCTGACTGTGACTCAGATCATGAACTCATTGTAAAATTCAGGTTTAACTTGAAGAAAGTATGGAAAACCACTAAACCATTCAGGTATGAACTAAATCAAATCCCTTTTGATTATACAATGGAAGTGACAAATAGCTTCAAGGGATTAGATCTGGTAGACAGAGCGCCTGAAGAACTATGGACGGAGGTTCATGACCTTGTACAGGAGGCAGCGATCAAAACCATGCCCAAGAAGAAGAAATGCAAAAAGGCAAAATGGTTTTCTGAGGAGGCCTTACAAATAGCTGAGAAAAGAAGAGAAGAGATAGGCAAAGGAAAAAAGAAAATATATATCCATCTGAATGCAGAGTTCCAAAGAATAAAAGGAGAGATAAGAAAGTCTTTCTCAGTGATCAATGCAAAGAAATAGAGGAAAACAATAGGATGGGAAAGACTAGAGATCTCTTCAAGAAAGTTAGAGATACCAAGGAAACATATCATGCAAAGATGGGCTCAATAAAGGACAGAAAAGGTATGGACCTAACAGAAGCAGAAGATATTAAGAAGTGGCAAGAATACACAGAAGAACCATGTAGAAAAGATCTTAATGACTCAGATAACCATGATGGTGTGATCACTCACCTAGAGCCAGATATCCTGGAGTGTGAAGCCAAGTGGGCCTTAGGAAGCATCACTATGAACAAAGCTAGTGGAAGTGATGAAATTCCAGCTGAGCTATTTAAAATCTTGAAAGATGATGTTGTGAAAGTGCTGCACTCTATATGCCAGCAAACTTGGAAAACAGCACTGACCACAGGACAGGAAAAGGTCAGTTTTCATTACAATTCCAAAGAAAGTCAATGCCAAAGAGTGTTCACACACTACCAAAGACAGTTCACACTACCACACAATTGCACTCATCTCACGCACTAGTGAAGTAATGCTCAAAATTCTCCACGCTGGGCTTCAACAGTACGTGAACTGAGAAATTCCAGATGTTCAAGCTTGATTTAGAAAAGGCAGAGGAAGCAGGGATCAAATTACCAACACCTGTTGGATCACAGTGAAAGCAAGAGAATTCCAGAAAAATATCTACTTCTGCTTCATTGACTACACCAAAGCCTTTGACTGTGTGGATCACAACAAACTGTGGAAAATTCTTCAAGAGATTGGAATACCAGGCCACCTTACCTGCCCCCTGAGAAATCTGTAGGCTGGTGATTACGCAACAGTTAGAACCAGACATAGAACAACTGGTTCCAAATTGGGGAAGGAATACATCAAGGCTGTATATTGTCACCTTGCTTATTTAACTTATATGCAGAGTATATCATGCAAAATGCCAGACTGGATAAAGCACAAGCTGGAATCAAGATTGCCGGGAGAAATATCAATAACCTCAGATAAGCAGATGATACCAACATTAGGGCTAAAAGCAAAGAGGAACTGAAGAGCCTCTCGATGAAATTGAAAGAGGAGAGTGAAAAACCTGGCTTAAGATTCAACATTCAAAAAATGAAGATCATGGCATCTGGTTTTATCACTTCGTGGTAAATAGATGGGAAACAATGGCAACAGCAACAGATTTTATTTTCTTTGGCTCCAAAATCACTGCAGCCATGAAATTAAAAGACACTTGCTCCTCGGAGGAAAAGCTATGACAAACCTAGATAGTGTATTAAAAAGCAGAGACATTACTGACAAAAGTTCGTATAGTCACAGCTATGGTTTTTCCAGTAATCATGTATGTGTGTGAGAGTTGGAGCTTAAAGAAAGCTGAGCACCAAAGAATTGATGCTTTTGAACTGTGGTGTTGGAAAAGACTCTTGAGAGTCTCTTGGACTGCAAGGAGATCCAACCAGTCTATCCTAAAGGAAATCAGTCCTGAATATTCACTGGAAGGAATATTCCATTCCTTTGGCCACCTGATGAGAAGAACTGACTCATTGGAAAAGATTCTGATGCTGGGAAAGATTGAGGGCAGGAGGAGAAGGGGATGACAGAGGATAAGATGGTTGGATTGTATTACCGACTTGATGGACATGCGTTTGAACAAGCCCTGGGAGTTGGTGATGGATAGGGAGGTGTGGCACGATGCAGTCCATTGGGTCGCAAAGAGTTGGACACGACTAGAGACAGATATGAGTGAGTAACAGCAGGAAGGCTTTCTCAATCATGCAGGGAGGTACTCATATTTCTTAATACTTTATGATAACAACAAGGGTGAAAGTCTTTGAGCCATGAAGTGGGGAAATCTACTGGGACTCATGCCTGCTCTCGCAAAGAAACCTCCTCTGAATAGTCCAGGACATTCTTCTCATCAAAGATAGGAAACAAAAACGATTTTGACAGAACCCTATTTAAAGACATTGCAAGAAATGGAAAATAAAATGAATGTTTAACAGCTAATGAAAACTAAAAAAAAAAAAATGCTGCTCAAATAGTTTGAAAACTATAAACTGAAACTCAAAATCATTTAGAAGAAATCAAGAAAATAATCAAAGTTCTCAAAAAAACCCTAAATTCTAAGTAGTGGAGCTCAGACATGAGATGGCTGGTCATTTTCTTCCTTCTTACCCTTTCCCTCCATGAGCAGTTAATAACTTAAGTCATTTGATGGAGAAGAGTGAGATGGCATCCTTATGTTCACTAGAGAGGTGGCCTGGAGTTGGGTATCAGAGCCCAGGCAAAGTAATGGTGGTGTCCCTGTTTTGGGGCAACTCAACATGGTATATTGGAACCCAAGCATTGTGAAGGGGGTATACACACAGGGGAATGGCCCAGTATGGAGAATCAGAGCCTGTGTGGAGTGAGGAGGAAACCTATGTGGGGTAGGGAGGGGTTCACCTGGGAGAGGAGTTGGAAAACTAGCAAAGGAGGGTATCCCTGCAGAGGGGCAACTTAGCAAGGGGTGTCAGAACCCATACAGGGTGAGGATGGTGTTCATGGCCAGCAGAAGAGGAAAGTGTTCATGTATAGCACTGCCTGGCATAAAATGTCAAAGCCTCATTAGTGAAAGGAGGGTGTCCACATGTGGAGAAGTCCATCTCTGAGGTGTCAGAGTTGCAGGAGGGTAAGAAGGGTGTTGACACAGATAAATTGGCATGGGGAGTCCAATCTCAGATTAGACGAGAAAGATGCCTGAGTGGGGAGGAAGTGGCAGTAGATATGGGATACAGCTTACTTACAGAGGGGTGATCACATAAGCAACTACAGTAGGGATAATGGGATCAGATCTCTCACTGTTAAAGGAGGGAGCTAGAAACATGAAGAAGGAGAAAAGTAGAATGAGCCTCATGAAGTTGGCTTGTAATCGGAAATATCGATATTTTCAAGATAGATAGAGATCAAGGGAAATATCTTGGTATTGACAAAAATATATATTTGTTTATGTATGTATTGAGAGCTTTCCTGGTGGCTCAGCAATAAAGAATCTGCCTACAAAGCAGGAGCCACAGGAGCTGTGGGTGCTATCGTTGAGTCTGGAAGATCCCTTGGAGGAGTGCATGGCTACCCACTCCAGTATTCTTGCCTGGAGAATCCCATAGACAGAGGAGCCTGGCAGGCTACAGTCCATAGGTCGCAAAGAGTTCAGACAGGACTGAAGCAACTTAGCATGCACACATGCATGTATGTATTTATATACATATATTACTTGACTGTCTGTTGAGAGGGCCTGGGAAAATGAGGTCCCAATAGCAGTAAGCAAAGCTCATACTTGGCTTCTAAATGTGTTTTCACTAAGACTGAGTGCGAGATCCATTGAAAAATGACTGATAGCAGAGCCAGGGCAGAAAAATTACAAAATGGTCCTGGAACACCTTGTGTTAGAAAGCAAGGAAGTGCTCAAAGAATAAAGAGGCATGTCAAGAGGATGAAGAAGCAAACTTGAATAGGCTTCCAATGATTAAACTAAGGACAGTTTTAGGAAGAAAAAAAATAATGCCACTAGTGGATTAAAGGGCTTCCCTGGTGGCTCAGTCAGTAAAGAATCTGCCTGCAATGCAGAAGACCTGAGTTTGGTCCCTGATAAGGACAATCCTCTGGAGAAAGGAGTTGCAGCCCACACCAGTATACTTGCCTGGAGAACTCCACAGACAGCAGAGCCTGGCAGGCTACAGTCCATGAGGTTGGACATGACTTAGCAACTAAACCACCACCACCAATAGATTATAACCCATTGAATAAAACAGGAAAACACGAGCTCATCAAACACAAACTTTTAAAAATCATCCATTTATGTATGTATTTCTTGTGTGTAAAAATAAATAAATGGATGATTTAAAAGCTTGATTAGAAATGAAAATTTAAACAATTTCAAATGACTTCCTTGCAAAATACTAATAACAAAGAGAGAGAGAATAACTCTACATTTAAGAAGTCTGGGAGGCACTATGTTAAATGATTAAGGTGAATACCCTAAGTGAAAGTGAGAGTGAAAGGTTAGTCACTCAGTCATGTTCGACTCTTTGCAATCCCATGGACTGTGTAGTTCACCAGGCTCCTCTGTCCATGGGATTCTCCAGGCAAGAATACTGGCGTGTGTTGTCATTTCCTTCTCCAGGAGATCTTTCTGACCCAGGGATCGAACACGGGTCTCCTGCATGGCAGGCAGATTCTTTACCATCTGAATTACCAGGGGACCCCTTAATATCTGCAGGAACTGACACACTGTTACTTCTCACATTGGTTGACAGAATAAAATCATGTGTCTCTTGCTAAAGTAAATGGAGTGAGGATGTAAATGCCACTGTGTCTACAGCATTACAAGGTAACATGGAAGAGAGGGAGTAAAGAGCTGAGGACAGTAATCAATTCTTCTGCCCTCATTTAAAAATGATGGTCACTCCAATTCCTGGATGCACTGTCACGTGTTTTGTGCTTAGTCATATCTGACTCTTTGTCACCCTACGGACTGTAGCCCACCAGGCTCCTCTGTCCATAGGACTTTCCAGGCAAGAATACTGGAGCAGATTGCCATTTTCTCCTCCGGAGGACCTTCCTGACCCAGGCATTAAAACTGTGTCTCCTGCATCTCCTGCATTGGCAGGTAGATTCTTTACCACTGAGTCACCTGGGAATCCCCTAATTCCTGGATAGATAGCATTTGGCTATGGTTTTTCCAGTGGTCGTGTATGGATGTGAGAGTTGGACTGTGAAGAAAGCTTAGCACCAAAGAATTGATGCTTTTGAACTGTGGTATTGGAGAAGACTCTTGAGAGTCCCTTGGACGGCAAGGAGATCCAACCAGTCCATTCTGAAGGAGATCAGCCCTGGGATTTCTTTGGAAGGAATGATGCTGAAGCTGAAACTCCAGTACTTTGGCCACCTCATGCGAAGAGTTGACTCATTGGAAAAGACCCTGATGCTGGGAGGGATTGGGGGCAGGAGGAGAAGGGGACGACAGGAGATGAGATGGCTGGATGGCATCACCGACTTGATGGACGTGAATTTGGGTAAACTCCAGGAGTTGGTGATGGATAGGGAGGCCTGGCATGCTGCAATTCATGGGGTTGCAGAGTCAGACACGACTGAGTGACTGAACTGAACTGATTCCAACTTTGCTGAGAATTTTAGAATTGAACATTATGATTGATTTTTGAATTTATATCAAATGCTTTTCTTCACTTATTGAGCTGATTATGTAGTTTTTCTTCTTTAACCTGTCAGTGGAAATGGCATATTTTCTCATGTTAAACAAACTGCATAGAGTTGAATTGGTCATAATGAATTTTTCTTTTGCTGTCCTACTAGATTTGGTTTGCTAGTACTTTGTTTAGAATTTTTCCATCTATGTTCATGAATGAAACAGGCCTTTAATTTTTCCTTTCTTATGCTGTCTAGTTTTGATATGAAAATTACTAGTCTCAAAACTAGTTGGGGAAAATTCCCTCTTCCTGAATAATTTTAAGATGTTATATTACTTGAAATTCAATCATTATTTCATTAACAAATTCTGCTGTCAGTTTTTCCATTCTGTACAGTAGTTTTCTAAATCAGATGTTTTATTTTATTTAGATTATTTTTATTTGAATTTTCATATATGTTTACCATTCTATTTATTCACTATTGCTTTCTCAGAATGACTTGAGATCACTTTCTTTCTTGCAATAATCTTTGAGGTTTTTCTTGGAAAAAGCCTTTAGGTAGTAAATGTTTTTAGTTTTTAAGCTATGAACGTCTTCATATTTTACTTTTTAATATTTTACTTTACTTTTAATAAATAAACCTATTTACTCTTTTAGTTCATAGTTTAGGTCGATCGAGCTTTTTGCCATCACCCTTTGGAGTTACTATTCTACTCATTTTATATCTTCCCTTGATAAGTTGGTTATCATTATGCCTGTATCTTTGTCATAGGTGATCCATCATTTCTCTACCTGCTTTGAAAATCTCCTCTAGATCTTTCGATTTCACAATTATGTGTCTCAGTATGGATTTCTCTTTATCCTGTTTGGAATATAGTGCATTTCTTACACCAATGAATTCATGTTTTTATCAGTTTGGAGAAATATTGAGCAATTATCATCTTTTTGGGCTTCTTTATTGTTTCATCCCCAGTCTCTGGTTAGAAGTAGGTTTACCTTCGTATTCCATCTTTCATATTGCTTTTTGTCTCTCACATTTTTTGCCTCTTTGGCCCTCTGTACTGCGCTTCAGATACTTTTTTAAAATTTACTTTCCAGTTCACCAATTCTCCTTCCACCTCTGCTTCAGTTCAGTCAGTCAGTTCAGTCGCTCAGTCGTGTCCAACTCTTTGCGACCCCATGAATCCCAGCACGCCAGGCCTCCCTGTCCATCATCAACTCCTGGAGTTCACTCAGACTCACGTCCATCGAGTCCGTGATGCCATCCAGCCATCTCATCCTCGGTCGTCCCCTTCTCCTGCCCCCAATCTCTCCCAGCATCAAAGTCTTTTCCAATGAGTCAACTCTTTGAATGAGGTGGCCAAAGTACTGAAGTTTCAGCTTCAGCATCATTCCTTCCAAAGAAATCCCAGGGTTGATCTCCTTCAGAATGGACTGGTTGGATCTCCTTGCAGTCCAAGGGACTCTCAAGAGTCTTCTCCAACACCATAGTTCAAATGCATCAATTCTTCGGTGCTCAGCCTTCTTCACAGACCAACTCTCACATCCATACATGACTACAGGAAAAACTATAGCCTTGACTAGGCGGACCTTAGTTGGCAAAGTAATATCTCTGCTTTTCAATATGCTATCTAGGTTGGTCATAACTTTCCTTCCAAGGAGTAAGCATCTTTTAATTTCATGGCTACACTCACCATCTTCAGTGATTTTGAAACCCCAAAAAATAAAGTCTGACACTGTTTCTACTGTTTCCCCATTTATTTCCCATGAAGTGATGGGACCAGATGCCATGATCTTCGTTTTCTGAATGTTGAGCTTTAAGCCAACTTTTTCACTCTCCTCTTTCACTTTCATCAAGAGGCTTTTTAGTTCCTCTTCACTTTCTGCCATAAGGGTGGTGTCATCTGCATATCTGAGGTTATTTATATTTCTCCCGGCAATCTTGATTCCAGCTTGTGTTTCTTCCAACCCAGCGTTTTTCATGATGTACTCTGCATACAAGTTAAATAAGCAGGGTGACAATATACAGCCTTGACGTACTCCTTTTCCTATTTGGAACCAGTCTGTTGTTCCATGTCCAGTTCTAACTGTTGCTTCCTGATCAACAGATTGCATACAGATTTCTCAAGAGGCAGGTTAGGTGGTCTGGTATTCCCATCTCTTTCAGAATTTTCTACAGTTTATTGTGATCCACACAGTCAAAGACTTTGGCATAGTCAATAAAGCTTAATCTGCTATTTATGTATTCACTTGGAATTTCAAAAATAATTTCAAACATTATATTTATCATATATTGAAATGCCATTTATTTTTCAAATTTGCCTCATATATATAACTGCATTTTTTTCATTCAATAATAATATCTATAGTCATCAGACAAATAAGTGTTTGCTATTTTTTCTGATATCCACTTATAGCAGTTTGCTTTTCAAGATGATTAGAAATCATTTATTGTTATCTCATTACTTAATCTCAGCTTGTCAGTGTGATTAGAGAAGGTTTGAGCTCCCCTGAATAATCTTGACTCAGCCTCCCAAGCTTGCCATTGAACCAAAGTACAGGGTCCAAGTGGCAGTGCCATTGTTGAAATCTGCATTCAGCACAACTTTGACTCTCTTGTCTACTAACATACACTTTTAGGGAGCAAAGATGGTTAAAGCAGCAACATGAAAATTATGTCATATTTAGAATATATATGTATTGCTACAGAAAGATCTCTCAGAGTACTTGAAAGTGAAAGTGAAGTCACTCAGTTGTGTCTGACTCTTTGCGACCGCATGGCCTGTAGCCTTCCAGGCTCCTCCATCTATGGGATTTTCCAGGCAAGAATACTAGAGTGGGTTGCCATTTTCTTCTCCAGAAGATCTTCCTGACCCAGGGATTGATCCTGGGTCTTCCGCATTGTAGGCAGACGCTTTACCATCTGAGCCACCATTAGTCTGCCATAATACTTTTTATTATATTTTATTATAAAATTTTACATTTATAAAGATTTCAGTTTTATAAAAGGCAGTGTATCAGGACTTGAAAGCTTTTAATGTGATTCTTTAAAAGATTTGTGACTAGGTAGAATTACTACTAAATTGCCTTGCCATGCATGTTGGTACTTTGCAATGTATGATGCAATATACAACTCAATATATTATTCTGAGAACTAGATAAATAAAGAAAAAGCTTATTATAATTATGGATTCAAATTAAGCAAATCCTTTTTAATAAGATTGCCCTAAAAATGTATGTTTATAAAAAACACAAAAGAAATTTGTGGAGATTTGTAACTATTAAAGCATTCCAATTACTTAATGATATTCAGTAAAAAAGATAATATACAAATTGGTCAGTGTTCCATAATTAAATTCTATATCAACTAAAGAGAACAAGGGGCTAAATTTTGATAATATATATTGTCATATGTTTCAACAAATCTTCAAAGGAATGCTAGGTCTTATTCAGAATACGTGGGAGAAATATAACTGTTTTTCTTTTATAACACAAATTATAGGATCCTTATTGTAGTTTATTTATCTGCCTTGTTCTCCTAGTCATGTAGCTCATGTAATTTGGCTAGTATGTTCATTTATATCCAATATTAAGAATGTCTTTCCAGCTCACCTACACACTGAGACAAAAGTATGAGTCAAACAAAAATGAGACACAGAAACAACTACATAGAATTCATGTTCCCTTAATTTCTCAAGGTCAAAAATCAATTAAGTTTTCAAAGACATGTAAAATTAATTAAAAACACAAACTCCCTGGAAAGGAATTCATTTCAAAAATTACAAAGGTAAGATTCCATATTGGGGCTTCCCATGTGGCTCAGTGGTAAAGAATCCACCTGCAGTGCAGGAGATTCAGGAGACATGGGTTCTATCCCTGGACTGGAAAAATCCCCTGGAAGAGGAAATGGCGATGCACCCCAGCATTCTTGCCTGGAGAATCTCATGGACAGAGAAGCTTGGCAGGCTACAGTCCCCGGGGTCGCAAAGAACTGAACATGGCTGACTGACAGCACACACACAAGGTTCCTTATTAGGTAAGGAGAGCCAACATTTATTGTGTACCTGCTATAGCCGAGGTTATTTTATCTCACTCCTCACAAAAGTTTCTGAAATAGGTATTCTTATGACATTGAACTGTGGACAAATAACATAGCTAACAAATACAGAAACCAGTGAAACAGAGTCCTCCTAAAACCAAGTTCCTTACTGAGTTTATGATTAATCTCTCCCTCCAAAATTTTGTTTCCTTTCTTGTCCCCTCTGACTTTAATCTTGTGCTAACTGAACCCTAAATCAAACAGAATCAGATGACTGAAATTACTGTTGTCAATACCATCGTTGCTGCTGCTGCTAAGTCACCTCAGTCGTGTCCAACTCTGTGCGACCCCATAGACGGCAGCCCACCAAGCTCCCCCGTCCCTGGGATTCTCCAGGCAAGAACACTGGAGTGGGTTGCCATTTCCTTCTCCAGTACAGGAAAGTGAAAAGTGAAAGTGAAGTCGCTCAGTCGTGTCTGACTCAGCGACCCCACGGGCTGCAGCCTTCCAGGCTCCTATGTCCATGGGATTTTCCAGGCAAGAGTACTGGAGTGGGATGCCATTGCCTTCTCCACAATACCATCGTTAATGTACTAAAATTGCTATTCTAGATATCATCATTAATGTACAAACTTATGTTATTTCTCTAGGGCAAGATGAGCTCACAGATCCCTGAATTATGGACTGCCTAGCTAGAGAATCATAACCAGAGACATTCTGATTCCCAAAACTACAATTAAGAAATGTCACAAAAATGTCACAAGATGATGATTAATCCCGGCATCCTTGGTCTTCCCCTTTTAAAAAATCCTAACTCATAGACCAAGTTGCAATGGATCTGAGGCTTTTCTCCAACTCTCTTGCTTGGCGCCTTGCAATAAGCCTTAACTTTGCTGCAAATGCCCACTGTCAAGAGTTTGGCTTTCTGCTTTGCAGGCACAGAAACCCTTGCTTTTTTACACCAGTTTGAGAGATGAATCCTAGTCCAAAGCCTGCCTTTATCCATTCCATTCCAAGGCTTTGTGTTTACAGTCTCCTCCAAAATTTCCTATGGCATCAGCACAGTGTGCCGTCCACTGGGGTGTTCTGGAGTGCTGGAGTTTGAAGACCATCCAGTAGTATACTGTATATATGTACCACATCTTTATTCATTTATCTGTTAATGGACATTTAGGTTGGTTCCATGTCCTGGCTATCATAAATAGTGCTGCAATGAACACTGGAATGTGTGTGTCTTTTTGAATTATGGTTTTCTCAGGGTATGAGTGGGATGGGGGTGGGGGAGGATGGTCAAAGAGGGAGGGGACGTATGTATACATTTAGCTGATTCACTTCATTGCACAGCAGAAATTAACACAACATTGCAAAGCAACTCTACCCCAATTTAAGGAAAAAAAGAAAAAGAAAAAAAAAAAACAAGCCACCCAGTGGGCCCCTTTTTAAGTATCATCAATGACATTTGAGTATCTATTCTTATTGCACAATTAGTCCCAAAACTTTTGTTGCTATACTATAGATACTGCATGGCATTGGGCGCAGCTTATAGTAAAATCCCTCCCCTAAACAACTGAAGATCAACAGCTGCCTTACAGAAATGCATCCAGGTAAACTGTTGTTTCCTGGCCTATTAGTCCCACACTCTGCCAAACTCAGCATTTAATGCAGAAGCCAGAGAATGCTAGAGTTCTGGCAACCCCTGGACCAGAACAGACCCTGCTATTTGGCTCTGATTTCAAACATTTATAATCTTTTCTCTTGCTCCCTCTGCTCAATATAGCAAAGAGGCTATCGGCCAATTCCCCACCATTTATAGCAAATCCCAAGGCTCACTCACTTCCAGCTGCTAAGCTGCCTGGGCAGACTGTATTACTAAATTATTGTATCTTTTTGGTAGAGTGCCTGATCTATCTTGGCATTCATTTTGCATTGAAAGAAGCTCCTGTTGTAAGCAAAGGAAGCTAGCTACATTCACCCTTCCCACGCATCTTTCCTCTGTTACCCTCAACCACTAACTTCTTTGTTTTGCCTGCATAAGCCAAGTTCATAGGGGCAGTTTCTCATCTATCGCTGACCCCCTAGGGAGTTAGGGTTTTCAAAAGGAGTTCTGTGCTAGGAGTTATTCCCATAGCCTAGAAGCCAAATGAATAAATGGCCTACAGTGAATAACTACATTTGGAACCAAGAGGTTTTGTTTCTCTCCTACCAAAATGTATTTCTTTGTAATACTGCAGTCACTGTAACCATATATTTTCCCAAACAGAAGTCTGTAGTGAGGGAAGAGAGGAAAGAAAGCTTTTAACTCAAGTCTATTGTTTTCAAGTGTGTTGGTTCTTTGGTTTTAAAGCATTTTAAAAATGGTTTCTGTTTTTATACTGTCCCAACTGGTTATGAAAGTGAAACAAAGAACTGCTCTGGAGAAATCAAAAAGACAAACAAAAAAGTAGACCTCAAATCTTTAAGTGAAAAAAAATTTTTTTTGAAATAGAAAAAGGATGAAGATTATTTTTAATGACTCTAAAATGAATAATTATTCTGATTCAATTTTCTAAAGATCTATCCTGAATTTGAACCCCAAGTCACCCAAATATCTTCAACAAAAACTATGGAAATGTTATATATTCAAATGTATTTGTTGAGTTTTCTGTTCCTGTAAACAATGAGCAGCCTAGATTTTTCTCAGATACATCCCAAGAGATGGCTTATTTCAAAAGATCAGGAGTCATCAAAAGCGTAATCCTATTAACAAGTAACACCATAGAAAATACACAGAAATGTTAAAGATAAATTATATCTTGCAAGTTATATTTTAAATCAACACTGCTGTTGCTATGGTAAGAAGTATTTCATGCAAAAAAAAAAAAATCCTGTATAAGGTTCTGGTGGTATAGCCATAGTAACGATGGGATAATGACTACAGTACTGCTTAGCTCTGCTGATGTTTAAATTTATAAGAAATACATTTTAGTCTTTGTTCAAGTTTGCTGGTTCATAGCTCCTAAAACCCTTGGAATTTCCTGTGAAAAGGGCTAAGACATTACTTTGCCAACAAATGTCTGTGTAGTCAAAGCTATGGTTTTTCCAATAGTCATGTATGGATGTGACAGCTGGACTCTAAAGAAAGCTGAGCACCGAAAAATTGATGCTTTTGAACCAGTGTTGGAGAAGACTCTGACTGCAAGGAGATCCAACCAGTCCATCCTAGGGGAAATCAGTCCTGAATATTCACTGGAAGGACTGATGTTGAAGCTGAAACTCCAATACTGTGGCCACCTGATGCAAAGAACTGACTCATTTGAAAAGACCCAGATGCTGGGAAAGATTGAAGGCGGGAGGAGGAAGGGATGGCAGAGGATGAGAAGGTTGGATGGCATCACTGACTCAATGGACATGAGTTTGAGTAAACTCTGGGAGTTGGTGATGGACAGGGTGATGGATAGGGAGGCCATCACAGGGAGGCCTCAGTCCATGGGGTCACAAAGAGTCAGACAGGACTGAGTGACTGAACTGAACTGAACTGAACTGAAAGGCTATAAATGTATCTTTTGTTGTGTTGATAAGGTGGCTTTGGGGGTGGTGGTGGTGGGGGGGGAGCAACCCTTTAGGTAACTGAGGGGCTGTTTGCTGGAGAATCAACCATGTGATTAGAGGGGAGGTAGACGGGCTGGAGATTGAGTTCAATGACCAATGATTTAATCAATCATGACTGAAGCCTCCATAAAATCCCAAATGACGGGGTTTGGAGGGAACACGTGAAGATTTGGAAAGCACACTCTGACAAGGCATGGGAGTTCCTTACCCTATGTGTCTCTTCATCTGGCTGTTGATTCATAGCCTTTTATAGTCTTTGTAGTAAATAGGTAATCCAGTGAGTAACAGGTTTTTGGAGTTCAGTGAGTTATTCCAACAAATTAATCGAACTCAAGAGGGAGTCATGAGAACCTCTGATTTACAGCCAGCTTGTCAGAAAATAATTAACATCCTCAGTTAGAAGGTGTCATTGGAATCTCCAATTTGTAGCTGGTTGGTCAGAAGCACAGGTGACAACCTGGGCTTGCAACTGGTATCTTCAGTGGAGAATTCTCTTGTGGAGCTGACTGTTTTACTTATGGAATCTGATTCAATTTCTGGATAGATAGTATCAAATTTAGTTGAATTCTCCAACACCCTGCTTCCCTGTTGGCTCAGCTGGTAAACAATCTGTTTGCAACACTGGAGACCCAGGTTTGATCCCTGGGTTGGGAAGATCCCTTGGAGAAGGAAATGGCTACCCACTCCAGTATTCTTCCCTGGAGAATTCCATGGACAGAGGAGCCTAGTGGGCTACAGTCGATGGGGTCACAAAGAGTCAGATACGACTGAGTGACTAACACTCACAGTATCAAATTGAGTTGAAATCTCCAATACCTGGCTACTTTCTAAGGACTGCTTTTTGGTATGGGAAGCCTACGCGCGCGCGCACACACACACACACACACACACACACACACACACACACACACACAGAGTCTCTCTGGAACTGGGTTGAGGAAACTAATTTAGTTTTCATTTGATCTGTAGAGAAGAGCTAGATGTGCTTTAAATATACATAAAGTGGCCTAGAAGATCAATCATTTATTGCTGTCTTTCACATGACCCCTCAACTGATTAGAGAAGATATTGAAAAAATAGCAATCAGTTACACTAAGCAAAGAGTCTATATGTTTGTTTGGGTTTCTCCTGGTCATGGAAGCTGGAGAGATCCACTTTAGCTGAAGTGCTGGTAAATGGCATATTCATTTAGCAAAATATTTCACAGTATTTTTCAGGTTGGGGCCATCATGTAATTTCCACTGATAGGAAAAAATGAAATGCAATCAAATTGTAATTTCTATCACTTTAACACAGAAAGAGAAATATTAACTTAAAATAAGAAAATATGGGAAGTGGTGGTCCAGCTCTGCAGAAGAGAAGCCAATTCTAATTTCTTTCCTCCTAGCCTCTTAAACCTGCTAGACACTGGCTTTTGTTCCATATTCTTCCATTGTATGCATGCTCAGTCACTTTAATGTGTCTGACTCTTTGCGATACCATGTAGCCGGCAAGGCTCCAGTGTCCATGGGATTTTCCTAGCAAGAATACTGAAGTGGGTTGCCATTTCCTACTCCAGGGGAATCTTCCTGAACCAGGGATCAAAATGTGGGATTGATCCTGCATTGCAGGCCAAGTTTTTACTGCCGAGTCACTGGGGAAGCCCATTCTTCCACTAAAACATCATTTATCAGTAAAATCTCCACATTGCTAAAATGAATATTCCTTAATCTTCATCCTACTTGATCCATTAGCTTTACAGTTAATACAGACACTGTTCCAATTTAACTTGGCTCCCAAGGTACCATAATCTTTTGATTTTCACCCTGCCTCACAGGCTACTTCTCACCTTGCTATGCTCATTCCTCCTTGTCACCCCAATGTCTAAGCATTGAAGTGCCCCAGGGCTTGGCATAGTTGGACCTCCTTGTCTCTCTGTTTATATTCATTTCCTTGTTATTCTCACTCAGTCTCAGGGCCTACAATATCACCTAAATAAAGACAGCTCCCCATTTCTATTTGGAATCTGACTTCTTCCCTGAACAACAGACTTGTATGTCTTCCAGTCATTCTTATGTCTTGTTTTCCCTCACACCCCATACCCAACCATTCAATGAACCCTGATGGCTCTATATTTAAAATATGTCTGTCACTTGCCTGTTTGTCACCCACCATCTTTCCACTGAAACCTCAGTTCACTCTGAATAACAATGGTTTATATTGTCACCCTGCTTATTTAACATATGCAGAGTACATCATGACATCATGAGAAACACTGGACTGGAAGAAACACAAGCTGGAATCAAGATTGCCAGGAGAAATATCAATCACCTCAGATATGCAGATGACACCACCCTTATGGCAGAAAGTGAAGAGGAAGTAAAAAGACTCTTGATGAAAGTGAAAGTGGAGAGTGAAAAAGTTGACTTAAAGCTCAACATTCAGAAAAGTAAGATCATGGCATCTGGTCCCATCACTTCATGGGAAATAGATGGGGAAACAGTGGAAACAGTGTCAGACTTTATTTTTTTGGACTCCAAAATCACTGCAGATGGTGACTGCAGCCATGAAATTAAAAGACACTTACTCCTTGGAAGGAAAGTTATGTCCAACCTATAGCATATTGAAAAGCAGAGACATGACTTTGCCAACAAAGGTCCATCTAGTCAAGGCTATGGTTTTTCCAGTGGTCATGTATGGATGTGAGAGTTGGACTGTGAAGAAAGGTGAGCACCAAAGAATTGATGCTTTTGAACTGTGGTATTGGAGAAGACTCTTGAGAGTCCCTTGGACTGCAAGGAGATCCAACCAGTTCAATCTGAAGGAGATCAACCCTGGGATTTCTTTGGGAGGAATGATGCTGAGGCTGAAACTCCAGTACTTTGGCCACCTCATGTGAAGAGTTGACTCCTTGGAAAAGACTCTGATGCTGGGAGGGATTGGAGGCAGGAGGAGAAGGGGACAACAGAGGATGAGATGGCTGGATGGTATCACTGAAACTCCGGGAGTTGGTGATGGACAGGGAGGCCTGGCGTGCTGCGATTCATGGGGTCGCAAAGAGTCAGACACGACTGAGCAACTGAACCAAACTGAACTGAACTGAACGAGGCCAGAGGTGATCTCAGCCCCATGCACACTCCACCCCAATTACAAATGCACACTCCATCTGAGCACCTAGTACTCTCCCTTCTTACCTACAGCTAGCCATCTTGCCTCGCTGTCTTTCCTCAAATGTATTAGGCATTCCTTTGCATCACTATCTTTGTGCATGTACTTCCCTCTGTGAGTACTGTCTTCCCTTAGGAAGCCATATGGAAGACACTTCTTCATGTGTCTATAACTAGGAAGGACTTACTCTTTTCTCCATGAGACCCCCACAGATCACCCCATTTAAAAGGGAAGCCACTAATCCTTATCCTCGTCCCTGCTTTATATTTGCTCCATGCTACCCATCAATATCAAAAATACACATTTCATTTACTTATGCTCTTCTCCTCAAACTAAGCTCCAAGAAGATAGAGGTTTTGCTTTGTTTTCTTTTATTTATTTATTATTTTTAAAAATTTTTATTTTTACTTTATTTTACTTTACAATACTGTATTGGTTTTGCCATTACATTGACATGAATCTGCCATGGGTGTACATTAGTTCCCAATCCTGAACCCCACTCCCACCTCCCACCTTTACTTCTACATCCCGAGAGTACAATAAAGCCTGGAACGTAGAAGACAATCAATTCAAAAATACTCTTCAAATGAATTAATAAGTGAATTAATTAAATAATACATATTTGCATGTGAATAAAACTTCTAGAGAAATATTCACCTAAATGTTAAGTGGTTAATAATAAACATATTTAAAAATAAAATAATCTCTTTTCCTGTTTATAAAACTGATATATGTTCTCTCTAAATACTAATGAAAATAGAGAAAAGAAAGAAGAAAAAGATACCAAAAATTCTAATACCCAGCAATGATTATTGCTAATACTTATGTTACTTGTATGTAAATATATTTTTTTGCCTTTTTTCCTATGCACATATATTTTCACTCAACAAAACTGTAACCACTGTGTATTTTTTGTAATTAAAAAATTAAATATCACTGAAACAATGTTGTTGTTGTTGTTGCTCAGCCATGTTGGACTCTGCAACCCCGTGGACTACAGCACACCAGGCCTCCCTGTTCACTGTCTTCTGGAATTTGCTCAAACTCATGTCCATTGAGTCGGTTATGCCATCTAGCCACCTCATCCTCTGTCATCCCCTTCTCCTCCTGCCTTCAATTTTTCCCAGCATCTGGGTCTTTTCTAATGAGTTGGCCCTTTGCATCAGGTGGCCAAAGTATTGGAGTTTCAGCTTCAGCATCAGTCCTTCCAATGAATATTCAGGATTGATTTCCTTTAAGATTGACTGGTTGGATCTCCTTGCAGTCCAAGGGACTCTCAAGAGTCTTCTCCAGCACCACAGTTTGAAAGCACTGATTCTTCGGTGCTCAGCCTTCTTTATGATCCAACTCTCACATCCATACATAGCTACTGGAAAAACCATAGCTTTGACTATAAGGGACCTTTTTATGGCTCTACAATGTGAATATTTGAAATATTCAAGTAAGTAAAACATTAGAGCTTGTTTCTTTGTATGAAATACATACATATTTAGTTTTTTATAATGATTTCCAGAGAGAGAATATGTGTGTTCTTTTTAGTCAGTCATTTTTTTTAAAATTTTTTATTTTTTTTTAAATTTTAAAATCTTTAATTCTTACATGAGTTCCCAAACTTGAACCCCCCTCCCACCTCCCTCCCCACAACATCTCTCTGGGTCATCCCCATGCACCTGCCCCAAGCAAGCTGCACCCTACGTCAGACATGGACTGGCAATTCAATTCTTACATGACAGTATACATGTTAGAACAGTGTGGAGATTCCTTAAAAAATTGCAAATAGAACTACCTTATGACCCAGCAATCCCACTTCTGGGCATACACACTGAGGAAACCAGAATTGAAAGAGACACATGTACCCCAATGTTCATCGCAGCACTGTTTATAATAGTCAGTCATTTTTTAAATGTTTCTTTTATATGTTTTTCATCTTCAGATCTGTTTCCTCCATATCCAAGAGTATCTTTTGATTTCTCTCTTTATAAGTTAATAACCGTACCTATTCTTGCCAGGAGAATCCCAGGCATGGGGGAGCCTGGTGGGCTGCCGACTATGGGGTCGCACAGAGTCGGACATGACTGAAGTGACTTAGCAGCAGCAGCAGTGCTTATAGGTACTAAGTGTACTTTACATGCATTATTTGATTTCAGTCCCACATGACTCTGGGGTATTATGGTATTCCTGCTTTAAAGGTGCAGCCTGATGCTTAGGAATGTTAAGTAACTTCCCTAAGTTGCACAGCCACTAATTGGTTGTACAGCACAAGAACCAGGTAATTATGCTCTTGACTGCTAAACCATTTTGCATGTCTAAAATGAGAAAATTAGCATACTTATCTTCCTTCTCCAAACTCATCTCCATTCCAATTTATATTAAAATAATCTGGGACTTTAGATAAACTATCTATATTATTTTGTTTCATATCTTCTCTTTTCAAAAAGATAAAACATTTACACTCAGTTTAAAAATCATATTAAGAATAATTATTCAAAAATATATTCTATGTCTTACGAATTTTATTTTATATTCCAGAATTTTTATATTGATAGTTTCCTTGTCCATTCTTGAGATCTTCATTATTATTCATCCTTTGATCAATTATTTTAAAAAATAGGTTGTTTTCTAAAACACATATCTGAAAATGACTTGCTTTCTATTATCTTGCACACCTTGGCTGGGCACATGATTCTTGCATGTGGAGTTCTAACCCATTTCTCTAAAAATTCTAGAGATACTTCTCCATTTTAGTCTGGGTGTTTAGAGTTGAAGACTGTCTAATATAAGAGTAATTTCTATTCCTTTGTAGGTAACCTATTTTGTTTTGGTAATGTCTATCTAAATTCTTCTAGGACTCTGCCCTTTATCCTTGAAATGATGAAATTTCAAAAATTTCCCAGAAGGAAAATTCTAGAAATTTTACCTATATTCAGTAAATATTTTGTGATTTATTATTTAATACTTTCTTTAGTTCAAAAAGTTTTCTTCTATTTTCTTTTGTATTGATGCTTTTAAAAAATATTATGCTCTTCTGAAGTTCTTACATCAAATGCATATTGGAACTCAGATATTTCCTCTATATTTTGTCTTTTCTCATAATTTTTCTTTTTCTATACACATCTGTGGATACCTGTTGAATATTTTGAGTAACTCGTCTACTTCATTGACTTGTATTGCTCATGATCTAATTAATTTTTTAACTTCCATTATAGTTTTGAATTTGACATAAATATCATTCAACTACATGAAGCATTTATGATTTTATGATTTGAATCTTCATAACTACTTATTCTGATTTTACATAGCATTAGTCTGTTGAACATGGTCAAGATCCATTTTGACACTATTATTTTGGAAAATTCCTTTTTTTAAGTGAAAGTGAAATCATTCTGTTGGGTCTGACTCTTTGCGATACCATGGACCATAGCTACCAGGCTCCTCTGTCCATGGGATTTTCCAGGCAAGAGTACTGGAGTGGGTTGCCATTTCTTTCTCCAGGGGATCTTCCCAACCTAGGGATCGAACTCGGGTCTCCTGCATTGCAGGCAGATGCTTACCATCTGAGCCACCAGGTAATATTTTGGAAACTTCCTTTTTTTAAAAGCAACTTTATTTCTTCAGATGGCATCATTTTGATTCTTTAGAACAAGGTTCTTTTTTGAGGAATTATTTGAGGTATCATTTAGCATACCTATTTTTCCACATGCTCACTCTTACAGAGGAAGGTCATGGCTTGTCAACTTTGGAGAACTGAAATGAGTTCTGTCAGAGACAGGGAGAGTCCTTCTTTACATCTTTAGGATTCATAGCAATGGAGAAGGGAAAAGCTTAGATTAACTGCCAGGAGTGCTATATTGGGTAGCCCCAGTGGCCTCCATTCCTGCAGCACAAATATGCCTCCTGTAATTGTGCACAGTGCTAGCCCTGTTCCCTGAAGTTTTACTCTATAGTCTAGAGTAAGCTGTCCAATAGAATTTCATGTGATGACAGAAATGTTTCATATATGTGTGGACCAATAGGTTAGCACTAGCCACTTATGGTTCTTATGCATTTGAAATATAGCTGGCACAAATCAATAATTAAACTTTCTATGTCATTTATTGTATTAATTTGAATTGCATTTTGTTAGTTACATGTGGCAGTATCTACTGCAAAGGGCAGGGTGAGCCTAAAGCAGTAGTTCTCAAAATGTGGTACCAAGACCAGCAGCAGCATCATTTCCTGGTAACTTATTAGAAATGCAAATTCTCAGGCTCTACTTGCTCTAAAATATCTGGAGGAAGGTCTCATCATTTCTGTTTTAACAAACCTTCCACATCATTCTGAAGCATGCTAAGAATTGAGAACAATTTGTCTACTGATCACGTTAGGAGAAGTCCAGAACTGAGAGCAGTCACATGGAGGACTCTTCTCTGTTCCAGTGTTTCTTTTCTGCGTTTGAGGTTAGCATACAGAAGTTAACTGGGGCAGTGTCCTCATTCTTTATCTATCACAGTTGGCCTCATTAGGAACCAACTGTGACAATGTCTCCCCTAAGTGTAAGTCAGGAGTGAGCCTGTCACCTTTGCTGATTTTTGGCAGTTAGTCTGCTTCCCAGTGGCACTTGGTAGGATCCAAAGATATCATCTTGTTGTCCCCATGTATATTTTGGATTCCTGCCTATAACTTTCTAAGTCTTCTCTATTTACTCCCATGGAGAGTTGTTCCTTCACATTCAGGGAATCATGTATCTTGTATGTCTTCAATCTTAATTGCAGAAATGTGAATTACCAGCATGTGTCACTCATTACTAATCTTCCATTCTAGCATAGGCTTATTCCTCCTTATTTTTATGCTGTTGGTTATTTTTGAGGTGACATAGAAGGAGGTAAACCAGAGAAATACATTCCAATGCCTGATTTTCAAAGAAATCCACTGTATCTCTCTTAATATCTCATTCCACCTCATTTCATTAAATTCTACAGTACTATTTCAAGTGTATCATCTCATTTAATCCCCTAAATATTTGTCTGATATAGATTCAATTATTCTCATTTTACAGTTGAGGAAACTGAGGTTTATATGGTTTAAATGATCTGTGTAAGAGAAATAGGTAGACTATCTGCATTATAAGGCTCCCTGACACACAGAAAATTATTGCTAACACTTACTGGATTTTCATCATGGGCCAAGCATTGTTTCAAGTAATTTATCTCCATTATCTTATTTAAGACTTATAGCAACTTTATGAGATATGTGCTATTATTGTTTCCACATTACAAATGATGAGCTAACCTAGGGAAGTTAATTAACTTTTTCATCTTGTACAATTAGTAAAACTGCCAGTTTTTAGGGTCTGGACAGTCTGACTTTATCGTGTTCTTAGAGTCTGTTCCTTACTGGCTATGTATATCAATCTCTTATCTTGGAGAGTAATTAAATGATATAGACAACATAAAGACCATTTCATTTTCAAAGGATTTCCTCATATCTCATCATTTTTGCACAGTAGGTTGCTTCCTTTATTTTCTATACCACTACCAAGTTCAAAGTCACGTGGTTAGTAGTTTACAGAAAGACATCAATCTATTCTAATTGTTTGCTTATTTTCTCTTATTCTGACTGGAATCTCTAAAACGATACAAGTCTCGACTTCCACCTCCATTTACTCTAAATATTCATTGCATAATCTGTTGCATGCCAGCTACTATGCTAGGTGCTATGTTTATGATATTTGCTACATTGCAGAGCAATCAGTTCAGTTCAGCCGCTCAGTCGTGTCCGACTTTTTGAGACCCCATGGACTGCAGCACGCCAGGCTTCCCTGTCCATAACCAACACCTGAAGCTTGTTCAGACACCCAGAGCTCAACTCTCAGACCTTGCTCAAACAAGGGAGCAATAGACTCTGACAAAAGGCTTGAGGATTTGCCTAACTGCAACTAAACTCTTTTGTCAACCTTTGTTACCAGTACTATTGAATTCACTCAAAACTTAACTAGCACTTTAAGCATCATCAAAGAGTATCTGAAACAAATATCCAATTTGGGGGCACCTATGAGGAGCTCTGTGGCTTTGCATCAGCAAGGTTAAGACAGAGAACTTCATCCCCAAATCGGTAAAACTCAGACATGTATATCTATTGAGGACAAGTGTCAACCTTTACTATCTAGACCAGTTTGATATGAATGATCAGAGATGGAAGAGCTGCCTTCAAAAACCATGCAATTCACTTTGCTATAGTCATCACCAAAGCAATACTTACTGAAGCCCAACTCAATAACAGAGGAATAACTTTATTCCAAATGCTTATTTTCTCTCTTAACTCTATATTAGGATGAGTTTGTGGTTGTTGAGTCACTAAGTCATGTCCATGCATGCAACCCCAAGGACTGAAGCACTCCAGGCTTCCCTGACCTTCACCATCTCCTGGAGTTTGCTCAAACTCATGTCTATTGAGTTGGTGATAGCATACAACCATCTCATCCTCTGTCACCCCCTTCTCCTCCTGCCTTCAATCCTTCCTAGCATCAAGGTCTTTTCCAATAGGTTGGCTCTTTACATCAGGTGGCCAAAGTACTGGAGCTTCAACTTCACATCAGTCCTTTCAATGAATATTCAGGGTTGACTTCCTTGAGGATTGACCTTTGAGCTCCTTGCTGTCCAAGGGACTCTCAAGAGTCTTCTCCAGCACCACAACTCAAAAGCATCAATTCTTTGGCACTCAGTCTTCTTTATGGTCCAACATCCATACATGACTACTGGAAAAACCACAGCTTTGACTAGACAGACCTTTGTCAGCAAAGAGATGTCTCTGCTTTTTAATATGCTGTCTAGGTTTGTCATAACTTTCCTTCCAAGGAGAAAGTGTCTTTTAATTCCATGGCTGCAGTCACTGTTCACAATGATTTTGGAGCCCAAGAAAATAAAATCTGTCATTGTTTCCACTTTTTCCCCATCTATTTGCCATGAAGTGATAGGACTGGATGCATGATCTTAGTTTTTTGAATGTTGAGTATTCAGCTAGATTTTCACTCTCTTATTCATCTTCATCAAGAAGCTTTTTAGTTCCTCTTGGCTTTCTGCCATTAGGATATTATCATCTGCATATCTGAGGTTACTGATATTTCTCCCTGCAATCTTGATTCCAGCTTGTGATTCATCTAGCCTGGCATATTGCATGTTCTCTGAATAGAAGTTGAATAAGCAGGATGACAATATACAGCCTTGATGTACTCCATTCCCAGTTTTGAACCAGTCCATTGTTCCATGTCTTATTCTAAGCTTCACTTCTTTACTTGCATACAGGTTTCTCAGTAGATAGGTAAGGTAGTCTGTAACTCCCATCTCTCTGAGAATTTTCCACAGTTTGTCATGATTCACATAGTCAAAGACTTTAGAGCAGTCAATGAAGCAGAAGTTTTTCTGGAATTTCCTTGCTTTTTCTATGATCCAACAGATGTTTAAAATTTGATCTCTGGTTCTTCTGCCATTTCTAAATCCAGCTTGTACATCTGGAAGTTCTTGGTTCACATACCATTGCAGCCTCACTTGAAGGATTTTGAACATTATTTTGCTAGCATGTGAGATGAGTGCAATTGTGCAGTAGTTTGAGCATTCTTTGGCATTGCTCTTCTTTGGGGTTGGAATGAAAACTGACCTTTTCCAGTCCTGTGGCCACTGCTGAGTTTTCCAAATTTGCTGGCATATTGAGTGCAGCACTTTCACAGCATCATGTTTCAGGATTTGAAATAGCTCCACTGGAATTCCATCACCTCCACTAGCTTTGCAGTACTTCCTAAGGCCCGCTTGACTTCACACTCCAGGGTGTCTGGCTTTAGGTGAGTGACTACATCACTGTGGTTATCTAAGTCATCCAGACTTTTTTTGTATAGTTTTTCTGTGTATTCATACCACCTCTTCTTAATTTCTTCTGCTTCTACTAGGTTTTTGCTGTTTCTGTCCTTTATTGTGCTCATCTTTGTATGAAATATTCACTTGGCATCTCAAGTTTTCTTGAAGAGATATTTAATCTTTCCCATTCTATTATTTTCTGACATTTCTTCACATTATTCACTTAAGATGGCTTATTCTCCTTACTATTCTCTGGAACTCTGCATTCAGTTGGATATATCTTTCCCTTTCTCCTTTTTCTTTTGCTTATCTTTTTTTCTCAGGTATTTTTAAGGCCTCCTCAGACAACCACTTTGCCTTGCATTTCTTTTTCTTTGGGATGGTTTTGCTTACCATGTCTCATACAATGTTCTGAACCTCCATCCATAGTTCTTCAGGCACTCTGTCTACCAGATCTAATCCCTTGAATTTGTTTGTCACCTCCACTGTATAGTCATATGGGATTAGATTTAGGTCATACTCGAATGGCCTAGTGGTTTTCCCTACTTTCCTCAATTTAAACCTGAATTTTGCAACAAGAACCTCCTAAGTTAGTTCTACTTTAGTTCCTCTAATAGGATAGTATTAAAATATTTTACTTTTTGTGGTACATTATTGTTTACAGAGAGTATTCATCAACAATATCTAATTACATGCAACATTAGGGTAATCTGTAAGGTAAGTGCTATTCCCCATTTTACTATCCCCATTTTACTAACAAGAAAATAAAGATTCCTTTGGCTATTCATTCATTTACCCTCTCTTTCAATAAATATACATATCATACCAAGACACTGGAGTAAGAGAATAATCAAATAAGGTCCATCCTGTTGAGGAGATATAGACAAGAAACGTGTGATCAGGTACACTATAACACATTACAATTTAAGAAACTTTGTGGGCCTCAGTGGAAAATAAACTCTGAGAAAAGGTTTGAGAATTGGAGAATGGGTAGGAATTAGATAAGCAGAAATGAGTGATATGCATTGCAAGCAGAGGAGACACATATAAATGAAGATACAGAAAAAGAAAAGTACTGACGGCATGGCAGGATGGAGTAGCTGCCAACTGATTGCTGGGAGACCCATGAGGGGAATGGTAGAGACCAAGGTGCAAAGGTAGGTTGTAGTACTTGGTAGTGTAAGTAATCCAACCCAAATAATCAGTAGAGGTGGGACTCAAACAAACGTTCTCTTATCCTGAGGTTGTAGCTCTTTTTACCATAGTCTAGCTACTCCGACATTATATTCCAAATTTATTAGCATGCATAACTCAATAAACTTAAAAATAGGCATAAAGAATATGAAAAGAATTCTTGGCTTGCTTTTGAAAACTGTTTATATAAATCTTTCATTTAAAACGCATGGAAGGTGTGTATTTTAAAGTGATAAAGAATCTCTATAAACAGCAATCTCAGCAGTAATCATATCAAAAGTAACTTTGTTTTTCTGAACACTTACTAGAATTCAGAGCAGAACTGTGAGGTAAGTGTTTTGAGCTTTGACAAGAGGGCCAGGGAGCCCTGAGTTGTTAAGAAGCCACATCCCTGAGTAGATATTGTCCATTTTGTTATAAGTGGAAGTGGGAATCTTGGTTGGATAAAAATCAAACCAGATTCATTCCTTCCATGTTTAAAGCACGTAAGTGGTTAACTGCTATTTCTTCACCACCCTGGCCTCTGCTGTGATAGCCATTACACAGAGTTTACCCTTTTGTAGTCTGTGGTCCAAGTCAGTGTTCACCACCTGACTCAGACCCTTGAACAGCTGGAGAAAAGACAGTGATCATAAAATGACCCTTATGCTGGTAGTGGTATAAAGTGAGAAATGTAACAGAAAGGCATAATACCAGGAAAGGATTAATCTGTGAAATATGTAAACAGCTCATACAACTCAATATCAAAAAACAATTCAATTCAAAAATGGGCAGAAGAGCTTAATGGACTTTTCTCCAAAGAAGACATACAAGATGTACAAAAGGCACTTGAAAAAATGATCAACTTCACTAATTATTAGAGAAATGCAAATCAAAACTACAATGAATTATCACCTCACACTGGTTTGAATAGCTATTATCAAAAAGTCTACAAGTAATAACCACTGGAGAGGGTGTGAAGAAAAGGAAACCCTCGTGCATTGTTGGTGGGAACGTAAATTGATACAGCCACTATGGAGAACAGTAGGAGCTCCTATTGTAAAGTAAAATAAAGTAAAAAAAAAAAAAAAAAAAGAATTTGGAAAAAAAATTAAAAAAAAAAATAGAACTACCATATGACTCAGCAATCCCTCTCCTAGGCATATATCTGGATTTGGAAACCATAATTCAAAAAGATACATGCACCCCAGTGTTCACTGAAGCACTATTTAAAATAGCCAAGACATGGAAGTGTCCCAAATGTTCATCAACAGGGTAAGATATTTATATAATGGAATGCTACTCAGCTACAAAAAAGAATGAAATAATGCCATTTGCAATAACATGGATGGAACTAGAGACTGTCATACTGAGTGAAGTAAGCCAGAAAGAGAACGATAAATATATGATATTGCTTTTATGTGGAATCTAAAAAAAAAAAGAGATACAAATGAATTTATACTAAAAACAGAAACAGACCCACAGACATAGAAAAGAAAAGAAACTTATAAATATTCAACTACAAGGTTATCAAAGGGGAAAGCAGGGGGAGAGATAAATTAGGGGTTTAGTATTAGCACATACTGTGTATGTGTGTCAAGTCACTTCAGTCATGTCTGACTCTGCGACACTATGGATTATATAGCCCACCAAGCTCCTCTGTCCATGGGATTCTCCAGGCAAGAATACTGGAATTGGTTGCCATGCTCTCTTCAAGGGGATCTCCCCAATGCAGGGATCAAACCCATGTCTCTTATGTCTCCTTCATTAGCAGGCAGATTCTTTACCACTAGCTCCACCTGGGAAGCGCAACATATACACACTACTGTACATAAAATAGATAACCAACAAAGACCTACTGTATAGCAAAGGGAATTCAATATTTTGTAATAACCTATAAGGGAAAAGAGTCTGAAAAAATATACAGTAATCTGTATTTGCTGTACAGATTTTGCTGTACAATCTGAAACTAATACAACATTTTAAGTCAACTATATTTCAATAAAAACAAAATATTTTTGCTGTACAACCTGAAACTAATACAACATTTTAAGTCAACTATATTTCAATAAAAACAAAATATTTTTAAAAGGAAAAGAAAAACTTAAAAGTGCAAACTTGAACAACTGTGAGAGTTAAGAACATGAATTCATACAAGACAAACTTAAAAAAAAAGGGGGGGGAGGGTTGAAATTTCTAAGTGTTTTTCTCCACTTCATTATCTTTTCCATTGGGGAACTCCTTTTGAGACAATAAGCTCTGTATTTGGAATAAAATCTGGCTTGGGGTAGGAGAATGAAATTTATACTCGTTTTGAATTCATTGTACATAAAATCAGGTGCCATTGGTTATCATGTAATGACTTGCTAAAAAGTATTAAAAATATACAAATGAGTATAATTTTAATATTACTTTAAAATCAGCTTCACATTGAAAATAAAATCCCCAAGTTGTTTATAAAAATACAGCCTCTAAATCTTATCTGGGAAATAGCTCCTAAATGAACAGATGATGCTTTTGCAATTTGAATTTACAAGATGCTTATTTGCCATGAGGGCAGTTAATTTTGACTATGCAGTGTTTGGTTTATATCAAGCGAGTACTTTTTTATTTTCTGTTTTAAATATTATTTTCATGGTTGCATTTATTTAGGGAAAATTATCTATGGTTTGCAGATAAAAGAGAGGCATCAATTGAGCAAATTACGGCATTTATAATTAAATGCTTTTTGTATGCAGTCTGAAACACTGCTAAAGGAAGCCATCACTCCAACATAATATTGAATATATTTAGCATAAAATTGCATTAAACAAACCCTAGGGGATTATATTAATTTATTTGGGAAGAAATCAGCAGATTCTTTTTTCCATTTGTAAGTTTTCATTTAAATTCACCAATTCAAAACTTTTGTTCATGGTTTTTAAAAGCATATTTTATATGGTTGATACCATGGTAGACTTGACAATCAAATAGGCCATTGCTTTATTTGAGATGAAAATATGAACAGATTTTGGATGATGACTTTTGGCATTAAAACAAAGGGTGATGAATAATAGATATTTTCGAAAAAGATAGGCCCAATATTCAAACATGTGATAGATATCAAGTTAATTAACAGAGAATTAGAGTGAAAGTAAAGTACAGCTACGTGGAATTTGGAAAAAGCTCCAGTTATGCGGAACATAAAAGTTCCCAAAAATAGAGAAACTCTGAAATTAGGTAATTCTTGAATCTTCCTTCTCTCTTACCTAGTTGGTATCTCAACTACCTGACTCTATCTATTATATATTTCAAAAATTCAGTTTTCTCCCTCTCTCCTACTTATAGTCAGCTCCTTCCCATTATTGAGTCTCAACTCAAAAGTCATCTCTTTAGAAAAGTCAATTCTGATCCCTAACTTAAAGTAATCAAACTATCCAGCCCTCACCCCATCTATACTTCACTGCCCCCTACCTCCTCCAGTTAGTTACCCTCCAATACATCATTTTTCTATTTTATTTACTTGAGATTACTTACCTTTGTACCCATCCTTGCTTATTGTTGATCTCCTCCCACACTCTCAACTAGAATGTAAACCTCCTCAATTGGAATATAAACTATGTGGTCAGTCTTTGTCAGCCATGTCAACTACTGAGTTCCTGGGACCTAATTACTCTCTGGCAAGTACTTGAAATAACACCTATTTTTGATGTCCTAATTTGGACCCCTATAATTTCTTGCCTAGGTAACTTAACAGTTCCCTAACTGGTCTCCTTGAGATCAACCTCATCTTCCTCAAATCCATTTTCTGCACTGTTGCTGGGTTGTTCTCTGTAATGCAAATTTAGTCATGTTACGCCACCACACAAAGCATTTCAGTGATTCTTTGTTATTTATATAGGTGAATAGTCCCAAAGCATATAGTGTGATAAGTGGTATCATTTTAAGTAATTCATGGAAGAAAGTTTTAATTTAATAGTTTTAAGAATTATTTTAATGTAAGTTCCAAAAAATGGTCAATTAAATAGCACATAAGCTCATGATTTCACAGATGTTATTACTGAAGATAAGAAAAATAGAAAAACTAAAATTTAATTTACACATATGGAAAAACAATGAATGTGTCCTCAAATGAGTTTTGAATATACTGACTTAAAGACCTTTGTCTTTTCAACCTTGTTTACCTTTTTTTAAAAATTTTATTTAACTTTTATTGAAATATACCTGGCATATAATGTTGTATTATATGATTTATATATGAGCATGGCAGCTGTGATGGCACAGGAGCATGGCGGTTGTGACAGCCAAGAGGAGCTACCCTACATCCAAGGTCAGGGGTGGCGGCTGAGAGGAGCTACCCCACGTCCAAGGTAAGAGAAACCCAAGTAAGATGGTAGGCACTGAGAGACGGCATCAGAGGGCTGCTGCTGCTGCTGCTGCTAAGTCACTTCAGTCATGTCCGACTCTGTGTGACCTCATAGACGGCAGCCCACCAGGCTCCCCCGTCCCTGGGATTCTCCAGACAAGAACACTGGAGTGGGTTGCCATTGCCTTCTCCAGTGCATGAAAGTGAAAAGTGAAAGGGAAGTTGCTCAGTTGTGTCTGACTCTTCATGACCCCACGGACTGCAGCCCACCAGGCTCCTCCATCCATGGGATTTTCCAGGCAAGAGTACTGGAGTGGGGTGCCATCGCCTTCTCCACATCAGAGGGCAGACAGACTGAAACCACAGTCACAGACAACTAGCCAATCTGATCACATGGATCACAGCCTTGTCTAACTCAATGAAACTAAGCCATGCCATGGTGGAGAGTTCTGACAGAATGTGGTCCACTGGAGAAGGGAGTGGCAAACCACTTCAGTATTCTTGCCTTGAGAACCCTATGAACAGTATGAAAAGGCAAAAAGATAGGAGACTGAAAGAGGAACTCCCCAGGTCGGTAGGTGCCCAATATGCTACTGGAGATCAGTGGAGAAATAACTCCAGAAAGAATGAAGGGATGGAGTGAAAGCTGAAAGAACACCCAGTTGTGGATGGAACTGGTGATGGAAGCAGGGTCAGATGCTGTAAAGAGCAATATTGCATAGGAACCTGGAATATTAGGTCCATGAATCAAGGCAAATTCAGTTTAGTTGAGTTCAGTTGCTCAGTTGTGTCTGACTCTTTGTGACCCCATGAACCGCAGCATGCCAGGCCTCCCTGTCCATCACCAACTCCTGAAGTCTACCCAAACCCATGTCCATTGTGTTAGTGATGCCATCTAACCATTTCATCCTCTGTTGTCCACTTCTCCTCCAGCCCTCAATCTTTCCCAGCATCAGGGTCTTTTCAAATGAGTCAGTTCTCCAATTTCCAAGGAAAATTGGAAGTGGTCAAACAGGAGATAGCAAGAGTGAACATCGAAATTCTAGGAATCAGCTAACTAAGATGGACTGGAATGGGTGAATTTAACTCAGATGACCGTTATATCTACTACTGTCGGCAGGAATCCCTTAGAAGAAATGGAGTAGCCATCATGGTCAACAAAAGAGTTCAAAATGCAGTACTTGGATGCAATCTCAAAACAACAGAATGATCTCTGTTCATTTCCAAGGCAAATAATTCAATATCATGGTAATCCAAGTCTATGCCCCAACCAGTAATGCTGAAGAAGCTGAAGTTGAATGGTTCTATGAAGACTTACAAGATCTTCTAGAACTAACACCCAAAAAAGATGTCCTTTTTTTTATAGGAGACTGGAATGCAAAAGTAGGAAGTCAAGAAACACCTGAAGTAACAGGCAAATTTGGCCTTGGAATATAGAATGAAGCAGGGCAAAGGCTAATAGAGTTCTGGCAAGAGAACACACTGGTCATAGCAAACACCGTCTTCCAACAACACAAGAGAAGACTCTACACATGGACATCACCAGATGGTCAACATTGAAATCAGATTAATTAATTCTTTGCAGCCAAAGATGGAGGAGCTCTATACAGACAGCAAAAACAAGACCAGGAGCTGACTGTGGCTCAGATCATGAACTCCTTATTGCCAAATTCAGACTTAAATTGCAGAAAGTGGGGGAAACCACTAGACCATTCAGGTACGACCTAAATCAAATCCCTTGTGATTATACAGTGGAAGTGACAGATTTAACGGACTAGATCTGATAGACAGAGTGCCTGATGAACTATGGATTGAGGTTCGTGACATAGTATAGGACACAGGAATCAAGACCATCTCCAAGAAAAAGAAATGCAAAAAAGCAAAATGGCTGTCTGAGGAGGCTTTACAAATAGCTGTGAAAAGGAGAGAAGCAAAAAGCAAAGGAGAAAAGGAAAGATATAAGTATCTGAATGCAGAGTTCCAAAGAATAGCAAGAAGAGATAAGAAAGCCTTCCTCAGTGATCAATGCAAAGAAATAGAGGAAATCAACAGAATGGGAAAGACTAGAGATCTCTTCAAGAAAATTAGAGATACCAAGGGAACATTTCATGCAAAGATGGGTTCAATAAAGGACAGAAATGGTATGGACCTAAAAAAGAAGTTGTGGCAAGAATATACAGAACTGTACAAAAAAGAGCTTCATGACCCAGTTAACCATGATGGTGTGATCACTCACCTAGAGCCAGACATCCTGGAATGTGAAGTCAAGTGGGCTTTAGAAAGCATCACTACGAACAAATCTAGTGGAGGTGATGGAATTCCAGTTGAGCTATTTTAAATCCTGAAAGATGATGCTGTTAAAATGATACACCCAATATGCCAGCAAATTTGGAAGACTCAGCAGTAGCCACAGGACTGGAAAAGGTCAGTTTTCATTCCAATCCCAAGAAAGGCAATGCCAAAGAATGCTCAAACTACTGCACAATTGCACTCATCTCACACGCTAGTAAAGTGATGCTCAAAATTCCCCAAGTCAGGCTTTAGCAATACATGAACCATGAACTTTCAGATGTTCAAGCTGGTTTTAGAAAAGGCAGAGGAACCAGAGATCAAATTGCCAACATCCGCTGGATCATGGAAAAAACAAGAGAGTTCCAGAAAAACACCTATTTCTGCTTTCCTGACTATGCCAATGCCTTTGACTGTGTGGATCAAAACAAACTATGGAAAATTCTGAAAGAGATGGGAATACCAGACCATCTGACCTGCCTCTTGAGAAACCTATATGCAGGTCAGGAAGCAACAGTTAGAACTGGACATGGAACAACAGACTGGTTCCAAATAGGAAAAGGAGTACATCAAGGCTGTGTATTATCACCCTGCTTATTTAACTTCTATGCAGAGTACATCATGAGAAATGCTGGGCTGGAGGAAGCACAAGCTGGAATCAGGATTGCTGAGAGAAATATAAATAACCTCAGATATGCAGATGACACCACTCTAATGGCAGAAAGTAAAGAAGAACTAAAGAGCCTCTTGATGAAAGTGAAAGAGAAGAGTGAAAAAGTGGCTTAAAACTCAACATACGAATACTGAAGTAGGGGGCTGTTTCCTTCTCTCTCAAGTCTGTTTACCTTTGTGGCATAATTTCCACTAGCCCTGGCTTCCCTGGTGGCTCAGAGGTTAAAGTGTCTGCCTCCAATGGGGGAGACCCGGGTTCGGTCCCTGGGTTGGGAAGATCCCCTGGAGAAGGAAATGGCAATCCACTCCAGTATTCTTGCCTGGAGAATCCCATGGACGGAGAAGCCTAGTAGGTTACAATCCACGGGTTCGCAAAGAGTCAGACACGACTGAGCGACTTTACCTCACCTCACCTCACTTGTGCTATATGTTCTGGCAATACCAAATGATTTGCATCTCTCCCCATGCATCACACTATTTATTGTCTGTCTACTCTTGGTTTAGCTGTCTTCTGGGCCTAGAATGCCTTTGGTTTGCTCCCTTCTTTCCTACTGCCTATTACCTGGGCTCTGCTTCATCCTTATGACTCAGCTCACAGATCACCTAATTCATTAAAACGGACTTTTGTGTTTCCTTCCTCAGGCTGAGTTAGGTACTCCCTCCTTTTGCTCTCTAAATATTGAATGAAAATCTTTATCTTTGCACAGGTGTAGGATAACCACTAGAGAGGGAAAACGGAAGGTGCACAGCAGTTATTATCCCATAGAAATTCTGAAATCCAGCCTGGTAGAAGTTGCCAATTTCTTGATTATGGCTCAGTCCTATTACACTGTACCCGTTCCCTGTTGGTTCTACCCTTTAGGCTCTTGGCCTCTCCCTCTGATGATCCTTCTCTTCACATAAGAAACTTCTTATGCCTTCCTTCTCTCCATAAAAGCTCAGGGGCCCAAAAGATCCTTCTCTGTCTCTCTTTTAGTCCAAGTTGGGGGTGTTTCTAGCAAAACAGATACCTCAAAACAGTTCATTTTTTGCATATCTCTGTCCACTCACATTTTGTCATATATAGGAAGAAGAAGCTAGGTAACACCTGTCATATTCTACTTGGAAATCTTAGTAAGATCATCATTTACACTTACTATTTTCCAGGTTACTGCAGCAATAATGTTGCGAGATACTCTTGCACTATATTACAAAGGTCTCCTTTCCTCCTGCTTCTAACCACATTTCCTTTAGTTTCCCCTGACCCCACACTGAGAGCCTACTTAGGTGCTTCTTCAGGCTTCCACTAACACTTGCCCTTTTAGACTGTCACCAGCATTCTTCTAGAAGCCCTTTAGGCTCTTGCTAACAGTTTTCCAATACTCTTCCAGTTTCTGCCTGCTAATATTCAAAGGCCAATGCCATATACTTTAAGATTTTGTGATAGTATGGTAATTCCAGGCACTAAAATCTTTTCTAGTTATCTATTTCTGTATACAATAACACCTTAAAATCCTGTTTCAGTAGGACAGTGGTGGGAACTGGAGTCAATTCAGAGGTTTCTCACTCATGTATCTGACGGTGATGCTGGATTTTAGCTGAAAGTGCTCTTAGGCTATCAGTTAGAATGCTGACCTACATGTGGTTTCTATTTGGCTGTTTGGTTTCCTCATGGCATGCTGACTGGGTTCTAAGAGCAATCTTCCCAAAGGAACCAGGAACATCTTAGCCTAGCCTTGGATGTCACTTAGTGTCATTTCTGCTATAGTCATTGGCCATACCATATTCAAATGTATGAACTATAAATCCAAACTTTGATAAGATAAATGTCAACATCCTATTGAGAGAAGAAATTGTAGATAAAAAGATCTTATTGTGGTCATTCAAAACATAATCTGTCTCAGTCTGATATAGCTAACTTGCTAAATTCATCTTTAGTTTCAATTTTTCATAACAAAAAAGGAAATTATTTTGGGTGATATTGGTTTCCTATGTCAATAACACATTTTAAAAATTAAAATGAACTTGATGATGCTTTCATGAGAATGCTAGAACTAGTTGATTAAGAAGTAAACTTTTTAAGAGACAGATCTGTCATGGGTCCAAAACACTAAGCAGACAAATAATCAGTTCAGTTCAGTTGCTCAGTCATGTCCGACTCTCTGCAACCCCATGAACCGCAGCATGCCAGGCTTCCCTGTTCATCACCGTTCCCGGAGTTTATCCAATCTCATGCCCATTGAATCAGTGATGCCATCCAATCATCTCATCCTCTGTTGTCCCCTTCTCCTCGTGCCCTTAATCTTTCCCAGCATCAGGGTCTTTTCAAATGAGTCTGCTCTTCACATCAGGTGGCCAAACTTGGAGTTTCAGCTTCAACATCAGTCCTTCCAGTGAATATTCAGGACTGATCTCCTTTAGGATGGACTGGTTGGATCTCCTTGCAATCCAAGGGACTCTCAAGAGTCTTCTCCAACACCACACTTCAAAAGCATCAATTATTCGGTGCTCAGCTTTCTTTATAGTCCAAACTCACATCCATACATGACTACTGGAAAAACCATAGCCTTGACTAGATGGACATTTGTTGACAAAGTAATGTCTCTGCTTTTTAATATGCTGTCTAGGTTGGTTATAACTTTCCTTCCAAGGAGTAAGCATCTTTTAATTTCATGGCTGCAATCACCATCTGCAGTGATTTTGGAGCCTCCTCCCCGCCAAAAAATAATAATAATAATAATAAAGTCTGCCACTGTTTCCATTGTTGCCCTGTCTATTTCCCATGAAGTGATGGGACCAGATGACATGATCTTCATTTTCTGAATGTTGAGCTTTAAGCCAACTTTTTCACTCTCCTCTTTCACTTTCATCAAGAAGCTCTTTAGTTCTTCACTTTCTGCCATAAGGGTGGTGTCATCTGCATAGCTGAGGTTATTGATATTTCTCCCAACAATCTTGACTCCAGCTTGTGCTTCTTCCCACCCAGCGTTTCTCATGATGTACTCTACATATAAGTTAAATAAGCAGGGTGACAATATACAGCCTTGATTTACTCTTTTTCCTATTTGGAACCAGTCTGTTGTTCCATGTCCAGATAGAATGCTTGCCTTCTATTCCAGAATCATTTAGCATGGTTGCCATGTTAGATCTCAGTGTTCCTTACTTGTTAGACAGACATAGGATGAGGTTTATCAGTTCATACTTTTGGGATAAGATTGTGCTATACATTTGTAATTAGAGAACTAAAGGAGACATCTCAACAAATATTGAGAAATGTTTATAATTCTTAAGTGTTTTAGTTCTCTGGATAAGTTATATGACCTTTTATAGTTTCTTAATATTTTATTGGATAAACACTGAACCACTTTTAAGTTGGCTAGCTGTTGTCATTGTTTCCTTTCCCTGATAGATATTTCTAGATCCCTTCACCCCTACTCATCATGAAAGCCTATCTCCTGATGACTACAAGGCAATTCTTGGAAGGGGGCTTGGAGGTAATAATCTATACTAGAGAACCTGTAGTTTTGATGTGTTAAAAAAATTGGGGTATGATGGTCTCCAGGCTCTGTCTGAGCTTCCCCCTCACTAATTCCTACCTGCCATGTAGTTCTTGACAAATGTGTGTGCTCACTCATGTCCAAGTCTGCAACCCCTTGGACTGTAGCCCGCTAGGCTCCTCTGTCCATGGAAAGAATATTGGAGTGGGTTGCCATTTCCTACTCTAAAGGGTCTTCCCAACCCAGGGATTGAACTCCTGTCTCTTGCATCTCCTGCACTGGCAGGCAGCTTCTTTACTAGCGCTCCGCCTAGGAAGCCAAATAGTAGACTGCAGATAATAGACTCCCCAAAGCACGGATTTTTGTCATTAGAGTCATTGAGGTAATCTTCAGCAACTGGAGAGTGGTGGGTAGGTGCTAAGTACATATTTGGTAAATGCATGAATAAATGATCCTTTAAATTTTGGTCCTATTTCCAACAAGAGCACACTTGTAGGATGTTCTTTCTAGGTAAGTAGGAAGTTCATTCCTACTTACTCTTGATATGATTAAAAGTAAAATCAAAATCAAAAACAGAATCACTGGGTTCCTTCACAGACCAAAGGAACTGTCTTAATGCTGCAAGAGTCACAGCATTATCAAAGCAATTTTGATGTCACAGAGCAAAATTGCAACTGAGAATGCAAGGAAATGCTAATTTTGCCAGCATGCAATTAATTGTTTGAAGGAGTTAAAGAATATTTTTATTGGAGAGAAATATTGGGTAAGAAAACTGGAGGGTTCTAAGGCTACATGTATATATATGGAATGTGGGAGATTGAAACAAAGATGCACTTATGGCTTAGTAAAGATTTCTCCCCTTTACTTCTGAGGGCATGTGGTTGTGTAGAATGGTTGAGTTCCAGCACTGTTCAAAAACTCAGGAAGCAAAACAGACCCTATGCAATCAGGATATAGTTCAGGATGCTAAGTATCTTCAAATTGGTATGTTACTCATTGGTACTAGGTCTTGTTTGAACTCAGGTGGGTTAAGAAGTGAGTTAGGGATCACTGTAAGATAGAATACACATTTTATAGAGTGGGACAGACCATTGTGAATTTGTTCCCTAGAAACTATTCCCAAGCAAATCTTAATCTAGTGGCCTGAAAAATGGATATTTGCTTTTTTTACTTATGAGATAATCTGAACATGCTTTCCAAGTAGTTCAGCATATTCTCTTCATTCACAACACTGATGATTGTGATAGTAATCCATAGATGTAATTTTATACTTTGTGATGTAAAAGATAAATTTTCAAATGAGAATATCAGAAATCAAGCTGTCTTCCAAAGATTTATGTTTTCTTCCAGTAGATAAACTGGCCATGTTGCTAAGAAATAGCTGCTTCCCCAGGAATTACCTGTTCTTAGTCCCCTTGTATTTAGATGGGACCATGTACCTGAGCTCCAAAATCACTGCAGATGATGACTGCAGCCATGAAATTAAAATTTGCTTGCTCCTTAGAAGGAAAGTTTGACCAACCTAGACAGCATATGAAAAAGCAGAGACATTACTCTGCCAACAAATGTCCATCTAGTCAATGCTATGGTTTTTCCAGTAGTCATGTATGGATGTGAGAGTTGGACTATAAAGAAAGTACTTGAGTGCTGAAGAATTGATGCTTTTGAAGTGTGGTGTTGGAGAAGACTCTTGAGAGTCCCTTGGACTGCAAGGAGATCCAACCAGTCCATCCTAAAGGAGATCAGTCCTGAATATTCATTGGAAGGACTGATGTTGAAGCTGAAACTCCAATACTTTAGCCACCTGATGTTAAGAGCTGACTCATTTGAAAAGACCCGGATGATGGGAAAGATTGAAGGTGGAAGAAGAAGGGGATGACAGAGGATTAGATGGTTGGATGGCACCACCGACTCAATGGACATGAGTTTGAGTAAGCTCTGGGAGTTGGTGATGGACAGGGAGGCCTGGCATGCTACGGTTCATGGGGTCACAAAGAGTCGGACCCAGCTGAGTGACTGAACTGAACTGATGTACCTGAGATCTGGCCAAGAGAAGGCATGCAGAAGTGATGCACCTCACATCCCAGCCTGGCCCATGGAAACCTGGAAGGTAATTCTGCTCTCTTGCTCTTTTGCTGTAAGGATATCAACTCTTGGGGTGACTTTGGCAGACACATGTTGAATATCCCATTATTCTGAGAGTGTCTGTGAGATGCTGTTTCTGGATGAGATGAACATTTGATTCAGTAGATTGTGTAAAGCAACTGATTCAGTCCTTTATGTGGGTGGAGCTCATTCAATCAGTTGAAGACCCGAATATAACAAAAAGCCTTAATAAGAGGGAACTCCTATGCCTGAACTGGCACATTGGTTTTTTCCTGCCTCCAGACTCAAACTGAAACATCAGCTCTTCCTGGGTCTTGAGCCTTCTGGCTTTCAGACTAGAATTATACCATTGGCTCTCTTGGGTTTCTGGCTTGCTGACTGCAGATCTTGGGACTCGTCAGTCTCCATAATCTCAAGAGCCAATTCCTTATAATAAATCTCTTTCCACACACACACACATGCACACACATATCCTACCAGTTCTACTTCTCTGGAAACTCTGACTCACACATAGGACCCACACACAAATCCTCCCACAGAACATCCTTGCTCTCTTCTCTCATCTACTGAATGAATGAAGAGGATTCTAAGGATTGAGGGAAAGGTAGGACTACAAAATGGAAGGTGTCTGGGTCTCTGAATAAAAAATGAGAAGAGAACCCATCAGTCAGCCTGTTTTGTACTGCAACATGAATGAGAAACAAAGATGTACAGTGTAGCCCCCTGAGATTTGGAGGATTATCTGTTATAGAAGATGGCTCAGTGGGTAAAGCATCACCCTTCAGTGTAGGAGACACAGGAAACTGAGTTCAATCCATGGGTCAGGAGGATCCCATGGAGAAGGGTATGGCAACCCATTCCAGTGTTCCTGCCTGGAGAATCCCATGGACAGAGGAGCCTGGTGGGCTACAGTCCACGGGGTTGCAAAGAAAGTCAGACACAACTGAACGACTGAGCACACACTGTTATAGAAGGTCGCATTATGTACACATATTGCATACTGGATTTTTCAGAACTGAAGGCAAATCCATTCCAAGTCAAAGGGTAACTAAGTCAAATAAATATCTTTTTGCTTATACATTTTAAAAATTGCTACAAGAGGAAAGTCTGAGTTATAAACAGAGTGATGAGTGCTATGCCTTGGCCAGCTGCTAGCTCTCCTGAAGGCTCCGCATCTAAGCCAGGTAGCTGAATTCTGGGGCACTGCTTAGAGTTCAGACCTGACTCATCCAGTCTGGATTTTCTTAAGAGACAAAGGACAAACCCTATCTGTTGGTAGGTAATTCCATAACAATTAGCAAGCACAAGAATACTTGTATTATATTTTTCTAGCTGTATAAATAGCTATAACTAATATACCAAACTTTATGATTTTGAACAAAGAAAAGAATTTTCCAAAAGGAAATATTTTGTTATAAAGCAGCTTCATAGAGAAGCAGAATCATATACTAGGAAGAAGGTGGACTTTAGAATTAGGCTGTCATAGGTTTAATTCATTCTTACAATTGAATAAATATTTATTGAGAACCTACTAAGTAAATCAAACCATGAGAATGCTGATATTCAACTCTACTTGAATGATGAAAAATAATGGCTTCATTCAAAAGTAATACATGATAGACACTGTTATAGGTGCTAGGTATTCAGAAAGAACAAAACAAAGTCCATGATCCTGTGGAACTTATGCTTAGTGGTAAGAGATAGAAAATAAGTCAAATGTACAGTATGTCTAATAACAACACATGCAATACAGAAAAATAAAGACCAGAAGGTGGACGCAGGTGTTGTGTGGCAAGAAAGTTGCTACTTTGTGATGTTCAGGGAAACCATCTTTGGTAATCTTTGGGTGGAGAACTGTAGGAAGTGAGGGAATATAGCTCAATTTCCACGTATAGTTCCCTGTGGGGAAGAGCATTCTAAGAAGAGAAAATAGTAAGTGCAAAGCCCCTGAGGCACAAATATCCTTGGTATGTTCAAGAAACAGCAGGCTGGTGTCTGGAGCAAAGCCAGCAAAGGAGAGAATGGTAAGAGATGAGGACAGCAAGGTAGAAGGGCCAGTTCATGTAAACCTTGTCTTGCTTAGTAAGGACTTTGGTTTTCATTGATACATGAGATTAAAAACCTTGCAGAGTTCTGGGGAGAGAAGTGACATGTGTTTTCAAAGCATCACTCTGACTGCTCTGTTGAGAACAGCCTGTAGGAAAGACAAGGTGGAATCAGAGGGCCAGTTGAAAGACTATTACAATAATCCAGGTGGAAAAGACTGTGGCTTCCTCTAGGATTTTAGCTATACAGCTTGTGAGATATGGTTAGATTCTGTTATATTGCTATTGCGAGGGTAGAAATAACAAGATTTGCTGATGTATTTATTAGTTGTGAAAGATGAAAGGAAAAGAGTTTCTAAGGATGTCATGAGCAGTTTAAAAAGATGGCTCCTTTCTCCATGGGATTTTCCAGGCAAGAATACTGGGGTGGGTTGTCATTTCCTTCTCCAGGGGATCTTCCCAACCCAACCCAGGGATTGAACACATGCCTCCTGTATCTCCTGCATTCGCAGGTGAATTCTTTACCGGTGAGCCCCATGGGAAGCCCCTTAAAAGGATGGAATTGTCATCAAAGGTGGGAAAACTATAGGAAGAACAGGTATCAGGTCTGTGAGAATTAGGAGTTTAGTTCTGGACATGTAAAAATTCGATATGCCTATTAGACATTCAAGTGGAGATGTCAGGGAGGCAGTTGAACATAAAAAGCAGATAGAAATAGAGATACAAAGCTTCAAGTCCTCAGCATGTATTATAGTTCATTAACTGTTGAGGCTGACTGAGATCGAGAAAGAGAAAAGGCAATCAAGAACTAAGCCCAGGGCACTCTGATGTTTCAGGGTCAAAGAACCCGGAAGAGGGAATGAGAGGGAGCTGTTGGTAAGGTAGGAGGAGAACCATAATGTTTTGAATCCAAGTTTCCATTATTGCCTGATTTCTTCAAGTTTCAGTTTCTATAAATGAAAAATGTAGATAATTTCCAGGTCATAGGATTGCCAAAGGCTGAAAAGAGGTAGCATGGGAAAGCATACATAAAGCTCACAATATCCTCAATAAATGTTCATTCTTAACCTGTGGTGAAATTCTGGTTAAGTGCCAGATTTCTCACTCTTCCCTCCAATTTTTGGCCCTATTATAGTAAGATTCTCATATATGAATCCTGTAGTTCAACAGTATCGACTATGGAAGCAAGACCCTCATTATTAGTTATAAATATTCTAATCCCAGAGATCACTATTATTAAATACTTGTCTTTGCTCCTCCTTTTCTTCCTCAATTTATTAGTGGACTTAGGCTAAAGGAAGGAGTGATGACTAGAAAGGGGGTGGGTTGGGTCTGAGGGATGAGGGGTGCTAATGGGTTCTTTATCAGCTGGCATTAGTGTACCATTATTTCAACATTTAACTGCTCACCAAATAATTTCATTTCAGAGGATTTATTCAGTGCTCTGGAAGAACTATCTGTATATAAATAGCTGGGTTAAGTAGACCTTTCACTGCAGCTGTTAAAACCTATTGTTGTAGCTAGACACCTTGTAGTGATTCAAGATCATCTGTCTTTGAAGAAAATCTATGTTTTCTTTGATGCTAATGTGGGTTTATTTTTAGCTCTGAAATAAAAAAGCAGATTTACCTAGGATGAGAAAAGAAAGTGTTTACTGAATAAATCAGGGGTAGCTGAAATAATACTGAGTTACAATCTCTTGCTTGTATTTCATTTTTGTGCTTTCAACGTAAACCACCAAATGCTTATTGGAAGAATAAATGGAAAAACTAAATGAATGAATTAATTTATATATGAATGAATTTTCTGTTTTCCCCTGGTCAGAATCTCCCTAAGTAATTCTGGATAAGTTCTGGATTACTTTGGGGCCTGTCCTTCACAACAAGAATCACTAAGTGGGATACTTTTCATAAAAAGAGACAAATGCCAGAGTAACACCAGAGCTCAACTCATAAGCAGTCTGTAAGGCATCGCAGGGGAATTCTCTGACCCTAGCATCAAGCTCAAGTAGATTCTTTTTCAAGTTCCTATCCCTCTTCTCTCCCTCTACTTCTCAGAACTGGATTCAAATTATACAGATATATACATAAATATATATAAATAACCACTGATTGGACCCATACACTTAGCTGACCGTAAAGGGGGTACTTATCTCAATACACAGTTCTTTCCCCAGTACGTGGTTCCTCAAGTAGATGAGTGTAGATCCCTTCAGAGAAGGACAGGGAGAATCATTACGATAGCATTTGCCATGATCTTGCAGTGTCCTTCACTCATGAAACCCAGCCTTGATTTTTGAGTTAAAAGCTGAATCAGGTCCAGAAACTTAGCAAGCAATTGTGACATTTTATTGTAGCAGTAGTTCTGAACCTTCGTTTCTTTATATCTATCTATATAAATATACATAGCCTCTATGAGAGGAGGAATCAGGCAGCAATAAAGAGAGAAGGAAGGCCTGGGTGCTTTAACTTAGTGCTAGTACTCAAGTGCCCAAAGTAGAGCAACTGGAAAACAAGTTATTTCAAGAAGGATTGGAGGACAATGGAGCTGATGCACTTGGTAGCCTAAAGCCTAGACTACAGTGGTGCTCTGCAAAGAATACTCCAAACCATATGTGCTCAAAATCTAAACAAACCCAAAAAGGCATTCATGTTAGTGAGTCTTTCTAATTCTCTGTATCTTTCCCTCCATTCTCCATTCCTGCCACCTTAGTTCAAAAACACTGTCTTCTCCTGCCAAGACTGTTGCAAAGCCTTTTTACCACCCTCTTTGTTGCCCTTCTATAATTACTTCTTCATGTGTTAGTTGGAATGATCCTTCTAAAATATAAATCAAATCAGTCCCCTACTTAAAATCTTCCAGTGGCTCCCCCATGGTACTTGGAACAAAGCCCTCCTCCTCTTTGAGGTCCTGTGTGATCCAGGTTGCAACCTCTCTGACTTCATCTTGGAGCATCTCCACTTTACCACTCTCCTTCACTACTCTAATTAAGTTAGAGTTATAATATAACTCTAATTGGTGTATATATAAAGGCATCATTGGTTATAACAAACTGAACACATTTAAAATGTACTATTGGGTAATTTTTGACATTTGAATACATGCATGAAACCATAAACGAAATCAAGATTAAAAGCATATTTATCATCTTCAATTTTCCTTTTTTTTTTTTCTAATTCCTCAGTCATGCCTTTCCGTGTCTTCTTACCCCCCAAGAACAGATGATCTTTCTGCCACTATGGATATGTTTTTCTGTAATTTTATGTAAATGGAATAATACAGTATGTGTTCTTTTTTAGTTTCACTTCTTTCACCCAGCATAACCATTTTGAGGTTCATCCATGTTGTTGCTATATCAACAGTTCATTCCTTTTTTATTGCTAAATGACATCCCATTGAATAGCTATAGCATGGTTTGTTTATCCAGTCACCTATGGTGAACATTTGGGTGGTTTTCAGGTTTGGGCTATTAGAAATAAAGTTGCTTTGAACATTTGTCTGTAAGTTTTTGTATAGACCCATACTTTCATTCCTCTTGGGTAATACCTAGGAGTAATACCATGTGGCTGGGCCACATGGTAGGTATACGTTTAACTTTTAAAAGAACTACCAAACTGTTTTGCAAAGTGGTGATATTATTTCACCTTTCTACCAGTAATGTACGACGGTTCCAGTTGCTCCACATTCTCACCAACACTTGGTCTGATCAGTCTATTTTAATTTTAAATTTTGTCACAGGTGTGTTTTAGATTAATGACTAAGAATGTTGAGTATTTTTATATGTTTATTTGCTGTCTGTGTTTCTGCTTTAGAGAGGGGTTTGTTGAAATCTTTTGCTCATCTTGTTTTAAATTGAACTGTTTCCTCATCATTTGATTTGAAAGTTCTTGATATATTCAGGGTTAAGTCCTTCATCATATATGGTGTTTGGAAATATGTTTTCCTAGTTTATGGCTTCCTATTCTCTTATAAATGTCTTTCTGAAGGCAGAAATTCTTAATTGTGATCAAGCCCAGATTTATCAATTTTTCATTAATTCTTTCATGAATTATATTTTTAGTGTAATTTTCAGACACATCTTTGTTTAATCCAAGGTCACAAAAATTTTCTTCTATGTTTTCTTCTAGAAATTTTAAAGTTTTAGGCTTTATGTTTATAATCCATTTCAGTTAATTTTTATATGGCATGAGATATTAATCAATCTTTTTTAAAAATGATATTCAGTTTTACCAGGAATATTTGTTGAAAAAGCCTTCCTTTCTTCACTGAATTGCACCTTTGATAAAAATCAGTTGGTAATATAAACATGGATCTATTTCTGGACTCTATATTCTGTTCCATTGATATATTCATTTGTCTTTAAACTAACACAAGTGTTACAGACTGTGACTTTATAATAAGTCTTGAAGTTTATTAGTGTAAGTCTTGCAAACTTAACCTTTTTCAAAGTTGTTTTGCACTACTTTGCATTCCTCACATTTACACTTGAATTTGAAGGTCTGCCTGGCAGTGTCTCTAAAAAGTCCTCTTGAGATTTTGATTAGGGTAGCATCTTTCTGTCTTTGAAAATTAAAAGTTTATTATCACTTTGAGACCTTTACCATTTTTGGTTTTCTCCTGACATAGATTTCTCTATGACTGGATCCTTTGCACCATTCAGATTTCAGCTCAGAAGTAACATCCTCAGAGAGAACTTTTGGTTTAAATTCACATCCTTCATTGCTTTATATCGAAACATTCTCTTTTACTGACCTCACAGCATTAATTACTATCTGAAATTAATCTTGTTCATTTGTTTTAGTTACTTCTTATCTGACTATCCAACTTATAAGAATAGAAACCTTGCTTGTTTTATATCCCTGAAGTTGAAAAGTGCCTTTGACAAGCAGACACTAAATATTTGTCAGATGAATTATTGACTATTTGATAAATGTGCCTCTAAGTAAATATTCCACTAAAATGGAAATATCATAGTGCTAGTTAACACAAACTTATTAACTTATTATGAAATAATAAGGCATTTCCAAAATAATATTTGATTTAAAATTAAAAAAGCTAGTTAGAGTTTTGATACAACAAAAGCAACAATTAAAAAGTATATTATTTATGTGCTTGATTATTTAAAGTAACAACAACAAAATCAATTTATTGAGCCATATCCATGTTTCGAATGTATGAAGAGAATTCTATCCTTAAGAAGCTCATACAGAACAAACTTATGGTTGCCAGGGGCGAATAGTGGGGGAGTTTGGGATGGACATGTACACACTGCTATATTTATAAAGGATAACCAAGAAGGACCTACTGTATAAGCACATGGAGAGGGAGAGGGAAAGATGGCGGAGGAATAGGACGGCAAGACCACTTTCTCCCTCACAAATTCCTCAAAAGAACATTTCAACGCCGAGCAAACTTCACAAAACAACTTCTGTAGGCTGGCAGAGGACATCAGGCAACCAGAAAAGCAGATCATTGTCTTCAAAAACAGGTAGGAAAAAATATAAAAGACGAAAAGGAGACAAAGGAGGTGGGGAGGGAGCTCCGTCCCGGGAAGGGAAGCCCGTCCCGGGAAGGGAATTTTAAGAAGAGAGGTTTCCAAACACCAGGAAACACTCTCCCTGCCGAGTCTGTGGCGAGCCTTGGAAACACAGAGGGCAACATAACAGGAAGGAAAAATAGATAAATAATTAAAACCAACAGATTACAAGCCCAACAGTAACTCCCCCAGCGGAAAAGCAGCACAGACGCCTGCATCCGCCACTGGGAAGTGGGGGCAGGGCAGGGACGCGCGGGAGGCGCGGGCAGCAGAGCTTTGTAAGAATCGGGCAGGAACGCCCCACGCGCAACCAGAACGATCTAACGTGGGCTAGCAAACCAGACTGTGGGATAGCTACCACGCGAAAAGCTCGAACATAAGACACCGCCAGGACTGAGCGCAGAACAAAGGACGGAACGGGAAAAGCCGGCTGCAGACCATCCCCCGCCGGGGACAGGCAGCCAGAGTCGTAGGGACTGGAAGGGGGCAATTGCAGACTCGGGACCTAACTGCAAGCAAGCTCCTTTGCTAAGACTTCTGGGGGTGCTGGACAGTCACAGTCTACCGCACGGGGTGCGCCAGCGGTCCGCCCAGAAAGCTGAGCAGCAGCGGCAGAAAAGGTGACAAGCCGCGGCGATCGCGCTCGCCAAACTCCTGAGCTACTCGGACCTGGGAAGGGCACAAAGCGCAGTTCCAGTTGAATCTGTGCCTCTGAGGGCTGCCTGAGCGCCGAACCTGAGCGGCTTGGACCGGGGAAGTGCACGCAGCCTAGGGCTGGCCCCAGACGGTTCCCGGCTGAGCATCCTGGAGCTGGAGCGGTTTGTGCGCCGCGAGAAAGGACAGGTCAAGCCAGGCAGAGATACTGCGTGCACACGACAGTGCTATTTGTTAGCAGCAGCCCCCCTCCTCACAGCGCAACTAAACTAGTGAGCCTAAAAAGCCAGCAAACAGAAGAAGTTAAACAGAGGGAACCACCTTGGAAGTGATCCCACACGGCCCATTACACCAGAAAGGGCCAGATATTTTTAATATTTTTAAAATCATTCCTTTTTTTTTTTTTTTTTTTTTTTTTGCTTTTTTTCCTAACTTTTTAAAAATTGTTAAGTCTTCTATTTCTCCTCTAATTTTTATTTCTATAACCTATTATTACTATATTTTTTTTTGTTTGTTTGTTTTAAAAAGACTTTTTTTTTTTTTTTTTAAGGCAAACACCATATACAGTCTTTGGATGGTTGTTGATGGCTTTTTTTTTTTTTTTTTGATTGTTTGTTTGTTTATTTGTTTTTTAATAATTCTTTTTCTTTCTTTTTTTTTTTTTCTTTCTTTCTTCCTTTTTCCTTCTGCTTCTCTCTAATATTGTATCTTTGAAAATCCAACCTCTACTCTAGATTTTTAATCTTTGCTCTTAGGTTTTTGTGGTCAATTTTGTACATTTAAAAACCCAAACTTCACTATCCCAGTTTACCTGAGAGCGAGATTACTGGCTTGACCACTCTCTCCTCCTCTGGACTCTCCTTTTTCTCCACCAGGTGGCCTCTGTCTCTTTTCTCCCCCATCTCTCCTCTATCCAACTCTGTGAATCTCTGTGTGTTCCAGACAGTGGAGAACACCTAAGGAACAGGTTACTGGCAGGATTTGTCTCTCTCCTACTCATTCCTCTCTCTGATCCTCCTGGTCACCTCTGTCTACTTCCTCCCTCTCCTCTTCCCCGTATAACTCTGTAAATACCTCTGAGCGGTCCAGACTATAGAGCGCACATAAGGAAGTGACTACTGGCTAGCTTGCTCTCTTCTCTTTTGATCTCACCGCATCTCATTCCAGTTACCTCTAACTACCCCCTCCATCTTCTCTTCTCCTTATAACTCAGTGAACCCCTCTGAGTGTCCCTCAATGTGGAGAAACTTTTCATCTTTAACCTAGATGTTTTATCATCAGTGCTGTATAGATGGAGAAGTCTAGAGGCTACTGTAAAAATAAAACTGAAAACCAGAAGCAGGAGGCATAAATCCAAAGCCTGAAAACATTAGAGAACTCTTGAATTCAGGGAACATTAAGCAACAGGAGCCCATCTAAGGCCTTCATACCTACACCGAAACCAAGTTCCACCTAAGGGCCAACAAATTCCAAAACAAGACATACCACGCAAATTCTCCAGCAACACAGGAACACTCCCCTGAGCTTCAATATACAGGCAGCTCAAAATTATCCCAAAACCTTTGATGTCTCGTAACCCATTACGGGTCACGCCATTGCACTCCAGAGAGAAGAAACCCAGCTCCACCCACCAAACTCCAACACAAGCCTCCCTAACCAGGAAACCTTGACAAGCCACTGATAGAACCCCACCCAAAGTGAGGAAGCTCCATAATAAAGAGAACTCCACAAATTCCCAGAATATAAAAAGGTCACCCCAAACGCAGCAATATAACCAAGATGAAGAGACAGAGGAATACACAGCAGGTAAAGGAACAGGAGAGTTGCCCACCAAACCAAACAAAAGTGGAAGAAGTAGGGAATCTACCGGAGAAGGAATTCCGAATATTGATAGTGAAAATGATCCAAAATCTTGAAATCAAAATGGAATCACAGATAAATAGGCTAGAGACAAGGATTGAGAAGATGCAAGAAAGGTTTAACAAGGACCTAGAAGAAATAAAAAAGAGTCAAAATATAATGAATAATGCAATAAATGAGATCAGAAACACTCTGGAGGCAACAATTAGTAGAATAACGGAGGCAGAAGATAGGATTAGTGAAATAGAAGATAGAATGGTAGAAATAAATGAATCAGAGAGGAAACAAGAACAACGAATTAAAAGAAATGAGGACAATCTCAGAGACCTCCAGGACAATATGAAACGCTCCAACATTCGAATTATAGGAGTCCCAGAAGAAGAAGACAGAAAGAAAGATCATGAGAAAATCCTTGAGGAGATAATAGTTGAAAACTTCCCTAAAATGGGGAAGGAAATAATCACCCAAGTCCAAGAAACACAGAGAGTTCCAAATAGGATAAACCCAAGGCGAAACACCCCAAGACACATATTAATCAAATTAACAAAGATCAAACACAAAGAACAAATATTAAAAGCAGCAAGGGAAAAACAACAAATAACACACAAGGGGATTCCCATTAGGATAACAGCTGATCTTTCAATAGAAACTCTTCAGGCCAGGAGGGAATGGCAAGACATACTTAAAGTGATGAAAGACAATAACCTACAGCCCAGAATACTGTACCCAGCAAGGATCTCATTCAAATATGAAGGAGAAATCAAAAGCTTTACAGACAAGCAAAAGCTGAGAGAATTCAGCACCACCAAACCAGCTCTCCAACAAATTCTAAAGGATATTCTCTAGACAGGAAACACGAAAAGGGTGTATAAACTCGAACCCAAAACAATAAAGTAAATGGTAACGGGATCACACTTATCAATAATTACCTTAAACGTAAATGGGTTGAACGCCCCAACCAAAAGACAGAGACTGGCCGAATGGATACAAAAACAAGACCCCTCTATATGCTGCTTACAAGAGACCCACCTCAAAATAAGGGACACATACAGACTGAAAGTGAAGGGCTGGAAAAAGATATACCACGCAAATAGAGACCAAAAGAAAGCAGGAGTGGCAATACTCATATCCGATAAAATAGACTTTAAAGCAAAGGCTGTGAAAAGAGACAAAGAAGGCCACTACATAATGATCAAAGGAACAATCCAAGAAGAAGATATAACAATTATAAATATATATGCCCCCAATATAGGAGCCCCGCAATATGTAAGACAAATGCTAACAAGTATGAAAGGGGAAATCAACAATAACACAATAATAGTGGGAGACTTTAATACCCCACTCACACCTATGGACAGATCAACTAAACAGAAAATTAACAAAGAAACGCAAACTTTAAATGATACATTAGATCAGTTAGACCTAATTGATATCTATAGGATATTTCACCCCAAAACAATGAATTTCACTTTTTTTTCAAGTGCTCATGGAACCTTCTCCAGGATAGATCACATCCTGGGCCATAAATCTAAACTTGATAAATTCAAAAAAATCGAAATCATTCCAAGCATCTTTTCTGACCATAATGCATTAAGATTAGATCTCAATTACAGGAGAAAAACTATTAAAAATTCCAACATATGGAGGTTGAACAACACACTTCTGAATAACCAACAAATCACAGAAGAAATCAAAAAAGAAATCAAAATATGCATAGAAACTAATGAAAATGAAAACACAACAACTCAAAACCTGTGGGACACTATAAAAGCAGTGCTAAGAGGAAAGTTCATAGCAATACAGGCATACCTCAAGAAACAAGAAAAAAGTCAAATAAATAACCTAACTCTGCAACTAAAGCAACTAGAAAAGGAAGAGTTGGAGAACCCCAGAGTTAGTAGAAGGAAAGAAATCTTAAAAATTAGGGCAGAAATAAATGCAAAAGAAACAAAAGAGACCATAGCAAAAATCAACAAAGCCAAAAGCTGGTTCTTTGAAAGGATAAATAAAATTGACAAACCATTAGCCAGACTCATCAAGAAGCAAAGAGAGAAAAATCAAATCAATAAAATTAGAAATGAAAATGGAGAGATCACAACAGACAACACAGAAATACAAAGGATCATAAGAGACTACTATCAGCAGTTGTATGCCAATAAAATGGACAACGTGGAAGAAATGGACAAATTCTTAGAAAAGTACAATTTTCCAAAACTGAACCAGGAAGAAATAGAAAATCTTAACAGACCCATCACAAGCACGGAAATTGAAACGGTAATCAGAAATCTTCCAGCAAACAAAAGCCCAGGTCCAGACGGCTTCACAGCTGAATTCTACCAAAAATTTCGAGAAGAGCTAACACCTATCCTCCTCAAACTCTTCCAGAAAATTGCAGAGGAAGGTAAACTTCCAAACTCATTCTATGAGGCCACCATCACCCTAATACCAAAACCTGACAAAGATGTCACAAAAAAGGAAAACTACAGGCCAATATCACTGATGAACATAGATGCAAAAATCCTCAACAAAATTCTAGCAATCAGAATCCAACAACACATTAAAAAGATCATACACCATGACCAAGTGGGCTTTATCCCAGGGATGCAAGGATTCTTCAATATCCGCAAATCAATCAATGTAATTCACCACATTAACAAACTGAAAAATAAAAACCATATGATTATCTCAATAGATGCAGAGAAGGCCTTTGACAAAATTCAACATCCATTTATGATAAAAACTCTCCAGAAAGCAGGAATAGAAGGAACATACCTCAACATAATAAAAGCAATATATGACAAACCCACAGCAAACATTATCCTCAATGGTGAAAAATTGAAAGCATTTCCCCTAAAGTCAGGAACAAGACAAGGGTGTCCACTTTCACCGCTACTATTCAACATAGTTCTGGAAGTTTTGGCCACAGCAATCAGAGCAGAAAAAGAAATAAAAGGAATCCAAATTGGAAAAGAAGAAGTAAAACTATCACTGTTTGCAGATGACATGATCCTCTACATGGAAAACCCTAAAGACTCCACCAGAAAATTACTAGAGCTAATCAATGAATATAGTAAAGTTGCAGGATATAAAATCAACACACAGAAATCCCTTGCATTCCTATACACGAATAATGAGAAAGTAGAAAAAGAAATCAAGGAAACAATTCCATTCACCATTGCAACGAAAAGAATAAAATACTTAGGAATATATCTACCTAAAGAAACTAAAGACCTATATATAGAAAACTATAAAACACTGATGAAAGAAATCAAAGAGGACACTAATAGATGGAGAAATATACCATGTACATGGATCGGAAGAATCAATATAGTGAAAATGAGTATACTACCCAAAGCAATTTACAAATTTAATGCAATCCCTGTCAAGCTACCAGCCACATTTTTCACAGAACTAGAACAAATAATTTCAAGATTTGTATGGAAATACAAAAAACCTCGAATAGCCAAAGTAATCTTGAGAAAGAAGAATGGAACTGGAGGAATCAACTTGCCTGACTTCAGGCTCTACTACAAAGCCACAGTCATCAAGACAGTATGGTACTGGCACAAAGACAGACATATAGATCAATGGAACAAAATAGAAAGCCCAGAGATAAATCCACACACATATGGACACCTTATCTTTGACAAAGGAGGCAAGAATATACAATGGAGTAAAGACAATCTCTTTAACAAGTGGTGCTGGGAAAACTGGTCAACCACTTGTAAAAGAATGAAACTAGATCACTTTCTAACACCGTACACAAAAATAAACTCAAAATGGATTAAAGATCTAAATGTAAGATCAGAAACTATAAAACTCCTAGAGGAGAACATAGGCAAAACACTCTCAGACATAAATCACAGCAGGATCCTCTATGATCCACCTCCCAGAATTCTGGAAATAAAAGCAAAAATAAACAAATGGGATCTAATTAAAATTAAAAGCTTCTGTACAACAAAAGAAAATATAAGCAAGGTGAAAAGACAGCCTTCTGAATGGGAGAAAATAATAGCAAATGAAACAACTGACAAACAACTAATCTCAAAAATATACAAGCAACTTCTGCAGCTCAATTCCAGAAAAATAAACGACCCAATCAAAAAATGGGCCAAAGAACTAAATAGACATTTCTCCAAAGAAGACATACGGATGGCTAACAAACACATGAAAAGATGCTCAACATCACTCATTATTAGAGAAATGCAAATCAAAACCACAATGAGGTACCACTTCACACCAGTCAGAATGGCTGCGATCCAAAAATCTGCAAGCAATAAATGCTGGAGAGGGTGTGGAGAAAAGGGAACCCTCCTACACTGTTGGTGGGAATGCAAACTAGTACAGCCACTATGGAGAACAGTGTGGAGATTCCTTAAAAAATTGCAAATAGAACTACCTTATGACCCAGCAATCCCACTTCTGGGCATACACACGGAGGAAACCAGAATTGAAAGAGACACATGTACCCCAATGTTCATCGCAGCACTGTTTATAATAGCCAGGACATGGAAACAACCTAGATGTCCATCAGCAGATGAATGGATAAGAAAGCTGTGGTACATATACACAATGGAGTATTACTCAGCCATTAAAAAGAATTCATTTGAATCAGTTCTGATGAGATGGATGAAACTGGAGCCAATTATACAGAGTGAAGTAAGCCAGAAAGAAAAACACCAATACAGTATACTAACACATATATATGGAATTTAGGAAGATGGCAATGACGACCCTGTATGCAAGACAGGAAAAAAGACACAGATGTGTATAACGGACTTTTGGACTCAGAGGGAGAGGGAGAGGGTGGGATGATTTGGGAGAATGGGAATTCTAACATGTATACTGTCATGTAAGAATTGAATCGCCAGTCCATGTCTGACGTAGGGTGCAGCTTGCTTGGGGCAGGTGCATGGGGATGACCCAGAGAGATGTTGTGGGGAGGGAGGTGGGAGGGGGGTTCATGTTTGGGAACGCATGTAAGAATTAAAAATTTTAAAATTAAAAAAAATAATAAAAAAATTAAAAAAAAATAAAAATATATATATAAAAAAAATAAAATGTAGACAAAATACAAAAAAAAAAAAAAAGAAAAAAAGAAGAAAAAAAAAATAAGCACATGGAGCTTTGCTCAATGTTTATGAGTTTGGAGGAGGGGAAGGGAGTTTGGAGGAGAATGGATACATGTATATGTATGCCTGAGGCTCTTTGATGTTTACCTGACACTATCACAGCATTGTTATTTGACTATACCTCTAAAAAATAAAAAAGTTAAAACATAAAAAAGAAACTCATACAACACAGATACAAAACCTAAAACCATCTCAATGTCTCTTGTAGGGGTACAAACAGAATTTTCCTTATTGTTCTATTTCCCTCACTCAGAACCTTCATTTATTTAATCTGCTAAACTCATGCAGCTGCTATGCTGCTAAGTCACTTCAGTAATGTCTGACTCTTTGTGATCCCATGGATTGTAGCCCACCAGGCTCCTCTGTCCATGGGATTCTTCAGGCGTGAATACTGGAGTGGGTTTCCATTTCCTTCTCCAACTAAACTCATACTGAGCACTAATGATGTGCTAGGAACTAAGCTAAGCTATGGGGATAATAAATAAATAAAACAAAGCCCTCATCCATTCAAGAAGCTACAGATTTTATAATTACAATTGTTTATGGAGAAAAATAGAAAAGAGTGGAAATCATTAAAAAACAGTGAGCTTCCAAGTGGCCTTCATTCAATATTTATGCCTCATGGTGGGCTTAGCTTTCCCCTTCCTCAGCCAAGTGACTCAGAGGCAACTACAGATCTAGTGTTCTATTATTAGCCTTCTCAAACCTGATTATTCTAAGAAGCACTTCCCACTAGCAACATGGTAATCATGTTTAAATATAACTCTCCATGATCAATCTAAATCCTCAGATTTTTTACCAAGTTTCTCTGTGGCTTAGAGATTCTGCTTCAAAAAATTTATTATTATTAACCCACATTTTAATGATCCTAGGTTACTTTAACATGTAAGGGGTGTGTGTGTGTGTGTGTGTGTGTGTGTGTGTGTGTGTGTGAGAGAGAGAGAGAGAGAGAGAGAGAGAGAGAGAGTCTGTGTCACCACAGTACTAAAAAGGAACTCTTTGCATATAGACTTTTGGCTCTTGTAGGCAGCCTTCCTCTTCCCCTTATACTTTTGCTTGCACCTTTCAGATGTTCTAGAGTTAAAGTCAGGATGAGAGCTAGTAGGATGTTTGTATAACAACTCATAATTTATGGTTTGTATAATTATAGCAATTAACATTTATTGAATGTTTCTTATGTACCAGGCACTGGGCAGCATGCCTGCTTTCATTTTATCTTTGCATTAATCTTATGAGGTGGGCTTCCCCTGTGACTCAGATGGTAAAGAATCCACCTGCAATGTGGGAGACCTGGGTTCAATCCCTGGGTTGGGAAGATCCCTGGAGAAGGGAAAGGCTACTCACTCCAGTATTCTGGCCTGGAGAATTCCATAAACTGTATAGTCCATGGGGTCACAAAGAGTTGGACATGACTGAGCGACTTTCACTTCACTATGAGGTGGGGACACTTATTTCTCCATTTTATCATAGAGACTCAGATAGGATGACACAAGTAAGAGAACAGGATTTTAACTTAACCCTGTCTGTCTAGTCATAGCTTATATACTTAGTCACTATAGTATTAATAATATATATATTTTATCTTTAGGTTTCTACTTCAAGGTTGAAAGTGAAGTCTCTCAGTCATGTCCGACTCTTTGTTACCCCATGGAGTATAGCCCACCAGGCTCCTCTGTCCATGGGATTTTCAGGCAAGAATATTGGAGTGGGTTGCCATTTCCTTCTCCAGGGGATCTTCCCAACCCAGGGATCGAACCCAGCTCTCCCGCATTGCAGGCAGATGCTTTAAACTCTGAGCTACCTGGGAAGCCCACTTCAAGGTTAGAAAATACTAATATTAAAAATTAAGAATGGTTTCTATATCCTTTGCAACCCCATTTTCTAGGTTTTTAGTATCCAGGGTGTGTTCAGGTGCTCAGTTGCGCCCAACTCTTTGTGACTCCATGAACTGTAGCATACCAGGCTCCTCTGTCCATGGTATTCTACAGGCAAGAATACTAGAGTGTGTTGCCATTCCCTTCTTCAGGGGATCATTGCAACCCAGGACTCAAACCTGCATTTCCTGAGTCTCCTGCATTAGCAGGTATATTCTTTACCACTGAGTCAGGGGAATGATATTAAAATTGCTCACTTTATATATTTATGGACATTTTTGTTTTTTAAAACGAGCTGTTAGTAGAAAATTTTTGCCTCTGTGAAGAATAAGGCTATGGCTGACCTTTAAGTTATTTTTGCAGTTTTGACTATAGGCCATTTATTCTCTCTAATGTTTGTAACTTCTGAAGAGTGGGAAGGAGAGCTTATGGGTTAGTATAAAAGATAAAAATGTCAATATCATAAGAAATACTGGCATGATTTTCATGGCAAATCTTTCTAAAAATTACATTACTCTTTTTCAAACTGTACCAAAAGGAAAACTATAATTACTTTTTAACTTTTCTTGGTTCTCAACTTATATCCTATTACTTTAGAATAAAATGTTTGTTTGCTTGTGGTTCTGTTGTTAACTGTATAAAATTAACTTTAGTTTCTTTCAGAGTAAACAGCTATCCAATTTTCCAACAATTTGAAGTTCTAAATATACTACAATTACTAAATTATACTAAATTTAGTATCAGTCAGTCAGTCAGTTCAGTCACTCAGTCGTGTCCGACTCTTTGCCACTCCATGAATCGCAGCACGCCAGGCCTCCCTACCATCACTGACTCCCGGAGTTCACTCAGACTCACGCCCATCGAGTCTGTGATGCCAAACAGCCATCTCATCCTCTGTCGTCCCCTTCTCCTCCTGGCCCTAATCCCTCCCAGCACCAGAGTCTTTTCCAATCAGTCAACTCTTCACATGAGGTGGCCAAAGTACTGGAGTTTCAGCCTCAGCATCATTCCTTCCAAAGAAATCCCAGGGCTCATCTTCAGAATGGATGGTTGGATCTCCTTGCAGTCCAAGGGACTCTCAAGAGTCTTCTCCAAAACCACACTTCAAAAGCATCAATTCTTCGGTGCTCAGCTTTCTTCACAGTCCAACTCTCACATCCATACATGGCCACTGGAAAAACCATAGCCTTGACTAGACAGAGCTTAGTCAGCAAAGTAATGTCTCTGCTTTTTAATATGCTATCTAGGTTGGTCATAACTTTTCTTCCAAGGAGTAAGCGTCTTTTAATTTCACGGCTGCAATCACCATCTGCAGTGATTTTGGAGCCCAGAAAAATAAAATCTGACACTGTTCCCACTGTTTCCCCATCTATTTCCCATGAAGTGATGGGACCAGATGCCATGATCTTCATTTTCTGGATGTTGAGCTTTAAGCCAACTTTTTCACTCTCCTCTTTCACTTTCATCAAGAGGCTTTTTAGTTCCTCCTCAGTTTCTGCCATAAGGGTGGTGTCCTCTGCATATCTGAGGTGATTGATATTTCTCCTGGCAATCTTGATTCCAGCTTGTGTTTCTTCCAGTCCAGCGTTTCTCATGATGTACTCTGCATATAAGTTAAATAAGCAGGGTGACAATATACAGCCTCGATGTACTCCTTTTCCTATTTGAAACCAGTCCGTTTTTCCATGTCCAGTTCTAACTGTTACTTCCTGACCTGCATACAGATTTCTCAAGAGGCAGGTCAGGTGGATTGGTATTCCCATCTCTTTCAGAATTTTCCACAGTTTATTATGATGCACACAGTCAAAGGCTTTGGCATAGTCAATAAAGCAGAAATAGATGTTTTTCTGGAACTCTCTTGCTTTTTCCGTGATCCAGCATATGTTGGCAATTTGATCTCTGGTTCCTCTGCCTTTTCTAAAACCAGCTTGAACATCAGGAAGTTCACGGTATACTAAATTACTAAAATATACTAAACATATAATACTAAATATGCAGGTCTGTATTCAGGAAAAATGAGCAACTAATAAAAAAGTTTTTTAATAAATACTTTAAAAAAGTCTCCTTTCCCCCCTTGTTGGAGTGGCCTTTGCTGATGGAATTTAAAATCAGATAAAGAAAAGGCAGCAGCAGCAGCAGCAGCAAAGAAAAGGTAAACTCATGTGGAAAAAAAGCACAAAAATAAAACATAGCCATCATAGTCAAAAAGAAACACCAAATTCATGACAACAACAATTGTTAAATAACACTTGTATAACACCTAACACTTATACACATACACAAAGATATAAACCAACAGTAAGGCATTGGAGAGACTAGGATCAAATGAAATTAGGTCAGAGAAAGTAAACAATTGCATTTAAGAGGGGGAAAGAGCAAAATTTGTTCAAGTGGAGTGGGAACGGTGTATCAGACAGGCCAAACAGTTTTGGATAGGTGAACCATGTTCAATGAAAATTTTTCCTAGCAGATTCACAGAGAATGGGAGTGGGGAACATCATTAGTTTTTAATTCTGTGCCAGCCTCTATAAAAAGAAACTGTTGTTGTTTAGTTGCTAAGTCGTGTCCAATTCTTTTGTGACCCTATAGACTGTAGCCCTCCAGTTCCCCTGTCCATGGGATTTCTCAGGCAAGAATACTGGAATAGGTTGCCATTTCCTTCTCCAGGGGATCTTCCTGACTCAGGGACTGAATCCATGTCTCCTGCATTGGCAGGCAATTTCTTTACCACTGAGCCACACAAACAAGAGTCATGCGGTATTTATCAATGCAGAGATTGTCTTTCCAATGGGACAACAATGCAGATTTATTCCACTGTGAAGAGATTTCATAAGTGAAAATCAGATGTTTTAGAACAAATAAGGTGCTGATTAGTTGCATGCTATAACAGCTGTTTCATTTACAAGGGAATTTTGCCACAGCATTGTTATTTAAATAGTAAATTCCTTTTAGGTGTTAAAAATATAAAGTTACTTTCTAAGATGTGCTTTATACACTCTCTTCCCAAGACCATGTGTATTTTACAAAAGCATGTATCCATTTACCATTCAATAAACCAACAGAAGTCCTATGATTTCAGTTAGCTATTTATGTCAAGAAGGCTTGGTTAAAGTAAGTTTTTCTGATTCCCATTGAAAATAATCTTCAATGGTCAATGGGGCTGTGGTATATAGTTTTTTAGGCAGGGACTGAATGAAGAGTAAATATGACATTGTTTTTCAGTGATGTGCCATGCATACTAATTATTACGGTGGCTTGAAAGAAGACAAATTCATCTAAGAGCTGTTTCAGCTCCCCTCTATTCAATGGCTTTTCCAGCATGACTTAACAGTTTGAAAACAAACTGATTTACTTTAGGTTTGCTTACTGTCAGTTATCTAATCAATAAAACACACATAACCCAAAGCATGCTAAAAGTACAGACGATATTAAAACCTAGTTACAATAATATGCAATAGACCATATTAACAAAATGAAAAATAAAAGCCATATGATTATCTCAATAGTTGCAGAGAAAGCCTTTGACAAAATTCAACATCCATTTATGATAAAAACTCTCCAGAAAGCAGGAATAGAAGGAACATACCTCAACATAATAAAAACTATATATGACAAACCCACAGCAAACATTATCCTCAATGGTGAAAAATTGAAAGCATTTCCCCTAAAGTCAGGAACAAGACAAGGGTGCCACTTTCACCACTACTATTCAACATAGTTCTGGAAGTTTTGGCCACAGCAATCAGAGCAGAAAAAGAAACAAAAGGAACCCAAATTGGAAAAGAAGAAGTAAAACTCTCACTGTTTGCAGATGACATGATCCTCTACATAGAAAACCCTAAAGACTCCACCAGAAAATTACTAGAGCTAATCAATAAATATAGTAAAGTTTCAGGATACAAAATCAATACACAGAAATCCCTTGCATTCCTATACACTAATAATGAGAAAGTAGAAAAACAAATTAAGGAAACAATCCCATTCACCATTGCAATGAAAAGAATAAAATACTTAGGAATATATCTACCTAAAGAAACTAAAGACCTATATATAGACAATTATAAAACACTAGTGAAAAAAATCAAAGAGGACACTAATAGATGGAGAAATATACCATGTTCATGGATCAGAAGAATCAATATAGTGAAAATGAGTATACCACCCAAAGCAATGTACAGATTCAATGCAATCCCTATCAAGCTACCAGTGGTATTTTTCACAGAGCTAGAACAAATGATTTCACAATTTGTATGGAAATACAAAAAACCTCGAATAGCCAAAGTAATCTTGAGAAAGAAGAATGGAACTGGAGGAATCAACCTGCCTGACTTCAGGCTCTACTACAAAGCCACAGTCATCAAGACAGTATGGTACTGGCACAAAGACAGAAATATAGATCAATGGAACAAAACAGAAAGCCCAGAGATAAATCCACACACCTATGGACACCTTATCTTCAACAAAGGAAGCAAGAATATACAATGGATTAAAGACAATCTCTTGAACAAGCGGTGCTGGGAAAACTGGTCAACCACTTGCAAAAGAATGAAACTAGATCACTTTCTAACACCATACACAAAAATAAACTCAAAATGGATTAAAGATCTAAATGTAAGACCAGAAACTATAAAACTCCTAGAGGAGAACATAGGCAAAACACTCTCTGACATAAAGCACAGCAGGATCCTCTATGATCCACCTCCCAGAATTCTGGAAATAAAAGCAAAAATAAACAAATGGGACCTAATTAAAATTAAAAGCTTCTGCACAACAAAGGAAACTATAAGCAAGGTGAAAAGACAGCCTTCAGAAAGGGAGAAAATAATACCAAATAAAGCAACTGACAAACAACTAATCTCAAAACTATACAAGCAACTCCTGTAGCTCAATTCCAGAAAAATAAATGACCCAATCAAAAAATGGGCCAAAGAACTAAATAGACATTTCTCCAAAGAAGACATACAGATGGCTAACAAACACATGAAAACATGCTCAACATCACTCATTATCAGAGAAATGCAAATCAAAACCACAATGAGGTACCATTTCACGCCGGTCAGAATGGCTGCGATCCAAAAGTCTACAAGCAATAAATGCTGGAGAGGGTGTGGAGAAAAGGGAACCCTCTTACACTGTTGGTGGGAATGCAAACTAGTACAGCCACTTTGGAGAACAGTGTGGAGATTCCTTTAAAAACTGGAACTAGATCTGCCTTATGACCCAGCAATCCCTCTGCTGGGCATACACACCGAGGAAACCAGAACTGAAAGAGACACGTGTACCCCAATGTTCATCGCAGCACTGTTTATAATAGCTAGGACATGGAAGCAACCTAGATGTCCATCAGCAGATGAATGGATAAGAAAGCTGTGCTACATATACACAATGGAGTATTACTCAGCCATTAAAAAGAATACATTTGAATCAGTTCTAATGAGGTGGATGAAACTGGAGCTGATTATACAGGGTGAAGTAAGCCAGAAAGAAAAACACCAATACAGTATACTAACACATATATATGGAATTTAGAAAAATGGTAATGATAACCCTGTATGCAAGACAGCAAAAGAGACACAGATGTATAGAACAGACTTTTGGACTCTATGGGAGAGGGAAAGGGTGGGATGATTTGGGAGAATGGCATTGAAACAGTATAATATCATATAAGAAATGAACTGCCAGTCTGGGTTCGATGCAGGGTGCAGGATGCTTGGGGCTGGTGCACTGGGATGACCCAGAGGGATGGTGTGTGTGTGGGGTGGGGAGGTGGGAGGGTGTTTTGGGATTGGGAACACATATACACCCATGGCAGTTTCATGTTGATGTGAGGCAAAACCAATACAACATTGTAAAGTTAAAAAAAATAATAATAAAAAATTAAATTAAATTAAAAAAAATTTTTTAACCTAGTTACAATAATAAAAGTATTCTGGCCTGGAGAATTCCATGGACTGTATAGTCCATGGGGTGGCAGAGGGTCAGACAGGACTGAGTGACTTTCACTGGGCTCACGTATCAATGTGTGTGTGTTAGTTGCTCAGTCGTGTATGACTCTTTGTGACCCCATAGACTGTAGCTCACTGGGCTCCTCTCTCCATGGGATTCTCCAGGCAAGAACACTGGAGTGAGTTGCCATTCCCTTCTCCATGGGATTTTCTCTACCCAGGGATCCAACCTTGGGTCTCCTGCATTGCAGGCAGATTCTTTACTGTCTGAGCTACCAGGGAAGCCCCATATATCAATAGATAATTGAAAGTTGCCTGGTTGTCTAAGTGATTTGAATCTATCATCAGCTCTGGAGATATGTCTGGCACTGGTCATTTTAAAATATATATATAAATTGGGCCTTACTTTACAATGAATAAATCAACACTCAGAGAGATCAAACTCTTCCAGAGTTCCACAGGATCAGTTCATAAATATCAGTCTGACTCCAAAGTTTGAGTTATTTCTACCATGAACGGATCACTTTCTCATCTCCTGCAGCTAACCGACATCTACAGCTCTATTTTTTGTGGTCACTCTCAGTGATCATATGAAACTCAGAGGATATATCACTGTAAAGAATATTCTTCCTTACATGGTTACTCTGGTGGGGAAGAAAACACCAATTATCAGTCTCCATCTTTGCGTACACTGGGTTTAATCTTAAAAAGCTGTTGGGATCAGCCACAATGGCATCAGTCATTTTTAATATGTGAAATATTTATAGTTTAGCCATAAATTGTAACTTGCTGATCTCTAAATTTACTAAAAAGTCATCCTGAATCTTTAGCAATGAATTCGTACTTTGACATTGTCTTGAATTAATAAATGAAGAAGGGTGAGCGCCGAAGAATTGATGCTTTTGAACTGTGGTATTGGAGAAGACTCTTGAGAGTCCCTTGAACTGCAAGGAGATCCAACCAATCCATTCTGAAGGAGATCAGCCCTGGGATTTCTTTGGAAGGAATGATGCTAAAGCTGAAACTCCAGTACTTTGGCCACCTCATGTGAAGAGTTGACTCATTGAAAAAGACTCTGATGCTGGGAGGGATTGAGGACAGGAGGAGAAGGGGACGACAGAGGATGAGATGGCTGGATGGCATCACTGACTCGATGGACGTGAGTCTGAGTGAACTCCGGGAGTTGGTGATGGACAGGGAGGCCTGGCATGCTATGATTCATGGAGTCGCAAAGAGTTGGACACGATTGAGCAACTGAACTGAACTGAACTGAATTAATAAAAAAGATGAATTACTTATTTGGCATTTTGTGCTGATATTAACTTAAATAAAATTAAGGTGTTTTCCTGGCTTCCCAGGTGGTGCTAATGGTACAGAATTGACCTGCTAATGAAGGAGATGTAAGAGATGAGAGTTTGATCCCTGGATTGGGAGGATGCCCCAGAGGAGGGCATGGTAACTTACTCCAGTATCCTTGCCTGGAGAATCTCATGGACATAAGAGCCTGGTGGGCTCCAGTCCATGGGCTCGCAAAGAGTCAGACACAACTGAAGTGACTTGGCATGCATTCATGCATGCAAACTGTTTCCTAATTCTTTGACTCAGATAGCAACGGCTATCATTAAATTGATGGCAAAACCTTTGGATGATGTAACTAACAGTCTAAATACTGTTTACCTAAGAGGATGATGCTTTCTAGCAATAGGATGAAGGCTTGTGGGAATCTTAGATATGAAAGAAGCAGTTCCTTGCAGTTACCAGGGCAGAGAAAAAATATTTCTAGAGAGAAAGAGAAGGAATACAGAGGTTCAGACTCTCTCAATTCTTAGAAATACGGAACATCAAGGAATTCTTATATAATCAAAATTCTTCTTAGAAAGCTAAGTGATATTCTACAGCTAAAATCAGAAGTCAAATCTCTGTCTTAGGGGGATTCTCTCTAGATGCAACCATACTCAAGAAAGCTTGAAAAATCAATGAAAGTATCTTGGAATCAAAGTAGTAGATTCCTGGAGTAGGAAGGGATCTTAAGTATCACTAGTCCACCTCTCCATTTAAGACCTGAGTCAATGGGCAACTTCCTTGGCACACAATATTCAGATTCCAATACTGAGAACTCATTTTTCCCTAGAGCAGTGAATGCCTTTCATCCCTTGTTGAGTTCAAAATCTATTCCTTTTGAACTTCTATTTCCATAACAGAAGTTGAACCACATTTTGAGGGACTTCTTTTTACTTTCATGTAACATTTTGTGTACACACAAGCATTTGCTGTAGCCATAATTTATATTTTATATTATTTTCTGTAGCCATAATTTATATTTTCAGGGGGCATGGTGGAAGTAAATGCGGGAAGATAAACAGACTTCAGTTATGTGCTCCAATATAGAATTTTCATGGGCTTCCCTGCAATGTGGAAGACTTGGGTTCAACCCCTGAGTTGGGAAGATGCCCTGGAGAAGGAACTGGCAACACACTCAAGTATTCTTGCCTGGGAAATCCCACAGACAGAGGAACCTGGTGGGCGAGAGTCCATGGGGTCTCAAAAAGTCAGACATGACTGAGGGACTAATACACATAAAATTTTCTTAAGTTCTTCGCCAACATGTGGAGCTGTTGACAGTAGTTCTTTGATACTGTTTCTTATGTACTGCTCCATCAAAAACCTTACGTCACATAACCAGCTTATTTCAGAGTTGAGACTAGAGAATCAGTTATTGGTTCAGTACTCTTTCTTATAGAATAATTCCAAGACTCATAGTTCAAACAGCTCAGCCTCAACTAAACCATGTTCTCTATCAACATAGTCAATCTTCTGCTGGCAGTTCATCAAATGACTGAATGAACAAATCAATGATTCTGGCTCATTTAAAACCATATGTCACATAGAGGTGATTATAATTGTTTTTATATTAACTTTTTAAAAACAGATGTAAGTATTATAATTCTATGGAATAGTATAGAGAATAAGAATCAAAACAGTCACCATATAATTTTATAAATTTGTTTCAGATTATTAAGACATACTAAATTACAGATATATTTTAAGCTCTCTGTACATTGCTCTTCAATCTATTGATATTTTCCCTTCTCCATCCCTAATTTTTTTGTTTATCATTTTCTATGGACTGGATTGGTGATGAGGTTTACAATGAGCTGTATTTTTCTTTATGAGGCAAATACTGTAAAATAATATTTTATTTTACCGAGTAGGTGCTACACAGGAGTTTATCCTAAAATTTCCATTTATGCACAAGTTTTTCTTCTAGGTTCTCTTTTCCATGTCATCATCACTTTGTCTATTTTTGTATCAATTCCACAACATCTTAATTAATACAGTTTGGGCATCTGGCAAGGCAATCTTCCCATACTTTTCAAAACCACTTTGACTTATTTTGGTTCTGTGTTCTTTTTCATTAATTTTAGTATATGCTTTTCATGCCTCATGACAAACTCTGCTGAAATACCACAGTGGCTTTAGATTTTAGATTGGGAGATAAATGCCATCTCTATGAGATTGAGCTGGGCCATTTTGAATATGGTCTATTGCTTCATTTAATCATGTTAGTATCTTTCAAAAATGTTTTGCAGTTTTTTTTTACAAAGGTCTTACATATCCTTTATTAGATTTACACCTTGGTAATTTATACATTTGTTGCTATTGTGAAGGAAGAATCTCATACTATATGTGAGATATATGTCTATAATATATGTTACATGTACCATATATGTAGGAGATTACTATTGTGTTTTTTATATCAATCTGATACCTAGCAACATTGCTAAACTCCTTAATAGTTTGTAGCTCCTTTTGGATATTCTATGGATGTAACATTACAGATCACATGTAATGTCAGTTTGTATCTTCCTTTAAATCATTATGTCCCTTATTTCTTCTTATTTTATTGTATTGGCCAGGACTCTAATATATTTGAATACAAGCAGTGATATATATTTGCTTTATGTTTCATATAGATGATTTTTATCAGTTTAAAGATATTGTCTTCCAAACATACCTTGTTAATGGTTTATTTGTTAATCTTATGAGTGTGGAATTTTATCAAATGCATCATAAGCACCTACTGGGATAATTATATGTTTTTCTCCTTTACCCTGTTGATATTAGTAGTTTTCCACATGTTGAAACATTCTTGTATTTTTGTGATAACAACTGGCTAATTTTTATGACCCTATAAATTCTGATATTATCAGCTAAAACTTTTTCTTGGGACAGGATTTTCAAAGTAGAAAACACAAAGTATGAGTCTTGTCATCAGGGATCAAGTGGTCCATCTTTATGTGTGTGTGCATATGTATACATATATAAATATGCACATAAATTTATATAAAGCATATATCTACCCACATAAACAAATATGTACATACATATTTACTCATATACATATAAGGCAGGATATAGATAAAAGTACTTATACTTGTCCATTTTATTCAGGACAATCACTAAAATTTTCATTGTTACTAATGCTATTCTAATAATCATTTATAATAACCATATATTATTATCAATGTAGTCATGAGAAAAACAATAAAGTGAGGCTCCACATCACTTTATATATAAGTCTAAGCAAATTTATGAGCAATATTCCATTTGGCTAAACACCATAGTGTCCTCTTAGTAACGTGGTTTAAAATCTCTAGAGCTCATTTTCTCTTATAATCAAAAGTTTAGAGTAAAGAGGCAATGGAGGGGGGGGGGAATCTTACTATAAATGGTATTTGAAAGTTCTTTATGTGGCTCCACATAGTGTTGCTAGGGAACATGGATTCTTTGTATTTGAAAACCTAGAAAACCAAGGTTCTTATTGCTTTGGGCCATGATCTATGTCAAAAATCTGATTTAAGATAGTCTAGAGATGGGTTAGCTTCAAAATATTTGAATATTTATGTTTTATGATCTATCTTCCCTAAAGAAATAATTACAGGTGTTCTCATGTTTTGAAATGGGAGACTATATCATCTATTATTTTTCATTTTTCAGAAGCCACATAACTTTGAAATATGAGAATAGTAGATAAGAGCATTGTGACTGTTATTAATATGTGTCAGCTTGATGGGACCACAGGTGGTCAAATATGTTTGGTTGAACTTTACTCTGGGTGTGTCTGTGAGGGTATTTTTGGATGAGATCAACATTTAAATTGGCAGACTGAGTAAAGCAGATTGCCCTCTCTAATGTGTGTGTGCTTCATCCAATCAACTGAAAGCCTAAATAGCAGAAAAAAGACTGACCCTCCCTTAGGTAGGGAGAATTTCTCCAGCCTAAATACCTTCAGACTGGACATCAGCTCTTTTCCTGCTTTCAGAATTTAAATAAAACATCACCTTTTTCTGGTTCTCAAGCCTGCCTCCTTTTCTGTGGAAACTATGCTTATCATCTCTCCCAGTTCTCAGATCTTCAAACTTAGACTAGAACTAAGCCATCCATCCTCCAAGTCTACAAGACTCTAGCTTGCCCACTCACTCTGCAGATCTTGGTACTTGTCCACCTCCACAATCACATGGGCCAATTACTTATAATAAATCATTTTTTATGTCTTTCTCTATCTCTATATCCTAGTAGTTCTGTTTTTCTGGCAAAACTGACTAATAGAAGTATAAACTCTGTAGCCAGATTACCTCAGCTTGAATCACAGCTCTGTCACTTACTGCTTATATGATTTGCAGCAAGTTATTAAAATCTCAGCATCTTGTTTTCCCCATATCTAAAAAAAGAAAAGTAATATCACTTACCTAAATGGGGCTTTGTGAGAATTAAACAAGTAATTACATTTAAGACACTTAGAAGAATGCCTGACCTATAACAAGTGTTCATTAAACAATATCTATTAATCATGATGTAGTTATGGTGGTGGTTGTCACTTTTTTTTATTATAGAATGTATTTTCACAAAGCAGTATTATTATGCTTTTATTACTTTTCAAGCAAACATAACTTACTCTTGCCAATGTTAACCTACAGCTAGATAGCCCAGTGAAGAATTTACACCCGGCCCCTGCCCCTACTCAGTGGGACTTTGTAGAAGTCCAGGGCTTCCCAGGTGGTGCTAGTGGTAAAGAATTTACCTACCAGTGCAGAGGACACAAGAGATGCAGGTTCGATCTCTGGGTCAGGGAGAGGAGCCTCTGGAGTAGGAAATGGCAACCTGTTCTAGTATTCTTGCCTGGAAAATTCCATGGGCAGAGGAGCCTGGGGGGCTGCCAAGAGTTGTACACGGCTGAGTGACTAGGCACACACAGAAAACATTTCCAGGAAGACTAGAAGCAAATGTAGACCCTGCAGGTAAGTGAGGGCCTCCATGGAGTTACAGAGAAGGGAAACCAGTCTAAATGAGGCCACTGGCTGTACCTGCTAAATGTGTTTTATAAAAAAGGGGGCAAATATATGAAGGTATAAAGTATATTTTCCTCAACTTCATAAAAATTGATGAGTACAGAAAGAGACTGTTTTTACATCCAGGTATCAGTATAGAAGTAAATGCCACCAGAATTTAAAACTGAAAGTGAAGAGAATTCTGTATGCGAATTGAAATCACCAAGGGGAACCTAGGTAGATGGAACATAATTACTCAAACTGTAAAGTGCTCAGGGAGTTGTATTAATAATCTGCCTCTATTTTTTAAAAGTGCAAGGCATGTTTGAATGGTCAATATGGTCACAAGCCTTTTATTAAATTTAATAATAAAAAGTATTTTTTAAAGTACCTACAATGTATAAGTTATAACCATACCAAAAATAAATGCAAGGTGAGAAGGAAAGAGGAATCTAGCACTTCCTATTGTTATATTTTTTCATCTTTTTATAGTGTTGAAGAGGCTTATACTCAAGTAGAATGACAGAAATGAGTGATTCCCTCTTGACGGGTACAGATTTTGGAGCATTACTTTTCCCTCAAAGCAAACTACACTATTCCACTCCATATCATAAAAAAAAACTGAAGATATGATAATGAGTTTTATTAGAGAGCATAGTTGAAGCATTTGGTGGAATTTTAGGAATGGATCTTGAGAATGACATCAAAATAAATCCTAGGAGTGATTTCTATAGTTTTCTAAGCTGAAGGCTATTTGGGTTAAATAAGTAATTTCTTGACTCATTAGGACTGCCTTTCTGTTATGGACGCACCCTTTTGCATCAAAGGCTATCTGTTAGGGCCCACAACTAGGAGTCTTGATTTGAAATGATGTCAGAAATGTAGGCAAATCAACAAAATACACTGGATACATCTAGGGACTTTTATAGGCAGTGGACAACACTGTTCCTTCCATTTAATAATATGAGAGTGCCCATTCTTACTACCTGCTGTTCGTGAATGGTGACTCGAAAACAAAAAGCCCTATATGGCACCTAAATAGAAAGTGATGAAATAAATCTTTGCTTGTTTCAAACTGTCACTTTTGAGATCAATCTTTTCTGAGTAATAGTTTCATGACTTATCATGAAGTGCTATTCCAAAATGACTGCTAAGTTGCTTCAGTCGTGTCCGACTCTGTGCAACCCCATAGATGGCAGCCCACTAGGTCCCACCGTCCCTGGGATTCTCCGGACAAGAACAGTGGAGTGGGTTGCCATTTCCTTCTCCAATGCATGAAAGTGGAAAGTGAAAGTGAAGTCGCTCAGTCATGTCTGACTCTTTGCGACCCCATGGACTGCAGCCTATCGCTCCTCCACCCATGGGATTTTCCAGGCAAGAGTGGGGTGCCATTGCCTTCTCTGCCAAAACGACTACATAGACCATATTTATATGCTTCTAACTTTCACCTTTTTCCAGTGGTCATGTATGGATGTGAGAGTTGGACTATAAAGAAAGCTGAGCACCAAAGAATTGATGCTTTTGAACTGTGGTGTTTGAGAAGACTCTTGAGAGTCCCTTGGACTGCAAGGAGATCCAACCAGTCCATTCTAGAGGAGATCAGTCGTGGTGTTCATTGGAAGGACAGATGTTGAAGCTGAAACTCCAATACTTTGGCCACCTGATGTGAAGAGCTGATTCATTTGAAAAGACCCTGATGCTGGGAAAGATTGAAGGCAGGAGGAGAAGGGGATGACAGAGGATGAGATGGTTGGATGGCATCACTGACTCAATGGACATGAGTTTGGGTGAACTCCAGGAGTTGGTGATGGACAGGGAGGCCTGGCGTGCTGTGGTTCATGGGGTTGCAAAGAGTCAGACACGACTGAGTGAATGAACTGAACTGAACTGAACTGAGCTTTCACTTGCAAGTGGACATTCTCTAGTTACAGAGAGTGGGGACTGCTCTCTAGTTGTGGTGTGTGGGCTTCTCATTGCAGTGGTTTCTCTTGTTGTCGAGCACAGGCTTTAGGCATACCAGCTCAGTAGTTGCAGCTTGTGGAATCTAGAGCGTAGGCTCAGTATTTGTGGCACTTGGGCTCAGGTGCTCTGTAGCATGTGGGACTCTCCTGGACCAGGGATTGAACATGTGTCCCCTGCATTGTCAGGCAGACTCCTATCCTTTGTACCACTCAGGAAGTCTGGCCTTTCCACCTTTTATTAACAGTGAGTGAACTAATTCATTACACTATAGGCAGATAAATACAGATTAACCTAAAGAATGAATGGAGAGGTAAATATTTTTATCACAGATGAGTCAAGGGAAAATGCATTTATGAGCCTCCATAAGACTGTCGTCAGCATTCATTTAGTTGGGCAGCCCTATAACACTGATTTTGGATCTCAACCTACCCATAAGGAATAAATTGTGAAGTTTTTGCAAGGTATTCTCATCTACTTTTATCTCTTCATGTCTTGCTATTTCCTGTTGTGAGTATCCTAGGATTTGGGCCTATGCAATAATTCACAGAGCCCTGAAAGTACCCAGCCTTCACTGTGTTTACATCTGCCTTCCCTTCTGTTTGGGTTGCTCTTCCTTTATTAGCCTTTAAGATTATACTTAACCTGTGAGATTCAACTCAGGTGTCAGATCACCTACATTGCCTCTATTAATTTCTGGACAGAGTTAATCAACTCCTTGACCCTTACCTATTTCTGTGATAGCAAGTATCATTGTACTGTGATTTTTTTTTTTTTTTACCTCTGCTAGGCAGGAGCTTAAATGAGAAACACATACCCCAATAAGTAATCAATTTTTATGTTACATTCATGTAGCCATATTCCTTCAACTGCCAAGGGTTTTGATTTCTTGCAACTCTACTCCTTTAACTATCATAGATTCCTGACATTATGTCTTCCTAATTCCAACATGCACTCAAATCCAGCACTGAACTGAATGCTTCTCATGCATGAGGTGTGTTGAGTAGAGCCATTTCTTGTTCTCATGTTTTTTATAAACATGCTATGTATTTTATTGCTAACCTTTAATGAATGAAACTCACCTTATTTGTCACACTTGGTCTAAATAAGTTATTTCATTATGTCTGTCAGAGCTAACACTTAAGGCTAGTTATTAAAACTGGGGAAGTAAATTTTCTTTATAACATGAGTGACCTGAAATGGGGAGAAAGGGAACTCTGAAGAAAGTGAACTATTGACTGTATCTAGAAAAGCAGAAGTCAAAGTGTAGGTAAGAAGTGGGAATGAAGGCTTAAAAGATACATTGCAAAAGGAGTGAAATTCCAAGTGATTTAGATCCTTATCTTGCCCCTCACGTCTTGAATAGATGCTTTATTTTCCATCTGTGGGCTTCATTTTCCTCATTTGTTAAGTTAGGGAACTGTACTTAAGTATACCACCAGTATGACTTTTCCATGTGCATGCACAAGGATATTAGTATTTGATTAATTAAAAATTAAATTAATGCTTTTAACTTTATATCACCACTACAAAAGATCTTAAGCAATAATATTAATATAATCACAGGTCTAACGAGCTGTATCAGAGAAGGCAATGGCACCCCACTCCAGTACTCTCGCCTGGAAAATCCCACGGATGGAGGAGCCTGGAAGGCTACAGTCCATGGGGTCGCGAAGAGTCAGACACGACTGAGTGACTTCACTTTCACTTTTCACTTTCATGCATTGGAGAAGGAAATGGCAACCCACTCTGGTGTTCTTGCTTGGAGAATCCCAGGGACGGGGGAGCCTGGTGGGCTGCCGTCCATGGAGTCACACAGAGTCAGACACAACTGAAGCGACTTAGCAGCAGCAGCAGCAGCAGTAGCAATGAGCTGTTTATTTTTGAATGCACTTTAAATGCATGAACAATAATGTTTTTTAAAAAATCCATCCATATACATCTAGAATAAAAATAGCTAATATTTATTTGAAGCTTACTGTGTGCCCAGATATTCTAACTCTATATTTGCAGTAACTCATATAGTCCTAACAATATACATTTTAATTCTGATTTTACAGATGGGAAGTTGTAGCACAGAGAGGTTAACTTGCCCGAAGTCATACAGCTTGAAACTGGCAGAATCAGGATTCAAACCCAGGCAGTCTGTAGCCACATTTGGGAAACAATGGACCAGAAGATGTCTACAGTCCTTTCTAGCAATGTGCCTCTCTGACTTTACTTTTCTCTGGAGCACACTCTTCTGAGTTCCTAAGAATGTACTTAACAAATCTACTTAGTTTAATAAGTTCCTCTCAAAGAGAGTCTAACTTAGACTGTATTTGATTTTTAGCCTTTTCACTTTTATCTCCTCACAATTACACGAAATTGCTCATTTAGTTATCCACAAATGCTATTGTCTAATTTTATTGCACTTTCAGAAAATGCTTTATCTGACATTTCCACAAGAAATACTCATTTGTTACAAGGAAGAGGCTGTATAAAGTTACCTCTTTCCAAAGGAATCAGTATGTCTTTGTTATTTAATAATTTACTGAGTACCATATGTTGTTTTGTTTAGTTGTTAAGTCATGTCTGACTCTTTTGCAACCCCATGAACTGTAGCCCACCAGACTCCTCTGTCCATGGGATTTCCCAAGCAAGAATATTTGACTGGGTTGCCTGTTTCCTTCTCCAGGGGATCTTCCTGACCAAGAGATCAAACTGACATTTCCTGCATAGAAGGTGTATTCTTTACCACTGAGCCACTTGGGAGCCCAAGTACCATTTAGGTATTCTCAGAAAAAATAGCATGCATAGAAATTCAGAGATGGCAGGAGCTTAGATATTATCTTGTCCTAATACCAAGCAGTGACTTCTTCCTTCTCTGCTTCCTTGAACGCTGGACTTTCAGCTTTTGGTTTCTGGTCTCCTGTATGGAGAATCTACTACCTTCACCACTGGTTCTTTTGTTCATTGGTAAGTACACCTCATCCCCTTTATGAAATCAGATGTGTGTGTGTGCGCACGTGCACTATTCATACATATATGTTACTCATTGATTATTCTGTGGTTTTTCAAGCAAAATAGAAGTTTGTTTTCTTTTTGGAAAAGTTATATATACTTATAGAATATACAATATTCATTTTTAGTAAAATTAATATATTTTCATACTAGAAGGCAATTTTAAAAAGTCTGAAAGCAGATATAAACCAGATATAATCCCAGGAACCAGACTTTTTGCTAATATTTAGATATTCTTTTCTTTTAATATGAATGTTATGCATGTGCTAGTATTTTGCATGTATCCATTTTAAACTAATTTGGGATTATTTATATTCTCATATTTTTTCATGTATAGTGAGGCTCCTTCTCTACCACATACACTTATATCAGTTTTCAATAATGTTTTTGAGAAACAGACCTAAAAACAGGGCTTCCACGTCTAGCTGCTGCTGCTGCTGCTGCTGCTGCTGCTAAGTCGCTTCAGTTGTGTCCGACTCTGTGCGACCCCATAGACAGCAGCCCACAAGACTCCCCCATCCCTGGGATTATCCAGGCAAGAACAGTGGAGTGGGTTGCCATTTCCTTCTCCAATGCATGAAAGTGAAAAGTGAAAGTGAAGTCACTCAGTCATGTCTGACTCTTCGCGACCCCACGGACTGCAGCCTACTAGACTCCTCTGTCCATGGGATTTTCCAGGTGAGAGTACTGGAGTGGGGTGCCATTGCTTTCTCCATTCCATATCTAGTCAAGAGACCAAATTTGACCTTTTGCCTGAAATAAGAAAACAAAGACAGAATATAAGAAATGATGGTTTGTAAGGCACTGGATGTGAGGAGTTGAGAGACAGCAAACAGAGTCCTGTGACTGCCCAGATTATAGCCATGAGAGAGTTTCCAAGCTGTGTTACAGGAACAGGGAACCCAGAGGGGTGGACTCTCAGTGTTGGTGACAGTATGGAAAGATCAAGGGGACTAGAGTTGTCAGCTGACAGAGTATATAAAGGAGAGAGGTATATAGAGATAAAACTTCAAAAAAGGACTTCCCCAAATAATCATTATGGATCAGATCAGGCAAATGAAGAAATGACTCGACCCTGGCAAAAGAAGCACTTGAAAGAATTATTGGTACGAGTGCCCAGTGCCAATTCAGGGCCAGTAATTGTGCCTGTTCCCATCAGCTAGATAAGAATTAAGTAGAGCACACAGAAGAATCTTGCTTAGTAGTAAGAAATAATTAACCTAAGATTAGTACTGCTATGTTCTTGCCTAACACAATAAAAAAAGTAAGACCCCAAAGGATCAAACAGTTCTGAAATAATTTAATTACATTCCAAAAAAAACCTGAAGAATATTTATAGGAATAGACAAATACCCAGCATCAAACAAAGTAAAATTCACAATATCTGGCATCTGAACCAAAATTGCCAGGTGTGTAAACAAGAAGGAAATACGACCCAATAAGGAGATAAATTAATCAAACTGACTCAGAACTGATATATGTTATAATTAGCACACAAGGAGATAAAAACATTAAAACATACATTAAAATTATATTCTACATGTTTAAAACAGTGAAGTAGAGGCTGGGAAAACAGAGAAAAGACATAATTCAAATTTCTAGAGATAAAGTCTGAGACAAAAAAAATACATTGGACAGGATAAAGGGAAAAATATTAGTAAACTTGAAGATATAGCAACTGAAATTACTCAACATAAAATAGAAAGAACAGAAAAAAATTTGAAGAAAAAGTGGTTGAAAACTTTTCCAAATTTGGTGAAATCTCTCCTTTTTTTTTTCATTTAATATTTTACTGCCAAAATTTGTCTTGGTTCCTATATATCATGTGAAAATGTGGTTCCAGAGGCTATAAAATAATATTTTCTCCTGGAATATTAAAGAAGCATTAAAATACCATCAGTATTTTATGATTATTTAGTTCTTTAATTATGCTTGAGAATTTTTATTTCAATTTTTTTATCACAAAGAATGCTGTAATTAACCTCTTCTCCACAAATACTTGGAGAAGGCAATGGCATCCCACTCCAGTACTCTTGCCTGGAAAATCCCATGGATAGAGGAGCCTGGTGGGCTGCAGTCCATGGGGTCGCGAAGAGTTGGGCACGACTCAGTGACTTCACTTTCAATTTTCACTTTTATGCATTGGAGAAGGAAATGGCAACCCACTCCAGTGTTCTTGCCAGGAGAATCCCAGGGACAGAGTAGCCTGGTGGGCTGCTGTCTATGGGGTCACACAGAGTTGGACATGACTGAAGCGACTTAGCAGCAGCAGCAGCCACAAATACTGATTTGCATCTGATCCTTGAGATATATTTCCTGAAGTGGATTTACTAGGTAAATAATTTGCATATATTTTAGGTTCTTAGTATATAATTTTGAGATATTTCTCAGAAAGATTATGTTGTATACATATATATAATATGGACATGGCTTCCCTGATGGCTCAGTGATAAAGAATCTGCCTGCCAATGCAAGATATGTGGATTTAATTCTTGGGCTGGGAAGAGCCCCTGGAGAAGGAAATGGCAACCTACTCCAGTATTCTTGCCTGAAGAATCCCAAGGAAAAAGGACCCTGACAAACTACATACAGACCATTGGGTCATGAAATAGTCCACACGACTTAGGTACTAAACAACAACAAAGCATAGATATAGAATATTTTACCACATTCTATTCAGTGGGTTAGTCACTAAGGCGTGTCTGACTCTTGGACCCCATGGACTGGCAGGCTCCTCTGTTCATGGAATTCTCCAGGCAAGAATCGAACAGGAATCAAATTCCAAAATAGGAATTGAACCTGGGTCTCCTGCATTGCAGGCAGATTCTTTACCAACTGAGCTACAAGTAGATGTCATTATAAAAGAAAAAAGAGGTTATTGAAAAAAAGGGAGAGAAATTAGTTACTTTTATAGTTGAAAAAAAGCAGCCATTTAAAATCTGCATTTGTTGCTTAAATATTTTTCACATTCATTGTACTTGCTAGTTCATATCTTCAGGCCTCTTTTCTATTAGATGTAAGTATTTTTCTTAGGTAAATTTATTTACATGTCTTAGATAAATTTTATATATATCAGATTATATGTTGATATAATTTCAAGAGAGTACCCTTTTTAAAATACATTTACATTTATCACTGTCCCTAAGTCTTAAACCTGCTTGCTGCCGCTGTTGCTGAGTCGCTTTAGTCATGTCCGACTCTGCACAACCCCATAGACGGCAGTCCACCAGGATCCCCTGTCCCTGGGATTCTCCAGGCAAGAATACTGGAGTGGGTTTCCATTTCCTTCTCCAATGTGTGAAAGTGAAAAGTGACAGTGAAGTTGCTCAGTCGTGTCCAACTCAGCGACCCCATGGACTGCAGCCTACCAGGCTCCCCCGTCCATGGGAATTTCCAGGCAAAAGTACTGGAGTGGGTCGCCATTGCCTTCTCCTAAACCTGCTTATTTCTCCCTTAAACTGGTTTTGGCCTTTTGGTTATAAAATACAAACAGTTAAGAATCAAAGTACTTAGTCCTTTCATTTACAAGATAATTCTATATCTATATTACCTTTCCCCTCAGCTTACTTTAATTTTTTTATTTTTTTTTTAAATTTTAAAATTTTTAATTCTTACATGTGTTCCCAAACATGAACCCCCCTCCCACCTCCCTCCCCACAACATCTCTCTGGGTCATCCCCATGCACCTGCCCCAAGCAAGCTGCACCCTACGTCAGACATGGACTGGCGATTCAATTCTTACATGACAGTATACATGTTAGAATTCCCATTCTCCCAAATCATCCCACCCTCTCCCTCTCCCTCTGAGTCCAAAAGTCCGTTATACACATCTGTGTCTTTTTTCCTGTCTTGCATACAGGGTCGTCATTGCCATCTTCCTAAATTCCATATATATGTGTTAGTATACTGTATTGGTGTTTTTCTTTCTGGCTTACTTCACTCTGTATAATTGGCTCCAGTTTCATCCATCTCATCAGAACTGATTCAAATGAATTCTTTTTAACGGCTGAGTAATACTCCATTGTGTATATGTACCACAGCTTTCTTATCCATTCATCTGCTGATGGACATCTAGGTTGTTTCCATGTCCTGGCTATTATAAACAGTGCTGCGATGAACATTGGGGTACATGTGTCTCTTTCAATTCCCCTCAGCTTACTTTAATCTAACAAATCTCTCTTACACCTCATAAGTCTATGCAGGTCAGGAAGCAACAGTCAGAACTGGACATGGAACAGACTGGTTCCAAATAGGAAAAGGAGTACGTCAAGGCTGTATATTGTCACCTTACTTATTTAACTTGTATGCAGAGTACATCATGAGAAATGCTGGGCTGAAAGAAGCACAAGCTGGAATCAAGATTGCCAGGAGAAATATCAATAATCTCAGATATGCAGATGACACCACCCTTATGGCAGAAAGTGAAGAGGAACTAAAAAGCCTCTTGATGAAAGTGAAAGAGGAGAGTGAAAAAGTTGGCTTAAAGCTCAACATTCAGAAAACTAAGATCATGGCATCTGGTCCCACCACTTCATGGGAAATAGATGGGGAAACAGTGGAAACAGTGTCAGACTTTATTTTTCTGGGCTCCAAAATCACTGTAGATGGTAATTGCAGCCATGAAATTAAAAGACTCTTATTTCTTGGAAGGAAAGTTATGACCAACCTAGATAGCATATTCAAAAGCAGAGACTACTTTGCCAACAAAGGTCTGTCTAGTCAAGGCTATGGTTTTTCCAGTGATCATGTATGGATATGAGAGTTGGCCTGTAAAGAAAGCTGAGCACCAAACTGATGCTTTTGAGCTGTGGTGTTGGAGAAGACTCTTGAGGGGCCCTTGGACAGCAAGGAGACCCAACCAGTCCATTCTAAAGGAGATCGGTCCTGGGTGTTCATTGGAAAGAATGATGCTAAAGCTGAAACTCCAATACTTTGGCCATCTCATAGGAAGAGTTGACTCACTGGAAAAGACCCTGATGCTGGGAAAGATTGAGGGCAGGAGGAGAAGGGGACGACAGAGGATGAGATGGCTGGATGGCATCACCGACTCGATGGACATGAGTTTGAGTGAACTCCGGGAGTTAGTGATGGACAGGGAGGCCTGGCGTGCTGCGATTTATGGGGTTGCAAAGAGTCGGACACGACTGAGCGACTGAACTGAAGATTCGATCCAACGGCTAATGATGAGGGGAAAACCCACTGTATGACATAATGGAAGAAAATTTTCCTTCACCAGAAGTGGTGTCAGTTATACTTGAATCTATTTTAGGAAGAGTTAATGCTTTATTTAAAAATACGTCAATTGGAGATCTAATTAAATGCTGCCAAGTTTACTCAATACGCATATCTAGCAAATAACGGTTATGGAGAGATTGCTGGCCCAAGTGCCCTCCTATGAGGAACTCTATTTCTTTCCAAACTATAGTAATGAGAATCAGACTAATCAGGATTCTTTCCAGCCCTGAAATTCTATAACTTGAGGTTGTTTTCTAAATCAAAGTTAGCATTTTCTTCCAAAGAATCATTTTCTGAGGTTGTTTGTATCTGTTTTAGAAAGAGTGAGGGAGGGGTTAATTTTTAATGGCTGTAGACCTTCCACAGATGTTAAAGGTACACTACCTGTACTGCTATCTGGGTTTTAAATCTTGAGCAAATAAATGCACATTTAGAAGCTTCCAAAATTTATGTAGTGAATCTATTTGGTCTTTCATGCTTCAAGAAACTAATAGAATGTGATATCTCCTTTGAAGTCAGTGGAAGCTCTGAACTCAAAGAATGTGCCAGCTTACTACTAATAGAAAAATTGGGTCAATTTTTATCCCCTCAGTGAAAAATTAATCAAACAAGCCTATTTTTAAACAGCAGGTAAACCATTTAACAGTTAGGGTTTAGATTATGTGCATAGTTTGGGAGAAATGTTAAAATGTATGATATCAGATTTCAAATACATTATTTTAATGCATTTGAATATGGTTATTTAAACAATGTATTGATGGAGCTATTGGATATTGCTGGGGGGAAAGAAGTTTGTAATCACTTAACTTTATTCCAAATAATAAAATTGTAATTTTACTTGTATAAATTTTATAATTTAATTAAATTATAAATATGTATACACTTATCTTTGTGTGTGTTTGTGATAATAATGGCTTATGTTTTAAGATGGGGCTTCGCTGGTGGTGCAGAGGTTAAAGCCTCTGTGAAATGGTTTTATAACATGCTCATGGTTTCCTGGTTTGACTCTGAAACCTCTCGATTAACTTAACTTCCTGAAGAAAGAGACAGAACTATAATATGAAACTAGATATTACTGGGAAAAGTCAACTAGTAGCAGTAAATGTCAAAATTCACCTTAAAATGGCATCTCTAATTATAAATTGACACTAGCAAAGCATTGGCAGTTTCCATGATATTATATGAATTCACAAGCTCTTGCAGCTGCCAGCCAAATCTCCAGTTTCTCTCCTACATTTGCTTTCCTTTATGACATTTGATCAGTCAACAGTAAGAACACTGGTGTTCTTCTAAGCCACCCTACAGTTTAAAATCCTGACTACTTCATGTTTTCCTGAAAGTGGGGTGGGGAGAGCAGCAATTCTTTCAGAATGAGATCTGTACTTATCAATCACAGCAGCAGCAGCTGGAAACTGGTCTTTGCAGAGGTGAAGCTGGTGCATTTGCTGGAAAAGGAAAAGCTGTTTCTGATTAAAATGGAGGCAAAATAATTCAGGCAGCTGGTGAGGCTTCTGAAAATGGGGAAGATTGGATTTCCAGGGTTTAAGCAATAAAGCAGAGAGAATTTAAGCTTATGAAAAGCAGAGAGGAGAACAGCTTCAGGTGAATTTTAAAATGGAATCTGGGGAGCTCTTATACTGAGAAAAATCATACAGGTTGAGTCATAGTTGCAGAGTGAAGGGGTGAAAAGCCTGCCTCTGAAAGCCATATTGATAGAGAAAGATGATAAAGATAAAACCTCAGCCCCCAGCACAGCCTCAAAAGCCAACCTGGATGAGGAATACCTCTGGTACCACTAGGTAGATTCCCCTTCTGTTGACTTCCTTGGACTACTTGTACCTTCTCTGAATCTCTCATGTGAAACCTCTCAACTTAGTGTCCTCTACAATTATGTCACTCAAAGTGCAGTTTGAGGACCAACAGCATATACTAACTCAGAACTACCGAAGCAGAATACCATTTTCCCCAGGATCTGCAGGTGATTTATGTACATGGTTAAAGTTCGAGAAGAACCGCTCTACAACATATAGCGTGCTCTCTGAAAGAGGTGCCTTGACTACTGCACTTGACTACTTGCCATAAAGATGGCATGAAGATTATATTAATAAGTATCCACCTTTGATTCATTCTCTCAGTAGACGGTCATTAAGCACCAGGAGGATTCCACAGGCCCTATTCTTAAGGAGTTAGCACTTCATCACCATTTATTGAACAATATTCTGTGCTCTGCATTGTGTGCAGTGCTAGGATTACAAAGATAAATAAGACATTGTCCCTGACCTCGATGAGGTTTTAGACATAATCGGAAATGGTTAATGCAAAATAAGTGTTTTTAATGACAAAAATAGATACCTGGCACTCGGGTTATAGCAAGAACAGTGGGTGTGTGTGAGGAAGATGGCAATCAAGTTTTATGCAAATAGAAAGGCTTTTGTAAAAAAGATGAGCTTAAGCTGAATCTTGGAAAAAAATAAGATTTTTTTTTTCCTTTTTTCCATGTGGACCCCGGGGCATTGAAGGCATGAAGATGCAGGGAAGGGTATACAAGATAGAGGGAAAAAACATTAACCAAGGTTTAAGGGCAAGAAATGGGTGGGCTTCCCAGGTGGCGTCAGTGGTAAAGAACCCACCTGCCAATGTGGGAGACATAAGAAATGAGGGTTCAATCCCTGGGTTGGAAAGATCTTCTGGAGGAGGGCATGGCACCCACTCCAGTATTCTTGTCTGGAGAATCCCATAGACAGAGAAGCCTGGTGGGCTATGGTCCATAGGGTTGCAATGAGTCAGATATGACTGAAGCTACTTAGCATGCATGCATACAAGTAGCTCCACATGGCTTCATTATAGGTTTCGAGGAGAGTGAGTTGGGGTCTGACGATCAGACTGGAGAACCTGACAGGTACGAGATTTAGAGAATCACATAGACTAATAACTTTAGGATTAATTTTACAAAGCAACAGTATAGGAAGTCACAGTAGTCTTTAAGTCAGGCAAAAGCAAGATCATATTTGTGTTTTAGAAATATTCTGGAGGATGTTTGTGGAATGGTGATTAACCAACTTGTAGCATAAAGTACATGGAGAAAAGTAATGGCAAATAAAACTGGAAATGTATCTTTGGCTCCAGATAATAGAAAATACTACCATGTTCATTCTTAGTAGCCAGTGGAGAGCCACTGAAAATTTCTAAGCAGGAGAATGCTTTGGACAGGGAAGAGACTAAAGGCAGAAGACCATTAGAAAGTTATTGCAATATTTTAGATAAGCGGTAGTAAGAACACTGATGACTCCAAGAACAGAAATCAAAGGATGGATTCAAGAAGCAGGTGTGTAACTATAAGCAGAGTTTCATTATTCATTTTAGGATGGCACAATTTTATGCATAAATCAGATCTTTATAAGTGTCTCCATTTTCACATCCAAATATAGTCTTTACTTATGCACCAATCACTGGGTGAAATGCTTTTCGAAATTCTTTAGGTCACCAAGCAAAAAAGCTCTTACTGATTTAGCTCATCCATAGCTTTGTTCTAAATGAAACCCTCACAAACTACAGGAATCTTGTTACAGAATTGTTTTTCATGTTCTTTTTGTTGTTTCCCAGATCTGGATATGTTTCTAGAGAGGCAAACTGGTTACCCCTTGCTCACATTCAAGAAAATGTCCTTCCCTTTTCACATTTCCAGCTGTTTTCCCACTCCCATGCGTTTTATTCAGACATCAGAATCACTGATTTCATTAGGTGGTGCATGCTCTGTCTCCTGCATTGGCAGGGGGATTCTTTACCACTAGTACCACCTGGGATTTCATTAGATGGTAGGGAGGTCAAAGTCACATTTCCAGTTCTCAGTTTCTTCAAAACAAAGCATGTGAGTTATAGGATAGGTGCAGCTTATTCACACTTCATATACTTAGACCACTGCCAGAATCAATTTTCATATGATCTGAGGCTGTGGAGCTTTATGGCTTATGTTATATTATTCTGAATTTCATCTGAAAGTATTTCCAAGTGCTTCAGTTTCACAACATAGAATATTTATAATCTAGGTCAAACATCATGCTTGGTCTGACTTGCCAAACAGAGAATTCCAAATGACCATTTTCTCCTCTAAAAATATATATGTATGTTTTTTAAAAGACAGGAAAAAGCATTTCTGTCTCAATTTTTCCCATGTAGTGATTTGCCTTCTGGCCTGGATGGCTCTATTCTTTCTAATTCACGATGCAACAGGCTTAGAGAAAGATTAGAAACATTCATGCTGTAATGTTAACACTTACAAAATCTCACTGTTCTTATCTGAGCTTTTCATTTTTGTTAAGATGCTTAACCAGAATGGAAGCTGCCCACACAATTCTTGTATGAAAATTATACTTGCTCAGTAATATTCATATCTCCACCTACTTTTGAGTGGAACAGAACAAGCACTAAGTTATGCCTGTACACATTTGCATGAGAATATACCATACACAAATTCAGGTTTGCATGCCTAACTTCAGACATACCATTCTAGAAATGCACATTATAAAGAACATAAACTTTCCACGTGCAGATGTTTTCCTCTCCAGGTGGTGAATTTGTTTTCCCTAAAAGGGAAAGATAACGATAGCCTTAACTTATATAGTACCTTTTCCCATTCTCCTTTACCTATAAGATATAGGAGCGGCTATTTCATGGGCACTTAAAAAGGCATAAATCCTTTCTTCCTTAACGTATAGACCCTAGTCAGGGTATCCCAGAAGACTGACTCTTTAGGCAAATTCTAGAATAAAGTGAAATTTGTCAGTATAGTTTCTCTTTGATGATTGTCTTTCCCTCTCTTTACCCCAGTTCTTTGCCAGCCCCATAGCTTAGAGATCTCTACACAGACATCTGTCAGGCTATTCTCTCTATTCCTCGTTCCATAGTGTGAAATGTTTCAACTTATAAAAACAGGCTTGCACTATCCTTTCTAGTCTTCATCGTGGTCTCACAGTTTAGTAAGCTAATAGGGCAGATATTGTTAGTGATCACTAGTTTTCATTTCCAACAGTTCTAATTCCTTTCTTTTTTTTTTCTTTTTTACTATTTACCTCTCATAGTTTTATATCTTCCTATTTTGATTAACAATTAATTGATTTTTCTATATAAAATTTTTTTCTATATAAAATTTTCTATATAAAATCTCTTCAAGCTTTTAAACATACCTATTAGAGTGGTTCAAGAAAGTAATTTATCTGAAATGATAAATTGATCATTGATTTTGTTGGCTGTACTTATTAGTTTTAAATTTATTTATCTATTTTCTTAATTTTGGATTTTAGGTATTCATCCTTCTGACCCTTGCTTTGCCCTTGACTTTTAACTTTGGATCCCACTTTCAGTTTTGCACAAAACACTTTTAGTCCCTCTGCCGCACAGAAACTGAGCTACTGGATCAGAATCTAACAGTCCCCAACCCTCAAACCTGTGTACTTTCTGGGGTTCTGTTGCGTTTCTGGTCCACTGAGATTTTACCTGGTTTTTGAACTAGACTTCTCTTTCAGATTTTTAGCCTTACACTTTATTTCTCATTGCTATATATTGTGAACTTATGGGACCATCTTGATCAGAAGTTTGTGGTATCCAACGTAACAGCTAGAAATGAACTGAAAAAGACATTAGCTTGCCCCAAATAGAGGACCAAATCAATGATACAGTCTAGGATCTAATACAAATCCTTCATTGGGCCCTGATAATTCAAATTTATTTCATTTTACAGAGAACTCCCCTTAATGAACTGTTGATCAACTGTGGTGAAGTAAGAAAGCATATAACTTAGAAGAACTGCATTCAAGTACTGTCTCTGCCAATTAATTACTAGTCTCCTTGGCTTCAGTTTGCATGTTATATAATGGCAATATTACTTTACAGGGTTGTTGTCAAAGTAGTGCATGTGAGAATTTCTTCAAAAAATGAAAGTGAAAGGCATGTCCAACTCTTTTGCAACCCCATGGACTGTAGCCTGCCAGGTTCTCCTGTCCATGGAATTCTTCAGACAAGAATACTGGAGTGGGGAGCCATTCCCTTCTCCAGAGGATCTTTCGAACCCAGGATAAAACTTGTGTCTTCCCTCATTGCAGGCAGATTCTTTACCATCTGAGCCACCAGGAAGCCCCCCAAAATGAAAGGACAATACAAATGTGGAGAGATTCATAGCTAAAAGCCTTGTCTTTCTAAAGATATAAAAATAATATGCATTTATTTATGAAGAAATATGAAGATAGATATGAAGAAAAATAATGTAATATAATTAAGTATATTCTTCTAGCCAAATTCCTCTCTCTAAATATATGTATATATTTTTAGTAGCATATACATATATTTTTAATAGCAACTTAACTGAGCACTTGTCAAAACTTTAACAGTACCCATATGTACATGTACTCAATCAAGAATCTGACATCTTAAGGAACTTTGAGGAACAGCATTGATAGAAAATTAAAGAAACTAACAATTAGTTTTTGACAAATGTAGTATTGGTTTGATTTGCTCCAGTCATTGCATTCTATTCTCAAGGATAAAGCTTCCACTTAGATTTAATCCTTTCAACAAACTGTTAGTAAATCTGCCAGATTTCACTGTTGCAGAGTATGGAATCCTCTTTAGCTGTCTGAAACAGACAAGAGTTTATTCTAGGTACTATGTAGCTCATGCTGGGAGGTCTACAGAACCAAGCTTGGAGTTTCACAATCAGAAACAAGGCCTCTAGAGTTAATGCCAATAGAAGTAATGCACACTACTTACACTATCTGACCATTCTAGAAGAAGTACTCACCCTTGAGGATCAGCGCCGAGGCCCAGATTTAAGACATTTGACTGGGACTGTCTAAAAGGAACCAGACATCTCTACCACTGTACTTACTACACGTAGTTGCTATTTTGCAACTCCCTTTTGCCTCTAAGTTTGCTCAGTGGAACCAAGTCTCAAGGGGGATCTTAGCTTGAAGGTTACAAATGAAGTTTGACTTTTTTCAGGCTCTGTGGTAGAATGGTGCGATATAATGGAACTGCAGTGAGTAGTGAGTGAAGCAATGTGCACTTTCTGCCTTAGTAGTAGTAGTAGTAGTAGTTTAGTCGCTAAGTCGTGTCCAACTCTTGCGACCCCATGGACTGCCAGGCTCCTCTGTCCATGGGATTCTCCAGGCAAGACTACTGGAGTGGATTGCCATTTCCTTCTCCAGGGGATCTTCCCAACCCAGGAATTGAACCTGGGTCTCCAGCACTGCAGGCGGATTCTTTACCAACTGAGCTATGAGAGAAGCCCTACCTTAGGTTGGTAATATAATTTCACTCATTTTACAGAGAAGGAAACAGAGCCTTGGGTAAATCATGTTCTTTGCGGAATGATAAAAAGTTAGTATGGGAAGAAGCCAGGATTTCAGTCCAACATTTGCCTTCTTAGCCACTAATGTAATTACATGTTTACATGACTTCTGCCCCAATACAGTATGAGTTTCTTAGGAACAAGGATTCTTTACAATTCAGTAAGTATTTTTCAGTATAAGATGCTGGGTAACATTATTCTTTATTTATTCAAACCTTTTATTGAATATCTACTATGTTCCAGGTGTTCATCTAGGACCTAGGAATACAGGAATGAGCAAAACAGGTATAGTTTCTGATCTCATGGAGATTAGCATTTAGTGGCACAGTCATTAGATAAACTACAAATTAATTAAATATAACTTTTATTATATGTGATATGACAAAATGATAAATGAAAATAAAGAGAATATTTAAAAGGGGGATTTAAGCTAATTTTGGAGGTCAGCCAAGAAAAGATTTCTTTAGAGCAGTGACCTGAATTATTGTTGTTCAGTCACTAAGCTGTGTCTAACTCTTTGTGATCCCATGGCCTGCAACACAACAGGCTTCCTTGTCCTTCACTATCTCCCAAAGTTTTCTCAAACACATATCTATTGAGTTGGTAATGCTACTCAATCATCTCATCCTCTTGACCCCTTCTCCTGCCCTCAGTCTTTTCCAGCATCAGGGTCTTTTCCAGTGAGTTGGCTCTTCGCATCAGGTGGTCAAAATATTGTAGCTACAGCTTCAGCATCAGTCCTTCCAATGAATATTCAGGGTTGATTTCCTTGAGGATTGATTGGTTTGATCTCCTTGCTGTCCAAGGGACTCTCAAGAGTCTTCTCCATCACCACAATTCAAAAGCATCAATTTTTTGGTGCTCAGCCTTCTTTATGGTCCAACTCTTACATCTGTACATGACTACTGGAAAACCTATAACCGACTATATGGACCTTTGTTGGCAAAGTGATATCTCTGCTTTTTAATACACTGTCTAGGTTTGTCATAGTTTTCCTTTAAGGAGAAAGTGCTTTTAATTTTGTGACTGTAGTCACCATCCACAGTGATTTTGGAGGCTAAGAAAAGAAAATATGCCACTGTTTCTAATTTTTCCTCTCCTATTTGCCATGAAGTGATGGGACTGGATGCCATGATCTTATTTCTCGAATACTGAGTCTTAAGCCAGCCTTTTCACTCTCCTCGTTCACCCTTATCAAGAGGCTCTTTAGTTCCTCTTTGCTTTCTGCCATTAGAGTGGTATCATCTGCATATCTGAGGTTGTTGATATTTCTCCCATTAATCTTGAGTCCAGCTTGAGATTCATACATTCACGTGATGTGCTCTACAAATAAGTTAAATAAGCAGGGTGAACATATACAGCATGTGAAATGAGTACAATTGTAGGATAGTTTGTATATCCTTTCACATTGCCCTTCTTTAGGACTGGAATGAAAATTGATCTTTTCCAGTCCCATGGCCACTGTTGAGTTTTCCAAACTTGCTGACATATTGAGTGCAGCACTTTAACAGCATCATCATTTAGGATTTTAACTTGCTTAGCTGGAATTCCATCGTATCCACTATCTTTGTCTGTAGTGATGTATTCTAAGGCCCATTTGACTTCACACTCCAGGATGTCTGGTTCTAGGTGAATGACTACACCATTGTAATTATCTAGGTCATTAAGATCTTTTTTGTATAGTTCTTCTGTGGATTCTTGCCACTTCTTCTTAATCTCTTCTGCTTCTGTTAAGTCCTTCCCATTTCTGTTCTTTGTTGTGCTCATCTTTTCATGAAATATTCCCTTAGTATCTCCTATTTTCTTGAAATTGTTTTCCTCTATTTCTTTGCATTGTTCACTTAATGAGGCTTTCTTATCTCTCCTTGCTATTTTCTGGAACTCCTTTTTCAGTTAAGTATATCTTTCCCTTTCTCCCTTGCCTTTCACTTCTCTCCTTTTCTCAGCTATTTGTACTATTTGTAAAGCCTCTTCAGAAAGCCACTTTGTCTTTTTACATTTCTTTTTCTTGGGGATGGTTTTGGTCACTGCCTCCTGTACAATGTTTCAAACCTCCTTCCATAGTTCTTCAAGCACTCTGTCTACCAGATCTAATCCCTTGAATCTATTTCTCACTTCCACTGTATAATCATAAGGGATTTGATTTATGTCATACTTGAATGGTCTAGTGGTTTTCCCTACTTTATTCAGTTTAAGCCTGAATTTTTCAATTAAGAGCTCATGATATGAGCCACAGTTAGCTCCAAGTCTTTTTTTTTTTTTTTCTTTTTTTTGCTGACTGTATAAAGCTTCTCCATCTTCAGCTGCTGATTTTGGTATTGACCATCTGGTGATGTCCACATGTAGAGCCGTCTCTTGTGTTGTTGGAAAAGGGTGTAGGCTATGACTAGTGTGCTCTCTTGACAAACTCTGTTAGCCTTTACCCTACTTCATTTAGTACTCCAAGGCCAAACTTGCCAGTTACTTCAAGTATTTCTTGACTTGCTACTTTTGCATTCCAATCCCTCATGATGATAAGGACATCTTTGTGAGTGTGTGTGTGTGTGTGTGTGTGTGTTTGGTGTTAGTTCTAGAAGGTCATGTAGGTCTTAATAGAACTGTTCAACTTTGGCTTCTTTGGCATTATAGATTAGGACATAGATGGGGATCACTGTGATGTTGAATGATTTGCCTTGAAAACCAAGCAAGATCATTCTGTCATTTGTGAGTGTGCACCCAAGTATTGCATTTTGGACTCTTAGGTTGACTATGAGAGCTACCCCATTTCTTCTAAGGGATACTTGCCCACAGTTGTAGATATAGTGGTCATCTGTTAAATTCGCCCATTCCCATCCATTTCAGTTCACTGATTCCCAAGATGTTGATGTTCACTCTTGACATCTCCTGCTTGGCCATGCTCAATTTGCCTTGATTCAAGGACCTAACATTCCAAGTTCCTATGCAATATTGTTCTTTACAGCATCAGACTTTAATATCACCACCAGACACATCCACAACTGAACATCATTCTCCTTTGGCCCAGCCTCTTCATTCTTTCTGCAGCTATTTCTTTGCTCTTCCCTAGTACCATATTAGATCCCTTCCCACCTTCAGGGCTCATCTCCTGGTGTAACATATTTTTGCCTTTTCATGCTGTTCGTGGGGTTCTCAAGGCAAGAATACTGGAGTGTTTTGCCATTCGCTCCTGCAGTGAACCATGTTTTGTCAGTCAACCTGAATTATAGACACTTATAAAAAGAGCAAGTATCAGCCAGACCAAGGGACAGATCAAGGCAGACAGTATTGTAGGTAGAATAGAATAGAATAGAATAGAATAGAATAGAATAGAATAGAATGTGAGATGTCTTTGAGATTGAAAGGAGCTTTGGAAATTGAGAGAAAGCTAGTGTTGCTGATAGACAGCAAGGAAGAGATGGATATGCGATAAGGATATAGAGGTAGTGAAATGAAAGTCGCTCAGTTGTGTCCAACTCTTTGCATCCCTGTGGACTATACAGTCCATGGCATTCTCCAGGCCAGAATACTGGAGTGAGTAGCCTTTCCCTTCTCCAGGGGATCTTCCCAACCCAGGAATTGAACCCAGCTCTTCTACATTGTAGGCAGATTCTTTGCCAACAGAGCTATCAGGGAAGTCCTAGTATCTTATCAAACATTCACAAATGAAAGAATTTGTGCATGCGTTAGTGTGTGGTAGCTGTGAAGCTGTCTAAGCTTTCTTTTTACACTGAGATTCTATGATTCAGAAAAAGCCAGTAAATTTCTGCCTTTTAGAAAAGGAAAAGTGAAGCCAGAGTGGTAAACTCCTCTAAGCTTATTAGAATACATTGACAGTCTACCTAACACTTTAGAATTAATCACACTTGTGAATGCTGTGGATTCTACAAGGAGAAAAGCAGAATGGACCCAATTATCTAACATCTAAAAGTAAAATGGCAAATCTAACAGAATAATTTTGTATAATTAAAATCAAGCAAATGGTTCCTTTAGTCTTTTTATATGGCCTTTGAGATAACATTTTGTCTTGATGTATAGACAAAAATGTTTTAGAACTTTGCCCTAATCTTCTTCAAAACAATGGAAAATGCACAAAATGCTTACATTAAGAATGTTATGATTTGTTCTTTAATATATTTTTAATCAAATACAAAAAATTAAATTGCCCTATTTCTGTGAAAAGAAAAATGGAATTACATTCCATTCTTTACATACAAAGAAACTAAAAAATTACTCTACCACTATCTAATACACGTTTTCAAACTTTTCAAAGATTTACATTATTAAACATTCCAAAGTAATGGTTAAAATCATATATTAATTTAATATACATGTATCTCTTAAGTTTATAAATGAAATGTCTGGCTGTTCAAACACATTCAGTGAGCAGGAGCCATATTCAATGAAGAAAATTAAGTAGTCTTCCAGACCTTTCATGAATAGGATGAATATCTCATACCTTATGATTCATAATTGTTTTAAAGTAGATAGTTTATTTCTTAATTACTTGAAGAGTTATCATAGACATATGCTTGGACCTCAAACACTGTCCTTGACATTCAAGAAAAGGTCTTTCCCTTGTCTCTTCTGCTTCTCTCCAAGGTCAATGGACAGAGCATAAGGTCTCCAGTGTAAGGCTAAACCCTTTTATCTGTCCTCTGAATATCATGGCCTTTTGCCTACTCTGGGGCTTCTCTTAATCAATGATTACTTTGTTCTCAGCACCTGCAACCTTTTCCTCTAAACAAACTAATGGTTCTTTCACCTCAATGTATAATTATGTTCAATTCTCTCTCATGGTAAAAGTAGACAAAACAAATAATTTTTAAGAAAACCCTCAAATAAGCCTCCCTTGATCTATAATCTTCATTTCCTTTTTTTCTTCACATCAAGATTTTTATGGAGTAGTTGATGTTTACTGGCTCCCCTTTTCTCACCTCTCTTTCACCCTTCAACTACCTTGTTGCTTCTGCCCAAATGCTCCAATGAAACAGCCACTGAAATCATCACCAGTGACCTCTTAATTGCTATACGCAGTGGGTACTTTTCAGATCTTCTTAGATTGACCTCTCAGGAACACTTGATACCATTAACCAGATACGTCTTTTGTTTAAATGGTCAAAAGTACAACATTTTATTGTGCCTCAAACCACAGAAAACTCAAAGATTAAAAACTATGACTCATTACTGACTCTGTGCATGAAATCAACTATGAGGACTGCCTCGCAGCTACTGCAGTGTGATTGGAGCTGGTGGTCATGCCAGCTCTTTTCCCTTGTCTAGTGCTAGATGCTGAGCTGTGAGATTGCCCTGATCACAATGCAGGGCACAGCCTTTCTGCAAGAAGCGCAGTGTACCAGATACTTCTTGAAGCTGATGGCACCATAAGGAAGAATATGCCAGGTTCCTAGAATTATCACATGCAAGGGTGTCCAGCAGACACTCAATTGAACTATTTTATGTGTGCAAGAGGCAAACTTACATTTCTTAAGCCACTGGGATTTATGAATTACCCTAGCATCTAGTATTACTTACCCTGACAAACACATGAATCTTATTAGGTCATTCCTTATCTGGTCTGCCTGATTAGCCTCAACTGCTAGCATTCTCTCTGTGAACAAACTATATGCCCAGCTACACAAAATACTTTGCATGTATGTATGGTGTGTGTGTGTGTGTTCTTTTGCCCATGCTATTCTTAATCCCTTTCTCTCTATTATCTGGCTCAGACAGTAAAGAGTTTGTCTGCAGTGCGGGAGGACCAGGTTCAATACCTGGGTCAGGAAGATCCCCTGGAGAAGGATCTTCACTCCAACTCCAGTATTATTGCCTGGAAAATCACTTTAACAGAGGACTCCAGTGGGCTACAGTCTATGGGATTGCAAAGAGTCAGACACGACTGAACGACTAACACACGTATGCTATTCTTTTAGCGTCATTTATAGCGCCTGAGAAAACTTCTGTTTCTGACAAGTGTAGTTACTCCCATTGCATCTCATATGGTCCAGGTTATGAACTGCATGTTTGTGTCTCCCCAAAACTTGTATATTGAAACCTATTCTCCTGGTATGATGGTATTTGGAGGTAGGATCTTTGGGAGGTGACTAGGTCATGAGGATGGAATCCTCTTGAGTGGAATTAGTACCCTTATAACAGAGACCACAGGGTGCTCCCTCACCTTTTCTGCTATGCGAGGACACAGTAAAGATAGAGTAATGTATGAGCTATAAACAGGCCCTTGCCAGACACCAAATCTACGGCACCTAGTTCTTAGACTTAGCTATGAGAAATAAATTTGTTTATAAGCCCCCCAGTTTATGGTACATTTTAAAATAACAACCCGACATAAGACATCCTTTCAATGTAACACTCATAATATTGTATCATAATTGTTTTCTGTTACCAACTAAACATTTTGAAGGCAGACACCATGTACTTGCGTTTCTACTGCTAACATTATCTCTGCTACTTAATAAGATGCTCCTAGATTTGTGTTGATGTATGGCAAAACCAATACAATATTGTAAAGTAATTAGCCTCCAATTAAAATAAATAAATTTAAATTAAAAAAAAGAATTGCAGGTACTTTGTTAAATGAGATTCAAATGATAAATAACCTTTAAATAAAATTTTATCAGAACATTAGATTCTGGCAAAGATGAACAAATTCATGGTTTTATATTTTTCTTGCCTTTAGTTAAACTCTTGCTATTAAAGATTTATAACTTTCTAAAAAATAAATTCTTACCTACCACTGGTTTTAAAGATTAGGTTGGACAACAACTACATGAACTAGATCTACTTCTAATTTTCTTAGATGTGATTATCTATGAACAATAAATGTATCTTTTGTAAATAATATTTGCATATGATCAGTCACATTTTTTTGTATTCCAAATGTGTTAATATTTTAATTAGCTGTAAGCAGTAGGAAAGAGATTTATCCAGTCTGCTGTGGAAGTGCTAATATGATTTTAAAAAACAACTAAGAACACTAATTTTGTTGTCAATTTCATATTCTTATAATTACCCCTTAAATAGGCACCACTTTTCTCATGGTAATCACTGCTATTTTCAAATGGCCTAAAAAGGAGAAAAACATTTAGGCTAATTCTTAGAACAAATGAAACTATTTATTTTGACATTCATTGGCTGTGGACCATGTCCTTTCCAATTCTGAAGAAGACAATGTGGAAATGTCTGTGTTTAGAATAAATAATTTTAATAACTTTATTAGGGTGATTAAAAGTACAAACATTTTTAGGTGTCAAATAAGATGACTCTAATTCATCTTATCTCAAAGGTACTGGCCAGTGACATTGGTGGGGGTACTGTCAAATTGTTACTGTGCAAATTGCTCAATAAAGCAGTCTGAGGAATCAGATGGGCAAGATCTACAGACTTGAGGAATAACTCTTCTCTTTCTCTCCAGTCAGGAAATGTAGGGTGCTTCTTTTAGGCAAGTTCATAATAATCAGAAGGAAGACAAAGTTCATGAAGTGAGTTGTAACGTAGAAGGATAGTTTGGAGGAACAATGGAAAACTGTTAGCATAGTTTATGAGGTAGAGATTCATGTTGCTAAATATATATAAAGAGAACAGAAGAATATAAACATTCTAAACTGTGTCAGAAGAAATCATGGAACTTGAAGCGTATAAAGGACTTTAGAGAAACATCATTTTAGTTCAACCCTTTCATTTTAAAGAGAAGGAAACTGACCTTTAAAAAGGTTAAATCACTTGACCCAGGTTGCACAGAGAGCTAGTGAAAATAGTGTCTCTGGGTTCCTATGGTGGGGATGGGGAAGAACATATAAGTGAAGAAAGGAAGTGGGTCTCTTTTCATTCTGATCCAGAAAGGCAAATCCTTTAAAAGGGTATGCAGACCTTTTAAAAACACATTTGGCATTACCTGCTGAGCTGAACCAAATGCTGTGGTTGGTACTTAGGCTGGGTCAGAAAAAAGTGCTTTGTAAAATTTCCTTGTGTGTGTGGATAACCTTCATAAAATTAATTCATGCTTGTTTTTAAGTTAATTCATACATGGCTGGAGATGCTGTAAGAGTTGCATTGGGTTTGTAAAATTGGGCTGCTGGCATTGTTTTGGGGATCATTCTGCAAATGTTTTGGCAAACATTTTTCTGCCAATGACTAGATACCTCACGCTATATAATTTAATGTTAATGAATATATATGTTCTTATAATGTTACTGAGAAGTAATGCTTAAAACAAAAACATAAATAAGAATGACATAAATATCAAACATTCTGGTTAATATCTGGAAAAGAATCTGTTCTGTGAGAGCAGCTTACTCAGGCAGAGAAACACTGAAAGACTTAAGGAAAATCACAAAGAATTGAATCTTGCCACAGATACTTTCTTGAAGCCACCAAAAATTTCTGCTTTGTATTTAGTGACTGTGATGAAATTATACTATAACCTGCTTTCTTATTTCCATTATCATTTGTAATATGTGTTGCATATAAGATAAAGAAATAGATTATAAAGATCAAAATACCTATTTCAAGGGGCCACTTCCGTCAAGCAAAAGACCACCTAAAGATAAAAATTGCACCCTTCATAAAAACCTTAGAGAGATCTGACCAATCCATTAATTATTCACTGAAAAGTTTAATCATCCAGGGGTTTTAGAGTTCTTTAACCCTCATTGATGCTTTTTTTTTTTTTTTTTTGTATTCAGCTCAGTTCAGTCACTTAGTCATGTCCAACTCTTTGTGACCCCATGGATCGCAGCACGCCAGGCCTCCTTGTCCATCACCAACTCCCTGAGTCCACCCAAACCCATGACCATTGAGTCGGTGATGCCATCCAGCCATCTCATCCTCTGTCATCCCCTTCTCCTCCTGCCCCCAGTCCTTCCCAGCATCAGAGTCTTTTCCAATGAGTCAACTCTTCGCATGAGGTGGCCAAAGCATTGAAGTTTCAGCTTCAGCATCAGTCCTTCCAATGTACACCCAGGACTGATCTCCTTTAGGATGGACTGGTTGGACCTCCTTGCAGTCCAAGGGACTCTCAAGAGTCTAACACCACAGTTTAAAAGCATCAATTCTTCGGTGCTCAGCTTTCCTCACAGTCCAACTCTCACATCCATACATGATCACTGGAGAAAACACAGCCTTGATTAGACAGACCTTTGTTGGCAAAGTGATGTCTCTGCTTTTTAATATGCTGCCTATGTTGTTCATAACTTTGCTTCCAAGGAGTAAGCGTCTTTTAATTTCATGGCTGCAATCACCATCTGCAGTGATTTTGGAGCCCAGAAAAATAAAGTCTGACACTGTTTCCACTGTTTGCCCATCTATTTCCCATGAAGTGATGGGACCGGATGCCATGATCTTCGTTTTCTGAATGTTGAGCTTTAAGCCAACTTTTTCACTCTCCTCTTTCACTTTCATCAAGAGGCCCTTTAGTTCTTCACTTTCTACAATAAGGGTGGTGTCTGCATATCTGAGGTTGTTGATATTTCTCCCGGCAATCTTGATTCCAGCCTGTGCTTCATCCAGCCCAGCGTTTCTCATGATATATTCTGCATAGAAGTTAAATAAGCAGGGTGACGATATACAGCCTTGACGTACTCCTTTTCCTATTTGGAACCAGTCTGTTGTTCCATGTCTGGTTCTAACTGACCTGCATATAGGTTTCTCAAGAGGCAGGTCAGGTGGTCTGGTATTCCCATCTCTTTTAGAATTTTCCACAGTTTATTGTGATCCACACAGTTAAATGCTTTGGCATAGTCAATAAAGCAGAAATAGATGTTTTCCTGGAACTCTCTTGCTTTTCCAATGATCCAGCAGATGTTGGCAATTTGATCTCTAGTTCCTCTGCCTTTTGGTCTCCTAAATATCTCTTGATGCATATGAAAGCTTATTTCTATTAAGAATCTAGTTTTTTTCTGAACAGTTTAGTTATAGAGTCTGTTATATCTATAGCTAAAGATTCTCAATAATTCTTAAAAACTTAATGATAAACTCATATGAGATTTTATCTTATAATTTGCTTCAAATTGTAATTCAAACTGTAAACTTAATATCAATCCCAAACAGAGATCTTATCCCTTCAAGTCCAGTGTATATAAAACTGAACCACAGAACCCAAGCCCAGGTTCCTTTTCTCCTAACTGGAATTTTTGCTTCTTTTGGGTGTAAATATTACAAGGATACCAATCCAATCTCAAGTGAGGCAGAATAGAATGCTATGGTCTTTAGAGTCAGATGCAGAGGTTTAAGTGCTGGTTTCACCCCATTTTGTTGTGAACTGTTGGGTGAACCTCTTATTTCCCTTATGTTTCAGTTTCCTGATCTGCAAAACTATGATAATACCAATCTCATAAATTTATAGAGGAAAGTAAATCTATCTATTCCTTATAAAAATCCTGGCATACAGTAGGCACATAGTAAGTGGTAGTGAATTTAATTATCATCACCTTCTAATACAGTGCTTTCTCATGTCATCTCATACTCAGAAATCTAAGTATGATCTGCTGCTGCTGCTGCTGCTGCTGCGTCGCTTCAGTCGTGTCTGCCTCTGTGAGACCCCAGACACTGCAGGCTCCCCCGTCCCTGGGATTCTCCAGGCAAGAACACTGGAGTGGGTTGCCATTTCCTTCTCCAGTGCATGAAAATGAAAATGAAAGTGAAGTCGCTCAGTCATGTCCGACTCTTTGTGACCCCATGGACTGCAGCCTACCAAGCTCCTCCGTGCATGGGATTTGGCAGGCAAGAGTACTGGAGTGGGTTGCCATTGCCTTCTCCATGAGTCCCTCTAGTCATATGAAATTAAATTCAATATTTTCCTCCATTGTGCTTTTAATGCTTTCTTTTGTCATTGTTGTTCAGTTGTTAAGTCGTGTCCAACTCTTTGCAACCTCATGGACTGCAGAATGCCAGGCTTCACTGTCCTTCACTATCTCCTGGAGTTTGCTCAGATTCATGTCCATTGAGTCAGTGATACTATCTAATGCTTTCTATATTCTGGCCCAATTTAATCTTGTTTCCCAGGATTCCAGAACATAAACCGTATCTCTGATCAATCTAGTTTCCTTGTGGTCTCTTTCACTCAGCACATCAGTTCATGCATGTTGTCATTGTTATTCTCCTTCCCTTTGCTTATTGTATCATCCTTACACCAGGACCTACCTATTTTGTAAAGTCTGTTGTTCTCTAGCTTGTATTGCCAGCTCTCAGAGCAGCTTGGAAAAGGATGAAATTTTTCTGTAATATACTCTCATATTCCCTATTATAGCCTACTTTTCTTTGTATATAATCCTACTACTTTGGGCATCTATTTTACATTGTAATGAAATAATTTTCTCTTCCATTTAAGCTACTAGGATTATAATCCAAATAAAGGATGAATTTATGTTTAGGCAAATTATCTTGATTTTCAGCTAAGCTTCTGATTAGCACATGGGGTTCTCTTCTGTTTCATGCATGATAAAAGAAGTATCAAAAAACTCCTAAACTAAATAGTAATTATGCTTTAAATAATACCACAATGTGATGTACTATATCCAGAGAGTATTAATAAATGGATCTATACAACCAGGGAGGAGAGCTACAGCAATATATCAGAGAGGTCTGACAGGAGTCATAGACCTTTCCTGTTCATCAAATACAGCATGGAATAGTGTAGCAATTCTCAAATAGAGATTCCACTCCAGACTTAATGAATCAGACATTCTTGGATAAAACCTTGGAAATATAATTATTTTTCATGTGATTTCTAATGTACTAGGAACCACAAGCAAAGGTGAAAGCTTGTGCTTCAAAAATCAAAGATATAGATTCAAAGTTGGTCTCTTTTTCTTCCTTTAAATGTGATGTTGAACTTCTCTGAGCCTCAGTGTTTCTTCATGGTCATCATTAAATGAAGTGATGTATGAATAGTTTCAGGCTTGTAATAGATATTAATTAAATAGGAACAATACATCTCAATTTAAATTAATACCCAGAAGAAATGCTTATCAAATCCATGGTTATCACAGCATTGAGAAAAAGAGCTAATATAACAAATGCCAAAATGATATCAAGTCCTGGACCATTGGGCCAAATATCCACAATATTAACATGAGTAAGATTAAATGGTTGATTTAGGTTGCAAAATCAATCACATAAGTAAAGGATAGGGGATCTGTGAGTTAACAACTATTGACAGAAAAAAGAAAAAAACCTCATAAGCTTTTGTTGACTTCAAGTAGAGTAAAAAATAAATATATGATTCAAACAATATTGGGGATAGGGTATTAAGAAGTTGGGAAGACAGGAAGAAAAGACACAGATGTGTATAACGGACTTTTGGACTCAGAGGGAGAGGGAGAGGGTGGGATGATTTGGGAGAATGGCATTCTAACATGTATACTATCATGTAAGAATTGAATCGCCAGTCTATGTCTGACGCAGGATACAGCATGCTTGGGGCTGGTGCATGGGGATGACCCAGAGAGATGTTATGGGGAGGGAGGTGGGAGGGGGGTTCATGTTTGGGAATGCATGTAAGAATTAAAGATTTTAAAATTTAAAAAAAAAAAGAAAAGAAAAGAAAAAAAGAAGTTGGAAAGATACTAGCATATCCAATAACCTTTATTTCTTCTACCACTCCTAGTACAATAGTTTATTGAAAAAAACTCAAGGGCATTTTGAACAAATAATAATGTGTGATGCCAATAAAATATAAATATGATCTTTGGCTGTATTACTTATTAATAACTAACAATATGATAGTTAATATTATTGTGTACTTGTTATATTCAATATGTTAAATTTTTTCCAAGTTTATTTCCTTTAATTGGTAAACTTATCCCTGAATCTTTATGAATAATCATCTCTTTGAATCTCCATTTTAAGCCCAGTCCTTCCCAGGCCTAAGCCTATGGAATTTCTACATCATCACAATGACTCCCACAGAATAAGGTAAATGTGCCTCACGTTTCATAATTAGTAACCACAGATTAGGATAGTGCTAGAATTATTTCCTTAGTTTTAATGCAGTTTTATCTGTATTCCTTTTAATAATTACTTCAGCTTTACATTTGCAATTTTATTTACTTATTTTTCCTGTGGCAAAACTATACCTTAAAAGTTTGTGTTCATTCTGTTGTTTTTAAGTTGTCCTTTGAATAAAAGGTGTGTAATACTAATTTAAGAGAATCATATTATTCAGAATTAGACAAGCACCACTGTTCTGCAAAAAAGGAGCTCACTTCTATTTGCTTGTCTTTCTGATTTGGTGACCTCTATATGGGGATTTTTATTTTATTTCTTATTTGTATGTATTGTTTTGCCTTCTGATAGTTCCCTACTATAATACCTTTTTTACTAATAACTCTGCTTTCATGCTGTTTATCATTACAGAGGGAATATTTTTCTTTCATATTAATACCTTACATCTCCTCCTTCCCTGCTTGAGAGATATTTACCCAGCTGATACCACATACTTGCTTATTTGGAATTTCATATGCTTTGAGGAGATTCTCTTTGTCACTTTTTTCATATCTGAATAATTATCATACTTGACTTCTAAAATAAATGTACTCCTTGCAGTATTTCACTTATTTTCTTTACTGTTATCTAGTGGAGAGAAGAGGAGGATAATTGAAATAAAATTATTGAAATTCACAAAATCCAGGTGTACCAGTCAGAAACTGGGAGCCAGAAACTACTGTAAAATAATCTGAATGGAAAAACATTAATATGTGAAGAACTATTCTCTGTTACAGAGGATTGGCATATTGAAGGATTGGCTAGTGAGGAGTAAAGGGAGCTCTAAAGAATATAGGAATAGCAGATATAAGGAGCAGCCACTACCTTAGGGCTAAGACAGAGTACTTGAAGATGTCCTCTACCCCTAAGATTGATTCAGACCCATCAGAGAGGGCACAGCCATGTCTCACTGAATAGCAAGGCAGTGATTAGTGTGCTATGACAGAGTAGGTGGCTAAAGATCAGCCTGCTAGCACTTGCTGGAAATCTGCTTTCTAGAATACCAAGGAAAACTGTTCATTGGGAAAGGCCTTGGTGGAGTCACTCTGCTCTGAACCTGTTCAAGGTGGGCAGCGGGGATAAACTATAGGCTGCTGGGTACTGCTGACCACCAGACACTGTAGGGACCTGATGCTGGAGAAGTTGCTCACACTGCAGGAGTCTGCTAACCTAGCACACCAGAACCTGGAGGAGAACACCCTTCCCCCTGTTAGGGTGTCTCCAGTGCCCTCAACTGGCAAGACCTTAACATTGTGCATTGTGCATGCTGGCAAAATGAAAATATTTAAAAGGCTCATCTCTGTTTTTGAAGAGCAGGCAATGGGGTAAAAATCTGTAGCTGACAGACAATAAATTGATACCTGGTATACCAAGTAACCTGGTTTTAACAAGAATCTCAAGGGATCATCTGGCTCTATTTCCTGTCTTCCAACAGATTGATGCCTAAGCCATCTAACACAGATGGTTGTTAATTCTGTTTAAACACTGCTTCCCTTTAGAACCTACTTTGCTCCAAAAGCCTAAGTCAAATTAAATTTATATATGTTCACTAGAGAGAATTTTGGAAATATCTAAAGAGTATAACAAAGAAAACTAAAATAACTCACAATTTCAGAATTTAGAGAAAACTACTGCTAGCATTTTAAGGTGGATATTACTCTAGACTTATTTTTTCCATTCATTTATTCATTCAATTAAAACTTAATAATTATGTCTGGGAGTAGTAATTGTTAGGTTTACAGGGATAAACCAATCGAGCATCCTGTCAGCAACTCAGAATCTAGTGAGGGAAGCAAATGCTAAATGAATATGTATATAAAAATATGAATTATGTAAAGAATTTTTGAATACATAAGGATGTATAGTATACATATATATGTATAACACTTTGTAATAGTAAAATTGGATTCATTTTATCTATGATGATTTAGCTAAAATTATAAATATTTACCAATGTCACTAAAAGCTCTTTTTAGAAGTCATTTTTATCATGGCTGAATAAAACTATTATTTAAATGTAGCTTTATTTCTCCAACTCTTTTCCTATTTTTGAACAAATTTTTAGCACCGTAAATAATGTACTTGGCATTATAGCCATCCTCACACAGTGGTTAATGGTGTGGATGTAACCACACTCCTGGGTTTAAATCCCACCTCCAGCATGGACTCAGTGACCTTGAGAAAAATCACTTGACCTCTCTGTCTTCAGTAATACTTACAATAACACCTACCTTATCAGGCTTTGGAAGGATACAATAGTTATATATGGAAAGCACTTAGAACAGTGCCTGGCAACTTAAGCTATTTAAATACTAGCTGTTACATTTATCATTTGTTTACATGTTTGTACATTCCCCTGAGATGCAAGTGCCTTATTTTGTTTACCTTTATATCGCTAACATCTAATATGGTATCTTATTCATAGGTTGAATTTAATGAATTACATGATAAAAATCTTCCATTTATAAACAAAATCTTTGGTTATGATAAGATGAATTCCTAAAGGGGAATTGCTAGTGCAAAGATTATGAACATTTTTAAGATTTTGATACTTGAAAAATTACACTCCAGAAAAGTTTCAATTCACTTTCTGACCGCAGTCCAGGAAATGCATTTCTTGGTCTATTCTTATCAGCATTAATTAGTAGAATTTAAAATTTTTTATTCTAATTTTTAATATGAGGGCTTCCCTGGTGGCTCAGAGGTTAAAGCGTTTGCCTCCAATGCGGGAGACCCAGGTATATACAGTCATCCCTCAATATGCATGGGTTTCATTCCAGGACCCTCTGCAGGGACCAAAATCCATGGATGCTCTGGTATCCTATATAAAATGGCCTAGTATTTGCACATAACATAGGCACATCCTCCCATATACTTTAAAAATGCCTCAGTTCAGTTCAGTTCTGTCACTCAGTCATGTCCAACTCTGACCCCATGGACTGCAGCATGCCAGGCTTCCCTGTCTATCACCAACTCCCAGAGCTTGGTCAAACTCATGTTCATCAAGTTAGTGATGCCATCCAACCATCTCATCCTCTGTCATTGCCTTCTCCTCCCACCTTCAATCCTTCCAATGAATTAGTTCTTTGCATCAGGTGGTCAAAGTATTGGGGCTTCACTACAATGTAAATAATATGTATAGAATTGCTAGCATGTGGCAAATTCAATTTCTGCTTTTTTCAACTTTCTGAAATTTTTTTCATAGTTTCCACCTGTAATTGGTTGAATCCGTGGATGCAGGACCTGTAGATACAGAAGGATGACTGTATTATATTATACTGCTGCTTTTATTTGTGCTTCTTTAATTACTAGTGAGGTAGAATGTTTATCCAATTGAATATATTCTTTTAAAAAACAATAAAGAATAAAATAAAGAATTCAGTTGAATAAAATTGAGAGATGTTTTTCTTACTGATTTTTAAGAATTTTTTTTATTATTAAGACAGTAAACATTTGCTTTTTGGGTATGACATTTTCCTCTTAATTATAGTACACTTATTAATTTTTATGTAGTCTAATACATTGATCATTTTATTTGTGATTAAGTACTAGAAATTTTTCATGTGAAAGTAAAAAACATCATCTATACTTTATTTGATGTTTTCAACAGAAGTCTTAGATCAAATGGAATCTATTTTAACCCCCTAAAGAGTGCATATTCTCAATATTATTTGTACAGTAATTCATCCTTCCCAAGGCATGCTGATACTTTATAAAATAATATGTTTTTATATTTAGTAACATCTTTGAATTCTATCTATTAACTTCCATGGATTTCTACATTCTACAAGTTTTAAGTGGTAAGAGTAATTCATTATGTTTTTATACTTAGTAAGCCTTTGAATTCTATTAAGTTCCATAGATTTTAGACTCTGTTAATACCACACATTTTTAATGTGGTAAGTTTGAGTCATTCTGATACCTTGAAAGGAAAGTTTCTGATTCTGACCATGCACATGAACATGTGCACACATCATACTTCTTTCATTAAGGAAATATTGGGTTGGCCAAAAAGTTCTTTTGGATTTTTCCATATGATGTTTCTTTGGGTTACAGTGTATGCAGCCAGGAATTGTGTCAGATACCACAAATACAACGGCTAATCGAATTGACATGGTCCCTCCTCTATGAACTAAAAGGGCATACTGGATGGGACAAGATAAGCAAGCAGCAATTATATTATAGATAGATTGTCATGGGGAAAATACAGGGTGCTATGAGCAGCTACTCAGAGAAGGCAATGGCACCCCACTCCAGTACTCTTGCCTGGAAAATCCCATGGATGGAGGAGCCTGGAAGGCTGTAGTCCATGTGGTCGCGAAGAGTCGGACACGACTGAGCGACTTCACTTTCATTTTTCCCTTTCATGCACTGGATAAGGAAATGGCAACCCGCTCCCGTGTACTTGCCTGGAGAATTCCAGGGACAGGGGAGCCTGGTGGGCTGCCATCTATGGGGTCGCACAGAGTCGGACACGACTGAAGCGACTTAGCAGCAGCAACAGCATGAGCAGCTACTTGTACAAACTTGGGGAAGAAAGAAAAGTTTGCCAAAGAAAATGAAATGAAAATTAAAATCTAAAAGTTGTGAGGTGTGAAGAGGAATTAGGCAGGTGAGTTGATCTCTTTTCTTTTTAAAAGTTTTCTTAAATATATTTCATTTTATATTCATTCAAGATGTTTTGGTGATCCAGTTCCTTATTTTGTGTTGAGTCTATGGGTAAAATGTGTCTCTGTTATCCTATTTTATGCATTTCCTCTAGAATTCAGGGGCTTGAACTAATTTACTTTTACGTCTGATATCTACACTTAATATACATGCTTACTTCCCTTTTCACATCTTTCTTTTCTTAGTATATTTATATAACTTAGAATGCAACAGACAGACAATCTAGCACTCCTCACTATTCCCCAGGATCTATGACTTGATTCATATGTGACTTTCATAAAATCATAATTACTTTTCAAAAGGTGGAAAAAATATTTGTGGTGAAGTGTGCCAGGAGTATAAAAATTAAGCTTATCAAAATGACACAATTAATATTTATATAGAAATCCTAAAGTTTATAAAAATGTTTTCTCACTATTAAAAGAGATACAAAAGATGCCACAAAAAAAGAAAACTACAGGCCAATATCACTGATGAACATAGATGCAAAAATCCTCAACAAAATCCTAACAATCAGAATCCAACAACACATTTAAAAGATCATACACCATGACCAAGTGGGTTTTATCCCAGGGATGCAAGGATTCTTCAATATCTGCAAATCAATCAATGTAATTCACCACATTAACAAATTGAAAAATAAATGCCATATGATTATCTCAATAGATGCAGAGAAAGCCTTTGACAAAACTTAACATCCATTTATGATAAAAACTCTCCAGAAAGCAGGAATAGAAGGAACATACCTCAACATAATAAAAGCTATAGATGACAAACTCACAGCAAACATTATCCTCAATGGTGAAAAATTGAAAGCATTTCCCCTAAAGTCAGGAACAAGACAAGGGTGCCACTTTCACCACTACTATTCAACATAGTTCTGGAAGTTTTGGCCACAGCAATCAGAGCAGAAAAAGAAACAAAAGGAATCCAAATTGGAAAAGAAGAAGTAAAACTCTCACTGTTTGCAGATGACATGATCCTCTACATAGAAAACCCTAAAGACTCCACCAGAAAATTACTAGAGCTAATCAATGAATATAGTAAAGTTGCAGGATATAAAATCAACACACAGAAATCCCTTGCATTCCTATACACTAATAATGAGAAAATAGAAAAAGAAATTAAGGAAACAATTTCATTCACCATTGCAATGAAAAGAACAAAATACTTAGGAATATATCTACCTAAAGAAATTAAATTCCTATTTACAGAAAACTATAAAACACTGGTGAAAGAAATCAAATACTATGTTCATGGATCAGAAGAATCAATATAGTGAAAATGAGTACACTACCCAAAGAAATCTACAGATTCAATGCAATCCCTTATCAAGCTACCAGTGGTATTTTTCACAGAGCTAGAACAAATGATTTCACAATTTGTATGGAAATACAAAAAACCTCGAATAGCCAAATCAATCTTGAGAAAGAAGAATGGAACTGGAGGAATCAACCTGCCTGACTTCAGGCTCTACTACAAAGCCACAGTCATCAAGACAGTATGGTACTGGCACAAAGACAGACATATAGATCAATGGAACAAAACAGAAAGCCCAGAGATAAATCCACACACCTATGGACACCTTATCTTCAACAAAGGAAGCAAGAATATACAATGGATTAAAGACAATCTCTTGAACAAGCGGTGCTGGGAAAACTGGTCAACCACTTGTAAAAGAATGAAACTAGATCACTTTCTAACACCATACACAAAAATAAACTCAAAATGGATTAAAGATCTAAATGCAAGACCAGAAACTATAAAACTCCTAGAGGAGAACATAGGCAAAACACTCTCTGACATAAAGCACAGCAGGATCCTCTATGATCCACCTCCCAGAATTCTGGAAATAAAAGCAAAAATAAAGAAATGGGACCTAATTAAAATTAAAAGCTTCTGCACAACAAAGGAAACTACAAGCAAGGTGAAAAGACAGCCTTCAGAAAGGGAGAAAATAATAGCAAATGAAGCAACTGACAAACAACTAATCTCAAAAATATACAAGCAATTCCTGTAGCTCAATTCTAGAAAAATAAATGACCCAATCAAAAAATGGGCCAAAGAACTAAATAGACATTTCTCCAAAGAAGACATACAGATGGCTAACAAACACATGAAAAGATGCTCAACATCACTCATTATTAGAGAAATGCAAATCAAAACCACAATGAGGTACCATTTCACGCCGGTTAGAATGGCTGCGATCCAAAAGTCTACAAGCAATAAATGCTGGAGAGGGTGTGGAGAAAAGGGAACCCTCTTACACTGTTGGTGGGAATGCAAACTAGTACAGCCACTATGGAGAACAGTGTGGAGATTCCTTAAAAAAAACTGGAAATAGAAGTGCCTTATGACTCAACAATCCCACTGCTGAGCATAGACACTGAGGAAACCAGAACTGAAAGAGACACATGTACCCCAATGTTCATCGCAGCACTGTTTATAATAGCCAGGACATGGAAGCAACCTAGATGTCCATCAGCAGATGAATGGATAAGAAAGCTGTGCTACATATACACAATGGAGTATTACTCAGCCATTAAAAAGAATACATTTGAATCAGTCCTAAAGAGGTGGATGAAACTGGAGCTGATTATAGAGAGTGAAGTAAGCCAGAAAGAAACACACCAATACAGTATACTAACACATATATTGGAGAAGGCAGTGGCACCCCACTCCAGTACTCTTGCCTGGAAAATTCCATGGATGGAGGAGCCTGGTGGGCTGCCATCTATGGGGTCGCACAGAGTTGGACACGACTAAAGCAACTTAGCAGCAGCAGCTGCAATACATATATATGGAATTTAGAAAGAGGGTAACGGTAACCCTGTATGCGAGACAGCAAAAGAGACACAGTTGTACAGAACAGTCTTTTGGACTCTGTGGGAGAGGGAGAGGGTGGGATGATTTGGGAGAATGGCATTGAAACATGTATAATATCATATAAGAAATGAATCACCAGTCTGGGTTTGATGCAGGGTGCAGGATGCTTGGGGCTGGTGCACTGGGATGACCTGGAGGGATGGTGTGGGGTGGGAGGTGGGAGGGGGGTTGGGGATTGGGAACACGTGTACACCCATGGTGGATTCATGTTGATGTGTTGCAAAACCAATACAATATTGTAAAGTAAAAAAAAAATAATAATAATAATAAATAAAAATAAAAGAGTTAAAAAAATAAAAGAAAAAAAGAAAACAGTTTTTAAATAGATGCTTTCCTTATATGTAATCAATTTTTTATTATCTTGGAAAACTACTTTCACAAGGGCACTATTCACTTTATGTGACGGGGAATGCACAACATGATGCCCTTAACCACTTTGACCAAATATAACCCCCACCATCAATTTAATTCAAGAATCAGTCAATATCTAATAGATGTTTTGCTTTTTAAATTTTTATTCTTTGACTTTTATGTACAGGCACACCACAGAGATTGAGGACACGCTTCCAGACCACAGCAATAAAGTAAGTCACACAAATCTTTTGGTTTGCCCGTTCATATAAAACATAAAAGTTATGTTTACACTACACAACAACAGACTAGTTCCAAATAGGAAAAGGAGTCCATCAAGGCTGTATATTGTCACCCTGCTTATTTAACTTCTATGCAGAGTACATCATGAGAAACGCTGGACTGGAAGAAACACAAGCTGGAATCAAGATTGCCGGGAGAAATATCAATAACCTCAGATATGCAGATGACACCACCCTTATGGCAGAAAGGGAAGAGGAACTAAAAAGCCTCTTGATGAAAGTGAAAGAGGAGAGCGAAAAAGTTGGCTTAAAATTCAACATTCAGAAAACGAAGATCATGGCATCCGGTCCCATCACTTTATGGGAAATAGATGGGGAAACAGTAGAAACAGTGGCAGACTTTATTTTGGGGGGCTCCAATATCACTGCAGATGGTGACTGCAGCCATGAAATTAAAAGACGCTTACTCCTTGGAAGAAAAGTTTTGACCAACCTAGGTAGTATATTCAAAAGCAGAGATATTACTTTGCCGACTAAGGTCTGTCTAGTCAAGGCTATGGTTTTTCCAGTAGTCATGTATGGATGTGAGAGTTGGACTGTGAAGAAGGCTGAGTGCCAAAGAATTGATGCTTTTGAACTGTGGTGTTGGAGAAGACTCTTGAGAGTCCCTTGGACTGCAAGGAGATCCAAGCAGTCCATTCTGAAGGAGATCAACCCTGGGATTTCTTTGGAAGGAATGATGCTAAAGCTGAAGCTTCAGTACTTTGGACACCTCATGTGAAGAGTTGACTCACTGGGAAAGATTCTGATGCTGGGAGGGGTTGGGGGCAGGAGAAGAAGGGGACGACTGAGGATGAGATGGCTGGATGGCATCATGGACTTGATGGACGTGAGTCTGAGTGAACACCAGGAGATAGTGATGGACAGGGAGGCCTGGTGTGCTGCAATTCATGGGGTCGCAGAGTCAGACACGACTGAGTGACTGAACTGAACTGAACAGTCTAGCAAGTGTGCAATAGCATTATGCCTAAAAAGCATACATACTTTAATTAAAATATACATTATCGCTAAAAAAAAGTGCTAACCATCATCTGAGTAGAAGCTTCAAAGATCACTGATCACAGTAATCACACCATAAGAAATATAATAATGACAAAAAAGTTGAAAATATTTTAAGAAATACCAAAATGTGACAGAGACATGAAATGAGCAAATGCTGTTGGAAAAATGGTGCCAGAAGATTTCCTCATTGCAAACCTCCAATTTGTAAAAAAAAAAAAAAAAAAAAGCAGTATTTGCAAAGCTCAAAGAAAAGTGCAATAAAACAAGGTATGTCTGTATTTATTTCAGGTAATAAATAGTCCATTCATTATCCACAGTTCCTATTTCCATGGTTTCAGTTACCTCAATTGGTCAACCTCAATCCTACAATATTAAATGGGAAATTCCAGAAACAAATAATTCATAAATTTTAAATTGTGTACAGTTCAGAGTAGCATGATGAAATCTTGCGCCATTCTGCTCCATCGTACTTGGGACATGGATCATTGGCCAACATTCCTCCTATTAGTCACTTAGTAGTCAACTCAGTTATCACATCCATTGTCTCAGTATTGCTCATGTTCAAGTTACCATTACTTAATACTTAATAGTGGCCCCCAAATACTGGAATAGTGAAGATTGTAATTTGGAGGTGGTCAAGAGAAGTAGCAAAGTACCTCTTTTAGGGAAAAAGATGATTCCAGACTTAAAGAAAAAAATATATGCTGACATTGCTAAGATCTGTGGTAAAAACAAATCTTCCAATCAGGAAGTTCTGAAGAAAGGAAAAGAAATCCATGCTACTTTTGCTGTGGCATCTCAAAATGGAAAAATTATGGCCACAGTGTGTAATCAGTACTTAGATGGAAAAGTCTATATTTATACAACAAGATAGTTTTAGAGAGACAGACCACATTCATACAACCTTTGCTAGAGTATATTGTTATAATGGTTTTATTATTCATTATTGTTGTTAATCTCTTACTGCGCCTAATTTATAAATTAAACCTCATCATATTTGTATATTAATATGTATAGGAAAAAAATCACAGTAAGTATAGGGTTTGGTACTATCCAAGGCATTTATTGGGGGTCTTGGAACATATCCCCTGTGGAAAGGGGAACTACTATTTAATCTTAGGGTAAACTACATTTAATTATTTTATGTTTAATTTATGATCTTGATAGTCACATAAGTATTCATTGTACTTTATCCTGTCTTATCCTTCTATTCTCTCAGTGATTTTGGTTAAGTGTGAATGTTTCATAGTTTTGACTTGTAGACCTTTGTGAAAAATCTAGTTTACTGCAAGTCAATTAATTCTAGCAGAACTAAAATTGTACTATTAAATTTTCCTAGGCTGAGGAGATAGTTATGGTAAACTCTTAATTTTTAAACACTGAATTATAATTTCTACTCTTTTTCACTTCTCAGAAGAGTACCTCAGTTCAGTTCAGTTCAGTCACTCAGTCGTATCTGACTCTTGCAACCCCAAGAATCGCAGCATGCCAGGCCTCCCTGTCCATCACCATCTCCCGGAGTTCACTCAAACTCAAGTCCATCGAGTCGGTGATGCCATTCAGCCATCTCATCCTCTGTCATCCCCTTCTCCCCTTCCCCCAATCCCCCACAGCATCAGAGTCTTTTCCAATGAGTCAACTCTTTGCATGAGGTGGCCAAAGTACTGGAGTTTCAGCTTTAGCATCATTCCTTCCAAAGAAATCCCAGGGTTGATCTCTTTTAGAATGGACTGGCTGGATCTCCTTGTAGTCCAAGGGACTCTCAAGAGTCTTTTCCAACACCACAGTTCAAACGTATCAATTCTTCGGCGCTCAGCCTTCTTCACAGTCCAACTCTCATATCCATACATGACCACTGGAAAAACCATAGCCTTGACTAGACGGACCTTCGTTGGCAAATTAATGTCTCTGCTTTTCAATATGCTATCTAGGTTGGTCATAACTTTTCTTCCAAGGAGTAAGAGTCTTTTAATTTCATGGCTCCATCTGCAGTGATTTTGGAGCCCCCCAAAATAAAGTCTGCCACTCTTTCCACTGTTTCTCCATTTATTTCCCATGAAGTGATGGGACCAGATGCCTAGTCTAGGCTAAATAATTAAGCAGTTAGTGACACAATGCATTATTTGTGAAGAATGGTAATCTGGGTTTCATATCCATCTTTGCCACTAACAGAATCTAATCAGAGGCAAGAGTCATCTAACACCTCTAAGTCACAGTATTTTATCTGTCAAATGAAGTAACAGGATTACAGATTCTTCAAGGTCCCTTCATCTCAAAAATGCTAAAATTCTATGACTATCTTACACATAAAAACATCTAATGATTTGAGTGTGAATTTAGGGGTGAATTTAATATAAGTAGTGTAGAAGACTGGGCTTCCTGGTAACTCAGATGGTAAAGAATCTGCCTGTAATGCAGGAGACCAGGGTACAATCCCTGAGTCAGGAAGGTTCCCTGAAGAGGGAATGGTTACCCAATGCAGTATTATTTCCTGGAGAATTCCATGGACAGAGGAGTCTGGTGGACTACAGTCCATGTGGTCACAAAGAGTTGGACATAACTGATTGACCAACAACTTTTTGGGCCTTCTTCCATAGCCAGAATTCCAGAGAATAACAAGGCCACTCACCTAGAGCCAGACATCCTGGAGGGTGAAGTCAAGTGAGCCTTAGGAAGTATTACCATGAACTAAGCTAGTGGAGGTGATGAAATTCCAGCTGAGCTATTTCAAATCATAAAAGATGATTCTGTTAAAGTGCTGCACTTAATATGTCAGCAACTTTGGAAAACTCAGCAATGGCCACAGGAAAAGGTCAGTTTTCATTTCAATCCCAAAGAAAGAAAACGCCAAAGAGTGTTCAAACTACTGTACAATTGTGCTCATTTCACACGCTAGGGAAGTAATGCTTAAAATCCTTCAAGCTAGGCTTTAGCAGTATGTGAACCAAAGAGTTGGACTATAAAGAAAATTGAGCACTGAAGAATTGATTCTTTTGAACTGTGGTGTTGGAGAAGACTCTTGAGAATCCCTTGGACTGCAAGGAGATCCAACCAGTCCATCCTAAAGGAGATCAGTCCTGGGTGTTCATGGGAAGGACTGATGTTGAAGCTGAAACACCAATATTTTGGCCACCTGATGTGAAGAGCTGACTCATTTGAAAAGACCCTGATGCTGGGAAAGATTGGAGGCAGGAGGAGAAGGGGACAACAGAAGATAAGATGGTTGGATGGCATCACCAACTCGATGGACATGGGTTTGGGTGGACTCTGGGAGTTGGTGATGGACAGGGAGGCCTGGTGTGCTGCAGTTCATGGGGTCTTAAAGAGATGGACACGGCCGAGTGACTGAACTGAACTGAAGGTAAAACTTCCAGATGTACAAGATGGATTTAGAAAAGGAAGAGGAACCAGAGATCAAATTGCCAACATATGCTGGATCATAGAAAAAGCAAGGGAATTCCTACTTCTGTTTCATTGACTACACTAAAGCCTTCAACTGTGTGGATCACAACAAACTGGAAAATTCGTCAAGGGTTGGAAATACCAGACTACCTTACCTGAGAAACCTATATACAGGTCAAGAAGCTACAGATAGAACTGGACATGGAACAACAGACTGATTCAAGATTGGGAAAGGAGTATGTCAAGGCTGTATATTGTCTTCCTGATTATCTAAATTACATGCAGAGTACCTCATGCAAAATGCTGGGCTGGATGAATCACAAGCTGGAATCAAGACTGCTGGGAGAAATATCAACAACCTCAGATATGCAGATAATACCACCCTTATGGCAAAAATCAAAGAGGAACTAAAGAGCCTCTTGATGAGTGTGAAAGAGGAGAGTGAAAAAGCTGGCCTAAAACTCAATATTCAGAAAACTTAGATAATGGCATCCGGTTCCATCACTTCATGGCAAATAGAAGGGGGAAACAATGGAAACAGTGAGAGACTTTATTTTCTTAGGCTCCAAAATCACTGCAGATGGTGACTGCAGCCATGAAATTAAAAGACGCTTGCTCCTTGGAAGAAAAGCTATGACCAACCTAAACAGCATATTAAAAAGCAGAGACCTTTGCTGACAAAGGTTTGTCTAGTCAGAGCTATGGTTTTTCCAGTAGCATGTACAGATGTGAGAGTTGGACTGTAAAGAAGGCTGAGTGCCAAAGAATTGATTCTTCTTCTATTTTGCAGTGCTGGAGAAGACTCTCGAGAGTCCCTTGCACAACAAGATGAAACCAGTCAGTCCTCAAGGAAATCAACCATGAATATTCATTGGAAAGACTGATGCTGAAGCTGAAACTCCCAAAACTATAGTCACCTAATGGGAAGAGCCAACTCACTGGAAAAGACCCTGATGCTGGGACAGATTGAAGGTAGGAGGAGAAAGAGGCAACAGAGGATGAGATGGTTAGATGGCATCACTGATTCAATGGACATGAGTTTGAGCAAACTCCTGGAGATAGTTAAGGACAGGGAAGCCTGGTGTGCTGTAGTCCATGGGGTGGCAAAGAGTCGGACACAACGTAGTGATTGAATATGATAGGGTAAAAAGTCTGCCTACAATGCAGGAGACATAGGAGATGCAAGTTCAATCCCTGGGTCAGGAAGAGACTCTGGAGGAGGAAATGGCAACCCACTCCATTATTCTCACCTGCAAAGTCTCATGAACAGAGATGCCTGGTGGGCTACAGTCCACAGATTTGCATAATCAGGCAGGACTAAGCACATACTGCATATATATATATATATGATTGCATTATCTGTTCACAGTTATTCACTTCTTCCTTCAGCATAGCTTCCCCGTGGACTGTCTTTGCCCTATTGACTTTGGGCTTGGCCATGTGATATGGTATGACCTATAGAATGTGGTGGAAAGAGCACTGTGGTGACCCAAGCAGAGGCTTCAAGAAGCACTATGTGCTTCTCCTCACTCTCTTAAGATTATGCTGTCAGCTATAAGTAAGCATGCCCCAAATAGTGGCACTTCTTGAGTCTGGGTCCCTGAGTGTAAAGACACATAGAATAGTGCAATGGACCCAAACCCAGCTGAATCCCACCTGCATCCTGTCCAGTCCAGCCAACTTGCAAACCTGTGAGCAAGAAATGTTTTCATTGGTGTAAGCCATTAAAATTTGGTGGTTTGTTGTCACAGCAAAATCTGACTAATCAAGTACTCAGTGTACTTTTTTATTAAACTCATAAAAAGAAACTATTTCTGAAAGTCTAGTTCCAAATACTTTATTAAGCAACTCCTTATTATCAGGGCTTTTGTTCCCTCCTTGAAGCCTGGTATTGTACTGTATCAGCCAAAATAAGACTTAGGAAAGAAAGGTATATTTGTAGGAAAGTTAACAGATATATCTGAAGCTATTTCTCAGAATTCAGTTCAATTCAGTCGCTCAGTCATGTCCGACTCTTTGCAACCCCATGAATCACAGCATGCCAGGCCTCCCTGTCCATCACCATCTCCTGGAGTTCACCCAGACTCGTGTCCATCGAGTCAGTGATGCCATCCAGCCATCTCATCCTTGGTCATCCCCTTCTCCTCCTGCCCCCAATCCCTCCCAGCATCAAAGTCTTTTCCAATGAGTCAGCTCTTCGCATGAGGTGGCCAAAGTATTGGAGCTTCAGCTTTAGCATCATTCCTTCCAAAGAAATCCCAGGGTTGATCTCCTTCAGAATGGACTGCTTGGATCTCCTTGCAGTCCAAGGGACTCTCAAGAGTCTTCTCCAACACCACAGTTCAAACGCATCAATTCTTCGGCGCTCAGCCTTCTTCACAGTCCAACTCTCACATCCATACATGACTACTGGAAAAACCATAGCCTTGACTAGACAGACCTTAGTCGGCAAAGTAATGTCTCTGCTTTTGAATATGCTATCTAGGTTGGTCATAACTTTTCTTCCAAGGAGTAAGAGTCTTTTAATTTCATGGCTGTAATCACCCTCTGCAGTGATTTTGGAGCCCCCCAAAAATAAAATCTGACACTGTTTCCACTGTTTCTCCATCTATTTCCCATGGAATGATGGGACCGGATGCCATGATCTTCGTTTTCTGAATGTTGAGCTTTAAGCCAACTTTTTCACTCTCCTCTTTCACTTTCATCAAGAGGCTTTTTAGTTCCTCTTCACTTTCTGCCATAAGGGTGGTGTCATCTGCATATCTGAGGTGATTGATATTTCTCCTGGCAATCTTGATTCCAGCTTGTGTTTCTTCCAGTCCAGCATTTCTCATTATGTACTCTGCATATACGTTAAATAAGCAGGGTGACAATATACAGCCTTGACGTACTCCTTTTCCTATTTGGAACCAGTCTGTTGTTCCATGTCCAGTTCTAACTGTTGCTTCCTGGCCTGCATACAGATTTCTCAGAATGGAAATTGTGGGGTCAGTCATCTGGCACTATTGTCACTATGTGGTCAATTTGCTTTGGCTGATGATTTAGCTTTAATGTGACTCAGTGAATTCCATCTATCTGAATGGTCAAATTTGAATATCTATATAGTGTTTTCTAGTTAACTGGCTGAAATTTATTATTAAAAATCTCTAAAATTGCATAATCATTGGAATGATTGGTGATTTGTTTATACTTTATAACATCATTGGGAGTAGGAGAGATGCTAGGCATCTGACTATATTTAATTTCAAAAGAAAAATTACTTTTAAGTTATAAGTTCTATATTTTACTTTTGTATTTCCTTTATATTTGCATATCTAGTCAAGAAGATGACTAAGTACCTATATCTATACAAGAAATCTATGTAATTTCTAATGCCAGGAAAGAAAGGAAGCAAAACATATACTGTGTAGGGAAGTTTATACTTAGATATTTTCTGAGAATATTGTAAATCTAGCATAATTATGAAGAAAATCAGAAGAATCAACAACACTATAGACATATTCTAAAGCATCACAAGGACACTATTGAACTGCTCAGTGAAATGAAATGGCATATTGCTAAAACTGATTGGCACATTCAAAAGTTGAGGGCATTTTATGGCAGCTATAGCCTTAGAGATTTTATCTATGCCTAGAAATGACTTGACACAATAAAATCCAATTATAGCTGCCAACATTAGTTGAACTCTAATTACCTTTCTATTAAACATGTTAGATATATTTCCTCATGTAATGTGCACACACAAGCCCTATGAGGTAGGAATTTCCTTTACAGTAAAGCAACTGAGGCTGAAAGTCACAAAATATTTTGCCCAAGGTAGATGTCTAAAATAAAAAAACAAACTTATCCATGACTCATAATTCACTCTCCATGTTAAGCCTAATGAACAGAAGAAATGAAAAAATCCTTTAGGGTCATAAGTTTTATATCTATACATACTGATACTAAGCATCATATGCAAAGTTTCATAGTTAGAAGCAGAAATTAAACAATAAACTGAGGGTTTTTTTTTTAACCATGGTCTTCTAATATATTATATCACATGTTTATGAAACTATCCTCCTATTATGTTTTTGGAATTTTATTTCCAAATACATGTTTTGTCGACAAGCTTCAGCATAATTATTATAGTCACATACTTTAATATAATCAATCAACTTATCTATTAATTTCTACATTTTGTTTCCTCTGAAGAGTCCAATAACCTCTAAAAAATTCATTTTTCCCAGTAGGGGCCCCAGAATATGAAAATAATGAACTCCTAAGGAATCTTTGTTATTTTATTCACATTTGATTAATAAATTAAGAGAATTGTAAGATACATAACCGATGTACGTTAGTCTTAAACTAAATAATCATCCATTTCACCAGCATCAAATTGTAAATCTCAGCGATGTCTGAGAATTTTTAGAACCTAGAAGATTGTTACAAATCTGCCTAAGAAAGTAAGTATTTTACAAAAATTAAGTGGATCTTTCCTCACCTCATTACAGCCGTTGCAGATAAAGGACACATTCCTTGACCTAGCTTATAAATAAATCTTTAGCAGACTTTCCAATTATCACTTTTAGTAGGAAGATGACTATGACAGGGTATGAAGGGTGACTGCAAAAGAAAGATAGAAACTGGGTAGGAAAGGAAGGATGGGATTATCTCCCTTGGCAACAAATATTTTGATAAAATGTTTTTAGTGTAACCTTTAACTGACATATTCATTATTTTACAGTGACAAATGAAATCAGATGAAATACTAATTTACAAGTGACATGAAGTCAAGCGGAATAAATAACAGACTGTATAACAGATACAAGAGCTCAAGAAGAAGAAATTTAACATGGTAAAATGTAGAAGAAATAGACAATATTTTGCACTGAGAATTTCTTTAAAGAAAGGTTATTCCAGCAAAGGCAAATTTACCAAAAAGTGCATGGCGCTTAAGCTTTAGGACCCTTGATCCACATCAAAACTTTCCAAACAGCTGTACCTAATTATTGATATAGGATTCTTCTTAAAGGGGGCCTCCAACTTTATATAAGCTCCAGGACTCACAAAATCTGAATTTACTTTGAATTTATCTCATGAGGTAATATAAGCTGCCTAATGGAATCCCTCCAAAATTATTCAGCAAGCCTTTCAGATCAAACCAAGTACAGCAAATAAAATCACCATAACTCAGCCCAAAGCATAATTTGGACACCAGAATAGATTTATATATAAGTGGGAGAAATAATAATCTGAAACCGAAAAAACCAACTCCTCAGCCCCCAGCCTAGTGAGGAGAGAAGGAAATTGCACACTGAAGAGAACAGTGAAGTAGGTTTCCCAAAGTGGTAACATACAAGGTACCAACAAGCATTCCTCCGAAAGAAGGTCCAACCAGGACCATCCTGGGTATGAGACACTGGGCAAATAGTTTATTTTGTGGTACTGTTGTCTATAAAGATTTTTTTAAATTTAATTTTATTTTACTTTATAATACTGTATTGTTTTTGCCATACATCAACATGAATCCACCACTGGTGTACATGAGTTCCCAATCCTGAACCCCCCTCCCCCTTCCCTCCCCATACCATCTCTCTGGGTCATCCCAATGCACCAGCCCCAAGCATCCTGCATCCTGCATGGAACCTAGACTGGCAATTTATTTGTTACATGATATTATACATGTTTCAATGCCATTCTCCTAAATCATCCCACCCTCTCCTTCTCCCACAGAGTTCAAAAGTCCGTTCTATACATGTGTCTCTTTTGCTGTCTCCCATACAGGGTTATCGTTACCATCTTTCTAAATTCCATATATATGTGTTAGTATACTGTATTGGTGTTTTTCTTTCTGGCTTACTTCACTCTGTATAATCAGCTCCAGTTTCATCCACCACATTAGAACTGATTCAAATGTATTCTTTTTAATGGCTGAGTAATACTCCATTGTGTATATGTACCACGGCTTTCTTATCCATTCATCTGCTGATTGATTTAAGTGTATTATACAATTCACACACCTAGTGAAATACAGTGACTAATCAATGAAGATTTAGAACAATGGGTAGAGAAAAGGCACTTACATATTTTTTGTTGTACAACTTGCTCGCATTGCCTCTTCCTGTTCATATCCAGGAACTATATCTTCATGTTCTTTATCGTCATACATGCCATTCTTGGCAAATTTTACACTACCATGGTAAAGAATCTCCCTGTAATGCAAGAGACTCCAGTTTGATTCCTGGGTCGGGAAGATCTCCTGGAGAAGGGATAGGCTACCCACTACAACATTCTTGGGCTTCCCTCGTAGCTCAGACAGTAAAGAATTCACCTGCAATGCAGGAGACCTGGGTTTGATACCTGGATTGGGAAGATCTCCTGGAGGAGGGCATGGCAACTCACTCCAGTATTCTTGCCTGGAGAATCCTCATGGACAGAGAAGCCTGGTGGGCTACAGTCCATGGAGTCATAAAGAGTTGGACATGACTGAGTGATTAAGCACAGAACAGACTTGACCCTAGGGAGCACAGTACCACTGCATCAGCTGAAGAAAATGAATCATAAGGGCCCACTGACAATGGTAAGCAAGAGTCTTGAGTGGTCTCAGAAGAGAGCAGCACAGTCAGCTGTGGAGGATTACCTGACACGTGGTATAGAGCTTGTGAGGAGTGGCGTGAGAATTCTGGGTCCCAGTGGCTGGAAGTGCACAGCATTAAGATGCCTCTTGCAGTCCCTGCAGGCCCTCAGTGCTAGAGACGGCAGTCATTGCAAAGGTCAAGCATGAGTCAGTGAGAAATGGTTATGCACAGGTCCACAGCTCAAGCTCAAGTGTCAATGATTGATGGTTGATAGCCCACATCCCTGAGGTCCTCCTGTGTCTGACATGAGTGAGAGTTACCCAAATCAGCATGTCAGCACTATTGTTAGGAGCCAGTTTCATGCAATCCCAAAAGAAATACTGTGGTAGCCAGCAGGAATGATTCACTCACCAGGCTTCCCAGTTAGAACTGGGACTGGCCAGGAGGCCCTGGGGTAACCCAGAAGTATAACTGCCAGAGCACCTGGGGGGCACTGGATGATTCTGTGTGCAGAGAGTTACTGGATGCCTCAGAGGCAAGCAGTGGGGACAATGGGCCATGCAGATCAGAGAACCAGGCCCAGACAGGATTGTCAGGCACTGTCAGACAAGAGAAGGACCTTAGAAAATTTTAAAGCAGGTACCTCAAATCTTGGGGCCCCTTAAGGCACAGAGTGTGAGGCGAGAGACACACTTGAGGGTCAAACTTGGTCCAATTCAAAGTGAGAAAACATTCAGAACAGCCTAAGATCTGGTGAAGCAGAATGCTAATTACTGGAGATATGGAAGAAAGGACTTAGTGGGTAAGACTGGCAGTGGTGGTCTCTATCAGATACCTCTCCTGTTAGAGAGGGTGGCACTCTAGGTAGTTTAGGTGTTCATTGGAGGTTTGGATATAAAGGGGAAAAGATAAATTATTTAAAATCAGAGTCATATCAAAGCAAAAAATGTATTAAAAAGGAATAAAAGGCCATAACAAAAATCGAAAAAACAAAACCCAAACAATTTAAAAAGTTCTTTGCATACCAACAGAGTGGCCCCTGAAAAATACAGCCAGTATTGCTGGACCAGGACCCATCTGCCCTCAGATTCCACCCTTGTTCTTCTGTTCCTCTTTGTGTCTCATGGCTGACTTCTGTAGGCTGTGTTTCCCCAGGATTCTAAATCAGCTGGTTTCAGCATGGGCTTGTACAGCCAATGAGAAGCTCTTGTGTGTGACTGGAAAGTGTTAAGTAGGGAAAAAGACATGGGTATTTTTCTCTCTTTCTGCCTTGGAAAGCATCTCATTGGTGACTGCTTCTCTTCCATGTTCCATGATATTTATGGTTTTGCTGGTCCTTGAGCTCTAATAACACCACCATCTCCTTTTGTTCCTTAGACAAGGGCTTCCTATTTTTGGTAGTCTCTAAGTCACCTCACTGCCCCCATTTCGCCTCTCTAATAGCCCATCATCCATATAACTAATCCTCCACTTCATATTCCCTCTATTCATGAATAGATAGGACAATGAAACAAATAGCAAAACCATTAATAGACTCAGATATATATGGAAACTGAGAATATGATAAAATTGGCATTTCAAACCACTTGGGAAAAAGATGACCTTTAGCATAGATAATATTGGTTCAGCTTGAGAGGCATTTAGATAAAGCAAAAAAATGAATCTTACCTCACACTTACCTCAAGATTAATTCCAAGATCAATTTTATATAAATGTAAAATACAAAATTATATAAGTACTAGAAAAAATTTAGTGAATTCTATTTTAACCTGAGAGCTGGAGAGCCTTTCTAACTTTGACTTTAAATCAGAAGAATGCGAGTAAGTAGTGAGAAATGGAGGCCTTCCCTAGTGGCTCAGTGGTAAAGAATCCACCTGCCAATGCAGGAGACATGGGTTTGATCCCTGGTTCAGGAAGATGCCCTGGAGAAGAAAATGGCAACTCATTCCATTATTCTTGCCTGGGAAATCCCATGGACAGAGGAGACTGCCAGGCTGCAGTCCATGGGGTCACAAAGAGTCGGACACAACTTAGCAACTAAACAACAAAAACAATGAGAAACGGAACTACTTAAAAAAAGAAAAAAAATGACATAAGCAAAATCAAAGGACAAATCAGGAGAAAATGGTTACAACTTAAACCACAAAAGTCTTATTCAATGTTTCTCTACCTCAGCATCTTTGACATTTGGGGCTAGATAATTCTTTATTGTGGGGCCTGCCCCGTGCATTGTAGAATATTTAGCAGCATCTTTGGCCTTTCCAGGTAGATGCCAGTAGAAACCCTTTCTAGGCAAAACATTCAAAAATTCTTCTAGACATTGCCAATTGTCTTAGGGAAGGGAGCCAGGCAAGAGGCAAAATCATTCCTAGCTGAGAACCACTACTCTGTTCTAATAAAAAGAATCCTAAAACAGTGAAAGAAAGATCTTATAACAGTGATGTTCAAATCCCCAACAGAACATGGGGTGAAAGACATGGACAGTTGATATAAAGACAAACAAAGGCTACTGAATACAAGGAAAGATCCTGAACCTCACCAATAATAAGAAAAAAATGCATATTAAAACTATACTGAGGTATTTCTGAATTATCAAATTGGCACATATTCAAACATTTGAAACAACTTGGTGAGGCAGACATTATTAATAGGAGCAAAATGGAAAAACCCTTCTGAATGGGAATTTGACAATATCTTTAAGAAATTAAACTCACATTTTCCTTTGACCTAAGAACCTCACTTCCAGAGACCTTCCAAAAGAGACATAACTCCACAAGTACAAAACAACATATGCACAAGTTTATTTATGGGCTTTTTTTTTTTTTTTTGGTATCAGCAGAAGGTTAAAAGTAATTCAGATGTGCACCAACAGGGATGGTGGAATAAACTATGACGCCTACTCCCAATAAAGACTTCTGCAGACCTTGAAGGAAATGCAGACTACCTCTATGTGTTGATTTGAAATAATGTTCAGGATGTATTGGGCTTCCCAGGTGGTGTTAGTGGTAAAGAAATTGCCTGAAGATTCAGGAGACTTAAAAGAGATGTGGTTCGAACAGGATGTAGTAAGTGGAAAAAGCAAGATGCAGAACAGTGTGTGTGTGCATTGCAAAAAAAAAAAACTCTTAAAAATGGTAAAATAGCAGATGAATGGGAAGAATGAAGTAGGAGGTATATGGAAGCAAAAATATTCTGAGTATATCTTTCTTTTTTATGTAATTTTGACTTTTGAACTATGCAAATATCTAACATATTAAAGGATTTTAAAAATAGGAAAAGTTAACCTTAATATTGAAACCAAAAGAAACCAAACTCTACTTTAAGTTAGTAATACAACTCAAAGAAAAAATAATTTCAAGTTACTTTTGATATAAGTATTCTTATTATATTTTAAACACTATCTTAGAATATATCCCAAGAATGAAAGCACTTCAAATAAACCTTAAATTTCTCTCAATAGTTTCATTGTTACATAATTGGTATTAAAATTTAGAACCTATTTTATATGATAGGATAAATCAGTAAATATCTTAGAAACCAAAATTTTCATTATAAAAGAGATACAAATATAAAAATATTTTAATTAGAAACACCCATATGAAATACTATATATATATTTTTCTAGCACTATCCACTGTCATTGATTGAAAACACTAAATACATAAAAATTCAAAGTTCCACAGTGGTTCCTTGAGAAAGAAAAAAATGAGATAGGTACCTGTTTGCCACTACTAGAGGTAATTAATATTACCATTAATTAATAATTAATATTAATTACCATTTTTTAACTTTATTATCAACTTTATATTTTAAAATAATTAAGAATTTCTTTGCCTTTGGGGGAGAAGCTGTTGCCCATACCCACTTTATTATAGAAAGCTCTTTATACAAGATTAACAACCAATAAATGTACAAGGAATAATATTATAAAAGAATCACAATTTTGCAATCCCAATGAAATGATTACTCCCTTAAAGGATAATCAAAGAATGATAAACTCTTATGTGAAAGGCCATTGGGAAATTCATGGTGTTATTCCCCATGTTCACTCACACCACAATTCACTCACTAACTGCAAAAGGAAAAAATAAATTTTAACAGTGGCAAGATCTGGTGGTGATCCCCCAAAAGAGGTTGAATTTCTGTGACCAACAGAGGAGAAATCCAGTATTGTATGCCTCCTGATATGATGTGTTATAAGGTGCTCAGAATCACCTATAAAATATTCCTGTAAAAGATACATAAGTTGAATATAACCAAGAGTTTAGATCTAACTTCCAGGTTATAAGGAATACTGAGTGTAAAGCAACAAGTTAAAAACCCAATAAGAAAGCGATCAGACAAATACAGAATGTGAGCTATTTTATTTAATCTCATAAAACAGTCAATATCATGGGGAAGAAAATAATGTTGGAAGACTTCTCTAGACCAAAAGAAATTAAAGTCATGTAACAATCAAATGAAATATATAAATTTTGATTAAACCCTGGCTCATAAAAGCAGCTGCATGGGCATTTTGGGGGGAAATGGGTAAATTAGATTGATAGGTTAGATAATTGGATTAAATATCAATAAGAAATTATCATTCTCTTAGGCGTGAAATAATGTTGTGATTCTGTAGCAGAATGTCCTTTTTCTATATGTATAGTGAAATATTTAGGAGTAACATACCTAAAATTCATTTGCAGATGATTCAGCAAAATAGGTAGGAAGACAAATGGATGATAGACAGGTGACAAATAAAGCAAATAAGGCAAATGTCAAACTGCTGATTATAGGTTGTCAGGTAGTGGGCACCTGTTCAGTTGCATGTTTTTTCTACTTTTCTGTTTGAAACTTTTTGTAATAAAAATGTAGTTAAGATACAGTACAAATATAGGGTGGGATATGGCTGAACACAAAGAACATGCGTGTGTAGGGATTAATCTATCCTTAGACTACAGAAGCACAAAAAACTACTTAGTCTGAGGCAGCTGAGACAGAGGGTGGCACTGGTTTTACCTTCTAGAGCCAAAAAGGCTCTGGGGAGCTGTTTCAGATTTTGGTGCTGACAGTGCAGCAAAGTAGACTGAGACCTATGGATCTAGAGCATTTGGTCATGACTTAACAGAAATAGGTAGTGTAAGTGGTAATGTTGGCAGGGGAGCGTCTACCTCAGCTATTTCTGTTATGGTTTATGGTACATGGTGATGGGGACAACCAGGAAATCAGAGGGAAAGCAACTGTCACTGAGGAGTACATTCACAAGAAGGATTTAGGCTGAGAGTCGAGTAAAGGATATTAAAAAAAAAAAAAAAACAACTAGACAGAAACCTAGGAAGGCCAATAGACCCAAATGAGTTCTGAGAATCTCTTTAAAAGACAAGCACCAGATAGTCAACAAATTCTTTTAAAATTACATAGTTACAGATCACTTTCTCAGTTCCAGAAAGTTTTTGCCCTCTGAGAGGAATTTCATGGTTTGTTAATGAGTATCTGGCCCCATCACACACTAGTTTCAGGGTGAAAAGGAAATATTACTTTAACTGACTAGTTGAAAATTTCACAGATCTGGAATTTAATTACCTGTTAAAACCATCGCTAAGATATGACAGACTCATAAAATTTTAGTGCCTTTTAAAAATGACTATAATCTATCAGTATCTTGGAGGGGATGTACATTGACATAACTTCAGTATTGGAATATAACAGTCTAAGGTTAAAGAAGAGACTTAAAAGTACTTAGATGCACGCTACTGAAGTTAAATTGAAAAAGAAGATTCTAAGTAATAAGGATAAACTGTGCATCAAAATTCTCTATCATCTCCACATTTTGGAATATGGTTTCTTGTTTTGGATTCCAGGGAAAACCAGAAGGTGGATGAAATTATTCTTTGTGAAAGTACAGCTCGTTTTCAGAGTTAGTTCACTCTGTTTGGCATTGAAAGCCTTTATCTTCTAATCTACCTCTTAGTTATATGGGACTTTGGCTTGTTTTCCAGCTTTTAATTCTATTTGTCCTTCTCTAGGCATCATATGTGTTCAAGGTAACATTTTGTACTGTGTATTGTCTCTCTCTATATTACAAGAATTGGACTCATAGGAAGTCTTGGACACTTGACTTACTAGCCCATTTATTAGGTAAGTAAATTTACACTTCTCGTATACTCCCTCATCTGCAAGGACCCTCCAAAATCTTCAGTTTTATAATTTCTTACACAGAGAACAGATCTTTGCTGCTAAATTGGTGCCTGAAAATAGCCCTAGCAGAGGATGAGACGGTTAGACAGCATCACTGACTCAATGGACATGAATTTGAGCAAACTCTAGGAGATAGTGAAGGACAGGGAAGTCTGCTGTGCTGCACTCCCTGGGGTCACAGAGTCAGACATGACTTTGGGACTGAACAACAATAACAACTTTAAGAAAACAAAATTTTCTCTGAAAAATATTTTCCATTTCCACTGACAATGCAAAAGTAAATTCTACCAGTATATAATAATCATAAATTCTTAATAAGTGGCATCTCAATTAATAATGCTTTACTAATGCTTAAAATATTCTGCAGTGCTAAAAACATTTAGCTACATTAGCAAATGACCCAAATTAATGCCAGTATTATCTCTTTACAATTGATGACCCAAGTGTGAATAAAACCTGAATTACATAGAACTTGATGATTTAAAATCAACTTGCACCATACTGATCCCACTTAGGGTTGTTATCATGCTGTGTTTCTTATGATTCAGTTGTAATTAGTCGGAATATTCCACAGCTGTTTGTGATTTCAGTGAAGAATAAGATGTTTATATAGAGAAAATGTTTCATTACTATCTCTGCTTTTTAAAATTCCTTTCTTTGTAAATGGTATTTTATGATATGTTTTCCCATCATTTCAAATCCTAAACAAGGCTGTTAAACAGAGTTTTACCATACATGGAAAAATTGCTACATATTAGTTTCCTTCTCTACTTCATCCCTACATGCATACATACAGTCACATTATCTTTATATGTGACAATTTTTGCTCTGCATAAGATATTACTCGGAGAAGGCAATGGCACTCCACTCCAGTACTCTTGCCTGGAAAATCCCATGGATGGAGGAGCCTGGTAGGCTGCAGTTCATGAGATCGCAAAGAGTCAGACAAGACTGAGCGACTTCACTTTCACCTTTCACTTTCATGTATTGGAAAAGGAAATGGCAACCCACTCCAGTGTTCTTGCCTGGAGAGTCCCAGGAACGGGGGAGCCTGGTGGGCTGCTGTCTATGGGGTCGTACAGAGTCGGACACGACTGAAGCGACTTAGCAGCAGCAGCAGCAAGACATTACTGCAAAAGCACCCTGTGTCAGGCTTTCTCAGGTTTTTTCCTGTCTCTGCTGGTACCATGGCTAGAGTTTCAGATGTACCACCATTTCCTTTAGTTGTGTTGTTTTCCCTTTTGGTGGTTATTTTGAAATAAGAATCATATTTCATCAGAATATTTGAATGTCTGCATTCCTTCTTGATGTGAGCCTTCTATGGTTATACAGGGCTGCACTCTTTCCTGCTTTAATTCCCTAATTTCCAGGTAATATTGAAATCAGTCAAGGATATAACTGTAAGGGCCTGTATTGAAAGCAAATACAATCCTTATAGATTCAGCCTTGAATTCTGAAGTACTGCGAAACATGGTGTGAAAACCACCTTCTCAAATATCTTGGAAGACAATTAGTAAATTTCAGGTATAGCTTCATCCTCATTTTGCAGATTTTACATATGTCCAATTCATATCCTTGATTTCCAAGAGGAGGTGGTAGTGTGCTTTCCTATGGACAAGGAAGTATGGGGTTACTTAAGGGGAGGGCAGGATAGGCCATTATGTACATGTGATAGTAAGGAATTAGTACAAGCATCAAGAGGTATAGTATGGAAATTGGAAGATGCATAAATATATTTCTTAGCATTTCAAGATAATTGGGAGAGGAAAATAAGAAGTAGGAGTGTAGGGGATACCTACTATTATATTTTTGCTATATTATATAAAGCAAATTATACTATATTATATATAGAATCCACTTTCATCTGGTAACAATATCATGATTTTTCTCTGAGAAACTATCCCTTCCCTACTGTATGAGTGAGACTCAACCACGGTGCTATGTCCTCCCCTGGCCAACCCAGACAAATCAGATACTCCATGGAAAGATTCACAAATCTTTAATTGAGGGACACATAGATTAAAACATTTTCAAATTGATTGCTCTCTACAATAGTGTTTTGAAGAGACCTTGTCCTCAGCCACCGTAGATATCAGCACCCTCTCTCTGCTCCCTGCTGCTGCTGCTGCTAAGTCGGTTCAGTTGTGCCTGACTCTGTGCGACCCCACAGATGGCAGCCCACCAGGATCCCCCGTCCCTGGGACTCTCCAGGCAAGAATACTGGAGTGGGTTGCCATTTCCTTCCCAATTCAGGAAAGTGAAAAGTGAAAGTGAAGTCGTTCAGTCGTGTCCAACTCTTCGTGACCCCATGGACTGCAGCCTTCCAGGCTCCTCCATCCATGGGATTTTCCAGGCAAGAGTACTGGAGTCTCTGCTCCCTAGATAGTCCTAGTTGCTCCTTTTGAAACTTTGTTTTTTGATCCTCCTGATGTCTTTTGCTTACAGTGTTACAACTCCGATACATCTAGACCAAGGACCTAAGTCTCTTTCAGTTCAGTTCAGTTCAGTTGCTCAGTCGTGTCTGACTCTTTGTGACCCCATGAATCGCAGCACGCCAGGCCTCCCTGTCCATCACCATCTCCTGGAGTTCACCCAGACTCACGTCCATCGAGTCCGTGATGCCATCCAGCCATCTCATCCTCGGTCGTCCCCGTCTCTTCCTGCCCCCAATCCCTCCCAGCATCAGAGTCTTTTCCAATGCATCAACTCTTCTCATGAGGTGGCCAAAGTACTGGAGCTTCAGCTTTAGCATCATTCCTTCCAAAGAAATCCCAGGGTTGATCTCCTTCAGAATGGACTGCTTGGATCTCCTTGCAGTCCAAGGGACTCTCAAGAGTCTTCTCCAACACCACAGTTCAAAAGCATCAATTCTTCGGCACTCAGCCTTCTTCACAGTCCAACTCTCACATCCATACATGACCACAGGAAAAACCATAGCCTTGACTAGACGGACCTTTGTTGGCAAAGTAATGTCTCTGCTTTTGAATATGCTATCTAGGTTGGTCATAACTTTTCTTCCAAGGAGTAAGCGTCTTTTAATTTCATGGCTGCAGTCACCATCTGCAGTGCTTTTGGAGCCTAAGACTCTTTAGTGACCCAGAAAACTTAGAAGGAAAACTGTAGCTTTGATAAAAGGTGGATGGACTGGATTAAAGAATGGAGACTTTCTACAACCTAGCAGAGAAAGAAGGAATTTGTCCAGCAATTGTCTAGGCCTCTGGTCCTCTTTGAGATAAGAAGACTAAGCCAGAATGTGAATGAATCCACTGTTTTCTTCACTGCAAGAGTCCTATGATAAAAAATGCCAGTGACACAAACCAGTGTGCTTGGTGAGGAGTTCGGGTATACATAATGCTGCCAGTTCTTTACATCCTTTCTGTGCTAGTAATTCTGATTTGGACTGGGTTGTTTTAATTCAAAGAAAATGTTGATTGAGACTTTTTGTTGGAATATCTAGAACTTATCATATGATTTACATAAGTATAAACGGTCCTGGGAAATACATAAATCAATGGGGAAAAAGTGCTTTTCTAGCTGAACAAATTATAGCAATGGAAACTCTCTTAACTCCATCTTAAAAGATATAAATTCGATGAACATTGGGGTACATGTGTCTCTTTCAATTCTGGTTTCCTCGGTGTGTATGCCCAGAAGTGGGATTGCTGGGTCATAAGGTAGTTCTATTTGCAATTTTTTAAGGAATCTCCACACTGTTCTCCATAGTGGCTGTACTAGTTTGCATTCCCACCAACAGTGTGGGAGGGTTCCCTTTTCTCCACACCCTCTCCAGCATTTATTGCTTGCAGATTTTTGGATCACAGCCATTCTGACTAGTGTGAAGTGGTACCTCATTGTGGTTTTGATTTGCATTTCTCTAATAATGAGTGATGTTGAGCATCTTTTCATGTGTTTGTTAGCCATCTGTATGTCTTCTTTGGAGAAATGTCTATTTAGTTCTTTGGCCCATTTTTTGATTGGGTCGTTTATTTTTCTGGAATTGAGCTGCATAAGTTGCTTGTATATTTTTGAGATTAGTTGTTTGTCAGTTGCTTCATTTGCTATTATTTTCTCCCATTCAGAAGGCTGTCTTTTCACCTTGCTTATATTTTCCTTTGTTGTGCAGAAGCTTTTGATTTTAATTAGATCCCATTTGTTTATTTTTGCTTTTATTTCCAGAATTCTAGGAGGTGGATCATAGAGGATCCTGCTGTGATTTATGTCTGAGAGTGTTTTGCCTATGTTCTCCTCTAGGAGTTTTATAGTTTCTGATCTTACATTTAGATCTTTAATCCATTTTGAGTTTATTTTTGTGTACGGTGTTACAAAGTGATCTAGTTTCATTCTTTTACAAGTGGTTGACCAGTTTTAGGGAGAGGGAGAAGGTGGGATGATTTGGGAGAATGGGAATTCTAACATGTATACTGTCATGTAAGAATTGAATCGCCAGTCCATGTCTGACGTAGGGTGCAGCATGCTTGGGGCTGGTGCATGGGGATGACCCAGAGAGATGTTGTGAGGAGGGAGGTGGGAGGAGGGTTCATGTTTGGGAACGCATGTAAGAATTAAAGATTTTAAAATTTAAAAAATAAAAAAAAAGAAGATTAAAATAAATAAATAAATAAGATAAAAAAGTAAAAAATAAAAAAAAATCCATATTTGCAAAAACGTAAAAAAAAAGATATAAATTCATACATCTTCTTTGTCTTTCTGATATGTTACATTTTGTTATTTATGGGCTTTAAATGTAAATTAAACACAATTTGGCTTCTTGTCTTTGATTAAATTGCAGCTCAAATATTTGTAAATTTTTGTAAGTATATTTTCTGTTGTCCGACAATAAGGATGGCCACTTCACAATATTTTCCAGAGTCAATGAATTCAAGTTCACCCAGAGCCTATAAATTTGGATAGGCTCTATCTTGAGGACTACATGGTAAACAAAGTTAGATTCAGGATAATCCATTAGCTGATATAGAAAATGTTTGGGTCAATCAGGGTTTCTCAGTCTTTACACTATCGACATTTCGAGCTGGATAATTCTCTGCTGTGGATGGTTGTCCTGTGCATTGCAGGATGTTTTTCAGCATCCCTGATTTGTATCTACTAGACACCATTAGCAATATGTTCTATTGCCAAATGTCCCCTGGCGGGGAGGGCAAAATCACCCCCAGGTGAGAACCACTGGTGTATTTCATTGTGTTTAAGGGCACTGGTCTCGGAACATGACAAACCTAAGCTAAACAATCAGATCTACCACTTCTTACCATTGACGTGGGAAAGTTTACTATCTGTGAAATGTTGATTAAAAAAAAAAATACTTGTGTTGGGGTATAATTGATTTACAATGTTGTGCTGATCTCAGGGCTAGAGCATGGAATGTTGATTTCGGTATGGTCTACCTCCTAGGACTCTTGGAGAGGTGAGATAACACAATGCACTTAACTTGGTGACTCATCCACAATAAAAACTCAGTAAAAGAGATTATTGTTATTAATAGTAAGTATGTCATAATTCCTAAATCCTAAATGACAATTTCCCCAAATAGTGAATGGTCACATTTACAATTATTTTGTTTTACAAAGGTCAAATGAACTAAAACTCAAAGGTAAATAAACTAAGCTTTAAATATGCTAGCTCCTAAATGGGACCAAGATGAACTTTGTGGTTAACTCTTTGAACTTTGGAATTATTTTCAGTAAAATGACTAGAAAATGCTGTTTTTTATATGTGACTGCTGAGGAGAGGTATAGTTAGGAGAGATAAAACTGAATAAACACTATGGCATAAGAAGAGAAACTTGATTTCATTCTCTTCCTCTAAATCCTTAGGTGTTAGCAGTAAAAGATACCAAGAAAATGAAGAACTAGAATATGGAATACTGTCACATGGAACTAGTATAAGAAATGCAACTAAAGACAAACTTTAAATGAAGGAATTTCGTATGCTCTCAACCACAGAATTACAGAAATGACAGATGAATACCCTGATTGTCAAACCACTTTCCGTACAAAAATAAACTCCTCAGCTTTGGCATTTTACTTAATAGAAAATTTTTCTTTTTTGACAAAGTTTTTAATATGTATTAAGATCTGATGAATGACCTCAGCCATTCATCAGATCTTAATGCATATGAAGAAAAAAAAAACAAGCTTATCGCAAACTTTGAGGTTCTGAAAAAATAATTGCATAAGTAGAATGACATTTAAAATGCTGATTTAAATCTCTTAGCATAAAATTCAACAATCTGGGAATTTTATGTGCTTTTCTCCTGGATTCTGGTGCACTCTCAAGTGAGCATAGCTTTTAACCACAAATAAATGGTTGTGCCAAAGGGCAGTTGTATAGTCTTTTTAATTCCAAGTTCACTTTGGGGATTTTCAGGCAGTGATTTTATTTGGGGGGCTGTGGAAAGAGTAAGAGATGAAAAACTCAAAATATTTTGTTAGGGAAATCTACTGAGAAGAGGAATTCTGATTATTGCTTTGTATTTGCAAGTATATTAGTAACAGGACCTCTCAGAAATAAGTCACCTGAGAGTTCAGATCCAGTGTATAATCTTAGAAATATTCTCTACAAAAGTAAATTGCATGGTACAAGTGCTACTCTTCTACAATGAGTCATGCCATGATTAAAAATTGCTTTAATACTTAACTGAACAAGAGTGCCTTGTAAATAGAAGATATACAACAAATATTTCTTGATACAAAAATTAACTTTTCAGAAAATTAAAATGATGTTGTAAAGGCTTTAAGGAAGTCACACAGTAGCTCATTGCAGTTTGTCCAGGAAACATACTCCTGAAATCCAGTCCAGCTTTGTGTTAGGTGATCAAACCATGGAGACTGTTTTGATGAAAGAAATTTACATGTTCATTTAGTCTAAGACATCCTTCATCTCATATACACCACCCACATATATATCTGTATTTAACTTTGACTTAGTTGAAGTGGTGAATGATTGAGACACTTTGTCATTGTTCTTTAGGATATTACTCGAAAAGTATACTTTCTATTATACTCTGGCTTTGGCATGGGTGGTAGTTTTCAAAGAAATGCTTGAGGAAAACACTGGACTGTCCTATTCCCTGGGATCCAAAGAGAGGATCAGTAAAATTTTCAGAGTTTGGAAACTTAAATAGTTCAAAGATAATTAAGACATCATAAACACATTCTTTGTCAACAAATAGTTATAGTAGTATACAGTATACAGCCATAATAAATCTTTTCAAGATTTTCTAAAGCAACTCCAATGGTTAAGTTAAAAATTGTTTACACAAAGGCAAACTTTTAGGAAAAAGCAAGTATCTTCTCAAGGTAAGTACTTATAAGTACTTGCATGTTTAAGTACTATTAACTTTGTTTTAAAATGTTTCATCTTATTACAGTGATGTTTTGAGATAGACTATATTTTCCAAAAATGGTTACAATGATATTTCCCAATTCATATGTTCTTCTAGGATCTTGCAATGCTCCCATTAAGAAGTATAGTCTATTTTTAGTCCCCTTAAATTGGGACAAGTTTGTGACTGGCTTACAGTGATAGAATAAGACTTCCCTAGCTAGGTTAGAAAAAGGAGTGTAACTTCCATTTATACAATGGAACATGGAGAGGCCATTCCCAGTCTCTCAGATAGCAAATGATCTTCTCATCAAGAAGCAGCCTCAAGCCAAAGATCAAATCCAGTATGGGACTATAAGATCATTTAAGAAGACTTCAGAAAGATCCAAGGCTATACCTCATAGAATACCTAAAACATACAAAGGCTCTCTAAGGATCTTAAAGGCTTGCCTTGCAGGTCTTCTTTGTTGGACAATATAGGGCTTCTAAGTATTTTAAGAGCGGTTGCCCTCAGCAGACTCACAGGTAATCCAAAGTAGAAAATGGATAATCTTGAACAGATCTGTAACTGTAGGTTTGTCTAGTAGAATGAAACTCAATGAGATTCACAGAAAACCCACAAAGTTTTAAAGAATTGTATTGGTGGAAACACTGGGACAAAAATAGAACAGAACGAAAGGAAATCTTTCATTGTCCTACTGTCATACTGTTGACAGAAATCAGACTGATATTATCTAGCTTTATATCTGAGTCACTTATTATAAAAAGGAAGGATGACTCAGAGGGGATAAAACCCCAGAGGGCAGAGCCAAGCCATGGAGAACAACTCTCAGAGTATAGAACTGGGCCCTACTCACAGATCTAGCAACATGTACCTGGCTGGAATTCAGAATATCTATGGATTGATAACTGCTCTGTGCCTATACTTTGCCATCTTTATCTTAAATGGAAGTGTCTATTATGGTTAGCTGATACTTGTGCAGTCATTTTACTATGAATTTGTGGGTGGTGGATAATCTGTTTCATTAATTCAGAGGATTCTAAACCAAGAGGAGGAGAGGAGTAGTACTCAATGCTTTGCTTACGGCACCTTACCAAGGAGAATAAACTACCTGGACTTCAGTTCAGTTCAGTTCAGTCGCTCAGTCATGTCCAACTCTTTACGACCCCATGAATCACAGCACGCCAGGCCTCCCTGTCCACCACCAACTCCCGGAGTGCACTCAGACTCACATCCATTGAGTCAGTGATGCCATCCAGCCATCTCATCCTCTGTTGTCCCCTTCTTCTCCTGCCCCCAATCCCTCCAGCATCAGAGTCTTTTCCAGTGAGTCAACTCTTCACATGAGGTGGCCAAAGCACTAGAGTTTCAGCTTTAGCATCATTCCTTCCAAAGAAATCTCAGGGCTGATCTCCTTCAGAATGGATTGGTTGGATCTCCTTGCAGTCCAAGGGACTCTCAAGAGTCTTCTCCAACACCACACTTCAAAAGCATCAATTCTTCGGTGCTCAGCCTTCTTCACAGTCCAACTCTTATATCCATACATGACCACAGGAAAAACCATAGCCTTGACTAGACGGACCTTATTCGGCAAAGTAATGTCTCTGCTTTTGAATATGCTATTTAAGTTGGTCATAGCTTTTCTTCCAAGGAGTAAGCGTCTTTTAATTTCATGGCTGCAATTACCATCTACAGTGATTTTGGAGCTCAAAAAAATAAAGTCTGACTGTTTCCACTGTTTCCACTGTTTCCCCATCTATTTCCCATGAAGTGATGGGACCAGATGCCATGATTTTCATTTTCTGAATGTTAAGCTTTAAGCCAACTTTTTCACTCTCCACTTATTAATTAATTATTTTTTCCCACATTTATGAAAAATTTAATATGGTATTCACAATTTGTGCAGAAATGTTAGCAACCAATTTAATTACATAAAAGCCTAAGAAGAAATTATAATTTATTCCTGCAAACTTAGTAGTGAAATTTTGCTGAGTAGCTCACTCTTTTTTATTGGAGTAGAGCTGATTTACAATGTTGTGTTGGTTTCATGTTATAGCAAAGTGATTATAGTCATACACATACACACACACACACATATATAAATATATTCTTTTTCAGATTTTTTTTCCTAAATAGGTTATTACAAAATATTGAGTATATTCCCCTGTGCTATGCAGTAGGTCTTTGTTGGTTATATGTTTTACACACAGTAGTATATACATATTAATCCCAAACACCCAGTTTATCCCTCTCCTGGCTTTCCCCTTTGGTAACCATAAGTTTGTTTCCTATGTCTGTGGGTCTATTTGTCTATTTGTGTTTTGTATATAAGTTCATTTGTATCATTTTTATTTTTAGATTCCATGTATAAGTGTTATCATATGATATTTGCACCTGAACTAAATTTAGAATGTAAACTTCAAGCCTGAAACTAATGCTGAATGAAATGAAACTTCTGAGGGATCTTAGGAAGAGGTCAGTATATTTTGCCTATGGGAGGGATGTGAATTTCTGGGCTGGAGGAGGAACTGTAGAAAAGGCTGTTTCATAGAGATAGCCATAACTACATCTCAATCCATATGTTCATCCAGAATCTCGTCACATCCCCCATTATGAAGTAAAGTCCAATTCCCTTTCCATTGATCTGGGTTTGTCACTTTCTTGTAACAAATACAGTGTGGTGGAAGTGATACACTTTGACTTCTGAGGCTAAGTCAGAAAAGCAATGCTACATACACCTTGCAACTGGAACACAAGAAATGGAGCCCTGCATCACCAAAACAAGTAGTTCAACTGCTCTAAGACCAACAAGCTTTGAGGAATCTTCAAGACAGCTCATACAGGGCGACCTAATGAAGAAGCCCAGGGGCTATCTAAAATAAAGAAATATTCTACATATCTATACTGTTTGAACTCTAGCCACCGTCTTACTACAACTGCATGAAGGACCTTGACACAGTGCCAACCTGCAAAGACTGTCCTGAATCCCTGAGCCATGGAAATTGTAAGATAATGTAATAATACCTGTGGTCTTAATCTAAGTTTTAGAATGACTTGTTGCACAGTAGGGAGAAGGCAATGGCACCCCACGCCAGTACTCTGGCCTGGAAAATCCCACAGACGGAAGAGCCTGGTAGGCTGCAGTCCATGGGGTTGCGAAGAGTCGGACACGACTGAGCGACCTCTCTTTCACTTTTCACTTTCATGCATTGGAGAAGGAAATGGCAACCCACTGCACTGTTCTTGCCTGGAGAATCCCAGGGATGGGGGAGCCTGGTGGGCTGCTGTCTCTGGGGTCGCACAGAGTTGGACATGACTGAAGCGACTTAGCAGCAGCAGCAGCAGTTGCACAGTAATAGTAACTGAAACACATCTTCTAAGTGCAAAAGACATTTTAGATGTAATTCCATTTTTAAAAAATAGGAGAACACAGTTGTAGATTATGAACCTTCATTACTCAACTGCGTTTGGGCCTGTGCATAAAGTACACCCCCTCAACACACAAATTAGCTAGTTGCCACTGGGAGCTCTAAATTTGAGGTCAAAATAGATTTGAATTCTTTTCTAGAATTATTATTTTATTCTACAAGCCATGGAAAGTTACTTAACTCTTTTGTTCTCCCTTATGTTGCTGCTGCTAAGTCGCTTCAGTCGTGTCTGACTCTGTGCGACCCCATAGACGGCAGCCCACCAGGCTCCCCCGTCCCTGGGATTCTCCAGGCAAGAACACTGGAGTGGGTTGCCATTTCCTTCTCCAATGCATGAAAGTGAAAATTGAAAGTGAAGTCGCTCAGTTGTGTCCGACTCTTCGCAACCCTATGGACTGCAGCCTACCAGGCTCCTCAGTCCATGGGGTTTTCCAGGCCAGAGTACTGGAGTGGGATGCCATTGCCTTCTCCCTTATGTTAATTGGTGACAATACTATAATACAGAATTAGTATATGGATTAAACTGAATGAGCTAGTACATGGGAAAGACCCTTGCATGATGTCTGACACATAACCGCCCATCTTATTTCTAGGATCTACCTGGTGACAATCCATAGGGATATCTTTAAGAAAAAAATCATGTGTCAGCAGGATGGTATATGCAATAGAGAGACATGGATAGAAGTGATGGGATTTCATCAGAGCGATAGAATAGTATCTTATCTCTTTAAACTACCAGACATGTCTTCCCTTCAGTCTGTCAGCAACAAGCTAAAGACACTATTTTATCTCTCCTTTAAGGAAAACTTCTTGGACTTCTAATTCCTTTTAGGTAAGGGCTGAGACTTTTATGTCTGTACACCAGTCCCTAACGGTGATTGAACCATAAGAAGTGGCCCTTAAATGTGGGTTGAATAAAGGAAAAAGTAGTTCTGTAAAGCAGCTACTTCCTACTCCGATACTGCCAGCATTTGGCAGACTCAGAGAAAGGAAAGGTTTGTTTACCTAGATCCATTTATACTATTTAGAATTTTGATATAAGGGATGTGAATTAATAAGTATGTGAATTAATAATAATTGTAATAAACAAAAATCGCATGTACTTTCTAAAGTATATTACAAATAAGATATAATAAGATTTCTGAGAGGCAGGATAGTAAGCTAAGAGCATAGGCCCTGAGTCAGAATATATGTAAGCAAATTCCAGCTCAACTCTCGTCTAGCCATGTGAATGCGGGTAAGTCAGTTAAAGGTTCTGTGCTTTAGTTCCCATCTGTAAATCACAGGTGTCAATAGTGCCTACTACTGTCATGAGGATTAAACGAGTTAATAAATGCAAAAGATGTAACGCATTTCTTAATAATAGAGATGATTATCTAAAAAGTCTAATTGAAAATGACAAATTTTATCACTGAAATGAAGGCAACTGTTTTATCTACTCTAAAATTACTCAGGGTTCAAAAATGAATCTTGCTGAGTGAAGATAAGGGCTACATAAGCCTTTTTAAGTCATTACATAAGTACCTACAGGCCCCCAGACAATATAGAAAGGCTAGAACTTTCTGCCTTGAATTTGTCAAAATGAACTAAAAATAAATGAAGAATAATAAATACTAAGCTGTGAATACTAGTGTCTTTTTAGGGTAATTTAATGACAATAAATCTTAACAGACTCACTGTGTTGTATCAGAACACTCTTCTTACTGTATCTAATTTGGTAGACTTTTCTGTTTAATTAGTGAATATTATAATTATGTGTTCTGAAAGTTATGTGAATATAATACCATCAAGCAGCACTAATACAAGATAGAGCAAAATACCAAGACAGAATTTCGTTTGAGGACTGCCTTCTTGTAAAGAACAGAACTCCCTAAAGTAATCTTTATTTTCCTACATACTGAATGCTGTGGGAAAGTGAGGCACTTTTACATCTCTTCTCATCAACATCTATATGACCTAGTCTGATTTAGTTTGACCCAGGGCATTTTCAATAATTACAAGCACAAAGGTCTACCACAGATCCTCCCATGGGAGAAAATTTATTAATGCCAGCAAAATAGATACAAACTTGCATGTCTGATTCTTTTTAACTTCTTGGTTGCCTAAATAGTCAATCAGAACTTTCACCAGCTATATACGTACAGAGACCTAAATGTTTTGCAAAAGTAAGCAGATATAAATTACAAATGGTACTTTCATTCTTTTAGGCTGACATCTGGAGATATTTTATTAGCATATACATTTTTCCTTTCTTTCTTTTTAGTAATTGCTTAACCTTGTCCCATTTGGAGACATGTTCAAGAAATATTTAGGAAGCAAGGAACAATGGACTGTTTCAATATTGGGAAAGGAGTGTGTCAAGCCTGTAAAATGCCACCCTGCTTATTTAACTTCCATTCAGAGTACAACATGTGAAATGCCAGGATGGATGAAGCACAAGCTGGAATCAAAGATTGCTGGGAGAAATATCAATAATCTCACCAATGCAGATGATACCATCCTGAGGGCTAAAAGTGAAGAGGAACTAAAGAATCTCTTGATGAAGGTGAAAGAGGAGAATGGAAAACCTGGCTTAAAACTCAACATTCAAAAAACTAAGATCATGGCATCCAGTCCCATCACGTTATGGCAAATAGATGGGGAAACAATGGAAACAGTGACAGACTTTATGTTCTTGGACTCCAAAATCATTGTGGACAGTAACTGCAGCCATGACATTAAAAGATGCTTGCTCCTTAGAAGGAAAGCTATAACAAACCTAGACAATGTATTAAAAAGCAGAGACATTACTTTACTGACAAAGGTCTGTCTAGTCAAAGCTATGGTGTTTCCAGTAATCATGTACAGATGTGAGAGTTGGACCATAAAGAAGGCTGAGCACCAAAGAATTGGTGATTTTGAACTGTGGTGTTGAAGACTCCTGGACTGCAAGATCAAACCAGTCATTCCTAAAGGAAATCAAACCTGAGTACTCATTGAAAGGACTGATACTGAAGCTGAAGCTCCAATACTTTGGCCACTTGATGTGAAGAGCCGACTCACTGGAAAAGACCCTGATGGTGGGGAAGATTAAGGGCAGAAGGAGAAGGGGGCAGCAGAGGATGAGATGGTTGGATGGCATCACCACCTCAATGGACATGAGTTTGAGCAAACTCTGGGAGATGATGAAGGACAGGGAAGCCTGGCGTGCTGCCATCCATGGGGCTGGCAAAGAGTCAGATATGACTGAGTGACTGAACAACAACAATGAGGTCCCATAGTGTCAACAAAAGCAGGAACATTTTCATTAATAAAGAAGGGCTGGAATGAACCCCAGCATAAAATAAACAATGAGAAATACAAGTATACTTTCCAGCATTTATGAGAACCATAGAGTTTTGCAGGAGTATAGATGAAGGTTTTACATGAGCTTAAAATTTAAGCTCATCCTTGATTCTTATTTTGCTAGTATACTGATTAGAAAAAATTACATTTGACCACATTTTAAAAATTCACAACTAAAATTACTTTAGCTTATCATTTTTCAAATTAGTTCTTGTTGATTAATTCATTTGCTTCTTTTCTTCATCCTTCTCCTTAATAAATATTTATTAGGCAACAATTCATTTACAGACATTGTACTAAGTGCCAAGGATTACGGTAGAAAGCCATAATCTCTATCATCATGGACCCAGGTTCAATTCCTGGGTTGGGAAGATCCCCTGGATAAGGAATAGGCAACCCACTCTAGTATTCTTGCCTGGAGAATCCTATGGACAGAGAAGCCTGGCAGGCTACAGTCCATGGGGTCGCAAGAGTCAGACATGACTTACTGACTAAATCGCCACCACCATGAACCTATGATACAGTAAAAACAAAACTCCAGGCCAGAATACTGGAGTGGGTAGCATTTCCCTTCTCCAGGGGATCTTCCCAACCCAGGGATTGAACCCAGGTCTCCTGCATTGCAGGTGGATTCTTAACCAACTGAGCTATCAAGGAAGTTTGCAAAAACAAAACAAATAAAGGCAATGAGTATGGACCTCCAATCCAATGACTGGTGTGTTTATGGGAAGAAGAAAGGACATAGAGATGGAGAAGAAAGCCATGAGAAGTTGGGGACAGAGATTGTGGTCATGCTGCCTTAAGCCAGGGAACTCCTGGAAGCTGATGTGGCCAAGGATTCTTCCCAAGAGCCTTTAAGGGTAGAGTGGACCACTGACACCTTGATTTCAAATTTCTAGCAGATGGAACTATAAGAGAATAAAATTCTACTGTTTTATGCCACCCAGTTTGTGGTACCTTTTGTGGAAGCCCTGGGAAATTTCAGGTCAACAGACATGTTGATCTTTGTAGTACCCAGGGGACATCTAAGTGGAGAGGTTAAGGAGAAAGATGAATTTAGAGGTTTGGAACTCCATCGTGGCCTAGAGATAAAACTGTGAGGAACATCAGCTCATGCTTAAGCAATAGAGCCACATAAAGTGGCTGAGATGATCCAGAGGCAATCCTTAGAGTAGGAGGATTAAAGAACCCAGTTTAGAACCTTGAAGAATAGTAGCCTTCTAGGAGTAGGTCTCCCAAAGGGAGACCAAGATGGACATGAGAGAGGTGAAAGGAAGACCAGGAGAGTGTGGTGTCACAGAGCCCCATGCAAAGAGTGTTTCATAGATTATGTAGCAGATCGATCAAGTGAGATCTTAATCTTGATCAAGACTTTATCCACTATCTTTAGGAAGAAATAGTCTTGGAGACTAACTGAGGAGATTTCAGTGTAATATTAGAGTAGTTTTGGGGAAGTGATAAAGAGATGAGAAAATGAACCCAGGAGGTATAGACAACTCTTTCTAGGAGGTTGAATGTGAAAGGGAGGAAACCTACTATAACTACAGACAAAGAATCAAGAGAGAGCTTTTCGTGTGACTTAATCACCAGTGCTTGAATTTACTTACAGATGGTTGTGTTTTTTTATCTAATGTGGCACCTTGATGTTTAGACAATGGTGATAGAACAGATAAAACAGTACCTTACTGTTGGCCATAAAACTGTTCACTAAATTATAGCACAACCAGAACATGTTTTACAGATACAAATCTAAAAAGTCAGTAAATGAGAATCTGTTGTTGGTAGAAGTTTTCTGCATAATTTATAAAGTGGGAAATTGTAGGCAGGATAATGTTTTGAAATGCAAAACATCTGACTCATGGTAGAGATGAAGAGCTGTGTATGACCCATGAGAGAAACTTATCTTATTGTTCACACACAGGGCAGAGAAAATTCAAAACCGATAAGGCATCAGGCATCTCTAAGCAAAACTACTTTAATGAGGGTGAGTCATGGTGCCACCCAGGGAAATGAATCAGGTGCCCACATGCCAAATCTTCTTCATAATGACAGTGTTTTTTTTCCCTTTTAAACTAAAACTAAAGTCAGGTAACAACTAATGTCCCTGTAGAACAAATTTAGCCAAATGGAAATATACAACGGCCTATGAAGTAAAATGAAAATATGAAAGGGATACAGCTTTTCCAGTAAGGAAAAAAGAAAGAATTATCATTACCTTAAGCGTAGTGTCAGGCCTGCTGGCCCCAAAGGACTTTTGAATGCTTTTATTGTGTCCTCTATTCCAGCTGATTTTGACATCTTCCCACCATGTAATGACTCCAGTACCTTTCTCTCAATATTAAAGTCTTAGATATTGTACCCAAGACTCCACTGTTCCCTGCTCAAGCCAGCAGAGTGAGGAGTATCCGTCACCTCCCAAATCCTTCTCTTCTAACTTCTATAGCCAATCACAAATCGGTTAATGTTCAGACCTTAAGCATCTCACTTTTTTTCACCTCCACAGATACAAGCCCTAATCTAAGCCACCACTGACCCACTCAAGCCCATTTTGAATTACTGTGTCACCCAGTTTCTAAGAGTAGCTATAGCACAGCTAGAATGAACATGGAAAGATGCAAATCAGCTATCAGTCTACTGTTTAAAACTTCAGGTGGTTTTCCCACTAGGACCTCAGCAAGCCTATACAAGCATTTGTAAGAAATCTGGAAAAAAATGTAGTAACCCTCCTCTTTCTGGGATGAACACAGAACGAGTCAGTTTTCAGACACTATTTCCCTACTGGCCAAACTTTTTATGTAGTGTAGAAACTGCAATACCTTTTGTCCCTTGAATAAAATCTAGATTCTTTAAGATGGCTTGTATAGCCCCTTACTACCTAATCTCTGTCAAACTCTACAGAGTCACCCCTGGCCATTCTTTCGCTCAGGCTCTCTGATTCTGCTATTCTGGGTCAGTTTCAGTCCCTTGAACATAACCATGTTCTCATTTACATCTTTGCCAAACTTCCTACTGTTTGGAAAAATGTTCTCTCCTCTCTGTCCAGATAACTCCTGCTTACTCCCTAGGTCTTAACAAAAATATTATTTTCCCACACAGCACTTCCCAGACCTCCTAGATTAGAATAAGTCTTCTTGCCGCATATTCCAGAGCACCTAATTGTCCCAGTGCGTGACACTCATTTATTTACTGAAGTTGTTGGTATGAAGTCAGCTTCTCTGATGGACTCAGCTGAATAAAGGAAATATTATTTGTTCTTCACTGTATTATCTGTGCACAGTAACATGTCTGATACTGAGTAGAAGTTCAAGAAATGTTTATTGACTGAATAAATAATTAAATGCATGGGTAGTGCACTGCACACATGAAAGGAAGCATTAACTAAACAAATCTTTCAGTTTCTAATGATTAGCATTTTTACAAGCTGGAATCCTTGTTCCAGCATAGTGGAAAAAGTTTTGTTAGGAGACCTAGGTTCTAGGCCTTACTCTACCACTAACTTTCTAGTTGTGGGACCTTAAGCAAGTTTCCTTATGAACCATGAATCTACCTTCCTCAGCTTTTAAATGTTGATAATACCATCAGTTCTATCTATATGGTTGTTATGAGGCTCAAAGTTGGTGAGAGGAGATAATACTTATTGAGTGCCTACCATGTGCAAAGTCTTACATTAGGTATGGCCATCTGCATTATCTCAAAAGAAATGAAAAGAGTCTCTGAAAGGTTATTGTTTACCTAAAGATCAAGTGCCAAAACAAGGACTTAATCCAAATTTCTCTAGTTTCAAAGGCTCTGCTTTCTGTGTTCCTTTCCTTCCTCACTATATTTCTTCAATATCCATTTGATAAATTCAAGTCATAGGACAAGCATTACCTCACTGTGCCAAGCAGATTTATATGCTCTCAACTCTAGATTCATAGTGTAATAATGTAATAGTGTTAGACTTCAATTTTTCACTTAGCACAATGTTTTGAGAAGGGGTCATGTCTTTCCATTATTGCTCACTCAGTATTTTGCCTGGGTATTAGTACTTCATAGGTACTAAATGCTTTTGTTGTTCAGTTGGCCATATGTGTGTGACTCTTTGCAACCCCATGGACTGCAATTCACCAGGCCTCCCTGTCCCTCACCATCCTGGAGTTGTCCAAGTACTAAATGAGTATTTGCCAAATGAATGAAGACATATTCTCTATCTAGTATTATTAATAAATGTAATAATATAAATAATTTTTGTTTGGTGTTTATATATAGATTTATATGTATTACCAACCAATAACAAAGGCCTGAATCACAATAGCTCATATGTGTGGGGTTTCTTAGATAGTATACATATGACACCAGCTTTTATACAATACTAAATATCTAGTTTTAGATAAATATATTAAAGAATATTAGGAATAGCTAATAATTGCCTGAAAGGGAATATATCAATATAAGGTATGTGGAAATGGTTCAGGCTAACTTTGAATGTGATTTTCTAGTTTTAATTTTCTACATGGCAGGCAACCTCAGGGAGGAACTGTACTGTTTGTAAATAACAAACTACTTAGTTTAGAGGACTTGACATATGATTTCTTGTAATGTTACCCTGTTCCAGAGGATTATAATTAATGGTAGAAACAAAATCCAGTTGAAGATGCATAGCCTACAGCATATCAATGGCCTAGGAAATGTGCTAAGGGAACTAAAATGGAGCTGAAGGTTTCCTTTACTTTTACTTAGTAGTCAAATCAAGAAGAAATGTAAAAAATACTTTTAAGTTATGCAATATATGATCTAAGTCCTTCATCTAAGACAACAGCTTGTCAAAATGCTAATTGTTAGGAACTGAGAGATTTGTTTAGTTAATAATGCTTCCTTTCATGTGTGCTATGTGTTTTCCAGAAGGAAATCTACAATCTATTATTAGCTTCACATAGTCACTCTTGATTATCTGAGTTAATAAATAGAACACAGACATCTGTGCAAATAGAACACAGACATACAATAGACATGTTTCAGTTCTAAAATGGAGGGCAATGCAAACATTACATCTTCGTGGAATAAATCTTGCTTCTCTGCAGCATAGTCGTCTTCCTCCTTACTGCTAGTTTTTCTAAGCAAAAAGAACAATGCCAGGGAAAATTCACACCCACATATAAATGCGAGTTCACTCTAGATTCTGTGAACTGTTTGCTAGAGCTTAGAATTCTGTCAGTGGTGGTCATTTTGCATATTAGATTCCGAACATGTTGAAAGTTCTCATCTTCAAGGCTCCAGGTCCTAATACAATATTCTCAACCTCACATATAGCTAATGTAGAGACTAGCAAAAACAGGGTAAAGAAAAAGTCAGTTTGGGGAAAGAAAAAAGAACCCATACTATATATTACTTTGACTTTGTGAAAAAAGAGGGCTCACTAAAGTTTTTGCTGTTGTTTTAAAAATGAAGCTTTAGGCATTAGTCTATTAAAATAAAAAAGGGAAGGAAATTAGAAATTAGCACACATTGTCAGATTGCTTTTTAGAGTGATAATAATTATTTTGGCAATGACAGGTCAACTACTTTATAATTATCTAAGGAAAATGAATAGCTTCCAAATGTAAATAACTGCCATCTTTTTATCTGTGAAATCAGATATATTATGGAATAAAAATTTACAATAAAAATGGCATTTCTCTTTGAGGCATTTTAATGAAATAACCACTGAAATGAAAGGTGGGCTCCATGGCTCAGACGAAAGAAATGTAGTTATGAGAAAAGCTGGTCTGACCCTATTGTATAGGTAGAAATAGACACATATTAGGTGGTAGAATTCCAAAAAAGAAAATGTTTATCCAGTTATTCAATTATTTATCATTTAGTGAGCATCTGTTGTAAGTCACTGCGAGAAGCATTGCGGATACACCTTATCTGACACATGGTCCTTGCATTTAAGGAGCTCACAGACATGTAAACAAGCACTTTTATATAAAATATCCAGTAGTAGAGGTGTGTGAAGCATGCTAAGGGGGCACATACATGAAAGAACTGTTGAAATTAGAGAAGGCTTCACAAAGGTGGCTGCCCTTAGCCAAATACCATACAAGTTTACCAGGTGGATTAGATGAGAAAGCATTCCAAGCTGACTGCAGAGTACACAATGAGTCAATAATCAGGAACTCTAAGAACAGTATTCTTACAAGTACCCAGTATGTTGTGCACATGTGTGTGTGTGCTAAATAGTCTCAGTCATGTCTAACTCTGCGTGACCCAATGGACTGTAGCCCACCAGGCTCCTCTGTCCATGGGATTCTCCAGGCAAGAATACTGGAGTAGGTCCCCATGCCTTCCTCCAGGGGATCTTCTCGACCCAGGGATCGAATCCATATCCCCTGCAGTCCAGATGAATTCTTTACCACTAAGCATCCAGTACATTAGGTTAGAGGTAAATAGAAAGTCAGAGCCAAATTATCAAGGACCTTGTTGGGCAAAGTAAACCTTTTGGACATTGTGATATGGATGGTGACAACACATAAGAGGTTCTTAAACAGTGGAGTGGCATAATCAGACAAATGTTGAAAAATTAACTCTGCTAGCTTTGAGAATAAGCCAAATCCTGGAGAAGGTGGCCTGGTTGAGAAGCATCAAAAATAGGGGGATTTCAGGTCTTCATGATCCCTAAGAGTCTCCTACTCTCTGGCTTTTGCCTTAATATTTCACTGTTAGAATTTTAAGTTTACAACTTAGTGCCTGTTAAAATAAAAAGTATAATTTTGGGGAAAAATGATGTGATGGGTTATGTCTACATGCATTCATTGAGCCAGGCTTCAGGACATACTTTAATAAAGGATTCAATTTTTAAATTCTTCACTTTTAGTCATGTCTCTAATCATACTGAGAGCAAGGGACTAGTGACAACCCAGGGTGAGGGGAGGCGGGGAGGCGGGTTTCTTGAGACCAAGCAGATGGAGAGAGTCTCTCTTGCTCCCAAATCAAGGGAACACTGGAAATTGTATTCATTTTCTCTCTCTGCATAATGAATCACAGCAAACAATGGCTTACAACAATATACATCTATTATCTCACAGTTTGAAGGAATTAGGAGTCTGGGCAGAGCTTAGCTGGCTCCTCTGCACAGGGCCTCACCAGGCTGCAGTCCAGGTGCTGGCCAGAGCTGTGATCTTATCTGAGGCTCAAGCTGCAGTTGCAGTGCTCACAGTGACTGACTTCTCTAGAGCCAGTAACGGACAGAGAAAGATGCTCCTTCAAGTTGCTAACCTCTAGACTCCTTCAGGTGGAAGGAGTCTGCCAATACAGGAGATGCAGGAGTCATGGGTTTGATCCCTGGGCCGGGAAGATCTCTTGGCAAAGGAAATAGCAACCCACTCTAGTATTCCTGCCTGGAAATTCCCCTGGACAGAGGAGCCTGGTGGGCTACAGTCCTTGGGATTGGACACAACTGAAGCGACTTAGCACATAGCATGGACTCCTTCTTAAAGGAATCACCTGATTAGTTCAAGCCCACCAAAGATATATCCCTTTTGAGTAACTTAAAATGATCAGGACCTGAATGTCATCTTTAAAATCCCTTCACCTTTGCCATAAAGCATATTATGCCTCTGAAAGTGATACTTCATCATCTTTGCCACTGGCGAGTATAATAGCAAGTTATAGGTCCCACACACACTCAAAGAAGGGGCATCACAAAAGTGTACGGATACAGAAGCATGGGGGTGAGAACCATGGGGCCATCATACAATTCTGTTTATCACAGATGCCAAGAGTCAATTAGAAGAGTTCAAATCACTAGAGCCTAGAGCTAGGTAGGCAAGAAACAACTGGTCGGTTAAGTAGGTAGTAAGTTACCCAGGAGGATATCTGGAACAAGTTCTGCTGTGGGCTGGCTCACTACACCATATGCATGAAAGAAGTCTGTGTTAAAAAGGCTGGGGTCCACATGAATACACAAAGCACCAGCCAACATAGACAGGTGCAGAGCAAAAAGGGGGAAATGTTCTCCCAAAAGTAGACTGTAGAGATCAAGATGGGAATAGAGATAAAGGTTCAGCAGTTTGGGAACTGTTTTTAACAGGGGTAGAGAGGAGATTTCTCCATAGCACAGAGCTGGAAATTCCCCTTTATTAAAAAAGCTACTGCCTGCTTTTCTCCTACTGTTTTACTTTTAGATACAATAATCACACATATATCACACAAATATAACTGATAGCAGGAAATTTTTCAAAAGATATAAACAGTCTGGTAAAGAAAATCAGGAGGAAAAAACTATCAAGCCAATTAAAGTAGACAAGATAATTAGAAGATATATGCAGGACTGAATTTGAACCACAGAACTCTAGCTAACAAAGCAGTTAGGTTTTCACATGAATTAGCAGAAGATAAAGCAAGAAAGATTAAGTTAATAAAAATTAAATTGTTTAAAAAAAGATTTTCAACACAAAAGTCTCTGAAACACTTGCTTTCTTACCTCTGCTATAATGCTGGGTGAATTGGCACTTGTAGAAGTTTAGGTATCCCTAGTAGTGACACAACTTGCAGCTTTCCCTGCCCTTCCACCCCAGGACACATAAAACTAAGGCACAGAATAAACAAAAACTCTAACTCTGCTCATCAGCATGTTGACCTGCTTGTTCCAAGCAACTCTGTGGATTTAAGACTCTGGTTGCCTGGCTGGACTCCTAGCTCTTGGTTGCTCTGTGTCTGTACTGAATTCTTAGTCTAGGTTATATTTACTGCCTAGACTGTAATAACAGCAATACAAAATACTAATGTTCACATTTATTAAGTATTTCTGAAGCTACATTAATTAAGCATGATCCTCATGGCCCAGTGGTAAAGAATCCACCTGCCAATCCAGGAGACACAGGTTCAATCTCTGGGTCAGGAAGATCCCCTGGAGAAGGAAATGGCAATCCACTCCAGAATTCTTGCCTGGAGAATCCTATGGACAGAAGAGCCTAGGGGACTACAGTCCACGGGGTCACAAAAGAATCAGACATGACTTAGTGACTAAACAACAGCAACAACAATGTTCATGTACTTTTCATTTGTTGTGCTGGGTAAGGTATTAGGGATAGTATTTCTCAAAGAAGGTATTAATATATTTTCATTCTTATACTGTATTCCACTGGAAACCTCTCTGCTCCCACACCAAATACTGGAGACTTATGCCTTCAGGTAGGGGGAGGTGATTTAGGAAGGCAATAGACTTGAAAGTCAGACTCCCACTTTAGAATAGTCAGAGGTAGGTCAATCAGAGTTAGGTCTGAAGAACTATTGTAATAATATAAGCAAATGGGAAGCCTTCTTCAGAAGAGGAAGGGCTGTTGAGACAGGGAAGATAAGAAAATATCTCTACCTGTGTATCCTATATTTCCCTTTCTGGCCTTGGCCTGTAGAGACTTCAGTGTAATAAATAGGTATTACAAGGAAAGAGGGACCTGTATTCCAAATCTTATCTGGATTCTGGGTGTGGCCACATCTGACAGAACTTAGTAGTTCCACATACACAGGATGGACTAGTGAGTTCCTGAGGATAAATTTTTCTGAGTCCTCATTATTTTCCTAAATTACAAATGAGACCTAAATTTTCTGTGGTCTCAGAAGCAGCTGGGCTGAGAGCCAAGCAGGTTGCCATCGGGCCAGCTTGGCAAATGGAGAATTGCCCCAGAAGCTTGGGTGGACAGATGGCAGACACACAGACTTAGAGGGTCCACCTTACCAGTGAGAGATGCGCTCAACTGAGCCAGCCAATAAGAGCTAGCCCTGGCCAGAATGATCTTGGCTTAAATTCATCACTTGAAGGCCACAGGTATACCAGCAAGGATGCCCAAGCCTACTAGCCTACTATCTCTCCTCCAGTGCTACCCACAGGCCACTTACACTACCCTTTTGTTAAGAATTTGAGCAAAAGCCAACTCAAACATTTCCTTGTTTAATTTTTGCCTTCATTGGTTATTCTCCAAGGATGACCTTGCTTCAGGTTCACAAAGAAAACAGGAGCAACATAGATAGTAAGATGCAAATTGGATCACTTCTCTCCACCAACACCTTCTCACTGCTCTTAGGTGTCTTATGCTCTTAGGTTAAAAATAAAAATCCAGAAAATAGCCTACAAGGAAGGCCCTGAACCACTGGCCTTCTACTCCCTCTAAAGGCTCAGCTCCTGCCACATCTCTCCTTTCTCTGGGACCTGTAGTTTCATGTTAATTTTTTTTAATTTTAAATTAATTTATTTATTTAATTGAAGGATTATGGCTTTATAGAATTATGTTGGTTTCTGTTTTTTACCACAGGGTTATTTTTTAAAATATGCTATTCCTTCTTTGAAGAGCAATCTTCCTCCATGATCTTAGCCTAGTTAGGCCCTCTTTGCCTCTCAAAGCTCGACTCTCCCATGTCAAAGCTTTGCAGACCCCAGATGAGATCATTTACATTCTTAGGTACTCTCCCAGCACCCTGAACTTCCTCATGATGCAATGTACCTAGTGAATGTATTTATCTTATGTTGCCCAAATAAACCAATAGTCCCATTTCAACTATTTTAACCTCAGTTCAGTTCAGTCACTCAGTCGTGTCCGACTTTTTGCAACCCCATGAATAGCAGCACGCCAGGCCTCCCTGACCATCACCAACTCCCAGAATTCACTCAGACTCATGTCCATCAAATCGGTGATGCCATCCAGCCATCTCATCCTCTGTCGTCCCCTTCTCCTCCTGCCCCCAATCCTTCCCAGCATCAGAGTCTTTTCCAATGAGTCTCCACATGAGGTGGCCAAAGTACTGGAGTTTAAGCTTTAGCATCATTCCTTCCAAAGAACACCCAGTACTGATCTCCTTTAGCATGGACTGGTTGGATCTCCTTGCAGTCCAAGGGACTCTCAAGAGTCTCCTCCAACATCACATTTCAGAAGCATCAATTCTTCGGCGCTCAGCTTTCTTCACAGTCCAACTCTCACATTCATACATGGCTAGTAGAAAAACCATAGCCTTGACTAGATGGACCTTTGTAGGGAAAGTAATGTCTCTGCTTTTGAATATGCTATCTACGTTGGTCATAACTTTCCTTCCAAGGAGTAAGCATCTTTTAATTTCATGGCTGCAATCACCATTTGCAGTGATTTTGGAGCCCAAAAAATGTCTGAAACTGTTTCCACTGTTTCCCCATCTATTTCCCATGAACTGATGGGTCCAGATGCCATGATTTTAGTTTTCTGAATGTTGAGCTTTAAGCCAACTTTTTCACTCTCTACTTTCACTTTCATCAAGAGGCTTTTTAGTTCCTCTTCACTTTCTGCCATAAGGGTGGGGTCATCTGCATATCTGAGGTGACTGATATTTCTCCCGGCAATCTTGATTCCAGCTTGTGCTTCCTATAGCCCAGCATTTCTCATGATGTACTCTGCATAAAATTTAAATAAGTAAGGTGACAATATACAGCCTTGACATACTCCTTTTCCTATTTGGAACCAGTCTGTTGTTCCATGTCCAGTTCTAACTGTTGCCTCCTGATCTGCATACAGATTTCTCAAGAGGCAGGTCAGGTGCTCTGCTATTCCCATCTCTTTCAGAATTTTCCACAGTTTCTTGTGATCCACACAGTCAAAGACTTTGGCATAGTCAATAAAGCAGAAATAGATGTTTTTCTGAAACTCTCTTGCTTTTTCCATGATCCAGCAGATGTTGGCAATTTGATTTCTGGTTCCTCTGCCTTTTCTAAAACCAGCTTGAACATCTAGAAGCTCACAGTTCACGTACTGCTGAAGCCTGGCTTGGAGAATTTTGAGCATCACTTTACTAGCGTGTGAGATGAGTGCAATTGTGTGGTAGTTTGAGCATTCTTTGGCATTGCCTTTCTTTGGGATTGGAATGAAAACTGACCTTTTCCAGTCCTGTGGCCACTGCTGAGTTTTCCAAATTTGCTGGCATATTAGGTACAGCACTTTCACAGCATCATCTTCCAGGATCTGAAATAGCTCAACTGGAATTCTATCACCTCCACTAGCTTTGTTTGAAGTGATGCTTTCTAAGGCCCACTTGACTTCAGACTCCAGGATGTCTGGCTCTAGGTGAGTGATCACACCATCGTGATTATCTTGGTTGTGAAGATCTTTTTTGTACAGTTCTTCTGTGTATTCTTGCCACCTCTTCTTAATATCTTCTGCTTCTGTTAGGTCCATAGCATTTCTGTCCTTTATTGAGCCCATCTTTGCATGAAGTGTTCCCTTGGTATCTCTAATTTTCTTGAAGAGATCTTTAGTCTTTCCCATTCTGTTGTTTTCCTCTATTTCTTTGCATTGATCACTGAGGAAGGCTTTCTTATCTCTTCTTGCTATTCTTTGGAACTCTGCATTCAGATGCTAGAATAACAAATTCCCACCTGATTGTATGCACTAAACCACATTACTCCAAGAGCTAACTATATACTTTTATATTTTTTAATATGGTAAAAGTCAATATTTTATTTCTTTGTCAAGCATCTGCTAACCTACCTCTGCCTTCTGTGTGATGTGCAATGTGCACAGAAAGGCACTGAAGAAAAGGCTCATGATATTAGATGGGAAACAGGAAACCAAAAGTGTAGGAGAGGCACCTCATGAATTATCAAGAACTAAGAATATATTTTATTTTTAAACATATATGACATTTATATAAAAATATTTTTTTCTTTTGGCTACCTAAAATCCTGTTCTACTTTAAGCACTGAATTTAACAAGCCATAATTCAGATAATTTGTATAATGCACATTCTAGTGCAATAAGCCTCGAAGATGTAATTGCCCATTATTCTCACTAACCCTTAATCCTTCCTCCATATAAGCCCATCCTGAACCTCAGTTTGGATCTCAGCAGACCAGTTTTGGCCTTCATGCTGGCTGGAGTCCAGAGATTTCCTCAGCTGCTTGTGTCCAATGGCTGCTGGAGTAGGATTAACTCAGCTTCAGGAGTTCTATTTCCAGTCAGTGTGAGCTAATTAAAGGGAAGGATTTCGTTTGCCTCTCTGGCAATCCCTGAGCAGCACAAAAGGTCCACACCACCTTCTTCATTCTAATTTTAGTTTTCCTCAAATGTTTCTTCTCCCTTGCAGAAAAGCATCCTATGCTGCTGTGTACTTAAAAGCTTTTGTTTTTGTTATTTCTCCCATTTGGAAAGAAAATCTTTTCCACTTTACTCTTTTTAGATTTGCTCCCTTCCATCAGTTTTATCCAGTAAGAGGTGATAGTTTGAAACTACTAACAGAACTGGAGATAATGTTACCCAGGGTAGGTAACATCTTTAGTAAGGACTCAAAGGTGCCGGCTCACAGAAAATTTTCATATATGCAGAGATTTCTGGAAATAAATTTTCATAAAGAGGAAGTATGTTTTATTTACTGGTGAGTGTCAATAATATACAACACACCTGCCCCTGACAGTTTCACTGAGGAACTCGGAACTCATAGGTCATTCACTGTGGGCTAAGACACTGTCAATATTTTTTGACCAATACTCTTTACTTTCAATAAACATAAAATTATCTCATAGCTTCCTCCCTCTGTGTCCTACCCTACTGAAAAATCAGTCTTAGCTATGTACTCAGCTTCAGTTCAGTTCAGTTCAGTCGCTCAGTCGTGTCCGACTCTTTGCGACCCCATGAATCGCAGCACGCCAGGCCTCCCTGTCCATCACCATCTCCCGGAGCTCACTCAGACTCACGTCCATCGAGTCTGTGATGCCATCCAGCCATCTCATCCTCGGTCGTCCCCTTCTTCTCCTGCCCCCAGTCCCTCCCAGCATCAGAGTCTTTTCCAATGAGTCAACTCTTCACATGAGGTGGCCAAAGTACTGGAGCTTCAGCTTTAGCATCATTCCTTCCAAAGAAATCCCAGGGTTGATCTCCTTCAGAATGGACTGGTTGGATCTCCTTGCAGTCCAAGGGATCCTCAGCTTACCTACTTGAATATCCAATAGCATTTCTTATCCATAACTAAGCTTCGTCATAAGAATACCAACTCCATCCTTCCAAAGGTCAAGAGAGCCAAACATCCTTGAGTCACACCATTGGTTTCATTTTCTCCAACATTCACCGGAAGATTTCCTCCTACCTTGTTCCTCCTCAGACTCCTTAGCTGTTGTTGCCCTTTATCATCTCTTTCATCAAGCTCAGGTTTTGATCTTCTATATACATTCACTCCATATCATGTATACAATGACGATGTTCACGTTCTTTGTCTTTGAAGACAAAGAATGTGAACATTCAGCTGCCTACATGACACATCTATTCATATATCTAATAGGTAGATATTACTTAAAATGAACTCCTGGTAGAAAAGGGAACCTCCTACACTGTTGGTGGGAATGCAAGCTTGTATGGACACTATGGAGAACAGTATGGAGGTTTCTCAGCTAAAAATAGAACTACCATATGATCTAGCAATCCCACTCCTGGGCATATATCCAGAGAAAATTCTAATTTTAAAAGATACATGCAACCCTATGTTCATAGAACACTATTAACAATAGTCAAAACATGGAAACAACCTAAATGTCCATCAACAGATGAACAGATAAAGAAGATGTGGTATATATATAAAACAGAAAAAGATTTAGCCATAAAAATAATGAAATATGACATTTGCAACAATATGGATGCAACTACAGATTATATATGAAGTGAAGTAAATAAGAAAGAAAATTATCAGGTGATAAAATTTGTATATGGAATCTAAAATATGACACAAATGAACCTATCTACTGAAACAGGGACAGAGTCATGGATTTAGAGAACAGTCTTGTGTTTGCCAAGGGGGAAGGATTTGGGGAAGGGATGGAGTAAGAGGTTAAGGTTAGTAGACATATGCTCTCATATATAGAATAGATAAACAACAAGGTCCTACAGTATACATAGAGAACTGTATTCAAATGTCTATAACAAATTATAATAGAAAAAATATATTTTTAAAATGTGCATACATGTATAACTGAATCACTTTGCTATATAGCAGAAATTAACACAACACTGTAAATCAACTATACTTCAAATTTTAAAAAAAGTGAACTCTTGATATTTTTACCTGTTCACCAAATCTGTTCTTCCCAGGACCTCTCTCATACCAGATGCCATTAAAAATCATGCTTACAATTGTTTAGGACAAAAACATTGCAGTTATCCTTAATTCTTCTCTTTTTTTCATATACTACATCTACTCTATCATAAAATCCTACAGGCTTTACCTTAAAAAAATATGTCCAACACCCATCAGTTTCTCTCCAGCTCCACTGCTTCACCTTTGACCTGAGCTGGCTTCCTCTCTCATCTTACTGGAATGCTACAATAGCCCCCTACTGGCCTTGCTTCCAGACTTATCCTCCTTCTTCAGTCCATTCTCAGTACAAGAGTTGATGCAATTCTTATAAAATAGAAGTTACATCATGTCACTCTCCTGAGAGCCTGAACTGACTCCCAATTTCACTCTGAGTGAAATCCAAAGTCCTTAAAATGGCATATATTAGGTCCCACATAACCCATCCCTCTCATCTGTCTTCTCTAAAAAATTCCATATTTCAAAGAATGGCAGTGAGATTTGACTAATCTGCTTAAGCAAGAAATTTTAGGGTTTTTCCTGAACTTTTCTTCCTCATCATCACATCTCTGATCAGTTGCCATGACCTGTTGATTACTCTTTCCTTGTGTCTCTCAAATCCATTTTTATTTTCCATTGCTGATGGCCCTGTTGCATCCTACCTCCAATCTCACCTCATCTTGAATCTATTTGCTACATATTAATACTTTGGTGATCTTTCTACATATTAATACTATGGTGAGATGGTTGGATGGCATCACTGACTTGATGAACATGAGTTTGAGCAAGCTCCCGGTGTTGATGATGGACATGGAAGCCTGGCATGCTGCAGTCCATGGAGTCACAAAGAGTAAGACATGACTGAGCAACTGAACTGAACTTATCTTTCTAGTTAAATGCTAACCCATTCATATCATCTAAGTCTGTCTACCTCCAAAGGTAGACCCTCTTTACCACCTTTTCCTGATGATTCTCAAGTTGATACTTAGATTACATAATATACTGCCTAACAAGTAGGAAGTTTTAACTATAGTTCAGGCTACTTTTGAAATAGTTCTCTTTTATATGATAATAAATTCATTGGTCCACTTATTAAAAGTGCTTTGCAGCAGGCAATTTGTTTGTGAGGTTGTTATGTATTAGTCTTAGTTCTATTAACACTTGACATTTTTATAATGATTAGTTTTTTGTGCATGCAATCATTTATAAAATAAACAGTAGATTTATCCATTAATTTAGATCATGCTTTTAATTCAAGAAAAGGTCAACCATCTCGGCATGAGTACAGATGTATAGCTGGCTCTTCTTTTCTTAAAATGACTATAGATTTCATACAATAATAGTATTTAAGAATAAAAATAATATTAAACAATAATGATAGTACTAAATAAAAATATTGTTTCGTAGTTTCCAAAATGCTTCACATAAATCAGCTCATTTATTACTAAAACTACCCAAAGAGCAGATATTATCTCCCCTTTCCAGAGGAGCAAATCAAAGATCTGAGAAGTTAAGTAATTTGATGGAAAGTACCTAGCAAATCAGTGACAGAACTGACTCAGAAAGTTGTTCTACTTCATTATATACCATGTGCTAATGCCTTTATATGCAGATTCTTAAATATAACATATAACAAAACCACCTATGAGTAAAATAACAAAATGCTATTTTTCATAGTAGATAAATTTGTGAAATTTATCTTAAACATTTTACTTTGTGAAATTCAAAGTTTTACCTTTCAATATAAAACAAATCAGCATTGTCCTTACACATTATTATTAAATATCAGTCTATTCTAAAATTTTTGATGCGACATGTAGGTGACATAATACATTTGGAAACCATAACAACATGCTATTCAAAACCATTTCTAGTTTTAAAAGGTTAGATTTTGGTTCTGTTTAAAGGTTAGACCTGAAAATATGCTGATGATTACATTATTCCACACATTTTGGATGGTGCCTTTAAAGTCTTGGCATGAAGTCATGAACAAAAAACACAATGAGATTTGTATGAAGATCCCTCTTAATTCCTCTAACTCATAAAAGCTTTGGTTTTAAAAACTCAACAATATACCTGCATAAAATGAACGGCTTTACCTGTATCGCCAGTTTCTTTGTTCTTGACTTCTGTGTTTGCTGCAGAAGAGGTGAGTGGACTAACTGGAGGGTTGGAAGTAAAGCTTGTACACCCTGTAGATGTGTTGATTTCAAAATATTCTTGGTTGTGATTCATTCGATGAAAATCCAGAGAAGACACAATAGATGTTCGTTGTTTAGGCTAAAATAAATGAGCATGATAAAAGTATTAATATGATCATGCTCATCTTCAGCCCAATTCCCCATCAGTTTAATCTAAGTGATTTTTTTCAGTTACATTGTCTGTTTTTTACACATAAAATATAATTGTGTTTTACAGAGAGACATTAAAAAGTCCCTTAATTCAATAATAAAAAATGTTTATGAAAAAATGTCATGGCATAGTTGATAAAATAATTTAGACTTTTTTGTTAGATTTCTCCAGAAGACTGCAAAAATACAGTGCTCAGAATTTCTCTTAATGATCAATTCAGAAAGTTGCAATTTTGACTCACCTTTCATTCAGCTAACATTTATATAGGATTCTGCATTTGGCAGACCCTGAGAATAAAGAGTTTAATAAAGAAATAAAAGAATCCTTACAATATGGAAGCATAATTAAGGCAGTTCCATTTTTTAATTTTCTATATAGTCCAAGGAACTGGGAATATTTGATATTGTCCCCAAGTATCATATGCTGCAATTTCATCATTAAAATGAAGTAAATTTGTATGGAACATTTTCTAGGATCTAAGAATCTATTTGTATTTGTAGTGAACTTTGATTTCTTTTTTAAGGATTTAAATTAATCCCCAAATAGCAAAAGGAAAAAGTCAATTTAAACATAAATGGTAAAATCATGGAGTAACAGCCGATATAATCTTTTGTCAGTAGTGGATTGTTCCCTATAGCAGTTTTCTGGTTTTTTTTTTCCCCACAATTTTAATTACATTCACTTTTTTTTTCTTGCCTAGCAGGAGTTCTAACATTACCCTTCAGAAAAACTACAGTCTTTTTGGCTCTCAGGACTGTGCACATTTCCTAATTTAAGTTTTCTTATGTTTTATTCTTATTATCAATGTTAATGAAATGTTAATCTCACAACAATAAGCGATTAAATACAACCTCTTTAAAATAAAGTTTATTGTACTTAACTTTCTGCAAAGTACAAAAAAAGTGCAATAAACTTTTGGCTTAGTAACACTTTCTCTGCCCTCAAATACTTGCTAATTTTATCACTGAAGTCCACAATTATTTTCCTGCAAAATATTCATGTTACCATTTCTCTTCCAGTTCATCATGTTTTTTGAAAAGCAGACATTACTTAGTCTATAATCTAAAATAGCTGATGATATTGAAAATGTGTTTTACAGAGTTTTTTTTACTTAAGGTGTTCAAATTATAACATGCTTTACACTTTCACCCTTGCAATATTTTTATAGGAATGGTTAAGAGGCATAAATATTGTTATATAAGAGTAAGTTATTTATTATTATGACACATGAACTCAGTAATGCAATTCAAATTAATACCCACATAGGACTCAGTTGCTTTTGAAGTATGAAAGACTGGTGTTCAATGTCAGGCTTGATTTCTCATGAAATGTCTGTCCTTGGGGCTACTGCTGCTGCTAAGTTGCTTCAGTCGTGTCCGATTCTGTGCGACCCCATAGACGGCAGCCCACCAGGCTCCCCCGTCCCTGGAATTCTCCAGGCAAGAACACTGGAGTGGGTTGCCATTTTCTTCTCCAATGCGTGAAAGTGAAGTCACTGAGTCATGTCCAACTCTCAGCGACCCCATGGACTGCAGCCCACTAGGCTCCTCCGTCCATAGGATTTTCCAGGCAAGAGTACTGGAGTGGGGTGCCATTGCCTTCTCCATCCTTGGGCCTACTAAATCTCAATTCACTTTCAATGTTCTTCCTACTAGACTATATAACTGCAATTAAAAACATGTATATGACCCTGGCTCCAATAGAAACACAGGTATGTCATCATCATGGTTTTGTCTCATTGTGTTGTATTTTATTTTTGTTTCACTTTGTATAAAGGCAGAAAACCAAATTTATATGATGTACCCTCTCATAAACATTATAAGGATAAAGCCAACTGATGTGTATGACTCCTTTACTTATAAATGTTTCTGAAATACATGTTTCTGAACCTTGACCACCCAATGTTTTAAACCCACTAGAAGTACAATTTGTTATACAATCAAGCAAGAAAATAAACTGTTTTTCTGCATTAATTTAGTCTACAAGTATTTGCTAACTGTATACTAAATTGTGGATACCTTAGTAAGCAGTATGATACGAATAAGATGAGGAAGCCATTGTCCCTCTTCTCTGGGTGATTACAGACTTGAAGTGGGAAGAGGGATGGTGCATGGGGGAATAAATCAGCAATCCAAGGATTATGTGTCATGATGTGATAAGCATCATGAGAAGTGGACACAAGATGTAAAAGGTGAGCCTCTACTTTAGAGACACAATTAGGAAAAGCTTCTACAAGCAGGTAATTGATGGCTGAGTTGAATCCTGTTGAAAGTGAGTGAAAGTGAAAGTTGCTCAGTCGTGTCTGACTCTTTGCAACCCCATGGACTATACAGTCCATGGAATTCTCAGGCCAGAATACTGGAGTGGGTAGCCTTTCCCTTCTCCAGGGGATCTTCCCAACCCAGGGATCAAACCCAGGTCTCCCAAAGTGCAGGCAGATTCTTTACTAGCTGAGCCACCAGGGAAAGAAGAGGTGGTAGGAAAACAAAAGAGGATGGGAAGAGGGAAAGTGCAAACTGCAAAAGGTTCAGTATGGCTGTAGAGCAGAGTATGTGACGATAGCAAGTGGGTTCAAGCTATGAGACATTGGATGTCTCAGGGCACAAATCATGAAGGGCTCTAATGCCATATTAAGGAGTTTGGTCTTTCATCTGACTATTTCAAGAAACCACTGGATGATTTCTAAGCAAGAGAGTTTCATAGTTGGGTTTGAATTTCAATAAAATCATTTTAGCAGTTTAAAGAATGAACAGGTAAGGGCAGAATCTGAGGAAGAGAGACTACAAGGATATTATTGAATTGAGCCAAGACATAATGGGGTCCTGAGGTAAAGCAGTTGCAGTAGTGTTGGAGATCACAGATGTTTTTAGGGGATACTAAGGAGGTTAGTTCTTTAGATCTTGGCATCTGATTGGATGTGAAAGTTGATTCCCAGGGAGGAGTCTAGGGTGACCCATAGGTTTCTTGATTGGGTAGATGCCAAAATATACGGTTTTTGTGGGCAATATAATACACTCCTGAACCAGAATTACACAAGATGTACTCAGCAGTGGCCACAGGACTGGAAAAGTTCAGTTTTCATTCCAATTCCAAAGAAAGAAAGGCAATGCCAAACAATGTTCAAACTACTACACAACTGCACTCATCTCACACATTAGCAAGTAATGCTGAAAATTCTCCAAGCCAGGCTTCAACAGTACTTGAACCACGAACTTCCAGATGTTCAAGCTGGATTTAGAAAAGGCAGAGGAACCAGAGATCAAATTGCCAACATGTGCTGGATCATCAAAAAAGCAAGAAAGTTCCAGAAAAAAAATCTACTTTTTCTTTATTGACTATGCCAAAGCCTTTGACTGTGTGGATCACAACAAACTGTGGAAAATTCATCAAGAGATGGGAATACCAGACCACCTAACCTGCCTTCTGAGAAATTTTTATGCAGGTCAAGAAGAAACAGTTAGAACTGGACATGGAACAACAGACTGGTTCCAAATAGGGAAAGGAGTACGTCAAGGCTGTATACTGTCACCCTGCTTATTTAACTTTTATGAAGAGTACATCATGAGAAACGCTGGGCTGAAGGAAGCACAAGTTGGAATCAAGATTGCCAGGAGAAATATCAATAACCTCAGATATGCAGATGGCACCACCTTATGGCAGAAATTGAAGAACCAAAGAGCCTCCTGGTGAAAGTGAAAGAAGAGAGTGAAAAGGTTGGCTTAAAGTTCAACATTCAGAAAACTAAGATCATGGCATCTGGCCCCAGCACTTCATGACAAATAGATGGGGAAAGAATGGAAACAGTGAGAGACTTTTTCTTAGGCTCCAAAATCACTGAAGATGGTGACTGCAGCCATGAAATTAAAAGATGCTTGCTCCTTGGAAGAAAAGCTATGATTAACCTAGACAACAGATTAAAAAGCGGAGACATTAGTTTACCAATAAAGGTCCATTTAGTCAAAACTATGGTTCTTCCAGTAGTCATGTATGGATGTGAGAGTTGAACTATAAAGAAAGATGAGTGCCAAAGTATTGATGCTTTTGAACTGTGGTGTTGGAGAAGACTCTTGAGAGTCCATTGGACTGCAAGGAGATCCAACCAGTTCATCCTAAAGGAAATCAGTCCTGACTATTCATTGGAAGGACTGATGCTGAAGATTAAACTCCAATATTTTGGCCACCTGATGCAAAGAACCGACTCATTGGAAAGACCCTGATGCTGGGAAAGATTGAAGGCAGGAGGAGAAGGGGACGACAGAGGATGAGATGGTTGGATGGCATCACCAACGCAATGGACATAAGTTTGAGTAGACTCCTGGAGTTGGTGATGGACAGGGAAGCCTGGCATGCTGCAGTCCATGGGATTTCAAAGAGTCGGACATGATTGAGCAACTGAACTGAACTGCACTGATGCCTATACAGGGACTCAGTATAGACTTCTTAATCTATATGATTATGCAAATCTACATGATATTTCCCTTTCTTTCTTTCTTTGAGCAGAGTGATTTCACTGTAGCATAGCTTCAATCTTCAAATAACATATCAAGAGGAAAGGAGAGAGGCTAATGGAAATTCCAAAGGGAAGAAGTCAGTAATCATCTGATCTCATTCTTATTTGGTTATTCAGAACTATCTATAGTTATCATGAGTCAGCTTAAGGAACACTGAGGTAGTGAGGAATCATTGCCCAAAGTTCCCTGAGTATCTGAAGTGATGGAAGATGAGAATAGTTATATGTTAGTCATGTTCTAAGAAGGGGATCAGCAAACTATGTCCTGTGGTCCAAATCTGGCCTGTCTGCTGATAATGAGAATATAGTTTTATTGGAATACAACTATGTTCATTCATTCACCATTGTCTACAACTTCTCTCAACACTGCAATGATAGATTTGAGTAGTTTTAACAGAGGCCATATTATCCACAACACCTAAAACATTTACTGTCGGTTTCTTTAGAGAAATTGTTAGCCAATCCCTGTTTTAAGGGATCATTTTACACATCATTTTAGTGCTCAACAAAACCATAAGCGTAGGTTCTCTTTTACTCCTCAGCCTTAGGTGCATTTAGGTTGAGGCCATGTAAATGATTAATTGACTTGTTAGTAGAAGTAAGCCTTCTCCATCCCTCTCTTACTCACCAGATGATGTAGTTTCAAGATGAACGGAGGTCAGTCAACCCACATCAGGCTTTATGAGAAGCTGAAGTAAACATCCTCTATGTGAAACTACTGAGATCCTGTGTTTGTCTGTGGTGGTCCTAGAACTACTTACTCTAACTAGCACAGAATGCAGTGGCTCAGGGAGGTTAAATGATCTACTCAAGATTACGTAAGCAGTGGGATTTCCCTGGTTATCCAGTAGTTAAGAATCCTCCTTCCAAGCATGGGAGTCAGGCTGCATACCTGGTCAGGGAACTGGGATGCCACATGCCACAGGGCAACTGATCCCACAAGCCACAGCTACAGAGCCTGAGCATGCCACAACAACAGATCCTGCATGGCACAACTGAGACCCAACACAGCCAAATACATAAACAAAAATAAGTAAGTAAACATTAAAAAGTGAAATAATAGAAATATTTAAACTTTTTATTTATTTATTTTAAATGGAGGACAATTGCTTTACAATATTGTGATGGTCTTTGCTATATATCAGCATAAGTCAGCCACATTCATACGTGTCCCCTCTGTCCTGAACCTGCCTTCCAGCTCCCTCTGCACCTCATCCCTCCAGATTACATAAGTAGTTAGCAGGAAGGACTTAGATTAGAAAGAATGTTCATGTATTCAGACCTAGAGACAAACAGATGGTGCCTCATAAACACAAAGGACAGAGGCAGAATTAAAAAGAGATATCTATGGGTGGAAATAATAGCAATGGGAGAAAAAAATAAAGGGATGGTAGAGATATTAAAAATGGAGATAAAAGAGGATGAGTCTGGAATATTTGCTTAAACTTTTACTAGATTATCTTTTTTTTTTAAAAAAAAAAAACCTATTCTGATAGAATCCTGCTAAGCCATTCAGTATAAGAAAAAAAAATATTTTTACAAATTCACTGAAATTACAAATGGAATTTGTTAAATTTCAATGTCTAAAATAAGTGGGGCCTCTAAAATATCTCCCCCACCTTGTGGCCAGCATTCATATAGCCCTAGCTTCCAAAGGACTTGCTCCCACACATACTCACTTAACTAGAGTCAGCAAACTATAGATCATGTGCCAAACTCAGGTTTCTGACTATTTGTGTAAAGCCTGTGAGCTAAGAATATTTTTACATCTTTTAATGGCTGAAAAAAATAGGAAAATAATATTATGACAGTTAAAAATTATATAAACCAAATTGCAATGTTTTTAAATAAAGTTTTATCAGAACATAGTCCATGTTCATTCACTTATAAGTATTTAATTATACATAGGGACTTTCCTGGTGGTCTGGTGGTTGAGAGTCTGCCTGCCAATGGAGGGAACACAGGTTTGATCCCTGGTCCAGGAACTAGGATTTCACCTGATGCAAGGCAACTGCACCCTTAAACCACAACTACTGAAGCCCAAGTGCCTAGAACCTGTGCTCTTCAACAAGAGAATCTACTGCAAGGAGAAGACTGTGCATGTCAACTAGAGAGTGGCCCCCACTCACCGAAACTAGAAAAAGATGATAGGCAGCAATAAAGAACCAGCATGGCTAAATATTAATAATACATATATTTTTAAAGTATATATTGTCTATGACTGTCTTCAATATATGGTTCAGTTCAGTTCAGTTCAGTCGCTCATTCATGTCCGACTCCTTGCAACCCCATGAATCGCAGCATGCCAGGTCTCCCTGTCCATCACCAACTCCTGGAGTTCACCCAAACTCATGTCCATCGAGTCGGTGATGCCATCCAGCCATCCCATCATCTGTTTTCCCCTTCTCCTGCCCCCAATCCCTCCCAGCATCAGAGTCTTTTCCAATGAGTCAACTCTTCACATGAGGTGGCCAAAGTATCAGAGTTTCAGCTTTAGCATCAGTCCTTCCAAAGAACACCCAAGACTGATCTCCTTTAGGATGGACTGGTTGGGTCTCCTTGCAGTCCACGGGACTCTTAAGAGTCTTCTCCAACACCACAGTTCAAAAGCATCAATTCTTCGGCACTCAGCTTTCTTCACAGTCCAACTCTCACATCCATACATGGCTAATGGAAAAACCATAGCCTTGACTAGATGGACCTTTTTTTGTCAAAGTAATGTTTCTGCTTTTGAATATGCTATCTAGGTTGGTCATAACTTTTCTTCCAAGAAGTAAGCATCTTTTAATTTCCTGGCTGCAATCACCATGTGCAGTGATTTTGGAGCCCCCCAAAATAAAGTCTGACACTGTTTCCACTGTTTCCCCATCCATTTCCCATGAAGTGATGGGACCAGATGCCATGATCTTGGTTTTCTGAATGTTGAGCTTTAAGCCAACTTTTTCACTCTCCTCTTTCATTTTCATCAAGAGGCTTTTTAGCTCCTCTTCACTTTCTGCCATAAGGGTGGTATCATCTGCATATCTGAGGTTATTGATATTTCTCCCGGCAATCTTGATTCCAGCTTGTGTTTCTTCTAGTCCAGCGTTTCTCATGATGTACTCTGCATAGAAGTTAAATAAGCAGGGTGACAATATACAGCCTTGAGATACTCCTTTTCCTATTTGGAAGCAGTCTCTTGTTCCATGTCCAGTTCCAAATGTTGCTTCCTGACCTGCATACAGATTTCTCAAGAGGCAGGTCAGGCGGTCTGTTATTCCCATCTCTTTCAGAATTTCCCACAGTTTATTGTGATCCACACAGTCAAAAGCTTTGGCATAGCCAATAAAGCAGAAATAGATGTTTTTCTGGAACTCTCTTGCTTTTTCCATGATCCAGCAGATGTTGGCAATTTGATTTCTGGTTCCTCTGCCTTTTCTAAAACCAGCTTGAACATCTGGAAGTTCATGGTTCATGCATTGCTGAAGCCTGGCTTGGAGAATTTTGAGCATCACTTTACTAGCGTGTGAGATGAGTGCAATTGTGCGGTAGCTTGAGCATTCTTTGGCATTGCCTTTCTTTGGGATTGGAATGAAAACGGACCTTTTCCAGTCCTGTGGCCATTGCTGAGTTTTCCAAATTTGCTGGCATATTGAGTGCAGCACTTTCACAGCATCATCTTCCAGGATCTGAAATAGCTCAACTGGAATGCCATCACCTCCACTAGCTTTGTTAGTAGTGATGCTTTCTAAGGCCCACTTAACTTCACACTCCAGGATGTCTGGCTCTAGGTGAGTGATCACACCATCGTGATTATCTGGGTTGTGAAGATCTTTTTTGTACAGTTCTTCTGTGTATTCTTGCCACCTCTTCTTAATATCTTCTGCTTCTGTTAGATCCATACCATTTCTGTCCTTTATTGAGCCCATCTTTGCATGAAATGTTCGCTTGGTATCTCTAATTTTCTTGAAGAGATCTCTAGTCTTTCCCATTCTGTTGTTTTCCTCTATTTCTTTGCATTGATTGCTGAGGAAGGCTTTCTTATCTCTTCTTGCTATTCTTTGGAACTCTGCATTCAGATGCTTATATCTTTCCTTCTCTTCTTTGCTTTTCACTTCTCTTCTTTTCACAGCTATTTGTAAGGTCTCCCAGACAATCATTTTCCTTTTTTTCATTTCTTTTCCATGGAGATGGTCTTGATCCCTATCTCCTGTACAAGGTCACCAAACTCCGTCCATAGTTCATCAGGCACTCTATCTATCAGATCTAGTCCCTTAAATCTATTTCTCACTTCTACTGTATAATCATAAGGGATTTGATTTAGGTCATACCTCAATGGTCTAATGGTTCTCCCTACTTTCTTCAATTTAAGTCTGAATTTGGCAATAAGGAGTTCATGATCTGAGCCACAGTCAGCTCCTGGTCTTGTTTTTGCTGACTCTATAGAGCTTCTCCATCTTTGGCTGCAAAGAATATAATCAGTCTGATTTCAGTGTTGACCATCTGGTGATGTCCATGTGTAGAGTCTTCTCTTGTGTTGTTGGAAGAGGGTGTTTGCTGTGACTAGTGCGTTCTCTTGGCAAAACTCTATTAACCTTTGCCCTGCTTCATTCCATACTCCAAGGCCAAATTTGCCTGTTACTCCAGGTGTTTCTTGACTTCCTACTTTTGCATTCCAGTCCCCTATAATGAAAAGGACAACTTTTGGGGATGTTAGTTCTAAAAGGTCTTGTAGGTCTTCATAGAACCGTTCAACTTCAGCTTCTTCAGTGTTACTGGCTGGGGCATAGACTTGGATTACTGTGATATTGAATGGTTTGCCTCGGAAACGAAGAAAGATCATTCTGTCGTTTTTGTGATTGCATCCAAGTACTACATTTCGGACTCTTTTATTGACCATGATGGCTACTCCATTTCTTCTAATGGATTCCTGCCCTCAGTAGTAGATATAATGGTCATCTGAGTTAAATTCACCCATTCCAGTCCATTTGAGTTCACTGATTCCTAGAATGCCGACATTCACTCTTGCCATCTCCTGATATGGTAGCAGAGTTAAATAGTTGCAACAGAGACCATAAGACTCACAAAGGCTAAACTATTTTACTCTCTGATCCTACACCAGAGAATAAGTTGGTGATCCCTGCTCTGCACTGATTAGGGAATATTTCTGAGGACCTGAAACTAAGTAGACACATGAATGATTGTGAGTCAAGGCCAGTTACATGGAGTTGCTAGACCCAGTCCAAAATGGAAATGTGGGGCTCTTTTTTCCAAAAGCAGGGGAAAAGTTTTCCCTTTATTCCATAGTCTTTCTCTAGCTCTGTCATAGTAGCTTTATTTGCCACATACTGTCACATTCCCTTGGACACAGAGACACTTACAGGATGAGAGCAGACCTTCACAGGCATCCAGGGGTTTTTCCCCGCAACTCACTACATATACTCAAACTTGACCATCCCCACACTCAGGGTCTCAGTGTTGTGTCAGCAATTGGTGGGCTGGCTGTGAGCACTGGGGTTGGGGGATCAGGTGTTACTTAGCAATGTGGGGGGAGATGGAAGGTGGTGGGACCACAGATGAGCCAAGGCTCCAAGCCCCAGCACATACTCCATTATCCCACTGACTTCACTTACAAAATACAAATACAGAGATAAGAATTAAGACTTTTAGACAGCTATGCAAGAGTACTAAAATCCAAACACGGGGTTTTGTTAGCATGAAGCCTATTGGCACTGCACTGGTCCCACATCAATGAAGCCAGTGGCATTTTAATTATTACCACAAATGGACTAATGTGCGAATTTACTGCTGTCACTTACACAATAGCATGCATCCCCTACTCTTATTTTGGATTCTCTTCATCAATCAGAATCAAGTTTGTAAGAATATGTCTATGCTGTACAGAGATATAAATGAAATGCAACATTCTGATGCAATGCCTGCTAAGTTGCTTCAGTCATATCCAACTCTTTCCAACACCATGGGCTGTAGCCCACCAGGCTCCTCTGTCAATGGGATTCTCCAGGCAAAGATAGTGGAGTGGGTTGCGATTTCCTCCTCCAGGGAATCTTCCCAATCCAGGGAATTTAATGGCATTACCATAAACCAGATAGATATGATTCACATATGAATAAAATAAAATCCAAATTCCTAACTAGGATGAGATTTAGGTAATGTTTACATTTTAAATTTTCTCTAGATTGGAATCTAAGTTTCAAATATCCGCTTCTGTTTCCTCCTCTGTTATTTTCAAATTATTTAACCTAATGGACAGTTTTTTTTTTAATCCACTTACATTTGAATTTAAGTGGACTTTAAATCATTTTAATTCACTTAATTTAATTATAAAGGGATCTCATCAACCTCCTAATAAAATGTCAAATAGGACTAAATGGATATATTGGTGTCAGCAAAAAGAAGAAGTGGTGCTAACAAAAGTCAATAATGACATTAATTATCCAAGCAAAAATGAGGTTCAAAATGAGTTCCCAGAGAAGATGCATGAATGTCAGAAATATAATGAGTGGCATTAGCAGAAATGGGCTTCCCTGTGGGCTCACATGGCAAAAAATCCACCTACAACGCAGGAGATGTGGGTTTGATCCTTGGGTTGGTAAGATCTCCTGGAGAAAGGAGTGGCTACCCACTCCAATATTCTTACCTGGATAATTCCATGGATAGAGGAGCCTGTGGACTACAGCCCATAGGGTGGCAAACAGTTGGACACGACTGAGTGACACTTTCACTTTCATCAGTAGAAATATCTGGAGATGATAGACTTCCTAGACACTGGCCCATTGACAACTTATATCAAACACAAAGCAACATGCTATCAATCAGTGGCAAAAAATTAGATGCTTTCTTATACTTTTTAAAATGAGGATGAGGTGGGGTGGTAAAAATTGGACACTAGACCAGTGGTATTTTCTTTTAGGATTTTAATCAACTTGAAACATTTTGTGTATATGGTATATGGTGGGAATTTTAATTCTAAGTAATTTTTTCACCAATGATAGCCTACTGTCCCAATACCATCATTTTTTTCTTTACTGATTTAAAAAGCCACCTTTATCATGTACTACATTTCTAAATATGGACTAGGTTTACATTTTTGTTCTCTACTGTATTCCTATTGATCTTTTCCTGTGCTAATACTACCCTTTCTTAATTACTGCTGTGGCTTCTCCTCCTACTTCTAGAGTTCATAATAAATGGATACTGAATCTCTACAATCTTTCTTGTTTTATACTCTGAAATATTCTACTATTTGATGTTCTGTAATTTATTCAAAAAATTCTACCATCAGCCATGTGTCAGGCACTGTTCTAGGCTTTCAAGAATACATCAGTTAAAAAAAAAAAGAATACATCAGTGAACAAATAAGGCATGAAACATTTACGCATAGTAAAACTTTAGAGGTGATGATCCTATATTTAATTTTCAATAATTTTTTTGTTTTCTAAGAAAAAAAATTATTTCCCTTAAAAAAAATAGCCTGTTCTTTCCTGAATTCAATAACCTCCCAAATCATTCTGAGGAAACCAATTCCAATCTTTGTCTGCCATTAATTTTTGTTTTCTGAAAGGTCATTTACTCTATTCATTGATCTTGGTTCCTTTCTTTTTAGTTGCTAATTTTCCTCAAATGTTTGGCATTCTTGGTAAACCATTTCTGATTACGTAGGATACTGCTTCATTTCTCTTTCCTGCTCCAGTTCTCACAGGAGGGGCTTTAGCTGACTTCACCTTACTGAGACAGTTATTACCATGTGGCAGGAAAATACAGTCAACTGCTTCATGTTGAGATCATGCTGCTGAGGTGTTTTATTTCCCCAGACTAATCCCTAGCTAAATCCAACACCATTTGTTTTTAATCTTCCAAAAGTTCCCAAATGCATCTAATAGCATCACTCCCTGCTTTTCATCACTGCTGTACTGTGCTCAGTCGTGTCCAACTCTTTGCCACTCCATGGCCTGTAGCCCGCCAGGCTCCTCTGTCCATGGGATTCTCCAGGCAAGAATGCTGCAGTGGATTGCCATTTCCTACTCCAGGGGATCTTCCTGACCCAGGGACTGAACCTTAGTCTCTTGGGTCTCCTGCATTGACAGATGGATTCTTTACCACTGTGCTATGGATTTATTTTTATTTTTATATTTATTTTACCATTTTAATTGCTGTAAGGAAGGAGAAGATGCAAATACTTGGGCTCAGTTATGTATGCTGCTGCTGCTGCTAAGTTGCTTCAGTCGTGTCTGACTCTGTGTGACCCCATAGACTGCAGCCCACCAGGCTCCCCCGTCCCTGGGATTCTCCAGGCAAGAACACTGGAGTGGGTTGCCATTTCCTTCTCCAATGCATGAACGTGAAAAGTGAAAGTGAAGTCACTCAGTCGTGTCCAACTTGTAGCGACCCCATGGACTGCAGCCTACCAGGCTCCCCTGTTCATGGAATTTTCCAGGCAAGAGTGCTGGAATGGGTTGCCATTGCCTTCTCTGTCAGTTATGTATATTGAGTTAGAATTCTCATATTTCTGTCCATCACTTTTAAAACAGTATAAAGAAGGGATATGAGAGAGTGTAGACAACACTACAGTATAGAGCGCTGCTAAGTCACTTCAGTCGTGTCCGACTCTGTGCGACCCCATAGACGGTAGCCCACCAGGCTCCCTCGTCCCTGGGATTCTCCAGGCAAGAACACTGGAGTGGGTTGCCGTTTCCTTCTCCAATGCGTGAAAGTGAAAAGTGAAAGTGCAGTCGCTCAGTCATGTCGGACTCTTCGCGACCCCATGGACTGCAGCCTACCAGGCTCCTCCGCCCATGGGATTTTCCAGGCAGGAGTACTGGAGTAGGGTGCCATTGCCTTCTCCGACAGTATAGAGTAGATATTATTAAACTTATTATTACATGTCATGCAAATTGGAAGCAGTTTATATTTTCTTTCTTTGTAGTTAAAGAAAAAAACTTTAAAATGTCCAATTTTTATCATTAATACAACAGTTAATAACGATTAAGACTTTTTTCTAAAGATACAGATCTTATCTTCAGGCAAGCAAAATACTATTCCTCTCCTCTATAGATAGATTATGGCTGAAGAGGGAAAAAAAGGTACCATCATGAAGAGGAAGTTGAAGTCGATGTGAGTAAATATTGAGTGCCTAAAAAGAGTAGACATTCTTCCAGGAGCTTGAGATTTTTATCTTATTTAAACATAAAAGGTTAGTATTAAAAGTAACTATTACTCTTTCCATTTTACAATGAATTTGAGATTTAAAGACAGCCTCACAGTAAAGGTTAGAATTAAAAGTAACTATTACTCTTTCCATTTTACAATGAATTTGAGATTTAAAGACAGCCTCACAGTTTGAAAGTAGGAGAGCTAAAACTAAAACATAGATCTATGGAATTTCAAATTGATTGCATTTATCCCCCAGGATATCACACTAAAGGTTAAAACAAGAAGTAAACGTAAAGTTACAAGCAGAGACAAGAGCCTCATAGTTCTTGAGCTCCTCACTTCACATCAATGAGCGATTTTCCTACTCTTCAGTTTAATTACAGCATCGATTTTTTAAAAAAACCATTGTTTCAAAAGGTGTTGATAAAAGCACAAGTGTGTGGGAAAAGGAACAAACAGAATCTAAATCAGTTATGTATTAACTCTTAGAGGCATAAGGTGTTTTATTGAAGGGCAGAATTTTTTTAAATATTCATATTTCCTGCTTTTATATCTGCAATTAATATAATTTTTGTGTGGAGATATTTGGCTATGGATAACATGTATATTCACCTTCCAATAAAAGAGAAAATGGTAAAACTGTTGGTGTATTCCTAGTATTTATCATATATAATCATGAGTGTAAAGCTTTATAAGTAGTCTATAATACATATTTCTTCATATGAGTTAATTTCCTCATACAAGGTATTCAAACTTTAATTGGAAAGACTCCACAGCCATGAAAGGGTAATAAAATTGTGATTTTATTCTAATTTTCTTTTATAAAATTGTTAAGTAGCTCTGGGCTCAGTGCAGACAGTGAAGAACTTTAGAGCCTTTAACCTCTAAACTATGAGGCTTATTTTTATAGAAGGTTCTCCCAGCATTAAAATAGTCATGACAATCTTGCAAAAAATATTTTTTGAATTAGGCACATCAAATATCTATGCATTAATATTTCAAAGATGCTGAAATAAAATTCAAATGTGTCCAAGATTAAAAATAAAGCCAGCTTTATTTCCCAATTTAGTTTCTTTAAAAAAATAATTTTAAATGACTTGTTTCAGTCCAAGAACAGCAGGAAGTTTAATTACGCAATGGATTATAAACGATGTGTCCTGAGCAGCCAAAACGGGAAGCTCATAACACTGTATGAGCAAAAGAAAAATTTTTTACAAATAAAGGTCCATGTTGTTTTTATTTTTAGAGCTCAATTTTTTTAACTAATTGTTTGGAGATAATTGTAGAGTCACATGCAGTTGTAAGAAATAATACAGAGAAACCCCTATGACCTTTTCCTGGTTTTCCCCAAATATATTTAACATCTTGCAAAACTATAGTGTGTGTGTTGCTCAGTCGAGTCTGACTCTTGTTATCCCCTGGGCCACAGCTGGTCAGGCTCCTCTACTCATGATTTCTCAGACAAGAATACTGGAGCGGGTTGCTATTTCCTTCTCCAGTTGTGATTGATATACAGCACTTTATAAGTTTAATGTATACAGCATAATGATTTAACTTATATACATCATAAAATGATCACCACAATAAGTTTAGTGAACATCCATCATCCCCTAGAGATACAAAATAAAAGAAAGCAATATTTTTCCTTGTGGTGAAAACTAAGGATTTACTCTCTTAACAACCTTCACATATAACATACACCATGTGAATTATATTTATCATGTTGCACTTTCACCCTTCATACTTAAATGTCATAAGTCGATGTTTGTACCTTTTGACTATTTTCATCCAACTCCCTCTTCCCTGACCCCTTGCTTCTAGTAACACAAATCTGACCTCTTTTTCTATGAGTTTGCTTCTTTTTCAAGTATAATTGACCTAAAACTCCTGGTGCACAGCATAGTGATTTGATATTTATTTACATTTCAAAATGATTGCCATGGTAAGTCCAGTTACTGTTCATTAAGAAGAGGTGGCAAGAATACACAGAAGAACTGTGCAAAAAAGATCTTCACGATTCAGATAATTATGATGGTGTGATCACTCAGCTAGAGCCAGACATCCTGGAATGTGAAGTTAAGTGGGCCTTAGAAAGCATCACTACAAACAAAGCTAGTGGAGGTGATGGAATTCCAGTTGAGCTATTTCAAATCCTGAAAGATGATGCTGTGAAAGTGCTGCACTCAATATGCCAGCAAATTTGGAAAACTCAGCAGTGGCCACAGGACTGGAAAAGTTCAGTTTCATTCCAATCCCAAAGAAAGGCAATGCCAAAGAATGCTCAAACTACTGCACAATTGCACTCATCTCACATGTTAGTACAGACAAGGCAATGGCACCCCACTCCAGTACTCTTGCCTGGAAAATCACATGGATGGAGGAGCCTGGTAGGCTGCAGTCCATGGGGTCGCTAGAGTCGGACACGACTGAGCAACTTCACTTTCACTTTTCACTTTCATGCATTGGAGAAGGAAATGGCAACCCACTCCAGTGTTCTTGCCTTGAGAATCCCAGGGATGGGGGGAGCCTGGTGGGCTGCTGTCTATGGGGTTGCACAGAGTTGAACACGACTGAAGTGACATAGCAGCTTAGCAGCACACGCTGGTAAAGTAATGCTCAAAATTCTCCAAGCCAGGCTTCAGCAATACGTGAACTATGAACTTCCAGATGTTCAAGCTGGTTTTAGAAAAGGCAGAAGAACCAGAGATCAAATTGGCAACATCTTCTGGATCATGGAAAAAGCAAGAGAGTTCCAGAAAAACATCTATTTCTGCTTTATTGACTATGCCAAAGCCTTTGACTGTGTGGATCACAATCAACTGTGGAAAATTCTGAAAGAGGTGGGAATATCAGACCACCTGATCTGCCTCTTGAGAAACCTATATGCAGGTCAGGAAGCAACAGTTAGAACTGGACATGGAACAACAGACTGGTTCCAAAAAGGAAAAGGAGTACTTCAAGGATGTATATTGTCACCCTGCTTATTTAACTTATATGCAGAGTACGTCATGAGAAACACTGGACTGGAAGAAACACAAGCTGGAATCAAGACTGCCGGGAGATATATCAATCACCTCAGATATGCAGATGACACCACTCTTATAGCAGAAAGTGAAGAGGAACTAAAAAGCCTCTTGATGAAAGTGAAACAGGAGAGTGAAAAAGTTGGCTTAAAGCTCAACATTCAGAAAAGGAAGATCATAGCATCTGGTCCCATCATTTCATGGGAAATGGATGGGGAAACAGTGGAAACAGTGTCAGACTTTATTTTTTGGGGCTCCAAAAGTACTGTAGATGGTGACTGCAGCCATGAAATTAAAAGACGCTTACTCCTTGGAAGGAAAGTTATGACCAACCTAGATAGCATATTCAAAAGCAGAGACATTACTTTCCCTACAAATGTCCGTCTAGTCAAGGCTATGTTTTTTCCTGTGGTCATGTATGGATGTGAGTGTTGGACTGTGAAGAAAGCTGAGTGCCGAAGAATTGATGCTTTTGAACTGTGGTGTTGGAGAAGACTCTTGAGAGTCCCTTAGACTGCAAGGAGATCCAACCAGTCCATTCTAAAGGAGATCAGTCCTGAGTGTTTATTGGAAGGACTGATGCTGAAGCTGAAACTCCAATACTTTGGCCATCTCGTGCGAAGAGTTGACTCATTGGAAAGACCCTGATGCTGGAGGGATTGGGGGCAGGAGGAGAAGCGGACGACAGAGGATAAGATGGCTGGATGGCATCACTGACTCGATGGACCTGAGTTTGGGTGAACTCCAGGAGTTGGTGATGAACAGGGAGGCCTGGTGTGCTGCGATTCATGGGGTCACAAAGAGTCGGACATGACTGAGTGACTGAACTGAACTGAACTGAACCATACAAAGATGTTATGTTATTAATGAGTATATTCCCCACCCTGTACATTTCATATCCAGCAGTGCCTTATTTTGTAGCTGGAAGCTTTTAATCACCTACTCCTCTTAACCTCCCCATCCCCTACCCTCTGGCTACCACCAGTTTGTTTTCTGTATCTAGGACTCTGATTCTGATTTGTTATGTTTGTTCATTTGTTTTGTTTTTCAGAATCCACATATAAATGAAATCATACAGTATTTGTCTTTCTCTGTCTGACTTATTTCATTAGCATAAATACCCTCTGAGTCTATCCATGTTGCCACAAATGGCAAGATTTCATATTTTTTATGATTAATATTTCATTGTATGGATGTAGTGTCTTATCTTCTTATCCTTTTATTGATGAGTACTTATGTTGTTCCTATAGCTTGGCTACTGCAAATAATGCTGCAATAACATAGGAGTGCATGTATCATTTTTTAATTAGTATTTCCAATTTCTTTGGATACACAGGAGTGATATTGCTATGTTATACGGTACTCCTATTTTCAATTTTTGGAGGAAACTTCACACTGTTTTCCAAAATGGTTGTATGAATTTACACTTCCAACAACAATGTACAAGGGTTCCCTTCTCTATACATCCTTGCTAATACTTATTATTTGTTTTCTTAATAATAGCCATTTTGACAGAAGTCAGGTGATACGTTATCCTGGTTTTCATTTTCAATGTTTATTTTGTATCCTTTGACCTTATTGTAGATTTTTTTGTAGATTCTTTGGGACTTCCTGCATAGAAAATTTTATCCTCTGCAAATAAGAAAAGTTGTATTTCTTCCTTTCCCATGTGTATGCCTTTTGTGTCTTCTCCTCTCTTTCCCCCTCTTTATTATACAGGTTAGAACTTCTATAACTATGTTGAATAGCAGTGGTGAAAAAAGAAGACATCCTTACCTTGTTTTTGATCTTAGAAGGAAAACATTTAAATTTTCACTATTAAATATTATGTCAGCTGATGGGTTTTATAGAATCAAGTTGAGGAAGTTCTCTATTTTTCTCTTTTGATAGTTTTTTTTTTCCTTAATCATGAAAAGGAAGTGTTGAAAGCTTTTTCTGCTTCAATTGACATGATCATATGTTTTTTTCTTCTTTATAGATTTTCAAACACTGATCCAATCTTGTATAACTGGAATAAACTCCATCGGTCATAGTGTATAATTCTTTGCAAATATTGCTGAGCTCCTGTTTAAGAAATTTTGTGTCTATATTCATGAAGGATAATGCTCTATAATTTTTACTCTTTTGTTGTTGGGGTTTTAATTTGTCTGTTTTTCCTTTAAAAGTACTGCCTGGTTTGGTATCAAGGATAGTTTACAATTAGAATTAATCCTTTAAATATTTGTTAAAATTCTCTAGCAAAATCATGTGAGCTTGGAGATTTATTTTTTGAAATATTAAAAAATCATGAATTCAATTTCTTCAGTAGCTATAGAACCATTCATATTATCTTTTTAATATTGGGTGAACTGCAATAGTTTGTGTTTTAAGAAAAATTGGTTCATTTAACCTTAGTTGTCAAATTTATTTGGGTAGACTGGCTTGTAATATTCCTTTATTAGACTTGATGTCTATAGAATTTGTGGTGATATTCCCTGTTTATTTCCTGATACAGGTAATTTGTACCTTTCTTTTTTCAGTTTCAGTTTAAAAACAGCAGGAAGTAATTACATAAGAATTCACAGAAGTATTTAAAATAGCTGCCCTGGAAACTATAAGGAGTTCCTAAAGAAGCAAGCTGTCAGGAGAGTCTGATGGGAAGTAAGGGGCAGAGACCCTGGTAGAACATCCCTAAAAAGCCACCTATCCCTGATTTGGAGGAATGAAGACTCAAGGCCATGATGGATCATGAAGCTGGGGAGAAAGCACACTCCAAATAATTTCTACTACTCAATTGTGGATAAGCAGTTTTAGAAAGCATGATATTTATTAGGAGGTCCAAGAAACACAGAGGTGACTTTATCAAGCAGAAGGTTAAGAGGTTATTAGTAGTTTGAATAGCATGCAACAGATAGCAACTTTGGAGAAGGAAACTGTTCATTAAATACATTTTAAACCCAAATGAAACATAAAGTTGGGGATCAGTGTTCTTTCATGCAGTGGCTCACTAAACACAAGAGAAAAATGAGCAGAAAATAGTTTTTCTTCTGGGACTGCTCAAGGTTAACTTTGCCATCTTCTCCATTTACCAGGTTAAAGAATATTATTAACAATATTAACTAAAAGACAGACATAGTGCTTTCCCTTATGTAACTCATATTCTAGTGAACAAGATAGACAAGGAGTGGAAAGTGAAAAGTGCTAGGAAGAAGTTAGAGAACGCTAGGAAGATGCAGATGAGGGGTCTAATCTAATTTGGGGTGTAAGGAACAACTTCTTCAAGGAAATATCAGTTTAGTTGCCATCTGAAGGAGGTGTATTTATTTCAGTGAAATATTATAAGCAGGAAAACAGGGTTTGTGATTTCTATCTGTTTATTATGGATTATGTACTTCATCAATATAAAAATTCTGCTTGCTCCTAGTGCATTTTATCTAGAATTCTACTTTGTCTGTTTTAAATATTCTTGAGAGCTGCGTTTTATTTTGCACATAATAAGTGCTCTTTCTACTTTAAGTTTGTGGCATTTTTTCTTTATTTTCAAAATTATGTGTCACTTTCAAACATCATAATTTAGAGTTTGCATTTTGATGCAACAATTTCTTCTCAAAATGGAACTCTTTAACTCATTTACATTCACTAAATGTAAGGGCTCTGTTTAATCTCACTCTGTCATCTTATTTTATAGCATTTATTTTCGTTTTGCCTTTTTCTATTTATTTTTTTATCCCTCCTCCTTCTCCTTCCCCTCTCCTTCCCTCCTTTCCTTCCTCTCCTTGTTTCCTTCTTTCTTTCTTAAGTGACTTGGATATTCTAATTGTCGTACAAGCAGTAGTAGCTTTAAAATCTCCCATGTCATCAAACACTGTCCTATCTTAAGGATTATCTGGAAAATACATTAGAAATTATATAACTATAATGTGCCATGGATATTATCCCTTCTTGTGACCTTTAACAGACGACATCTTCTTCACTTCCCAATATAACTCTCCCATGCAAGTAGAAGGGCAAGATCAAGTCTGAGAATCAAATCTGTGTGATAAAAAGGAAGACCATCTCCATCTTCCAGAAGCAAACTCCAGCAACAGCAAAAGGATAATGCTTCTGCTAAGCACGTGGTGGTTTTCCCTGGTATCTTCACACCCTAGAGAACACTGAGGCCCACTTAAAGAATAGAGCCAAGAGGGTCATCATCTCTGCCACTCTATCACTGTCCCTGTATTTGTGATTATAATGAACCATGAGAACTGTGATAACTCCCTCCAGGTTGATAACAGTGCTTTCTGTATCACTATCTGCTTTGCTTGCTTCCCCTGCCAAGGTCATTTATGACAACTTTAGCATTGCAGAGGGTCCAGTGACCACAGTCCACACCATCACTGCCCATTTAAGAGCACGGGTGGCAAACTTGTATGATGGCCATATTGTTGCCCATATATTGTCAGTGCATCCACGGACCGCTGACACTGCCAAGACTGTGGATAAGCTGATAAGCGGATGGCATGACCTTGCAAGTCCCCACCAATATGTTTATCAAGGATCTGATCTGGATAACATGTTAGTTATCAGGTGTCAGAGGGACCCCTGAAAGGAAGGGCATTCTGGACTATACTAAAGACTGAGTTGTCTGTCTCCTATGACTTAATCCTCTCTTTTGCCTCAGATGCTAAGGGCTGGTGTTGTCCTTAAAGACCACTTTTAAAGACATTTCCTGGCGTGATAGTGAAGTTGGCCTCAGAAATGGCGTGACTCCTGGACCACCAACCTCAGTAAAAGTACCAGAGGAAAAGAGACCCTCATCTGCAGTGGACACTCTTTCCATTTTAATTTCCGAACTCTCTGAAAATTTCCCATCCTTAACATAGTTTCCATCCAAGCCTCCCTGAAGAAAGGGATTTAGAATATATCTATCACCAGTTCTATGCTATAAAGTATAGATTGTACTTATCTACCAAGGAAATAAATGAAAGAATATCTTTTTTCCCTGACATGAGATGAGAACATTTTGGTGAGTTAATCAATCATGGGCACTTACGCAAGCATTAAAAATTATGATCTATCAAATCATGAAAGAATGGGAGAATATATCCTTTAGATTGAAAAGCAAGTTGCAGTATATACTATCACATCATTTTTAAAATTAATATATGTGTATAGAAAAAGTCTAATATTAATGGTTATTAAAACAGCGATTTTTTCTTTATGCGTTTATTAGTATAAGTATTCTTTCTGTCACATCACACTGCATATTTTTAGTTATAAGTTCTTTATCAGACAATGCTAATTTTCATGGACTATTTCTCTAGTTAAGATTAGATTTGCACAAAATTTTTCTTCTGTAAGTTGATGACTATTGCTTGATTTTAGTGGCACTGTCTGATCAATAGAGTATTTAAAATGTGGAGTGAGTTTGGAAATTAGAGTCACTAGATGACCTGGCATTCAATACATACATATTCTAAATAAAGTTGAAAGCAAGCAAAATAGATTAGATGAATTAAAAAATTACAATTTTTGAAGATACCAAACCCTCAAATTCAGTGACAGGAATAACTGCTTATGGTTTTTAGGGTGGGAATGGGAGAATTACCTATTCTTAAAAATTCAGAAAGTATCATGAGAAATTTTCCAGTACACAGGAAAGGTTGATCTTGACCCAGGAAAAAAAAAATTGTAGTGACAGGAGAGAGTACAGGCACATGAGTTAAATAAAATTTTAAACCCTTTAGAGAAAACTTTATGGGGTTATCATTACAATTAGAATTTTTGCATTTATCCACTTCCTTAAACTTTTTCTTAAAAACTAAATGTCTTAGGCTTACAAAAATTATTTCTGACAAATTCTTTAGTCATTCTTTCAACAGCAAAGTGTGGAGTACTTTTCAAATGTAGGAGTAAGGAGATGACAATGAGCAATGTATTCATTGTTTGGGCAAGGGGGGGAAATGTCAGGGAGGGCATCCTTGAGAAAGTGATGTCTAAGTGGAGTCGTGAAGAATGAGTAAAAGGTAAAAATCCAGACTAGGAAGAAATAAAGAATGGATGAGTTTGGAGGAGAAACATTGGCGTATGTTTGGAAAGACCATGGTGCTTTGGAGGAAGTCAAATGAGCCTAGAGCTGGAATGGGTGTGTGGGTGTATAAAGAAGAGGAGAGACGCTCAAGATGTCATGCTAGAAATAGAGAGGAGCCTAGTCATAAACGCCTAGTGAGTTTGGTGGCTTTCCATATGATCAATAGTGATTAAACTAGCTTTGTGGGTTTTTAAGCTAGGGAGTGAATGAATAGGCTTAGGAAAAATGATACAACACTTGGAGAAGCAATCTGAGTTTTACATTTTCTATTTGAGTTTAATGACTTTTTTCTCCTATATGATAGCAGAAGCAGATCTGAACAACTCTTGTTGTTCAAACACATGCACACACATACGTACACACACAGAATAAAGAAAAATTAAATCATCCATTTTATACACATACTTATATGCACATACACTGATTACAAATTTGCAAGTAATCAACACATGCAGGTGCTAATTTATTAGTTAAGAAATTCATATTTTAAAAGTTACCATGGGGTTACTTTCTCGTAAGATTAATTAGTTTTCAAAAATAATTCAATATTTTAATATTCTGTCTTACATTTAAACAGAAAAAGCTTCATTACAATTTTTTGCTCTACTGCAATGTATATGTTTTGCAGATTTTTTCCCCTCTTTCTGGGCATTTAATTGGCATGGATGAGAAATTACTAGATTAAAAACAGTACAAATATTTTCATGGCTCGATTCACTTTACCAAGAAGATTCACAGAAATATTGCCACCCATAGTCTATGAGAATGCCTATACCATGTGCCTTTGCCTACACTCACTCTGTGTGTGTGTGTGTGTGTGTGTGTGTGTGTGTGTTGCTCAGCTGTGTCTGACTCTTTGTGACCCCATGGACTGTAGCCTGCCAGGCACTTCTGTCCATAGAATTCTCCAGGTAAGAATACTGGAGTGGGTTGCCATTCCCTTCTCCATACACTCACTATAGGATTTTCATTTTTAAAAAGTTTAACCATTTCATCATCTAAAATGCTATAACTTAATTTTGAATTTCTTTGATATGCAGGGCTGTTAAACATTTGAGTGTTTATTAGATAATCTTCCATTTCTTTATTGATGATCTACTCATATTCCTGGAGTTTGAGCAAGCTCTGGGAGTTAGTGATGGATGGGGAGGCCTGGCATGCTGCAGCCAACTGGGTTGCAAAGAGCCAGACATGACTGAACAACTGAACTGAACTGACTCATATTCCTTGTTTTTACCCAGAGACATATTAGTTTTTATGGTCTTAATAAAAGCACTTTGCCTATTAGAGTATTAAAAGTTTGTTTATATTTATTATAAATATCTCCAGTTCATTTGCTGCTTGCTTTCTATTTTAACTGGGATTTTTTTATTCAGTGTAACCTTTAATTTTTATGTAGTCAAGGCTATTTACCTTTGCTGTCAGGAATACTTTCTTAAGCTTTTATGTTAAGTAAATGCTAGTGTCTCTAAGATTAAGTTTGAAATATTGACAGCCAGTGTCTCTATGGTTTCAAACATTTTGTTAGTTAATAGAGAAATTACTGCTAAGCTAATCATTTGTAACTGTTCTGACATAAAGGAAAATGAGGAAGTGTAAGGATGAGAAGATAAGAAAACATCTTTTTTAAAGTTGCTATTAATCACTGTCACTATTTTTTTAGAGTACATTGCCTAATGTTTATGCAATTTAACTTTTTCAAAGCAGTCTTTTCTCTCATATTTTCACTAACTTAATGATCCTCTTAATTTACCATTTCACATGTAACTGCAATTATTATGTAGATATCTGTTTGTGTGGATATCTTTGTTGCATTTTTTATGGAATCCAGTAGAAGATGTAAGACAGTTTTAACGTGTCTTTCTGATTTCAAGAAACATTTGAGAGAAATAATCATGCGTGAAATTGCAATATGGTTTGGTACCTGTTTCATACAACTTTTCTAAGAAGTCATGTTAAATCATACCTGTTATCCCTGAGTCCACTCAACAAATATCAAGCTCTTTCCTAAACACCAAAAATCAAAGAAGAAAAATCTCACAGGCTGGTGGGAATCATTTCCGCTTTTATAAATAGTAATGTAACTAATAGGTTTTCTATAAAATCTTCTTCTTCTATAAAATCTCTTTTGCTGCATAAATATACTCTTATAATACCCATATAAAAATAATATATGGATACATACAATAATATATGGGTACATACATAACGCTTGAGGAACATAGTGGAAGGGCTAGAAAACCTTACATTTATCTCCTTGACTTCTAGAAAGTATCTCAAACTTTATGTAGGAAAATGTGTCTTTGACCCTTGCTCCCCACTTGCAGCAATACCAAAACAAGAAACACACAAAAATCCCTAGATTTCACCTAGACCTCACCATTTCAGTAAATAGCACTATGATTCTCACAGTGGTTCAAGCCATAAGCCTAGGAATGCTTGATTCACACCCTATATCCCCTGTATTCGGAGAAGGCAATGGCACCCCACTCCAGTACTCTTGCCTGGAAAATTCTATGGCGGGAGGAGCCTGGTAGGCTGCAGTCCATGGGGTTGCTGAGTCAGATACGACTGAGCGACTTCACTTTCACTTTTCACGTTCATGCCTTGGAGAAGGAAATGGCAACCCACTCCAGTGTTCTTGCCTGGAGAATCCCAGGGATGGGGGAGCCTGGTGGGCTGCCATCTGTGGGATCACACAGAGTTGGACACGACTGAAGTGACTTATCAGCATCCCCTGTATTTAACAGAACCACTAATACTTGGGTTCTACTTTGAAAATGTGTCTCAAAAGCATTCACTATTTTATATACCTTCACCACCCCACCGTGCTCCAAGAACAGAACTCTCTCAATTGAATGACCACAAAACCTCCGAATTACTTCTCTTGCTTCTGCTTTTCCTCTATTTCATTTAAAAATGTAAAGGAAATCATGTCACATCCTTGCTTAAGCCCTTCAATGGCCTCTAATTGCACTTGGATCAAAATCTACAATTTTTACAAAGACCTACATGGTTCCCCATCTTCTGCCACCTAGTCTCCAAGCACTTTCCCCTAATACACCTATATGCCATTTGTCTTTTCCTCTACCACGAGTTCATCTCATCATCAGGGTCTTTGTGTTGCTATGTCCTTTCCCTGGACCATTCTCCCTCTGACTCTTTGCATGGCTGGCTGCTTCTCTTTATTCGTGTTCTAACTCAAATGTCACCTTCAGAGAGGTTTTCTCTGCTGTGAAGTGCTGACTACTCGTCAGGCTCTTGTTTCACTCTGTTCAGTTGGTTCATGGCATTTACCACGATTTGAAATTGTAATCTTTATTTATTGTTTATTGATTATTGTGAATCAACTTTCTCATTGTGAAGCTCCTGGAGGGCAGGGACTTCCTTTTGTCTTACTAATATATTTCCTGTACCTACCATGAAGCCTGGAATACAGAACACTCTCAGCAAATATGACTGAAATGGATGAAGGCATAAGGGCATCTTACTGGAGATGGCGTGAGAAACGGGTTTTCTGTTATATGATCCCATCCTGAAGGAAGAATAGATGTTAACTAGGAATAGAAAGAAGGAAACACATTCTACTGTATCAAAAAGGGTGAGAGAACAGGTTTCCTTTGAGGAGTTGCAAGAGTTTAGTATGATTATATGCTGGGGATGGTGGTCATAAAGAGGAGTTCAGTGTCAGGAGATGAACAGGTTAACACCTTACTGAGGAGTTTGGGTGTTACTATGAGGCAATAAAGAGCTCAGGAATATTTTATAAAGGTGAATAACATGATCCAGTTGATAGTATAAAAAGATCACTTGCCACCCAGAGGGAGACTCTGGCACCAGGGGACAAAGCCCACATAAGGTGAGGAGAGCATCCCCACAGAGGATGGTTGTCACACATCACACAAGGCTTGGAGGGCGTCTATCTGTGGACAGCAGCTGGGGTGGAGAGTCAAACCAATGCCCAGATGAGGAGGGGAATCACCAAGGCTCAGTGCAGGGTGGCGAGTCAGAGCACACTGAAGATAAGGAGGAGCATGAACTGTATGGTGTGTGACACACCTGAGCAGAGTGAAGATGGCATCTATGTGGGGGTGGACTGGCATGGGAAGGCAGAGCCCAAATGGGGTGAGACTGGCATCCACATATGAGGATGGCCCTAAATGGGTGTTAGGACCAGATCAAATAACTAAATACATTAAGGGTAGTAGACGTCATGTTTCTGATCAGAAAATAAATTACAAATATTAAAATGAATTCAGTGATGTAAACACTGAAATTATACTATCACTATGAACTCATTATTTTTGATAAAGATGGCTATGGAAATATAGATGTGTGTACATAAATATACCTGTATATACATGTTCATACCCACATATATATACATATTGTGCATACATGTAAATATTCCCTAGCTCTGCCCACTTGGAAGGGCCTTGGAGTGGTGATGTCCTAATAGAAATAAATATACCTAGTGCATAAAACTTGGCATCTAAAGATCATTTTCCACTAAAAGAAAATAGTAGAGCTTCTTGGAAAAATGGCTGATTCCATATATGGGACTGGAAAAGTATAGATGAGATAAGTTTAGAATACCTTTTTGTTCCCCAAAGCAAGGAAGTACTCCAAGAATGATGGGGACACGTGAAAAAGATGCAGGAGGGCTCCCTTTTGCAGAAACAGGAATCATTAAAGTTTCAAAACAAGTAATGATAGTAAAGTTGTAAAACTCATTGACTAAAATAGGAAAATATGAGTCTAAACAAATGCATATAAATAAATCTTAAAATTGAATCTTTGATAGGAAATGGGATATTAATATAGTTTCAAAGTACTCCCCCACAAATGCTTTTAAGTTACAGAAAATAAAGAATAAGTTTGTTTTTTTTTTTAAAGAATAATTTACAGTGAAGAAGCCTGGGAGACAATGTTATTAAATGATCAAGGTGAACAACATCAGAAATAAGGCAATCATGCACCACTTGACAGGATTCAATAAACAACAACAAAACAATGCAGAGTCATTTCTGGATCTTTCTAACAAAGGTTAATATCCCGAATCTAATTATGAGGAAGTATCAGATAGACCCAAATTGAAAGACATGCTATAAAATAACCAATCTGTTATCGTCAAATGTGCCATGGTTTCAAAAGTCCAGAGAATATGGAGGAATCATTCCAGGTTGAAAGAGATTAAAGAGAAATGACAATAGATACAATATATGATTCTAGACTGTATATTTTACCACAAAGATATTATTAGGACAACTGATGAAATCTGAATTGTGTTTTAGGATAAATTGGTAGCAATGTATTAAAGTTAATGATCTTTGATTTTTTCTGGTTATGGATAAATATTCTTTTTTGCAAGAAATGGCACACTAAGGCATTTTGGGTTGACAGGGCATTAGGTCAGTATCTTACAAAGAGGTCTATGAAAAGGATCTTTGTATTGTGTTTCTAAATTTTTTTAATGTAATTCTTTGATTGTTTCAAAATATAAAATAATAACAACATGAAATCACTCTGTGAGAAATGTAGAAGATAAATTAGAAGCAGATGAGACAAACAAGGAAGACATTGTGGGAGTTATTCCAAAAATCAAGTCAAGAGAAGACGAATCAAGACAATTGCAGTGGGAGCAAAGAAAAGAAAAATGCTTTGGGAGATATTTGGGAAACAGAGTTGACCTGGTTTGGTGGCTAATTAGACTGAGGGAGAGAAGGACAGGGAGACATCCAGTGCAACCTGAATTTCTGGTTCAGAAACTGAGTAGATGATGTTGCCATACATTGATATAAGGAAGGAAGGGCAGATTTTTAGAGTGAAATGATCGGAAAAGGAGTACGTCAAGGCTGTATATTGTCACCTGCTTATTTAACTTATATGCAGAGTACATCATGAGAAACGCTGGGCTGGAAGAAGCACAAGCTGGAATCAAGATTGCCGGGAGAAATATCAATAACCTCAGATATGCAGATGACACCACCCTATGGCAGAAAGTGAAGAGGGCCTAAAAATCCTCTTGATGAAGGTGAAAGAGGAGAGTGAAAAAGTTGGCTTAAAGCTCAACATTCAGAAAATGAAGATCATGGCATCTGGTCCCATCACTTCATGGGAAATAGATGGGGAAACAGTGGAAAGAGTGTCAGACTTTATTTTTGGGGGCTCCAAAAATCACTGCAGATGGTGACTGCAGCCATGAAATTAAAAGATGCTTACCTAGATAGCATATTCAAAAGCAGAGACATTACTTTGCCAACAAAGGTCTGTCTAGTCAAGGCTATGGTTTTTCCAGTGGTCATGTATGGATGTGAGAGTTGGACTGTGAAGAAAGCTGAGCGCTGAAGAATTGATGCTTTTGAACTGTGGTGTTGGAGAAGACTCTTCAAAGTCCCTTGGACTGCAAGGAGATCCAAGCAGTCCATTCTAAAAGAGATTACTCCTGTGTGTTCATTGGAAGGAGTGATGCTGAAGCTGAAACTCCAATACTTTGGCCACCTCATGCAAAGAGTTGACTCATTGGAAAAGACTCTGATGCTGGGAAGGATTGAGGTCAGGAGAAGGGGACGACAGAGGATGAGATGGCTAGATGGCTAGATCGCATCACCAACTTGATGGACATGAATTTAAGTGAACTTCGGGAGTTGGTGATGGACAGGGAGGCCTGGTGTGCTGCTATTCATGGGGTCGCAGAGTCGGACGCGACTGAGCGACTGAACTGAACTGAATGGATATCTGGCAAGTAAGTGTAGCAAGTCTTATTATCTAACACTGTAGGCTACTGGAGCAAATGAAGTATATCTTATCTTTTTATTAAGCTGAACTTGTACTCTCTGGACTCATATTTCCATGAGAAAGAGAATTCCATTAGAGTAACATTCTTGCCCTATTCTCCTACCCTCCACTCATTTCTCCCCAAAGGAGTTAGAGTTACATAGCTGTAAAATTACTTTGGGGGGAAAACTAAGCATGCTCAACTCTACCCCTTCTGGGTTTTTCCTCTTCAGAGCCAACACATCAGCATAATGTATACATTTTCTGTTCTTCTGTGGCAAAACTACCCTGTCGATTGTCTAGCTATACCAGTGACAGGTTCAGATGTATGTCTAACTCAGTGGAAAGCACGTCCGGCCACATATCTAGATCCACATTGTCAATTATCCTATCAGTAACTTAAAAATATGATGTTTAATTTAACTCCTTCATCTTATCTCTCAATTGGTTCTGAATCTGGGAGAAAAAGGAAACAATGTAGTTAATTTGTTGCCTAAAGTCCCAGGAACCATGTAAATGTTTTTTATTCCTCACAGTGCCCAATATAATGTGTGAAGAAATTTATTGAGTAGAATTCAATCAGTGTAAAATATAATGATGCAAAAATAATATTGTATTATAGTAAAAATATATATATCCTTCTATTTGTTTTTGGGTTTTAGGATTTTAACATTATTGATTTAAAACTTCTTTTCAACATGATATAATATACAGTATATTCATTTTATTTCTCCTCATATATAAAATAGGAATCATAATGACTCTGTTATTTTACATGATTGCTCACAGGATTAAGTAGATTTAAGTCTAGATACCACACTGCTACTGCTACTGCTGCTAAGTCACGTCAGTCGTGTCCGACTCTATGCGACCCCATAGACGGCAGCCCACCAGGCTCCCCCGTCCCTGGGATTCTCCAGGCAAGAACACAGGAGTGGGTTGCCATTTCCTTCTCCAATGCATGAATGTGAAAAGTGAAAGTGAAGTCGCTCAGTCATGTCGGACTCTTAGCGACCCCATGGACTGCAGCCCAGCAGGCTCCTCCGACCATGAGATTTTCCAGGCAAGAGTACTGGAGTGGGGTGCTATTGCCTTCTCCTAGATTAGTACGCTATAGATACCACACTATAGCAGACTAGAAGGAGCACACTATTTATTGCTGAGTCAGCATACTCCCTCTCAAACAGTATGAATTCATACAGAATGAATGAAAAAAATAAAACCACAATGGAATTGCTAGGGTCAGCTACAAAGAAGTATATCAAATGACCTGGATCATGCTTCTCAAATTGTGTTTTGTGGGTCACTAGTTGTGAAAAATATTGAGTTTCCCAGGGGTGGCAGTGGAGAAAGGCTATGAAAAATTCTTCAGTAAAGAAAAGTGTTTAACCCTCTATTTCCCCCATATATCTGACCATGAAAACAATTTTGTCCCCTAGGAATAATACTCGGAATGAGTACTCCATAGAGATTAGGACATTCTGATTGAGGGGAAAGGGTAGGATACCTGCTTGGGACTTCTTGACTCAGTAGAATATCCAACGTGGATTTGGCAGAACATTAAGTAAAAACCTTTATGCTCTGCTCATCCTATGCTGCTCCCTGGACTACGTATTTACCACCTCATCTAGCTAATTCCTATTCAAATATAAAGTTTAATTTGAGTACTCCCTTCCCAGAACCATCTTCACTGTCTTTTACCAAACCACACTCAGTTTATTAATTCAAATAATATATATATTGAGCACCAGTTATGTACCAGGTGCTGTTGGAGGTACTGTGACTGAGCAGTTAATAATAATAATAATAATAAACAGTTATCATTCTCATGCAACATTCATTCAAGGGATGAAAAACGCAGAGCAAATTAACACATAAATGCTAATCCAGAAGTGAAACATGTTATAAGGAAAAAATAGCATAAAGGAGATAGAAAGTAAAATGGTGGCTGCTTAATATTCAGTGGTCAGAGAAGGGCTCTCTCATAAGGTGGCATCTGAATAATGACCTGAAGGGAGAAAGATAATGAGCCATGCAGATCTCCGAGGGAAGGATATCCTGGCAAATCAAGGATGAGAACAAGAAGACTAAGGTAGGAGCCGTTTGGCTTATCTAAGGTATATAACTTGACTATCTCTTTAGCTCTTAATCTTTCTCAAATAATTTCCCATTTTCCTGGTGGACAAATTCAGCCAGGATCTCATCAAAAGAAGAGAAATGGGGATAATTAATATTATGCTGGAGTGTGATTGACATGACCTCTGTACAGAATGATGGTGATTTTAGTCACTGATGGAAGATGCAGCTCATAGTGGATGCTTCCTGGATGCTGACTTCCCCTTCCCCTGCACTGGGTCAGCCTGACACAACTCCAAGCCATTTGTCGTCTTTGGATTCTCTCATATCCCAGATTTCAGGAGTTCATATTTCCTGTGGCTATCATATGGAGACATCTCTGAGGAATGAAATGCTGGAGGTTGGGATCCTCCATACTGGCTTCTTTCTCAATTTTTTTTTTTCTTTCTGAATTGTTCTTTGTTTCACCTAAAATGATCCATATTTAGCCAGGATCGTCCTAAGTAGATTCAAGTCACTTAGGGAACTTAAAAAGGCTCCCAAATGTGTTATATAAAAGCCAGGGTTGCTATCATCAAAGCCAACTGTGGATGAGACCGTGCAAGTGAGAGGATAGTCTCTCCAAGGTTGTACTTCAAATGTGGCCAAATGTGATTTAATTACCCCTCTAATAACAAACTGGATCATTATTGAGCTTTATAACTTACAGCACCATGGTACATTTTATCTCATTTGAGCTTTCCTATGTCCCTGAGAAGCAGGCAAGGTAAATACCATCCATATTTTGCTGACAAATTGAGGGTTACATAGAGGATATATGACAGAGCATGATTAGAATTTTATTCCTAAAAAAAAGGTAGGTACCTACAAGTAAAATGTTGCATACAGTTCCATAAAATCTTGCCTTTAAAGATATCAATTTAATCAGACTGGAGGGTAGGGCCAAGGCATTTCTAAAAAAAACCTTTCCAGGATATATATCTGAAAGAAAGCAAAAACTAATTCAAAGAGCCGCATGCACCCCCCAGTGTTTAAAGCAGCATTATTTATAATAGCCAAGACATGGAAGCAATCTAAACATTCATCAACAGCTGGATAAATAAAGAAGATGGATATATATACACATTGGAATATTACTCTGCCATAAAAAGAATGAAATTCTGCCATTTGCAACCATGTGGATGGATCTGGAGAGTATCAGGCTTAGTGAAATGAGACAGAGAAAGACAAATACTTGATGTTATCACTTATATGTGGAATCTAAAAAATGAAACAAATGTATGGAACAAAATGGAAACAGATTCACAGATTGAGAACAAGCCTTAAAATGACCCCACTTTTATTATAGTGCCAATTAAATCACATTTGCCCACATTTGAAATATAACCTTCCAAGACAATCCTTCTCACTCTTGTTGTCTCATCCACAATGGGCTCTGTTGATAGCAACTCTGGCTTTTAGGTAATGCATTCAGGGAGTCTTTTTAAATTCCCTCAATGATTTGAATCTACTGAGCATGATGTTGGCTAAATATGAAGTTATCCTCACTTCCCTACCAATGGGGAGAAGAAATTAGGGGCACAAGATGAGAGTAGGGAATTAAGAAGTACAGACTAGTATGTACAAAATAAAATAAACAATAGGAATTGTTTTGTAATAACTGTAAATAGAATATAATCTTTAAAAATATTGAGTCTCTACAGTGTATGCCTGACACTAACATAAAGTCAACTATACTTCAATAAAAATAAAAAGCTTCCAGGACATTCCAATTTGTCCAGGACTACTAGTTGATTGTTGGGGTCACTAACTTCTTCCTCAGTTTTTTTTTTTTTCTTTCTGAATTGTTTTTTGTTTCACCTAAGATTATTTTCTATTGGTTTATTACTTTTCTGTTTTCAGCCTTCTCCTCTCACTTAGCTTGGGGTGTGTGCATGCTCAGTCGCCCAGTTGTGTCCAACTGTTTTGCAACCCCATGCACTATGGCCCACCAGGCTCTGTCCATGGAATTTCCTAGGCAAAAAATACTGATGTGGGTTGCCATTTCCTCTCCAGGGGAATCTTCTTGACCCAGGAATCAAACCTGTGTCTGCTGTGTCTCCTGCATTGCAGGCAGGTTCTTTGCCACTGAGTCACTAAGGAAACTTTGGTTGTAGGACTCCAAATGATAGTTATGCAGTCTTCCTTGGTTCCCATCTTTAGGCTTGTCTTCCATTTTCTAATCTATTATTATCCCCTCAAACTTCATCATCCCTCTGGAAAATCAGAGTCCCTCTTGATTACTTTCTCCCTATTGAGCTAACTGGCCTTCCCTGGGGGCTCAGTGGTAAAGAATCTGACTGCCAATGCAGGAGATGTGGGTTCAATCCGTGGGTCAGAAAGATTATCTGGAGAAGGAAATGACAACCCACTCCAGTATTCTTGCCTGGGAAATCCCATGGACAGAGAAGCCAGGCAGGCTACAGTCCATGGGGTCGCAAAACAGTCCGACACGACTTAGTGACTAAACAACAACAACAATGAGATAATTAACGTTAACAGACTACTGGAGTTAGAAGACCAGAGTTCTTCCCGTCAGTGACTATGTAACATTGGGGAAATTATTCGATCTAACCCCCAGACCCAATCAATAAAATAAAGGAAAAACCTTGTAGGGTTTTTATAAGAAATAAATGAAAAACATGCACAATAATAGAACTAAATGGTTCAGTACTCAATAATAAAGGTACTTTTCAAAGATTATCTCTTTGAAAGACTTTTTATTCTTTATCTATTTTTACTGCAACCCAATACAATATGCTATACTTATTCTGAGTTATATGCCTCTGCTTTTTACATACCCACTCTCATTTCTAATTCTAAATTTTAGCATATGTATTCTATAACCCTCCAGTGCCCAGTAAAATGTGATTCTAGATTTGGCAAGAATTTTATGCACCCCCAGTTCTAAACCCTTAATGAAAGGAGAGATAATATGGCTTATTATTAAACTATTATTAGTTCATTAAGCACAAAGCAAGTCCAGGAGAATGCCCAAATTATTTATTTTCTTCAGGTTGAGTTGTCACCCGATTGAAACAGAGGCCATCAGAGGTAGGAGTTCAGGAATGGCTCATCTTTTTGCAAATCATCTCTCTTAGACTCTTGAGAAAACTGGGCCCTTGAGTATTCTCTTTTCTTTACCCTTATGCCCTCTTTGCTTGTTTTTCATATGGTCCTTCCTCTTCTGCAAAAGTGCAGCCTAAAATCACTTCATTCTGCTGAATACTATTCAGGATAGGATTTAAAATACATGGTGGAATTTGGACAGTACCAGGAGTACCTCAAAATACTCAGAACTTTCAAATTTTCCAGGTTGGCTATCTGTTAGCACCCAACTATGCTCATTAAGATATTATAATGTTCAATATTAAGCACCTGTTTGTCTTCTCTGTGACATTGTGCTAAAATAGGCTCTTCTGCCTCTACCTTGGGTCATTTCTCAAACATCCTCTTTTATTACTATAGATTTGATTTGTGCTGTGAAATAAGAGAACAGAGTAGAAAATCAACCCAAATAAAACAACCACTGAGGCATAGCTCAAGAAAGCAGTACTTTAGCAACTAATGCTTTATCTAAGTGTCTTTTGCATCCAGAGATGCCAGAATGTTTGAACTTTGAAGTTATTATACAATTTAACATTACAGTCTCCACCATGCATGTCTCTTTTAGTCTCCTCATTCCTATTCTTTACAACCAGGTTTAATTTCTGATATCCTAAAATAAAAGAACAAAACTGTTTCCTTAACCATGCCCATCTTTCAACACACTGCCACATACTTCCTTTCCTTTTACCACCAACATTTCATTCCTTTAAAAACCAACTATTCAAAAAAGTAATCTACAATTAGCACATTGTTTTTATCCAACCCTTCAACTCTTTGCATTTTCTCCACTTGAGAAAATTGCACTCTTGAAGGTCTTTGCCCTCATAATCACCACATAAAGTGACATTTTAATCTCCCTTCTCCTCCACCTCCCGACAAGTCTTGACAGTATTGACTAATCTCCTCTTCAGTTTTCTTTTCTCTCTTTATATTCATGACAACGTGTTGTCTTCCTTCTTCCAGTCAGTTCAGTCCCTCAGTCATGTCTGACTCTTTGCAACCCCATGGACTGCAGCATGCCAGGCTTCCCTGTCCATCGCCAACTCCCAGAGCTTACTCAAACTCATGTCCATCGAGTCGGTGATGTCATCCAATCATCTCATCCTCTGTCGTCCCTTTCTCCTCCCACCTTCAATCTTTCCCAGCATCAGGGTCTTTTCCAATGTCAGTTCTTTATGTCAGGTGGCCAAAGTATTTGAGTTTCAGCTTCAGTATCAGTCCTTCCAATGAATATTCAGGACTGATTTCTTTTAGGATGGACTGGTTGGGTCTCCTTGCAGTCCAAGGGACTTTCAAGAGTCTTCTCCAACACCACAGTTCAAAAGCACCAATTCTTCGGCACTCAGCTTTCTAAATACTCCAACTCTCACATCCATACATGACTACTAGAAAAACCATAGCTTTGACTAGGCAGACCTTTGTTGGTAAAGTAATGTTTCTGCTTTTTAATATGCTATCTAGGTTGGTCATAGCCTTTCTTCCAAGGAGAAAGTGTCTTTTAATTTCATGGCTGCAGTCAACATCTGCAGTGATTTTGCAGTCTAAGAAAATAAAGTCTCTCACTGTTCCCATTGTTTCCCCATCTCTTTGCCATGAAATGATGGGACCAGATGCCATGATCTTAGTTTTCTGAATGCTGAGTTTTAAGCCAGCTTTTTCACTCTCCTCTTTCACTGTCATCAAGAGGCTCTTTAGTTCTTCTTTGCTTTCTGCCATAAAGTTGGGGTCATCTGCCTATCTAAGGTTATTGATACTTTTCCCAGCAATCTTGATTTCAGCTTGTGCTTCTTCCAGCCCAGCGTTTTGCATGATGTACTCTGCATATAAGTTAAATAAGCAGCATGGCAATATACAGCCTTGATGTACTCCTTTCCCTGTTTGGAACCAGTCTGTTGTTCCATGTCCAGTTCTAACTGTTGCTTCTTGATCTGCATGAAGATTTCTCAGGAGGCAGGTCAGGTGGTCTGGTATTCCCATCTCTTTCAGAATTTTCCACAGTTTATTGTGATCCACACAGTCAAAAGCTTTGGCATAGTCAATAAAGAAGTAGATGTTTTTCTGGAACTCTCTTGCTTTTTGATGATCCAGCAGATGTTGCTAAGTTGATCTCAGGTTCCTCTGCCTTTTCTAAATCCAATTTGAACATCTGGAAGTTCATGGTTCACATATTATTGAAGCCTGGCTTGGAGAATTTTGAGCATTACTTTGCTAGCATGTGAGATGAGTGCAATTGTGCGGTAGTTTTAATATTTGTTGGCATTGCCTTTCTTTGTAATTGGAACGAAAACTGACCTTTTCCAGTCCTGTGGCCACTGCCGAGCTTTCCAAATTTGCTGACATATTGAGAGAAGCACTTACATAGCATCAACTTTTAAGATTTGAAATAAGTCAAATGGAATTCTATCACCTTCACTAGCTTTGTTCCTAGTGATGCTTCCTAAGGCCCATTTGACTTCACATTCCAGGATATCTGGTTCTAGGTGCCTTCCCAAGGCCTGCTTGACTTCACATTCCAGGATGTCTGGCTCATCCTCCTTTACCGTTTCTCAATGTTTCTGTGTCTCTTTTACTAAGGCCCTGTTTCTCAAGTAAATGCTAAGAACTTACTTAAACTTCTGGGTTCTCAATTTACTCATCTATAAAATTACAATAATAATATTCATTCCCTCTAAAATTATGAAAATTAAATTATATTAGGTGCTTTACAAACATTAACTATATTCCTAAGTGTAACCATTTGCGAGCATACCACCTTTGGTACTATTTCCCTTTACCATCAAATTCTGTAAATGACTGTAAAATCTTCACCTTAAGCTCCTAACCTCTCTCATCATAATCCTATAGTAATATTTCAATTTGTATACCATCCCTCACTCTCACGGAGTTTACAAAACCAAATTTGTCATATCACCCTCTCTCTCATCAAAATGAACTTCTGCTTAAGTTTTTCCTACTTCTATTACTATCATTCAAAAATTCCAGTCAATCAGTCATCTTTGACTCCCTTAGGTCTAAGCCACCTCTCCATACATGTTTTATCCAAAGTGTCTCTTGCATCAGGTGCTATACAAAAAGGTTAAAACATCATAACCAAGTTCAAAGTTGGATTAACATTCAAAATTAAAGGAATGCATTTATCACTTTAATAGAACAAAAAGAAAAAAAGTAATATGATCATCCAAAGATATAAAAAACAATAAAATGGAAAAAAATACATTTATGTTTAAAAAAAACTTTCAGCAGGTGTACCTATGGCTGATTCTTGTTGATGTGTTGAGAGAAAACCACAAAATTCTGCAAAGCAATTATCCTTCAATTTAAAAAATAAAAAAAGAGAAAAAAAAAAGCTCTTCACAAACTAGAAGCAGAAGGGTACATATAAGAAACTTAAAGCTTATAGTTAATGTTGAAATATTGAGTGTGTTCCCTCAAAATAGCAAATAAAGAAAGGATTTCTGGCTTTACTACTTCCATGCACCATAAAGATAAGAAAAAGAAATAAAAGACATAAAAATAAGAAAGGATAAAGTAAGACCATTATTATTTTCAGATGACAGGGGAGGAAAAAATCCTAAGGAAATTATTTTTAAATGAACTACTGTGAGTTTTAAATGAAATAATCCAGGTGGAAGTTACAAGGATGATATAAAACTCAATTGTATTTCTATATATCAACAGTAAACAAAATTGGAAACTTAAAATAGTAAACAGTACTAAAGCATTAAGTCAACTCAGTGAGAAAGGAAAGTCTTTCGCCATATAGGAAAAAAAATGAAACTTGACTCCCACCTCACACCATACAAAAATGATTTGTGATAGTTTGCAGAACTAAATGCAAAAGCCAGAACCAGAAAGCTTATGGGGGTAAAAAAAAAATGGGTGCATATACTTATGGAAAAAGACACAAAATGCACTAACCATGAAAAAAAATTTAAAAATTAGATCTCACTAAAATTAAAATATTCTATTCATCAAAAGGTACCATTAAAAAATATTAAGGTCAGTTTTCCCCTGGTGGTCCAGTGGTTAAGGATCTGCTTTGTAATACAGGAGACACGGGTTTGATCCCTAGCTGGGGAAGATCCCTCATGCCGTGGAGAAACAGCCCCTGCACCACAGCTACTGAACCAGCACTCTAGAGGCCATGCTCTGCAGCAAGAGAGGCCACCACAGTAAGAAGCCCATGCACCACTACTAGACAGTGACCCCTACGCACCACAGCTAGCGAAAGCCCACTTGGAGCAGCTAAGACCCAGCACAACCGTAAATAAATAAATAAATAGTTTTTAAAAAATTAAGGCAAATCACTGACTGGGAAAAATATTTGCAGTGCATAAACCAGACAAATAACTAAAATCTTTTAGAATTACAGGAGAATTTAGTAATAAATGTAGTGATAAAATATATTGTAGTAGTAATAAATGTCATATGAATGTAGTAATAAAAAATTACTACAAATTGACAATTAGGAAATTGAACAATCCCATTAAAAAAAGGCGTGAACAGGCACTTCTCAAAAGATATAACAATGAGCAATAGCCACAGGAAAAAGTGCTGAAAGCCACAATGAGAAATGCTTTCATACCCATAAGGATGGTTAAAATGAAAAAAAATTGAAAGTGTAAATGTTGGCAAGACTATGGAGAAATTAAAAAATCTCAGATATTTCTATGAGGGATTAAATTATGGAACTACTACTTCAGAAAACTCTTGGCAAGTTTCTTATAATATTAGCTATTCATCTGCCCTAGAACCTGACAATTCTACTTTTTGGTATCTATATGAACATTTAGTGCACATTAATTCATAATACCAAATAACATGAAACAACTATGTTAATCCAACTACTCAGCAAAAAAGAAAAAAAAAAGGCATAACATGAGTGAATTATATTGAGTGAAAGGATCCAGACCTGGGCATACATAAAACATACAAACACAGTAGGATTCCATTTACATAAAGTCCAAGAATAGGCAATTCTAAATTATGATGATAAAAATCAGAAAGAAGTGGCACCCGTGGTAAAGAATCTGCCTGCCAGTTCAGGAGATGCAAGAGATGTGGGTTCGATCCCTGGGTTGGGAAGATCCCTTGGAGTAGGAAATGGCAACCCACTGCACTATTCTTGCCTGCAAAATTCCATGGACAGAAGACCCTGATGGGCGACAGCCCATGGGGTTGCAAAGAGTCAGACATGACTGAGCAACTGAGCAAGCATGCATGCACACACTGAGGCAGGAACAAGGGCCACTGATTGGAAACAGGCATGAGGCAACTTTCTGAGAGTAACACCAATGTTCTACATCCTGCCTTGAGTGGTGGTTACACCTACATACACAGTTGTTAAAATCTATCAAACTGTATTTTTCTATTAAGGGTAAAAAGATGCTTCACCAGCAAAATATTTGGGAAAAAAAAGGCATTACAAAGATAAAGCAAAAAGAAAACTGGTATGTCGATGCTGTGCTGTGCTTAGTCGCTCAATTGTGTCCAACTCTTTGTGACCTCATGGACTGTCCACCAGGCTCCGCTGTCCATGGGGATACTCTAGGCAAGAATACTGGAGGAATGCCCTCCTCCAGGGGATTTTCCCAACCCAGGGATCAAAACCAGGTCTCCTGCAATAGACCTACCTAAATTTTTTTTAAAATTTTTTATTTTTTTTTAATTTTAAAATCTTTAATTCTTACATGCGTTCCCAAACATGAACCCCCCTCCCACCTCCCTCCCTATAACACTTCTCTGGGTCATCCCCATGCACCAGCTCCAAGCATGCTGTATCCTGCATCAGACATAGACTGGCGATTCAATTCTTACATGATAGTATACATGTTAGAATGCCATTCTCCCAAATCAAGTACTTCAAGTATCTTTTCAAGTTTACAAACAATTCTATCTTCAAGTATGAGTAACTGAGCCCAGCCTTGCAAATTCATCTAAATAGAGAGCCTCAGGCTCTTGGGTCAATATATTGAAAAGAAACAAAGAGAATCCAGTAGCACACCAGTATTTCAGACTCTCTGAATCAAAAATAGAAAGTTTCACAATCTGAAGAATTTTAAGACATGAAAGAGTCCAAAGAAGCAAAGGTAAAAAGATCAAATACAGGATGCAGAATTAATAGCTGTGACTTACTGAGTTAATAAATATGCCAAATAAGTCAAACTCAATAAAGCACTGCAAAATCTGTCACAATTAATACACCAGTCAGAAACACATGCAATGTATAATCAGCTCTACCTCATATTGAAAGCAAGAATTCATGGGTTATAATGGATATCTTCCATTTATAGATAGAGTTATGACAGTAGACTAGATAAAGGTATGTATGGGGCAAAGGAGAAGTAGCCCAACTTGCTCTATCTGATCAGTATCTATTTGTAGTGAGTGAATAAGATGAACAGTTCTGTTTTTATGTCTCATCTGTTCTGGATCACTCTTCTCACAATAAGACTAAACACATGTACTAATGCCCAGGCAAATAAATGTAAATTAATGATTGAGAGTTGTACTTATACTTCCGTTTTCAAGGCTCATCACCAGTTTTAAGAGTGAAATGATCATTCCAATAATGTTATTAATTTCTAATTAATAAATGAAAACAGTATTTGAATACCCATAAGTCAATCAAATCGCATTCATGCATTTCCAGACAGAAAAGCCAGGAGAATTATCAAACACCTGGACTTCCCTGGTGGCTCAGACGGTAAGGCGTCTATCTACAATGCGGGAGACCTGGCTTCGATCCCTGGGTCGGGAAGATCCACTGGAGAAAGAAATGGCAATCCACTCCAGTGCTATTGCCTGGAAAATCCCATGGACAGAGGAGCCTGATACAGTCCATGGGGTCGCAAAGAGTGGGACACGACTGAGCGACTTCACTTTCACTACTTTATCAAACACCTAGAGGGTTAATAAGCCTATGATCAAAATATAGGCTCTTATATAAGCTAACCAATAATTATCTTTCCTTTGGAACAGTAGCTCTTGTCAATGTTCCATTCCTGACACACCTGTGCCTGTCAGAGCACAGCAGGGAGTCCTCTGCTTTACCCATCTAGCTGTCTGCTATTCACACCCTCTAGTCTCCAAACCATTTCTTGAAATCACATGTTCTACTCCAATACTCCTTCATAATTACTTTCATTTGAATTTTCTATTCCCTGCTCTCCATAATAAATGAAGAACCCCAGGAGATCAGGACTCAAAAGGAGAAATAACTATTGCACCAATGTCTCTGAGGTAAAAGAAAGAGTGGCCCAAGTGAGGTTATATTCTTTCTTAATTATATACCATAGCTGTTATTGTTCCACAACATACATACACACAGGCTGCATTGGTTCAAATTGAAACACCATCATCCTTAGTTTCATAATTTTTTCCCTTCATTTTTCCTTCCCTAAATCATCATTATAACATCTAATAAAGGAAAGTAGAGTCAGTTACCTTCATACACATTTAAAAATGGACAGAACCAAGGAGTGGAGTCAAGTGGAATTTCTGGCTTTAACACTACTCCTAGATTTCTTCAAAGTTTACTAAAATAAGATAGAATATGTAAAGGAGGATTTATGGAGCAAGATTCTTTAGAGTGCATTAGATTACACAGAAAGGAATCTTTTTCGTTCACTGAATGACCAAATGCATTTACATTAGAGAATTTACACTGATATAGAATTAAATGTTTAGCAATAAATTTTATTAATATATATAAGACAATCTCCTACATATATAGTTTAAAATGTTGGAAATGCAATAGTTGCACCATAGCACCAGAAACACCTTAACCTAGTGAGAAAACCAATGATAATAAATGTGGCATTTAGCAACTAAATCTAAGCTTTGTGGGGCTTATTTCCTGAAACAAATGAACTACATCAAATTTCCCTGAAAACGAAGAGGAATTATTGAAGACATTTTCCTGCTCCACATACCAGGACATTGTGTGAAATATTACCTATGCCTAAATGAACCTGTAAGTTTTATCCTCATAAAGAGGTAGCAAATTATATATCCTAATGAGGAGTCTTCTACCCTCTGAACAGGATTGTAGGAGACAATTATTACACCAAGGAAAGTACAAGAAACTTCAAATCAGTTGCACAACTTAGCCCCTTTGGAGTGCCAATATCCTTACCCATAACACTAAAATATACATTCCCTTGGAACTGATAAAAGTTAAACAAAATAATTTGTAGGAAAGTATTCTATAAGCTGTAGCAGATATGCAAAGCTTAAATGTCATTTTACTGATGAGGACGATACATATAATGAAAAAATCCAAAATAAGTTGTGTTAAAGAAGGTAAGATGTTAAACAAATTATTGTTCATTTAGGTCAAAACAATCTTAAGACATATTTGTTCTGCAAAGTGGCTCTAAATATTTGTTCATACTATATATCTAAGTAGATAGTGAATGGCATTGATTGGATCCAAAGTTCCTCTCTCTTGAATTTTATGAGGCCCATTCAGAATGAGCCAGGTTGAGAACACCACCAATTCCATGTTCTGAGTCCATCTGTTGGCAAAAATATAATGCAAACAGCTTTATAAGTGCTATTTTCAATGAAATATCACAGAACAGCTTGTCCCAATGATATTTCTAAAGCTTGCCTGCAAACCGCCTACTGGGAAATCCAACTGAAAGAAAAGGGGTAAGAGAAAGACACCCATACAGAAAAGTGACAGAAATGGAAAAAAAGAACAAAGGGTAAAGAGACTAGCTAGAGGAAATTGAACACTGGAGAAAAATAAGGAGCAATGAGAGGTGCGATATCAAATACAGACAAATTAGTTTGAAGCCATAAAGGATAAAGATTTGGAAAAACATGTATATAGAAACAACTGGGGTTGGAGGATAAAGAACTTATCACAATCAATGTGGCATGTCCAAAGAAATGAAGACAAAAGAAAAAGGAAACACCAGAAAACATGTAACATCTCAATAGTTTGAGCATAATTATTAAAATGTTGAGAGAAATGATGTGAAATAGCCATTTTTCTAAGCTTGTTTTTTCATATACAAATTCAATTTTTCATAATATACAAATTCAACTTTCCAAAAGCTAACAGATTTCAATGTGTATCATCATCTCCAAGGGAAGGAAACATTCTCTTCCAAGTCCATTCTTTTAACCTGGAAGTCCATTTACTTACTATAAAATAGTCCCGGTATTGCAATACAGATGGTCCGCATGCACTGATTCAAAAACAAAATATATTAAACTGCACATGATGTCATGATGAGCACTTACCTGGGGTCGAATGACTTTTACAATATTTTTGAGGGCAGTGTCAGGAGATGGAGGTGAGCAGTCAGGTGTTGGGCCTGTGGAGCTGTTTCTATGGTTACTAGTTCCTGGAGCAGTAATTGCTACCTCAGAGGCATTATCTGGGAATAAAAATAGAACGACCATGAACCTAATCACTCAGTTTACCTTCTAAGACTTAAAATTAATTTAATGAACATGAATTGATATTTCAACTTAAAACTGGTATTAATTACAATATCATAATGTGAAATACACTGGGCAGTTTATTTTAAAGATAATTTGTTTATTGAGTATTTTATTTTCTTTTAGAATGGTAAATGTCCCCCGGTAGTATTGTTCCAAGGAGGAAGAGTATTATTACTTAATTAATAATGATAGGTCATCCAGCATAAATGTTTAGATTGCCACTATACAGATGACTAAAACATCACCTTAACTTTAAAAAAAATGCTCTTTTTATATGACTGGCCTAAGTTTTCTCTATAATATTCATGCCTTCCCAAAGCACTTTTTCCAGAAATCCCTCAAATTGTAAAAAAAAAAAAAAAAAAAAAGCATCCCAGTAAATTAACTTGGATAAAAAACTGACATGTGTGCAAAATAGTTTTATAGTGTAGATAAAAACAAAATTATCACTCCCAGATACATGTATCTTCCTAGATGGTCAAAGCTAAGTGAATGAAATTTCAAAAATCGAAAGTAATCTTCCCTTATCTTCAGTATTGTGGGAGCAGAAAGAAGAAACTGATGACTTGAAAATCAGCAATATGTATAACATTTTCCTCCTAAATTTATATCAAAACAAAATAACATCAAAGATGCAGTTTTAGAATGCTTAAAATACTGGGGAAAGGATGGAGAAGGTTCTGTAAATAACTTCTGCTAGCACATAGAAGTTATATTATTTTAACAGCACTTTGGCAAATCCTCTAGAGCTTTTTATGGAACCTGTTGCAAGCTCAAATCTTCAAAACATTTACTTCCATGTTATATTTTTAATTAGTCCCCAATAATTTTTTGTACTCGACAGCTGAACTGGTCCAAAAGTGACTAAGACTGTGAATTCTTTAGAGACCAGCAAGTTTCTCTGTTCCATGGCCATTGTCAACAATCCCAGGTGGAAAGCAATAACTTGTGAAGGCACTTCTTGCTCACAGAAGGCAAGAGGATGAAACTACCCATTACTTTAAAATATAATTTATTTTCACTGGGGAATCCAGACATAGGCTCATGAAATAAAAAATGCAAGTGTGACACACCAAATTAAATAGAGAATTCATAAAATGTCATAGATGTGTCCAGAGCTCACTCTTGATTTAGTATAATACATAAGGTGGGGTTTGAATGGGCATCTCAAGAATAAGCCAGGTTCTGAAAGACAGTAGTTTGTGGGGGAAGTCTTCTGAATAGGCTAAGGTAGTATGAGTGACCACTGAAATGGAGACAAAACATTGGTCAGCAAGAAGGACAAGATGCATTCATTCTCTCTAATTCGTCCCCTCCTTTCATTCATTCAATCATACATCTAAAACATTTATTTGGGAGCAATTATGTATTTGGCATTACGTTTTATGGATGAATCGAAAAGAATCTCTGGTCAGGGATTAAGATGAACAGGTGGAACACAGACTCTCAGGGCTGGGAAGCTATTCTGCACTATACTGTAACTGTGGGTATATGTCTCTATACATTTGTCCAAACCCACAGAATGTACAGCTCCAAGAGTGAACCCTAACGTGAACTATGGACTTTGTGTGATAATGATGTGTCAGTGTCAAGGTTCACTGACTGAAAATAAACGTACCACTCTGGAGGGGGATACTGATAGTGTGGGAAGCTGCATCTGGGTGGCAGCAGGGAGTATGAAAGGAATCTCTATACTTTCCACTTGATTTTTCTGTAAACTTAAACCTGCTCTAAAAAATAAAGTCTAGTAATTTTTTTTTAATCTCTGCCCTTGAGAGGTATATAATCAAATGTGCCATGAGACATGCAAACAATTTATAATGCAATATAACTTGAGAGTTGGTAACAGGTAAATGAAGCACGATGAAAAAGCGGGGGGAGAAGAAATTCAGCTGTGGCTGGGAAGGAAGATGGTTGTGAAAAACTGCAGTTTTCAGGTAAGAAAGGTAGGACTAGAACATAAAACATAAGGGCTTGGAGAGTGAAAGAGCATATATGAAGCTAATATTTTATGTTAGGAAGACGTTGGAGCCAAGTTTAGGTAACTAAAAGTAGGTTTTATTATTTTGTTTATGTTTAATTCTATAGGCAATGGGAAATACTGAAGATATTTAAGCAGAGACCAGCCTAGTAATGACGATAATTGCTAATGGTTACTGAGCATTTATTATTTGCAGGGAGCATGTTAAATTTTTTTTACTTACTGAATCTCATTGAATCCTCCAAATAATTCTTTGAAATAGCTTCAATTACTACCATTCCCATTTTACAGAAAAGACAATCACAAAGTTAAATTTCCAGTAAATGGATGACAACAAATTCTAGATTGACGGCACATTGCCTTTCTGCCTTTCCTAGGGTTAGCATGCCCTAGGTATGCAAGTATGAACGGAGGAGGCACAGCCTGAAGACTACTGCCATAGTCAAGTTACGGGCAGTCTCTGCTTCTAAATAGAGTCAACCAACTCCACAGAAACAAAGTAGAACGTGAAAACAGTAATACAGAGATAATAAAAACAGAAAATAGCAACCATAAACACATCTTGGAGTACACTTGTGTATACTATATGTATAATACCTGGAGGCAGGGAGATGAGTTAACAACAGTGACTCAGGATAAATCAGAGTATTAGCATTTGAGTTGGTGATAAGGTTGGGTTCTGGATATATTTTGAAGATAGACTAATAGAATTTCTTGATATGTTGGATACAGGGGAGGAGAGAAATAGAGAAGGCAAGCATGACTAAGGTTTTTGGCCTGAGGAACTGAAAAAGATGGACTTTTGAGCAGCAGAAATAGGAAAGACTATTGGAAAAGCACACATTCCCTACTGTATCACTTCAAATCTTGCCTCTGTCCAATTTTCTCTCTTCTCTCCTTTTGGATTTCAGTGAAATAATGTTAGACTTATTATTTATTATAATTTATTATCTCTTTTGTACCCTCATTGTTTTCTCTCTGTATTGCATTCTGGATAGTTTTACATATATATAAATATTCATTTTCCAGCTTACTGGTTCTTCCTTCAGCTATGTCTAGTCTGCTATCAAACCATTTACTTACTTTCAATTATACTTTTCAGTTCTAAAATTTCTATTTGGTTCTTTTTCAAATACAATACATTATCATTTAGCATTTTCAATACCCCAGCATTTGCTTACTCTTATTTATTCGAAATGGAAGTTGTTTTGCTTTTTAACCTGTCTGATAATTCCAATGCTTGAAGTCTTCATGAATCTGTTTTTAGGCCTCTATTTCTCATTTGTAGTATTTTGTTCTGTCCATCACATCTTCAATTCTGTGCTACTTTTTACTTTTTATTAGAATGAATTAAACATTAATTATGACTCTATCTTTCAGTAAATATTAATTCAAAAAAAAATCCAAACTCATATTCTAATACCAGATGCCGGGGTTTGTGGAAAACCTATCTGTTCAATGTTAGATAATTTATTTAATTGCTCTGGATTTTAGTCTTTCTTTAAAACATGAGGATAATTAATAACTATATTCTGGGGCTTATGTGTGAGAGAATTCAAATGAGAAATAACTAGCACATAATCAGATACATAGTATGCAATTAATAAATTTGAGTTTCCTTTTTCCCTATCAAACCAAATATCAGAATTGAACTAAAATATGGAGGAGGAAAGAAAATCTAGAGAGAAAAGCAAGGATATAAATAGTAGTACTTTGTAGATAAAATATCTAGAGTAATGACTCTGAGTACTGGGGTACAATTTGAGACCAGTATCTTTCAGCTACTAACACAAATTGGTAGGGATAGAATTTAATTCCAGAAATAAGAGATGATCCCTTGAGGAATGATTCACTGCAAGGTCTGGCCCTGTTAAGTGCTTTTGCCTCAAAGCCAGAAAAAACTGTTGGGTAGTCCATGCAGACTGTAAAGCAAAAGCTTCTTGAATGTTTCTTGTAAGAAATTTAATACATAGTACAAGACAGTGAAGAATCAAGTACTAAATTATTTTTAAAAGACTCTAAGTGTGTCCATCTTCTGAATCCATGATCTGTACCATTACACTGATAATTTGATTTTATACTACCTTGCATTGTTCATTATCTCTTCCAGACTAGGTTATATTTTCACAATGACTTACATTTCCCTTATTCTCTCCACAGCTCTTAGCTCAATGCAATCTTCTAAGAATACTAAGTGAAGTAAAATGAATAAAATAAAACTTGTGTGTCAGGGGAAACCATCATAAATGCCCTTAATTATATGGAGAAAGCTGATCTGGTTTTTATAATTTCATGGTCTTTTTGGAGAAATCCAAATGAAAAGTATATTCTAGAACATACATAAGAATCTTAGGAAAGTG